>NC_135751.1:22582500-23782500 GCF_041903045.1 Epinephelus lanceolatus | reverse complement strand
TCACCCACAGACCCCGCAGTAAGAGTCGCTTCGATTAGCTAGAACTCAGGGAGTTGTGAAGTGGCGGCGCGGTTCCGCTGCAGGGGATTGGTAAAGTGAGAAAGAGGGCCAGACAGAGTCCTTCAGAAGTGCTAAACAGGTGCTTGTTGGTGTTATCTCTGTGTGTGTGTGTTTACACTTCCTGCTCTTTTGTGGTCCGCAGGAGATGACAATGGGAAGAAGGCCAACAATCCAAACCACTGTAACTGCATCATTGACCAAATCTTCACTGGGGGCCTGCAATCAGATGTTACCTGTCAAGTTTGCCAGTAAGTTTGTGGGTCTATTGTGTGTGTCTGCGACTTAAAAAGGAAATAAAGTTCAACCTGAGATGATGTTGGTTTATTCATCTTGGTGGAACATCGCCCCATCACCTCGTTCCCCACCTCCCTCTTTTCCTACATTTACTCATTCATCCATTTACGCTTGTTCCGGAGTCGCCTCTCACTTCTGGGCTGATTGGTGTGGACACCACCTGTCCTCCCAGAGTGGGTGAACCACTGGTTATGTCCTTTCCACTGCTCTTATTTAAAAGGCCCGGTCCCTGCAGAGCTGCTGTAAGCAGGGGGAGGTTGTCTAGACAGCAGCACAACCCAAGCGTTGCCTGCCTGCCCCCTAGAGCTGTCCTGTCACATTAACACAAGCACGCTGCACTGAACTGCAAAGCACCTCGCCCAGAGTAGCCGAGCCCAGCTCAGTGCCATGATACCTGCCTCCACAGCAAAGAGAGACTGCTGACGCAAGTGATGCTGTCTTAAGTGTTATTCTGCCATATATTGAACCCCTCTGTAATCACTGAACGACTCTCTCGTTGACTACAGATTACTTATGGGGAAGGCCAAAAGCAACAGACAAACATCCCCCGAGGCTTTTTCAACAAAAATGGAACCATATTGGTGCCGTATTACTGCAGGGCTGCTCTCTCACCCATCATAAATGTACGCCCACTTGCCTTAATAGCCACCTGCTGGTACCACTGGATGTTACAGCATCATGACTCATCTAATCAACAGTGATAATGTGTGGCAACCCATCCCTTGTGTGTACATATTTGTGTATACTGCGCGCATTGTACACTGAAAGCCTCCATTTTGCCCGAGCTACAGTCCATCACAGTCACTGGGCTGTAATAATACAAATTCCTTATGTAAAGCCAATTTTCTCTGATGTAACACTTCATTGAATTGCAAATGGGCCCGGAAGAACAGTGCGTATATTATGCACATGCACACACTCAATCTTGCAGCGGGCTTAAACAAAAACATGATCAGAATCTACAGAGGCTGTGTGGGTTTAAGAGTTGCCATCTATGTCATCATCCTTTCATCATGACCTGTGATAAATGACACTATTTATTCAACCTTATAATCAAACTTCCCTCTTTCTTTTCTTTTTTTTTTCTAGTGGGGTTTCCACGACGATAGATCCATTCTGGGACATCAGTCTGGACCTTCCCGGCTCATCCACGCCTTTCTGGCCCCTCAGCCCTGGAGGGGATGGCAGCACAGTCAACGGAGAGAGCCACCTGTCAGGGTCCACCACTCTCACAGACTGCTTACGCAGGTACAGCTTCAGTCTCGGCTGACAGCGGACAAGTTGTCTTTTTTCTGCCTGCCAGGTTTTCCTTTCTCTTTCTCTCTCTCTCCCTCCCTGTTTTTACATCCATCTAAGCTAAACTAAATTCTCAGTTGGCAAAGGTGTAGAATTTTCAATAGTGCTAGATCAGAGGGGCTTCTTTCAAACACAGACGGTCAGACACCTTTGATGTACAGCACTACTACTATTACTACTAGCTGCTGATGCGTAGCACCACTATAAGTATTAAAACTTTGTTAGATTAAAAATGAATCATGCTCACAACATTCAGAAAGGAAAGAAGGTGCTGCAACTTTCCACTTATTTTCCTGCTTCCCCTCTGCCACCCCTCCAAATTCATGTGTATCAATTGTCTCCACTTGAAATAAATTTCATTCACCCCTCCACTTGAACGAGGGGTCACATATTGCGTCTGCTCAGCCACAACAACCCTGTTATCCCTGGATCTCATCTCCCGCCATCAGCAGGTTGGCAGAGCAGGTGTGACTCCTCATATCTCCTCTGCTGCCTCTTCATTCTTGCAATTTCTTTTCCTCCTCTCCTTATCTTATTTCATTCCCTCCCCTCTCCACCTAATTCCTTTTCCCCCGTGCCCTCACTCTCTACCTCGTCTCATCCTCCCCCTCTCTTTCTCTCGCCTCCTCTCCTCCTGACTTTTTTTTTTTTTTTTACTGCAGCATCTCACACACCCCTAGCTGCTGCAGCAAGTCTCTTAAAGGTACAGAACTGGTTGGTGCTGTTGCCGTGGTGATAGAGGCGTTGGCATTACCAGCAGGGCTCTGGGCTGGGTGGGCTGACATACAGAGTGGCTGCACCAAAACTCTGCAGGCAAACTCCATGCACATACATCCTCAGAATAACCTCCGCTCTTACGGGCTGTAACACGGTGTTGCGGGGCGCGTTAGGCGTGATCAAAGGGTTTATGTAACACAGCCAAATAAAATGCAACCATAATAGTTTTCTTCCTCTAACTCACAGCTCTCACTTCCTGTCTCTTGTTTGCCCACATGTTCTCTGCTCGCTCACACCCTCTCTTGTTCTCTCTCTTTTTTTTTTAAATTCCAAACCCTCCCTCTGCAGGTTTACACGGCCCGAGCATCTAGGAAGCAGTGCCAAAATCAAGTGCGGCGGTTGCCATAGTTACCAGGAGTCCACCAAACAGCTGACAATGAAGAAACTCCCCATCGTAGCATGTTTCCATCTCAAAGTGAGTCAGCCAGTGACAACGTGCTGCCAGTTATCACTTGTTAGATTACCCGTCAATGTCTGACAATCTGATTATTTAAGGGTACATCCAGCTTTTATTATTCACACGTCTAATTCTGTCATTACTCCAAAACAGCAGCAACAGCAGTGTCTTGTAAATAAGGCTGTGTGATGTGGCTTTAATGATCAGCCAAGTGTAGCTGCTTTATTTCGTTTTATGATTTTATCCTGTTCAGTTTTGATAATTATTTTGCATCCTTACACACTGGAATGTATAAGTATGTTTATTTGCTGTAATGTATGATCTATTTTGCCCTGTGTGTATGCAGCCTCACATCTGATGGAGGCAAAGTTCAGATTTTGCAGTGACTTAGCTGTCTGGTACATTGCTTGTGCGTAGGTGTGTTCATAATTCGATTCTGTTGTTGGTGCATTACCTCCTACTGTGTAGCCCTTTCACACAGTGTCCCAGGACACCTATGACTTTTATGACTTGTACAGTCCACTGCTGTACATGTTTTATTTATCATAACAGTATTGGGGTGGGGATGGGGGGTGTAATGTATTTATGATATTCATAGGAACAGGCTGTAAGAAGACTGTCTAAGATCAGTCCGAGCCTGTTATTATCTTGTTGGGAAAGCATAAATGTGTGACAGCCAGGGTGGAAAACATGCATTTTCACTTCTCACTAGCCGTGTCGTATTTTGTACGTCGTAATGATGATGCCTGTTATTTAGTTATATATGTTGTCTCCCCTCCCCCCCACCCACTCCCACTCCATCTTTCTCTCTTGCCATGTTTCCACCCCCCCTTCCCCCCCATCTCTGTTGCCTCATCCTCCCTCGCTGGCCATCTCCAGCGGTTTGAGCACTCTGCGAAACTGCGGAGGAAGATCACTACGTATGTTTCCTTCCCCCTAGAGTTGGACATGACGCCCTTCATGGCATCCAGGTAAGCCTCTGCCTAGCTTCTCTACCCATGTGGCGAATCCTGTCCCTGGCAGTCTTCACATCATGATGGAAATAAACAGATTTTTCCAAACACCCTGGAGCAGCTTATTTAAATGGTGTATTCCATTTAAATGTTTGTACATTTACATACTGCGTGACACACTGAACATACTGTGTACTCACAGTAATTGCACACATCTGCATTTGTGCCAAAAACATCATTATTAAATGCTCCCTATGAATACTTATTGATGTCAGTAAAGCATGCAGTAGCAGTGTTGCCCCACCCCTGGATGTAGCATCCATTCAGCTCCGTTCAGAGACAGAAAGATCATTAGAGGCACCAGCAGGGAAGACGTCTGCTTTCATAGATAGGATAATTCTGCCACCTAGTGGATTTATGTGCCAGTGTAGCGTGTTTACACACACACACACGCAGCTTTAGAAATGCTTATGTTTTGCTAATCTTTTTTTCCGTCTCCCACAGTAAAGAGAGCAGAATGAACGGGCAGTATCAACAGACAGTTGATGTATTAAACAACGACAATAAGTGAGTGCCTTGGAAAACATGTTCTACAGCTGATTTATTAACACTCTGCTGCTTCGCAGGGTTACTGACATCATAGTTGAAATTCCTCCTCCAGCACAGCAGTACATGCTAATGACCCGGAGCATCCGGCTGTGACTTCCCCAAATTAAATCAATTTGAAGCCTATTAAAAGCTGCTTAGTTTTCCTCATCCATGACAGTTACAATGGCTTTCATTTTCCACGACATTTACGGGGAATTTACTGTCTTAATACCACTGACAGGTTGCTTGTAGCAGAGAGGAAAGTCAGTATGCAAGGCCTGTAATGCTCAGGAAATACCTGACAGTATGGAGTTTAAGACAAACGAAGGCAGCCATGTGTGTCGAGGATAATGGGGCTTTATGAGATAGTTGTGTTAAAGTGAAGTCAGACGACAGAACAAAGACAAATTCACGCCTGTTTGTCTTTTAATTCCAGGTATTCCTTGTTTGCGGTGGTCAACCACCAAGGCACATTAGAGAGCGGCCACTACACCAGCTTCATCCGCCAGCACAAAGACCAGTGGTTCAAATGCGATGACGCTATAATCACCAAGGCCAGCATTAAGGATGTACTTGATAGTGAAGGGTAAGAATGGAAACAAAACATTAGCAGCACTCCAAAAATGTTACACAGTGTTATATCAGATCTCTTTTTTTTGCCCCCTCAGGTATCTCTTATTCTACCATAAACAGTTCCTTGAATACGAGTAGTCTTTGTGACCACTGACCATGAAGAACCACTGCTTCTAACGAGAGAGTCAAGGGACTGGGGACAGGATGAGACACAAACACACAAACCTACCTGAAACTCTTTGACTACCAGTCTGCTCCTCCAGCTCTGGAGGACAAACATATAAAAAAAGACGTGTGAAATCATGCAACCTTTCAAAGTAAAAAAAAAAAATAAAAACAAGCACTGAGCTACTTCTTGGCATCTACTTGACGAAACTGAATGAAGAGGAGAGAAAGGAGGAGGAAGAAGTCGGGCGTCGTCAGTTCCAGGCTTGGGCAGAGGGGAAGAAGAGGCCCCACACCCCTCACCCTCTCTCCCTTCTCCTACCTGCTGCAGGGGCAGAGTCTGAGCGTGACTGACCGTCATGTCGATTGGGCACATCTGGATTTTTTTTCTTACAGTATTCTGACCTCCCCCTCCTCCACCCACCCCCTTACACATGCCCTCCATTTCTCTCCCATGGTGCTCTTGTTTCAACTGACCAAGCATTTAACTTGATGGAAGACAGTTTGTTGTCATATGCATACGGGACTGAACGCAAAAAAACAAACAAAAAACCCAAAAAAAAAGACTAGAATCAACGTATTATGAACTTTGCAAGAACATTTTTAAAGGTATGGTTATGATTCTTATCATTTGTGAATTTAGTTATGAAATACTGTATGAATCTAGTATACATCTATTTTTTAAGAGCAAAAAAAGAAGAAGAAAACATGGGAGAGCTTAGAGATGCTGCCTTTGCCAGTTGCTGGGGAAGTGCTGCCATGGAAACTAAGCAGATTTGGACCTGAGTGTGCTCATGTTCCATTATTTACTGTGTTGATTGTTTTATTTTTAAGTCTGGTTGAGGGCAGGGAATATCTATTTTTTTTAGCAACTCATTGAATTTTTTGTTTACTGTTCTTTTCAGTGTCTTTTTTTTTTTTTTTTTTTTTTCAATTTTCAGTACAGTCATATGTCCCTCGCTGTCCTGGTACTGGAAATGTTTTTGGACGTATTATACTTTCATTCTTGTGGAATTGTTGGTATAATGATGGTGATGGTTAAATTGGCTCACCCTTTGCTGTTTATGAATTGTATGTTGAATGTGAGCTTTGGGTTTCGTACGGCATTCTGAAGAGAAGACTCAGTACATGAACTCCAGATGAGGTCCTATGATATGTGAGAATGCTGTGGTCTCTCGTCATTCAACACCTTGAATGCTCTGTGCAAAGAAAAAAAAAAGAAGCCCGTTTAACAACACTGCATGCGACTGGGCTTTCATGATCTTATAGTATGTGAAAAATTGCCCTCAGTAACGCCTCAAGGCCTGCTGCCCATCATGATTTTTGTTCTGTAGTCTGGGGACGGGAGGGACGATCATGTGAGATACATAGAGGGTAAAAACACATTGCACGTATATGGGCACTGTGCGACCACAGCCTGGCTCTGAATCCATCAGTGTTAATCTTCTCCATGGCAACTGTGTGGCTGGTGTAGACCGGTGTGGTTCGTGGTGTGTCTTGCCTCTGCAGTGCAGTAAACCCAGTGCTCTATTCAATCAGTATGCTGTCAAGTCAGACTTTAGATAATGCACATACACATCAGGGTGTTGTGGTCTGTTTTGTTTGAATATCACTGATTGTGTATGTATAAAAGAAAAATACAGAATAATGAAAAAAAAAAATTCACTCATGTATAAGATGAGGGCCCTAACCTATCACAGTAATTCCACATTTAAAAAAAAAACCCACCACAACACCTGGTTGTTTAGCTGCTCTGTAATTGAAAACAAACATGCATATCCTTTGGTCTGCTGCAGAACCTCAGCTAGAGGGCATCGGCAGGTTTTTCCGAAACAGTAAAATTAAAGACTTGTGAAACGGTCGCACTTTGGTTTTGATGTATCATGGAGCAGTTAAGACCACCCAAGGACATTCAGGGACGCAGCTGAAACGAAAAGGAAGAGGAGAGCTTCATTATACGTTTCAGTGATTAAACTCAGAACAAAACTGGAATGTGTACCTGTCTTTTGTCTCATTTCTTCCATTCATTAGCACTATGGGTGTCCCAGAGGTAAAGTGCTGTAGTGTGCAAGACATTGTGGTAAAGAAAACAGGAATTTAATTTATTTATTAGTTTATTTTATTTTGAAAATCAAGAGATGATGAGCCGAGTATGGTGCAACACTTGCAAACATGCACTCTCACCTTCAGTGTTTGTGGCCTGATAGCAGCTCTAGTTATGTGTTTGATTATGGCGCCACTTTGTGGTCAAACCGAGAAGCTCAGAGGAAGTCTGGAAGAAAAAAAAATTGAAACCTGCAGTCAGCATTGAATACAATGCAGGTATACAAAAAAAAAAGCTGTTTTCATACTTCATAATAATATGTAGCAATAAAATAATCATATAATTAAATGTAAATGTACAGGATTTTACCATTTTTATATAAATATTTAGCATTTTTAGCCCTTTTATCATGAATATTGCACAAATAATTAAAGGAACACTTGCTTACTATGCTACATACTTTATTTAGTTTCAACACAACTATACACAGTCCATGTTTGCGCCATCAAACTCGGCGTTTCATTATCATTGAACAGAACAGAAACTGGAAGAACATACATTCATTTAAACTTTCTACAGAAACAGTAAAACCTGGAACAACTGTGGTGAGATTTTCCAAAGCTCATGAGACATTCGAGCAACAAAATGAGGCTCATCGTAGAAATAAAACACTAAACTGAAACCAATGCTGTAGAAAATCTGCAGTGTAGTCTAAGAAATGCAGATATTCAAAACAAACAAAAAAAAGCTGAACCCATAAGCATAACTGTAAGAAAAGTCTGCCAGAATCATAATTACTACAACATCTCTGCAACAGCTGGATGATTTTCTACAACACAAAGTGTTCAGTTTTTATTTCTATACACTTCAATCAGGTTTTATGGAACGAAGGTGTTTGGTTTCACAGCTGCCTATTTTTTTCTCAGCCATCTGAGCAATGTCAACATTCATAATTCATGTCCAGAGACATCTTTCTCTATTATTATTATTATGCTAATTAGTATAACCATGGGACTAACACTCTTGGTCACTGTTGCTATGGAAATATACGACACTAGAGGTGTGTCATGTCTTTCAGTGGTAATAAGATGTTACAGACCCGCTGACAAATTCTGCATTACTGCAGAGAGTGAGAGAGATTGGACATGGAATTTGATTAGTCATGGCTTGGCGCTCACAACGTGTGTGTGTGTGTGTGTGTGTGTGTGTGTGTGTGTGTGTGTGCGTGTGTGTGTGCGCCTCTGTGTGACATGTGAGGATGAAAACCTACTTTGAGTTGTACGTATGTGTTGTATATATATTCATATCATACACATTTTACCTCACATTTTTGCTGGAGACTGGCCGCCTGGTGAGTTTAGATCAATGCAACACACACACGCTTAGGATTCTTTGCACATTAATCATAATCTGTCGCTGGCTTTGGTGTGTATGAAGGAACCTGCACATGTAGGGTAAAGGTTTAACAACTTAAATAGAAAGTAATCTGACTACAGCAACAAACACGGAGTCACAGGATGAAGTGTGGCACTCCTGGAGCAGCACAGTGATGACGATAAAGGAACACCAGAGCCTCTCGAGGAATAAGTGTTCTAGCCCTTCACAAATTCACGTCACTCGGACACCCGGAGACAGAAACAGAGGATGGGTCGGTGTTATTATACAAAGTGTTTAGGAGTAGCTTGCAATGGCTGGCAGCACGGCAGCTCGTATTTGCGAGGTCAAAGAAAATAGAGAAACAGAGAAGACAACACAATAAAACACCTTGAAATTAAACACCAGTATGTTATAAATCCAGTTTAAATCCCAGTGACCCATCCACTTTTACTGGGGAGTAGAATAACCCTTTGCAAAATCTAATCTGAGCAGGTTTCATGCTCTCAGATGACATCAAAAACATGAAGCAGAGCCACTACTCAATATTCATATTGAATAATTTAGAATCATGCAGTCTGGCATTTTTGACAAAAGCAGCCACTGTAACATCTGCAAACAATGACAGCAACACTATAACATGATATATATAAATAATAATAAATGAGCCATGACACAGAACGGCTTAGTCCGGTAGAAACAGGCATACAGTGGCATTACTTTACATAATACTATACAACATTGTCGTCTATACATCTTAGCAGCACTTTGGTTAGAGGCTGGCGTTGGTATATCGAGCCAGGACCATTGATATAATATAAATTATGCATGTATACAGAAGCAGCGAGTGACACAGGACGGAATATTTGCCTGCAGACTGAACACTGTTATTCACATTTGCACTTGATACATTTCTGCACAAGTAAAATTGGTCCCACATATTACAAAACACAAGAATCAATGGCACTGACATTCATTATGCTCCGCGTCTGAAAAATATACTTATTCACAAGTCAGATTTAGAGTTTCAAAACTGACACTGAATATAAAATCATCTGTCTTTTCAGTCTCTGCACATATTCTGTTATTTACAGTCAGACGGGACAAAAGTCCAGGAGTGATAGGGTTGCCAGGTTTAATAACAGCATGTCGTGGTATGTATTTTACAGCATATGAGCACACTGTTATGTAATTTTACACAATACAGCACTGTGGAAACTTGGCACAGACCCTCCTCTGTAAACTCTCTGTATATAATCCTGGGTCTCCAGGGAAAATTCATGCCACCCAGGGGAGCATTTGCAAGTGGGCGTTAGCATCCATTCTACCTCGCCCCAGAGTCAATACACACAGTCAAACACAAACAGTCAAATAGATTTTATTGTCATTTACACCACAGAGCAAACGGTTGTGTGAACTTCTAATTGTGTTATAATGGATTTGTTTACAGCCAGGGAAATCCAATGTGTCACACTGCAGTTCAACATTCTGCTGGTGCTTAGTCCTCCTTAGCAACGGACAAGTTCCTCTGTGAACACCTTGTTTAATATTTAATAATGTCCTCTCCTTCCCTCTGATGTGACCTTAGAGATGTTGTGTTATTTGTTTCAGATATATGGCTGTCTGAATGAGTGTATGTGTGTATCTGAGTCAGGTCGTCTTCCTCTCAGATGCTGGTCTGCAGGTCCCCATTCAGCAGGGTGCTTTGGGTCTCCGTGGGGTCGTTCATCATGCGAGACTTATCCTGCCGGCTATCGCTGCGATCGACCTCATCCAGCCCACCCACCTTCTTTAGACACAGAACATTCTGGAAACTCTTCTTGAAGTTCTCCGACAGGAAGGCGTAGAGGATGGGGTTGGCGCAGCTGTTGGCGTATCCCAGAACCACCACGAAAGCAAAGGTGCTCCTCAGGATGGGAGTGGTGCTGATGGTTCCCGTCACCGAGGTGACGTTGAAGACGTAGAAAGGCAGCCAGCAGAAGACGAACACCGCCACCACGATGGACACCATCCGAGTCACCTTCCTCTCTGAGCGCTTCCTCTTGGAGGAGCCCACACGGATGCCTGAGGACTTCACCTTAAAGATGATGAACAAGTAGCAAAGGCAGATGACCATGAGGGGCAGGAAGAAGCCCAGGATGAAGGTGTAGAACATAAACGCTGTGTAGTAGGCCTCTTGAGGCTCAGGCCACACGATGGTGCAGAAGCAGCCGTCGTGCTTTGTGATGACTCCGCTGTAGATAACGATGGGCAGGTTAACCATCAGCGACACCCCCCACACTGCCAAGTTGATCGTCTTGGCCATGCGTGGTTTGCGCCACTTTGTGGACTTAATGGGATGCACCACAGCCAGGTAGCGGTCAATGCTCATGACCATCAGGCAGAAGATGGATGTGAACTGGTTCAGGGAGTCGACGGTCATCACTACCCTGCAGAGCACGGGGCCGAACGGCCAGTGGACCAGCGCCAGCTGGATGGCGATGAACGGCAGGCCCAGCATGAAGAGCACATCAGCCACTGCTAGATTGAGGATGTAGATGTTGGTAACTGTCTTCATCTTGGCGTAGCGCAGGATGACGTAGATGACGAGGGCATTTCCGCAGAGCCCCACGGTGCAAACCAGAAAGTACATGCAGGTGATGACCACCGTGCTGGTTTTGTTGAAGCTGTGGTACGTGTGGTTCCCATGGAAGTCGGACTCATTGCCCTGCATGAAGCTGTCATACATGAGGTGCTCCGACAGGTTCGGAGGGGACGATGGGAAGATCCAGGAGTCCATGTTACCTCACTGTCTCGCAAGGATTATGGCATCACACCTGCACACATAAAGACTTATCTCAGTCACAGTGTAAAACACTTTACCTTTTTATTATGAATGATTTTGCCTTACAATCCTGACAGTTATGGTCAAGGTGATAGAGAATACCACAATCATTTCACCTGATGTGGATTTTGATATTGATTTTATGCTTTCTAGAAGCGATCCATAGTCATCATCTTTACCACATATTGAACGTGATCACTCTTCCTCTCCCTCTGTGGAGCCAAAGTAAGGAGCAGCTATCACTGTGAGTGATCTCTGTGACATCATAAATCCATATTTTCAGTCAGAATAAAATGTTTTTTTGATGTTACAGTGCGTTTACTTGTGCCCTTTTTGAAAATACAAATGTCCACTCTCATGGACAGCAGAGCCTAAGGGGATTTTACAGATTCAGTATCTGAATCCCTCTTGGGAACAGACCTGATTGATAGCATGTGTAAAGAAGAGCAGCTCAGGATGTTTGGCAGTGCTTTTTACCTGAGGCCAGACATTTCCTGTTTATTCGGTCAGGCACTGCTACCCAGGGAAATCACTCTGCATACCCTGCAGTCATAAGCTCTCCCTAGGGAAATGCGTGCCCTTCACATGTTGCTTAATAATCAGCTACGGCGGGGGGTTACACTGAAATCTTTGCTGACACTTTTTTTTTTTTTTGTTATTTATTAGGGGGTGGGAATGGATGTAAATTAATCCCATCCTGAGTAATTGAATGAGGGGAATCACAGTACTGCCAATAGCCTTGCTGCAGTCTGATTGAAGTGCTTGTCACTGCCAATGCACAGGAGGCAAACATGGTCTGACAACTTAGTTTGGTGCCAATAACATAAGAGGTTTTATGATGCCAGTTCATCATTTTCACCATGGCAGCAGAACAGGGTGGACACTGCACAGAGTCTTGGTTTTGGCGAACAGGTGACTTTCTGCAGAATTTCAGCAAAGGGGATGCTTGAGCTCAGTGAGCCTGGTTGTGTTTAAAAATGTGTGTTGTCTGAGTCAGGTGGATGGACATGTAACAGCTGGAAACTATATTTTGTTTGTGCTGCATAAGATAAAAAGCATATGACAGTTAATCAAACAGAAGGAACACAACGGAGCACCAAAATAAAATATGATGCCCCCTTGAAGCATTATAGTTCTGTTGCTGAGGTCACAATCTATCACAAATCACTGATCACTGTTGGTATGACTGATATTTTGTCACCTGTATGAAATATCATTTTGTGAACTGAGGTACTGTGCATGCTGTGCAACAGGTATTCTTTCCATAAAAACCTGCCCACAGCCAAAAGAAAGACAAAAATGCGGTTTGCCATCAGAACAACTGGTGAAATAAAAATGCAATAAAGTGTCTACTCTCAGTTCTTATTTCATGTGGTGTTTTTCTTCTTCACTGCTCATGATGAATTCTGGTCTGACCTTTGCTTTTAGTGGCTAACAGGTAGAATATAAGAAGATGGATATTTAGCTTAATGTATGATTACATGCTCATAGTTAATCATGCAAATCCAGCTTATGGAAAATACTAACTCTGCACAGACCCAGCTGAGGGTTTGTGGCACCAGACTTCATTTATTTGAAGTCACATGTCAGAAAAGCAGCATTTTACCACATAAATTGCAGTTAAATGACAGTACAATTGCATGCTGGGACACAACGAGACACTGCAGCAAATACTGGAGTGAGTTTTGGAGTGAGATTTGCATTCAGCTTAATTAGAATACAATAATCAAATTAAACTGATATTGTACTATTTTGCACGTGTATTTATCTCTGACAATTCAAGTATCATCTTACCTGCAACTGGATTTAATCTCACTATCCACAAAATGCGCCACTTCTGTGCGGACCAAAGTATTTCAGCGTCTAAGGCAGATTCATCTTCTTCATCTCCAAATATTCCTCAAGTTTGCCTCACTGGCATCGAAGTGGCAAAGCTCTCTGCGATGTGAATTTTCATTGCAATAATCCCATAATATTGCCTGCATCACACACGAGGAGAAAGGGGACAAAAAAAGGGTCGGACAGGTAAATAAAATACAAACGTGCTCTACACGCAAAGCTCCGATGCGCTCGCGTTGTGATGCGCGCTGTGACTGCCTTCAGCCGGAGAGCGCAGATATGTTAAAGGACGCGCACGAGAAGCGCCGAGGAGGTGCTGAAGAGACTCACCTCTGAACGAGAGGCTGTCTGCTGTGATACAGACACACTGAGTCCTGCATACAGGTGGAGCTACGTGAAATGGAGCATTTATTTTAATGGCATCTTGATGAAATTCATTGATGCATACTGATAAGTTAATTAAATGGTCACCAGAATTTAGAGAGATGCCAATTCAATTTGACAAAACAACATGAAAACAGAGTAGGTCCTTCAGGGTGTGTTGGCCTGGATCAAAAGGCTTAATATAACTTTTCTATCCAATAATTCAGCCAAATGCTTGTTCGGTGCTTTGGCAAAATTCTGACTTGTGTTTCACAAGAAAGTCAGCAGTAATGGTCGAATAAAATTGACAGTGTTATGCTCTCAAGTGTTATTTTCCCTTCTACCAAATGGGCTCTCCAAACTGTAGGCTATCAAACTTGGAAGTTATGACCCAAAGTAACACCATTTTTACGCACGCCTCCGGGTACATACCAAATGAGATGAGATACCAATATTGACCCTGCAGTGTTCCCGCAGTTATCAGCCTTCTATATGTGGTACCCCTTGATCCAGAACATCTATAATATGCCACTGGTGTCCAGAAGCTATAAATCTTGAGTTCAGCTCCCAGCCATCAGAGGCAGCACTGAGCGCAAAGCAGCACCCAAATTACGCACCGCTACACCGGATCAAGTTTGTAAATGTTTGTCTCGTCACTAAGAAAAAACAAGTTAGAATAAAATAACTTAAAATAAGTTATCTATGGAAGGACAGTCGCAGGTTGCTATCTCCACATTAGCTGCACCTAACCAACCAGGCCTTGGATTTTTCTCCAAATTGGTTATGATGGCGAGTGACAAACCCAAACCCAGTCTACAAAACATCCCTTCAGCAGGGTGTGGGTGATGATACAGAGGCCATGTCTGTGTTTTGCAACACTTCAGCCCTTCACCCTGCTGCTTTGAGTCCAATCTCCTGTACAGGTAAAGTAAATTTAATCATCCTTCCAACTGGTATAGCTGTATTAAGGTTGTTGATACTGTTATGCAAACACAATCTGGGTGTAACAGTTCTGACAGTAAGGAAAAAATTGTGATGTAGCTTGTTGTTTCTCTCTATAGGGACTGTCATGTTGTGTTGCACAATGTGCCATTTGCTGTGAGTGAATGTGTGTGTGTATGTGTGTGTGTTTGAGCAGGAGGTTGTTAAATGTAGTCCTTTTTTGTTGCAGAGTTTTATTCTTAAGCCGTTGGCAGCATCTGTCAACTAAGTGGTACTCTTGTGGCAATCTGCTAGTAAAAACCAAATAATATGCTGCAAGCAAGAAGCTGCCAGGGAAATATTTTGAATGTTTGTCAATAGGATGGCATAAGATTGGAGTGCTGCAAGTTTCTTTAAGGCTTCTTAGAGATGGATGTGTTGCTACATAGCTGTGAGCACTGAGACACACTGCTTTGTGGTTAACTGGTTATTTGTAAAATCTTCCATAGTTCAGGGCCTGTGATATTATATGGACTAAACATGGCAGGTATCATCTTCTATAACCCAAAAGTATGGCTTCAATTTCTGGACTGGTTGGCCTCTAGTTTCACAAGTACAGTGGCGCTCCCAATGGGGGGCCAGAGGGGGCCATGGCCACCCTGATACAATTGATATGTAATAATTGGAGGCTGACGTTCCTGCCTTTAAGAGGCTCACTTCAAGATATCTGAATGAAAATGATTTCTATGGGTACCCATGAGTAAATCTAAGTTGGCTTCTTCTCAGTAAATGTTTTGTTCCTTACTGGGGATTCCCACTAAAAGCTTCATGGTCGCCTGCGGGCGCTCTGGTTGCTCTGACTCACACTGCCAGCTCCAGCAGGTGCTTGCAGCGGCGGGGCCAGGCGCTGCAGATGTGTCCATCTAGGCTGACCGGCTGTGCACTTTACAAGGATGAACAAATATACTATCATTTAGGGCTGGGCGGTATGACAAAATTTTCATATCACGGTTTTAAGAAAAAATCATATCGGTTTCACGGTATTTCATGGTATTTTGCTCAGGTTCGGCAAACTTGACATGCTGCTTTGTTGTGCTATGGCCTATTCAAGTACCGGAATTTGTTATTTACCTGACGAGGCCTGAACGCAACACACGCTCTGCTCCATTCATCTGGGCTCCACTGACTGCGTACGGAAGCGACACGTAGAGAAGCCAGCGGGGTTGTTTACCGTTTGCCGAGCCAAGAGGCTGCATGTAGGCTGCATGAAATGTTAAAGCATTTTCCACCTAAGTTATTACATATATTTGAGTTATCTACAAGTTTACTGTACTGTTTGTCATCTACACGCTTTCAAATGTCCGCCACAGACATTTACACAATGTCACGGATAAACATGGGTAAATGCATGAAAAAAAATCAATCAATTTATTCACTTAAAAACACAGTGTGCTCGTTTAGCACACTATTTCATGTAGTTTTTATCTGCTGGAGGATCGTGTAGGGGAGCGCAGCGCGACAAAAATAGAAGAGCCGCGTAAAATAGAGAGTTCTTGCGTGACAGACGGGGGTTGTCGCGCCGCTCCCGTTGCCAATGGAGCCGCTGTAATTGATTAACAGGGGGGCGAGCTGCTACGGGACTTGAGCTGCAGACGTGTCGCGCTGCAGACGTGTCGCACCGCTGACGTGCCCGGTGGAGCCCGGCCATAACTGTCTCGGACTCGGGACGGGTCGTCTTCGGTCAGGAAAATGCAGCCCAAGCCGTTCTCTAGTGTGCTCACCTGTGTGTGTGCGTTTTGTCTGTGTGTGTGTGTGTGTGTGTGTGTGTGTGTGTGCACGTGCACACATCGGGGCGAAACTCCACCGTGCGCGATACAGAGGGCAGAGGAGAATTGTAAACGGTGGTGCGCCGCTGCTAGTTGCATATAGGGGAAACGCTGCTCTTTTTCGTATGAGTTCTTCTGGGTCATTGTGTACAGTTGCTTTGCCTTCAGGACTCTCTCCGGCAGCCATTCTCGCCTCTAAACTTTTCTACCCGCTCAAGCGTGCGCGAATATGTTTTTCGTAGGCGGAAACCGGGAGAGATTTGCAAAAGTCCCGCCCTCAAGCACTAGGATTGGACAGGCAGCATGTCAGTCAAACTCGCACCCCAGCCAGAGCTACATCACCATGCCTTCATTCATATCTTCTCTACAGCCAGTCTGACGCTGTTACTTAGAAATGAAAATGTATGTCAACTTCGCCTTCATGCACCAAACAGCTGTAACGAAATTGTGAGGCTAGATTAGAAATGTTGATTCGTTTGCCTTTGTAATCTTGGATATTTCTATAAAAGAGAAATGTTGATTCATTTGTTTGCTCTTTTGTTTGATCATTAGGCTGTGTTAATAGGCCTACATTGTAAATAGTTCATCGTTCTTCTTAATTATGCCATTACTATAATTCCCTTATGTAGAAATTATTTATATATTGAATAATTATTCTAATGTGCTTGGCTTAGACCTAGGCTTCATTCATTCATTCATTCATTCATTCATTCATTCATTTTGTGTAAGCTGACTATGCTAATAATAGTTTCTGGTGTCGTGAAGATCACCTCGTGGTCTATCTGACACACCTTGCAGTTCGAATCTACTGTAGAGTGGGGGGAAAAACACACTTTCATTGACTTCTCAATTGATGAACCAATATGGAAAGGAACCCTTTCAATTGTTTGTCCCAAATGTGTGATTTACAATTGATAGTCAAATTGGAAATAGATGTTGATAGTCAAACTGGAAGTTAGGCTAGATGTTAGCTTTAGACAATAAGTCTCACATCTCACACACTTAGCCTTTTAACTTGTGTGTGTGCCTATCTTGATACAAAATGGCAAATGTTAGACATGACAGGATGGTCTATGAGCCTGGTTTTCAGATGTGAGGCGCTTATTCGACTTTGAAGACAGAAATAGCTACATATTCCTAGGCTACACATTTCAGAGATCTTTATGTGTCAGTAGGCTAGCAGCTAGTGCCACGGTTGTCAGGAGAGGGGCTGTCAATAATACTTCGTAAATACATGAGCTGACCAGGCCTTTAGCAGCTCCAAGACTAAACATCATAAATTTGTCAACATAATGAATAACACACACGCGCGAATCAGAGAAATTTGTTTGACTAACGTTAGTTTAATAATAAATATACATTACAATATGGGTTATTCTTCCTCCTCCTTCCCTGCGATGAAGCGCGAGCGAGCGATGCAGTCACGTAACGGATTTTGGCCTTTTTGGATTGGATCAGGGACTTAACCAACGTGATTGGATAATCTCCGGCTATCCCCTCATTAATATGAAAAATTCATAACATAACAAAAATAAATACCGGTTTTCGGTACAAACTGGTATACCGCCCAGCCCTACTATCATTTATGTCTTCACTATATAATATTCATGACTTTCATTACACAAGTAAAATAACGCTAATAAACACAGTCATGTAGCCTTTATGAGTCTTTTATTATTAGGATTTTACCCTCCTGTTGTAGGACCATTGAGAAATGTAATTGGTGGTAAATAAGTGGGAGCTTATTTGGAGGGAAAAAAGCGTAGCCTATATATATATATATATATATATATATATATATATAGCATGCACATCTTTGGTTTCCTCTTTCACCATGGATCGCACTTTCGGAAGCCTCCTTTGTATTGCATCAGCGTATTTGCTGAGGAAACGCAGGGCCCGGAGCCGTCGGTCCGTCTGGGTCCACAGAGTCCTGCAAGCCCGGCCAGCGTGTATTGAAAATGAATGGCTGCCGGCTGCTTATGATGCTCATGAAGCTTTTGGTGGGGAAAAAGGAAAAAGACTACCAACATATTTGAAAGACAATGAATCACCGCCATGTAGAGATACATCACACATTGAAATAGGATTGCTGCGGAACTCAAAATACAAAACCAAAGTATATCCATACATAATTCCTTAACTCTCACAATGACACAGTTTCAAACTAGCCTATATGCTACAACAGCTTAAGTGAATCCCTGAAATGCAGTTTCATGGATTCAGATTTTCAGAGGCCCCATTTGACCATCCTGATAAGAAATTTCTGGGGACGCCACTGCATGAATAATGTACACACGTATCACATGATGTATATTTGTTTGAAATATGTTTATTTAATTAGCATTTGATATGCTATAACCCATGACCGTAGACTTTCAGTTCTGCAATCTGAGAATGACTCATCTGTAAGTTGAGCTAAACACTGGTAAAATAAACAGTGCAGTGCATTTCTGCTCAGATCTCATCGATCCACAACATCTCAGATCACAACATCTGCAGTGACTTTCTCACACCATCTAATGACAAAATGTCAAACCATTCAAGCTGGAAGTGTCACCTGGCTGTCACCGCAAACTCCTTGGCAACATCAAAAGTGAAAAGGTCCTTCGCAGACAACTCATAACCTCAGTGGAGATGCTGAAGTTACAAAATGTGGAGGGAAAGTTAGGTTTTTAAGTGCCTCCCAGAAGCCTCCATCACTCCAGTAAGCACAGCTTTGGCAGGGGGTGATGTTGTGTAGAGAAGTGAGCTTTTATGTAAATCAGCAGACAAAAGAGTCAGCCGCATTTGAAGGGTTTTAAGTCTTTTGACAAGCGGTGTGTGTTTTATTATCTCTGACTGGGCTCCTTCTTCAGTTCAGTCAAGTGATAGAATGTGTTGATTAGCAGGCACTGGTTTGATGCACTGGTTTAATGATGGTAATTAGCTCAATGTTGATGTATGCCACATATTTGCAGTGTCTCAGCCCTGCTGTGGAGTCCTTGGTTATTCAAGGAAATGTGGAAAAAAAGGGTCGGTTGCATCACACCAATGTGTCTGGTCAGCAAAGCATTTTTTAAGTTGGGCATTAAGGCACTAGAGTTCTGCGTTGCCAGTAGATACTTGTTACCTCTCTGTCTTTAAAATTCACTTGAGCCCACTAAACGCTGAGTGATTCCACATTATTCTTTGGCCAAAAAGTAATTAAATGAGAGCTGGAAAATTAGCACGTCTTAACTGTTATAGAGAGACAGTATGATGGGAGTCAGCGGTAGTTTCTCTCACTCTCCGTGAGGGGGTTTGGTGTTAAAATGAACCATGCATGGTGCAGGAGGAAAGGTCACAGGGGAAATGAAACAGATTAAGATGGGAAAGCAGTAATTTATTAGAAGTTATCTCACCACCAGGAACAATCCATGACCCATTAACTTGATTTAATGTTAAATACAGTATGGCTAATCTAAAGCAATATAAAAATGATGCTGTGACATTTAAACATTGGTATTTAACTAGAATTGTGTTGTCATTTACCTTCTTAAGATGTTGGGGCATTTAAAGATAAAAAAAGGCTTATTAATGACCCTTCAGGTACTAAGAGTGTTGATCAGTATTCTCCCAGACTGACACGAGCATGCTGATACATATTGACATTGAATGAAGTCCCACATTGAAATCCCCATGGCTCCCTGAGTCGCTCTCCTCTGTGATACTTTAACTGATGGTGGTGATATAATGCGGGAGAGTGCTTGAAGCTCAGGTCTGTATTTGCGTCCCTAATTATTGAGGCATGACCAAGCACCTCTCCTGCTCAGGCCTCGAATTGAAAGCATTGATTATACATCCTGCCATTGTAAATTGACAAACAATTAGAAGCCAGAGGCAGCTGCGAAATATTCAATGGATACCGCTGATGCTTTCGGCGTTTTTGTAATGATTCTGCTATGAGAGGAGCACATTAAGCAGGTGTTCTGTAAGGTATTGCTGCAATGTGTTAGCACAGAACAAAGGGAGTATGTTCCTCAGTGGCTTTAAGCAAACATTTTCTCATTTTCAGATTCATTAAGAAAGGAATAAGACTTGGAGTTGTTGGATTCAGATTTGGACAAATCAAAGCCCCACAATTGTAGAAATAAGTGATAACTAGAATCACTAGCTATGTTTCCATCCAAAAGTGATTTGAATCATTGGGAAATGTGCATTAAAAGAAATACGAATCCTGTGTGTTTCCATTAAATGTACGGACTTTGGAAAAAATTACAAACTCGCGCGAGTTTTCTGCAGAACCAGAAAACAAAACAAGTCTTGCATTCTTCTTCTTCTACGTTGGCAACCAGCTTGTAAATGCATTACCGCCTTCCCGACCCGGAGTGTGGATATCACCATGGAGAGAGGTGTGCTACGTCAGACTTAATTCGAACATAACTGATTCCATCCCCTGTTTTGCGTCATAATTTTCCGATGCGATACTTCTAGATGCGCATCTAAACAGGCTGATGGAAACATGGCTATTGGGTCCCTTGGCTTGGCCCTAACTCTTTTGGTTCCTGGTTCCACCTCTAGTTCCTGGTAGTTTACCTGCTCTATTCTGGTTCCTGTACCTGTTCAGAACATTTCGACCAAAAGTAAATTGGTTCAGAACCTAAACATTTGGTTCTCAGCTGGAACCAAAAAATACCAGGTTTTCCTTGACCTTCAGCATTCTCCGTTGATGACACATCCTTGATTACAATGGTTTTGATCAAACCCGTTGGAAACTGGGGCGCTAGATAGCGCCATGGTTTCAGGAATCCTGAATGGGACTGGTTTAAGAACCAGAGCTAATTTGGTGGATAAGGGGTGTTAGAGGGCTCTACCTAGAACCTAACATAAAGGGTTGGGGTGCGTGATATTGGATTTTTTTGCCGATATGCCGATATGTAACAACTCATTTGACTGATAACCAACATAGACATATATTCACTTTTTTCACACCTAATTTTAGTGATTGTCAAGACTCCTCTCTGGTGGAATCCATCTTTTACTATATGCTCATATTTTTCTCAAGGGCTTGCAAATCAGTGACCTTCCATCCACTTCATGTGATAACACTTTCCAGTGAGTCACTTCGTCAATTTTCTTTGTCCAATTTATCGTAATGACACCTGCCCCTTTGGGGCTAAATAGTCATCAAAATGTTAATTAATGCCGTTTCTTCCCCTCTTGTCTTTCTTTTCAGGGTGTAACACCATTGACGCTATGACCCCTTATAGTTTAAGAGCTAAAGGTCATGGATTGAATTCAATTCTCTTTTTCCATCCATTATTTTGTATTATTATTATTATCATGCCGGTAAACGTGCTCATGTAGCCATGGTCAATCAAATTATCATCTAAATGGAAAATACTGATTACCCATGTTACTACCTGCAAACAAAAATAGAATCGCCAGCCATTTAATGTGTAAATGATTATATATGGAGGCCTGGTGTATGAAAAAACAGGCAAAGCAACGCAGTGTTTGGTGTGCCGTAGGGCTGCAACTAATTATTATTTTAATAATTGATTAATCTGCTGATTACTGTACCTTGATTAACTGGCTCGTAAAATGTCAAATAATAGTGAAAAATGGTCATTAAAATTCCCCAGGGCGAAAGATAACATGTTCGAATAGCTTGTTTTTTCTAACCAACGTTTCAAAACCAGAAAATATGTTGCTGGCTATTATATATGATAAAGAGTAGTATCTTAAATGGCCACTTTACACAGAGAAGAGGCAGTTTGTTCATCTTTGTGTCATTGTTAAAAGTACTGAAGCATCTGTGTTGTTGCTCTGTTTACCTACAGGTAAATGTACAGTTGCATCATTACAACAGTCCTGCAGTAACTCAACAACAACTGAAGGTTTTGTTGTATAGGTTTGAAGGTGTTCCTCTGTGGCCACGGTATAAAAACAACGATCAACAATTTCTCTTCTCTTTCATTGTGACTCTTATCAAAGGCAGCAGTCTCAGTGATAAGCCTCAGCCAACGTGTACAGTCTGCTGTGTGTACTCTTTACACATTGCTGTTTATTTACATATCATGAGTCTGGCTGCTGTGATAAAACCTGCTGAGGCAAACTCCAGCTCCTAGGAGACACTGTTGTGGCGACTGGGTGATTCTGGAGGATGTTGATCTGTCCGTTACTGATGTTTTTCCAGTTGGTCGGTTGAAAAAGAGAGCTTGTGTGTTACCAGACAGAATTGTCAGCTTGTTTCAGTCCATTTCCATCAGCTCGGTGGAGTGGGCAGATTCAGATGTCTGGGCCCAGGCAAAAACTGAGCACGAAGAGAGGCAGAAATGTGCCTCATGGTAGTCTTACTGTATGTTAAAGGGAAATTTCGGTTTATTTCAACCAGTCTCCTATCGTCCTAAATTTGTTTCAGGTGACTAGTGACATAAAAATAATAGTTAGCATGTTAGCTGTTAGCCTAGATACAGCCGGGGCGCATAGTAGTGTCAGACCTGTTAAAACGTAAGTGAACGGGCAATCTTCAAGTGCAAAGTTAATCCACTAAACAAGCTTTTTTTCCACAAAGACCGCCTCATGTCATTAGGATACATGTCAGAGAACATATAGAAAACGACATGTAAATGTGTTGTCTTACCTTACCAGTGTGCTGCCATGTTAGCTCTGCTTTCCAAAGCGCGGCCGAAATATATCTTTAGCTGGATACTAACATTACTCCAGGTGGAGGTGTCTCGTCCTCGGTCGCATCCAGACCTTGAAAATAAGGCTGCAACCGGTCCCATTCCTTGCAACAGAGGCATTCCTCTTCTGTGGGCACTGGGGCACAGCATTCACAGGTACACCACCAATCTCCAGAGCTAAAGCCTTCCAGCAGCCATTCCTCCTCTGTCGTCCTCTACCTGTTGCGCCTCTCTCTCTCTCCTCCTCCGTTCTTCAATTTCACGAAGCTCTTCTGTTTACCATTTAGCTCTGCTTTCCAAAGCGCGGCCGAAATATCGCAAGAACAAGCAACGATCTCATACCGTGCCTGAAATCTTGCGAGAACCAGCAGCAACAGCTGGGAGGCAGAACCGGACAGTAGCCTGAAAAGTTCATTCATTTATTTTATGAAAGATTTATAGAATAATGGCTGACTTTTTGTCAGACTTTGACTTTGTGGAGGAGGAATTTGATTTTGCAGAGTTTGATGGCCGCCCTTATTTATTTGAGCCAGAATACACTGACGAAGAGCTTCTGAAATTGAAGAATGGAGGAGGAGAGACAGAGAGGCGCAACAGGTAGAGGACGAGAGAGGAGGAATGGCTGCTGCAAGGCTGCGTAGCTCTGGAGATTGGTGGTGTACCTGTGAATGCTGTGCCCCAGTGCCCACAGAAGAGGAATGCCTCTGTTGCAAGGAATGGGACCGGTTGCAGCCTTATTTTCAAGGTCTGGATGTGACCGAGGACGAGACACCTCCACCTGGAGTAACGTTTGTATCCAGCTGGGCTTTATCTAGAGCTGGCGAGATATATTTTGGCCGCGCTTTGGAAAGCAGAGCTAACATGGCAGCACACAAGACAACACGTTTACATGTCGTTTTCTATATGTTCTCTGACATTTATCCTAATTATATGAGGTGGTCTTTGTGGAAAAAAAGCTTGTTTAGTGGACTAACTTTGCACATGAAGGTTGCCCATTCACTTACGTTTTAACAGGTCTCACGCTACTGTGCGCCCCGGCTGTATCTAGGCTAACAGCTAACATGCTAACTATGACTATTTTTATGTCACTAGTCACTTGAAACAAATTTAGGACGATAGGAGACAGGTTGAAATAAACCAAAATTTCCCTTTAACTGAATTTGTTCCACTTTATACAGAATTTTTGCCTTGTCAGTCTTAGATTTTGACATAAGATACTCCATAAATACCAGATCTGTGAAACTCATGATGTACAGTTTTTGTCAAGGCTGTATTACACTGTTATTTTTAATTTTGTTGACAATTTTGAGATACTTAATGTTTCTTTCATTGGCCACATGACTCATAATTTATAGTTTAGTATAGAGAGTATTCTACTTTCCATGTATTTTTGCTGACTTGAGTGTGACCTTAGAATTTGGGGAAAATAATCTTAACACAAAGTCCTCTTACTTGCTTTTTCTGAAGCTTTCAACTGTATCTCACAGTCTTAATGAGCATTTACTACATTAACATTTGATGTCAAACACAGGTGGCAGTTACAATCTCACCCTCATACAACCACTATCCATACTTGAGTCACATTTCCATACTTAGGTAATGTGATAACAACTGAGCCATCTCCATGATACCTTCACAAACCTCAGCTCTGGAAAGGCTGGTAACTGGACCTTGTATTAACCTGTTCAGATCCACCGTCCATTCCAATGGACCAACACATTCTCACTCCGACCTCATCACATATTGATACTTTGGTCATGGACTTCCCACGACCACATATGACGAGCCCTGGGTGCGCTGGTTGTTGACATTCTGGGACACTGTGTCAAGTTCTGCCTGTATTCATGCATTGTCTTCTTTCAAAGTACACTTCCGTATTCACAGGAAATAAATGCACTATGTCTGTACAACACCATGAACTTACCTTTGTTTTCCTTCAACAACAAACACAAATGGTTGGGTGTAGGCGACAAAAACATGTGGTTAGGTTTTGGACAAAAGAACGGGGTTTGGCTTTAGAATGTCTCACACCGCTCTCTCAGGTGTAAGTCAATGTTTGTTGGACCCATCCACCCCGCTCGGACTTTCGTGCCTTAAATTTCGTCCTTGTCCCACGGCGTTTCCTCCTGACGCTGCTGGACGCTGTTAAACTATAACTGCAACCGGCCACGTATCATGCCAACGAACAGTGTTCCACATGATCTAAAGTGGAGTGCAGTAGAGCCACGCCCCATTTAAACAAGCATGGCCGACAGTGAGGCAAGTAGGAGGCGCAAGGCTTGTTTTAGTCCATTAACCATATTATTATGGTACATAATTTGTGTTTAAACAGCTTTTAAAATAAACATGAGATGTTATATCACTTATATATGTCAGAAAATCAGATGTATAGCTTTTACTCAGGATCTACTCAAAATATCATATCTGAGTGTCACTGTAAAATAAATAGAGAAATACTATTTTAATTTGACTTTCTAAAGCTATAATGAGTTTATACAGCATCCTATTGATTACGTTCACAGAATATTAATCTCAAGAGGTTTTCAACACACTGGTTTCAAGGGATACTTCAGAAATTGTGGATGTTTTTAGTCATGATAACAAATACAATACAAAATATATATATGCATTGTGTTTTAAAGCAACACTTTATTATATATTTAATGTGATTTAACCATTCATAAAAAGATAATAAATTCATGTTTTTTGTTGATAAAAGGCCTGTTAAGAGTAATTATTGTCATTTTACTATTATTTCTGTGTTAAGATTCTTAGTCAGAAAAAATAATCTAAACAGTCGCTCAAAAAACATATAAATTTAAACAGTAGATGTAGTGACTCTCCCACTGCAGTTTAAAGATGGCATAAACTTTCTATCCATATATATAGTTTTTTATTTATTTATTTTTTGTTGGCTGTTGTTTTGCACAGCCCTATAGATGTGATGTGTTGGGATCATGAGCAGTGGTGATCCTTGAAGGAAATGGAGTTCAAATGAAAAGGTCCCTGTCTGTGGGTTTGACATATTTAGGACAGGCCCCCAAGCTTTCATAAACCACAGGTGTGAGACTGATTCCTTTTTCTAGCATGTACAGATGTGAAACTGCAGGTGATAACCAAACTGGGACCCAACAGTCTGACTCTTTGCTCTCAACTGAGCCGCAGCGTCTGAATAATGATGAAGAATCCGTTTAGATTTCCTGCAGATCAGGGGGGGCTTAATAGGGAATATAAATACTAACTCATTCCACATTTCCCACAATAGATGTGCCCGTGACATTTGACAAATCCACATGTAAAATCCAAATTAATTACACATTAATCTGTATGGTTGTGCTGCTGCATCTAAAATTGGATCATGAATGAGTTTGTGAATTGAATTTGTGGGTAAAGTTTAGATGAGGATTGTGACAATGGTGTTGGAGGAAATACGAATGTATACTCGTGTGTATTCTGTGTTGTGAAAACTCTTAAGTAGCTGATTAGCGATGATAATGTTACCTGAGGTCTGATGGATTAATCAAACATTTACACGTTGGTGAATTCTTATATTATTTTCCAGATATGGCATTACAACTACAGAAATTATATTACAGCTATGTGTTTACAATACATTAACATTTAGTCACAGTAGCAGCTCTGGTGATATGAACATGTTTTGTTAGAGTAGAAACACTTAGTATTGAGAAGAGATGAATTTTGCAGCACGTCCACACAGCTGCTGTTTGTGTACAGTTCTGAGTTCTTACAGCTTGAGGCGAGTTAGATTTAAGACTTTTTAATACTTTTGTAATACCACTTGGAATGAAATTTAAGATCAGTTTTACAATCCAAATGAAATGACATCAGTGACTTAGGGTTACAGACAATTTTGCCCGAAAGTTTATTGTAAAATAAAACTTTTTTGTCTCATGGCAGTGACAAGGAAAGAACAGAAGTGGGAAATACCTGGCATTTGTTGAAGGGTTTTCTTTGCAATTTTTACTCTGAATATCGGATTCCACTGTCTTCATTCCCATTGCTCCAAGTTTTAATTTTTTTTGTATAAAATACACCAAGTCGCAAATGCATTGCCTTGTACTGGTTTTAGCCATGCTGCAAAATCTGCATGGCGTTAATGCGAGAGGAATTCAGTGAATTATTACCAAAAAAATAGATGTTACCAATTATTTAGAAATTGTGCAAGGTAATGTAATGTTAGAAAAAAAGATTCATAAAATCATACTTCCCATGTCTTTGCCTTAAAATTCTGAAATTTGATTCAAGGCATTTTATCACCAATTAAGAAATTCAGTGCCTTTTAAGACTTTTTAAGGATCCATGTGAACCCTGTAGCTGACAGCTGAGGCTGTTACTAAGAAGCATGATTTGGTGTTTGAGAGGGAACTTCAGGGTTAACTCTGGGTTACAAGTGAAGCTGGTTTACTTTTTACTAGAAATAAGCACCATGCTAACTTATGCTGAGCAGGTAACCTGCTCCAGAGCTGGGTAACTTTAGAGGATCACATCTGAACCTGTCAACACCTCGACCACTGACCAGTGAGATTGCTAGAAAAACAATTATCCCAATGTGGACAACAGTCCTGACTGAAGGTAAAAAAAAAAGAGTATACTGTATATTTTATTGTAACAGGCTTTATGTCTCCACTCTGGTTTTAAAACAGAGCTTTAAACAAATGAAGAGATCATTTATGAAACTAAACTCCAATTTTAGCTGCATTTTAGTTGTGCAGAGTTTATTTTATCCCTGGATTGACAGGTAAGGTGCCCAGGAGGCATCCTGATCAGATGCCCGAACCACCTCAACTGACCACTTTCAACCTTACCCTATCACTAAGGCAGAGCCCAGCCACACCACAGAGGAAACTCATTTTGGCCGCTTGTATGTGCGATCTCATTCTTTCCGTCACTACTAGCTCATGACCATAGGTGAGGGTTGGGGCGTAGATGGACCAGTAAATCGAAAGCTTTGCCTTCTGGCTCAACCCCCCTTTTCACCACAGAGCCCGCATCACTGCAGATGCTGCACAAAACTGCCAATCCATCTCAGGCTCCATTCTACCCTCACTCGTGAACAAGACCTCGAGATACTTGAACTCCCTCGCTTGAGGCAGTGATTCTCCCAACCCGGAGGGGGCAGTCCATTGGTTTCCGAAAGAGAACCATGGCCTGAGCCCTATTATATGGAAATAATTTCTAGCATTTCTACATCTTCTTATTCAGTTACTTATATTTAAAGGCTATTATTTCCATTTCACTCCAATAAATAAAACTTTTTTCTCTTCCTAAAACAGAACATTCCTGCAGGGTTAGTATCACCGTTTCGTCACATATCACATGACGAACTTAGTTCATGTTTCTGATGATGTCGCTTGTAATAAACAATCCTGCATCTTTCACATGAAGGTACTTGTGGCTGGATAGGAAAACTCAGAGTTGAGTGAGACACCTGTTATCGTAATGGAAAATGTCAGGGTTGGTGAAGCCACCAATACATACTGGGTATGCTGAACCTGCTTTGTAGTACGGGCCTCTGGTCAGTGTCTGTAGCCGTGCTCTCAGAGCCTCAGAGGCTTGTTGCAACCTGTTATCTGGCATACAGAGCAGCCGCTGCTTACTTTCTGTTGTTTACGATAAGAACTGCTCCTTTCAAGGCTGTTAAGTGTGATTGATTGTGTTTGCTGCAGACCGTGCCACAAGACCTCTTAAGACTCCCAGGCTCAATCCAAAATCTCTCTTTAATTCCCCTTTTGTAAAAATGGCAGGCAGTCAATTTCTTTCATCACATTCACTTTTAAAGAATAAAGATCAAACTGAAAACATATACTTTATGAGTAAGACAACACATTAGACACACAAGACATGACTTGAAATTAATGTTTATTGACTGTTTGGTGCCTTGTGGGCTTGTTTTTCTATTCTGGGTGGCACTTTGTGTTTTCCCTTTTCAGTTCTTTGTTAATTTAATTTTCCTTTTGGTTACACATTTCATTTCCCGTTGAATATACTAATTAAAATGTAAATGAAGCCTTTGAATATGCAATACTATTTTCAGGCTTTAAGATCAGAGCCATGTCTGAGTTTAGCAGCCAGCTTACAACCTTTAGATGTTTATGTGGGTTGGCATTTCAAAGTGTTTATTGCTGCATGTCTTCAGGCTTAGCGACAGTATGGAGTACTGCATGTCAGTGCATAATCGGAATCCAAAGACTAAACTTTTTTTTTCTTCTTGGTATAGATTCAAAGGGCCTTGAAATTGTTTTTATCCACTTGTCATGCTAGCCTTCAGAGAGTTTTATGGATTTCTTACTCATAGTTGTGGTGTTGTCTGACATGCATTGCCTTTCAGGGATTACTAGCTGGTTGTAGCTGAGACCTCTTAGGTGATGTGAATTTGTCCCTGAAAAAATAACACACATAAATCTGTGGAAGATTGAAACTAGTGGAATTAATCATTAACATGGCCAGAATTATATTTAAAAATGACCAAAGAGTGTGATTTAAGATTTCAGTCTTTAAGTTAACTTGCAATATAGTTTGCAATAGTTTGTCTTCAAGACAAGAGCAGTAATGTAACTTACTCACTCAGGTAACTAACTCAAGTACTGTACTTCAGGGTTTCCTCGGTCATGGAAAATCTGGAAGAGTCATGGAATTGACCCTGGGCTAAGTCCCACCCCTTGACACAGACTGGCCAATCCTAACATAGCATCGGCCGGCTCAGACCAGGGTCCGACAACAACACAGCTGTGCTCCATTGACTCTAAAATTTCAGATTTCCTTCATTTTCAGGCTGGTTTTGTGGATTTGGAGTTAAATGTTGTGTCTGGGGCACGTTGTGTATTAATGATACTCGTTACCTGGAGAGGTTGGAAAAAGATATATGTTTCCTCCCTGTTCCATAACCAAAATCAAGCCCTGAAAAGTGTAGGGTTAGCTAGCTAGCTACTGAAGATATAGCCTACTGAATGTAAACACATGCTACCCTACCCTACTTCCTCTGGAGATCCCTGTCTGTCCGGTGGCAAAGGTCCGGGAGCTGGCACCGGCATGGGGTGATGTGGTAGTTCACTTTTATACTGTGATCTGTAGCCTATAGTTCGGCTTTAGCTTTTAACTATCTTTGTCTTTTTAACCTGTTGTTGCTGCTGTCTGTTCCTGTTGTCTCTGGAATCACTAGTTCATTTTTCCAAAAATATGATAAAATTTCTTCAGGGAGTGCAGTTAGTTACAGTGTGGGCTCCGTCCTTACTCTGACAGTTTGTTGGACCATCACATCACAATTTTTTTGAAATTTTGTCTATGATAATATGTGAAACCCTGGTACTTGAATACATTCCAGTACTCTACTTTCCATCATGCTACATCTACCCCATTACAGTTCATAGTGAAATACTGTACTTTTTACACAGTTGCATTTATTAGACAACTTTAGCTACTGCTTACTTTACAAGATTTTATATATTATATTTTTAGCTGCTCCAACAGTAGTGGCAAACTTCAACTTTGGTAAAAAAAAAAAAAAAGATTTTGAAATAAGTAACATCAGCTAAGTAAACACTACTTAGCTAACGTGGGCTAATGTAAGTGTGCTAACGCTACTGTCTAGGGGCTGCGATGCTTCCACAGAATGAATTAACTCAATAAACTAACTGTGGCATCTTGTGAAATGTAACTTTAGTTGCTTTAACTAGGGCAATGACCATAGAGTAAACATCACTCAGTCGGCATCACAAACAGAACACAAAGCCTACAATGTTGTCTTGTGTTGGTTCAGTGGGTGTGTGTGTTAAAGCTAGTCTTACCTTTCTTGCATTTCACACAGCACTTAGAAAAAATGTGAACATCCACAACTCCTGCCTCCCTCCAAAGTCCCATCCCCCTCCCCCTGCAACTCCACCTCCCTCCAAAGGCCTTCTCCTCCCTCCTCCATTACGTCCTCATTACGTCTAAGATAGACGTAGGCGTTGGCAAGGTAACGTTAAATACACGAAAGAGGAGAGCGAGTGTAACGTTCACAACAAAGACACTCAAAGGCAACCCCAGAGTTTTAAAACTCAACCGGAGTCAGTGATGACTGATGAGTTTTAGAATAAGGTTACAGTGCTAACGTTAGATAGTAGCGTTAACGTTACTAGTAAGTGGAAACACACAAGGAAGATAACGTTAATGTTTCAGAGGCTATACGCTATAATAGGCTAACGTTAGCCATTAGCAACTGAATGCTGTGTCGTCATATAACGTTATGTTATATTAGAAGCTAACTAAACATAACATTACCTGTCCTGCACAGTCAAATGCAACCCCGGAGTTTTGAAACTTACGCAAGCAGTTATGTCAGTCGGAGGCCTCTGCGTGGGGAAGACAGACAGGACGAAATGCAATGATTGGTCGGAGTTTTCTTAGAACCATATGAGAATGGTACAATTATAAGTTTGTATCTCTGGAAGAATTTACTTACATTTTAGTGTGCCATCAGCTTATTAATAGCATTTTAACCTAAACAAAGAAAAGCGTAAAATTTCCAGAAAGGTAAGTGTCGCTTTAACTGGTGACTCTCAGCTGAATGTGTTGTGGTTGCTCATCATGTTGAACTGTTGAAGACACAAACTAACATGTAGGTGTACTCATGAAAGCCTTCAGTTTTTCTTAAGTCAGTATTAAATAGTTTCTCATTTGTTTATAATCTTCGCCAACTCTTTATGTAAATTACTACAAGCAACCATGCACACATTTGACTAAAGGTCACCAGTAAACACACTTACTCATTAAACCAAAACACCAGCAGCACTGTGTTTAATTGGAGAAATGTTTTTTAACCATGGGAAAGATAACTATTAATTTGGAAGATAGTGAATAATGTCAACATTTAATGCCAAAGTTTGTCATTAATTAGCTCAGGTAATTTAGAAAATCGCCAACCTTTGCTGCTGTCACTGTCAGCAGGCAACAGCAGCCACTGCGACTAGCCACTGTGGTAATGGCAGCGGCACAAGATGAGGGAACACACAGTGGACGCCAGATTTGTGTATAGGTGATGTTTTTTTCCTTCTCAAGACAACACTCACAGCCACTCAATTGCATGTGAGTGTCCAAGCTCGGTAGTGGAGCTCCCGGCCATTGTGTGTGGCTTTCTAATCTCATGAAGCCAGAATTGGTTTCCATTCTTCTTTTCAGAGCCTGGAGATGATAGATAATGTTGCTCATGGAGGGAGGCAGGCGTCAGCTCAGATTTCTCAGGTGGGCTCTGCCTGAATGAGCTGTCAGTGGCACAGACCACCTTGCTTGGCCGTCTCTGACTCACCGGGTGGTGTCTGGCTGCACCCTCCTCCTCTCAGGAGTTATAATCTTAGAATCAACACTCATTGCAACATATTTTATACAGTGGCTGTTTTTATTTTACTTGTCATTTTAGATCTCTGGCTCCACTGAATCCAAACATCACTTGATGTGGTGAGCAGAACTTCTTTCAAAGGAAAATTGCCGCTGCACTTTCATACACACACTTACCAGTCTCCCTCGACTATTAAATGCCTGTTATTTTGCAACTGTGGCATGCAGTGAATGTTGAAAAGTTACTTACACTCTGTCACGTCAAATGCCAGTCATTTATCTTGCTGTCACATCGGCAGGAGCTCCTCTTCACACTGATGCCATTCGCTAATTGTCTCACAATTTGAACATTTTTCCTCCGATACCTGCTGGGCTCTTTACAAAGTTCAGCAATGTGATGAGTTTGTTTGAAAATATGCCTGTTGCTGCTGGGCTGAAAATGAAGATGTATGATTGTGAGCAGATTTTTATCTCCAAATTGCCTTGAGATTGTAGGAAAATTAATGGAGTCAATAACACAATACTAACAACTGCAGCTCTATTCCTGCTTCTGCGACAAATGAAAACTTGGTGCAAAAGTGCTACATATTACCAATGCAACAAACTGATGATAAAGTACCAGACGGCTAATGGTGTGCACAGCATGATGATCTGACCGTAAACTTATGCAGAAATTAATTATAAATGATAAATGTTCAGATAAATTGACAATTAGCTGCTTTTACACTTCCTGAATCTCAAGATATGGTCATACATATCATAGGGATGTAACGATACCAGAAACTCACGATACGATAGTATCACGATAAAGAGTCCACGATATAATATATATATCACCATATTTATACAAGGGGAAAAAAGAGAAAATTCAAGTGCTTTGTCTTGTCGGAAAGCTACAGTTGCGCTGTTTCACGTGATATGCGTGGCTTCTCGCTATGACGCACGGTCGCTGAGAAAATCCATAGAGAAGAACAGGTGTGAATTTGGACGCACTATGCATCGTTCGGGCCCATTAATCTCAATCTCCTTACTTTTATTCACCATTCTAGCATTTCTGTTCACTTGTCTCGTTACCTCTGGTCACACATGGGTCAGAGTCGGAGGCTGAGAGGCTGAGCTGCACGAGTCTGCTCTCACCTGCATGCGCAAATGCATGCAAAGGATTATGGGGAATGTAGTCGCACAGTCATATTACCAGCTCTGTAGGAGAACGCAGCTATATAACTACCGTGGCATTCCCATGACAATATCGAGAATTTATTTTATTGCAACACCGCGACATTCAATATATCGTTACATGCCTACTTTATTGACTTGGTTACTCATATTAAAACACTCACTCATTCAAACAAGACAGAAACAAAATAAAACACACCAAAAACCATAGTTATCTTGTTTGCCATTTACTTAGGTAGTCTACTGTTCTAACAATTACCAACTCTGGTTTGGTCAAAACAAACCCTTTATTCACTAAGGTAGCTGTAAAAAGATGTTGCTTTTCCCATGGTTTCTCTCTGCCGTTGTGGGCTGGCTGTTTACAGTCCTATAATGTCATCCTCACTATCATAGCGGCCATGTGTCCCAGCTAAGTTGTCTGTTCTACCAGTGGAGACTGACCTGATGCGATGATGTATATAGCACGCACGCGACAAGATGGCAGCTTCTAAAAACAAGCGTTGGTTCCGAGCAGTGTTCTATCTCCCTTCTTCGACCTTCTACCTCCCTTCTCCTCCTCAGCAGACGAAGCATTAGCAGAACAAGGTTGTTGTTGTACTGCTGCTTCAAGGATATAAGCAAAACAAGCCCGAAAAAGGCACTAAGAACGGCGTTGTCAAGCATCTTGTTATCTGGAATGAGGAATACAGCGTTTTCTTCCGGTAAGCGTAAACACGTAACATCCGCCCCGCCCCCTATCCAATCAGAAACCTTCCCTGCCCCAAACCTTGCGCGGACCCGAATACAGGTGATTAAAAGGCGATTAAACTGATCTCCAGTGTAAACCCTCATTCGGAATGAATATTTCTCATGTAAACTACCCGGAAAAACTTTAATTCCGAATGAGAAGCCATCATGTAACCGCACCCACTGATGACAATAAGTGTTAGTTTCAGCTATAAAAGGCAGGTGATGTAATGAAATGGTGTCATACAAACCATGTAGAGGTATAAAGTGTAATTAACCTAATCCTAAAAAAGCTAAAATTGCAAACCCACAGCAGATGATTGTCAGAGGGCTCAGAGATATTTGTAAAGAGAAGAGGTAGTTTTTTCACTACACTTTATTTTGTGAATTATATTCTTCAGAGGGCCATCTGCACTGGTATATGTGTGTGTGTGAAGGAAGCTGCGGTACACTTAATATATTAGCATTCAGACTGGGGCAGATCTGGCTGCGGCGCATTTCTCAAGAAGAGGTGTAAACAGAATGCACAGCCATCTGCACAGCACAGACCTCTCATCCACCATCTACAACTAAAACGCCTGCCACCGTTCAGATCACTTGTAAAAGTAAATTAGAACTTAAAGTGGACTTTACTCTGATTTTACAACATGAATCTCCTCTGCGCTTTTGATCTTTATTTATTTAACATGTTTGGTGAAGATATGTTTGCATTTAGAAGAAGCTAATGGCAACTTGCCTAAATAAATACAAGCCTCAGTATCTTAACTTGACATGTGTACATATGTTTCAACTGTTTGCCATAGGATATCTCAGTCAGCTTTGTTTTTTTGTTGTTGTTTTTTTTGATTGTGTTAAAAGGTTAAAGCATACCTTCAGGGAACAAATGAATAAATTCAGCTTTTTCTGCCAATAGCAGAGTGGCATTTTTTTTCTCCGTGTTTCAGTTGTATGCAACTAAAACCTTCCAAACTCATATTGCAGCCTCTCTGGAGATACAGTACGCACAGCTGATTCAATTATAAAGAAAATAAGTTGTCCTTTATATTTGAAATCAACATCTATGTTCAGACACCATGAACAGGTACACGAATGAAAGGAGAGAAAAAAACAATTGTTGTAGAAAACAATATTAGTTTATGTAGAGGCTTATGCTAGCGGGTTTGGCAAATGACTGTTTGATGTGTTTGCAGGTCTATGAAAAATATCATATGTGTAATTGTATGTTCAGCCTGTGTGTTTATTTCCTGAATGGAACTATGATGCAAAATGGATTTCAGTGTATTTCAGTATCATATCGTATCCAGGGGCGATTGCTCTGAGACAACAAGGGAGGCTGAACTTCCCCTTAAAATTTCATAGAAGAAATGGTCAAATATGCACTATTGAATTTACATTAAAATAAGAATTTACATTGCATTTAACGTGCGCTAGGATGCGTTTCACATCATGACTATGACGTTCAAACGGCAGCTGGTTATCACCAGTTTTCAAACGCAACTTCCCTGTCATATATTCTCGTGTCAGCACGGTGGACACGGAACCTCCAAGCATTCCTATGAGACAGCGCTGTGCAGGTTTTTTTCATGCAGCAAAGCGAGACTGTCACTGGATAAATGTGACAAAATCGTCACTTCCAGGGAGGCTCAGCTTCCTTGGGACCTAATGGAGCGGTAGGCAGGAGAGGAAGCTCGGTGTATGCATGATGATTGGAGGAATTGTCTACAAGGCGGAACCCCTTTGGGATTGACAGTGCTTCGCATTCCGAGCTCAGTCCCATGTGGATATTTGCGAGTGGAGTCTTCTGACAGAGTGCCATCCAGAGTTCTTTATTTCCATAAGCGATATAGCTCATTTTCATTGTTTGTACAGTACAGTTCAGGCGTTTAAACCCATCTGAAAATCTTTGAGGTGTGTTTTGCTGTGGTTCTATGGCATGAGTGTGGTTGAAAAACGGCTTCAATTAAATGTTAGTTGTGTAAAGTACAAGTTACTGCCTCGCTACAATATGACAAATTTTATGATGTAAACTTAAAGTGAGCTTCCCCTTTTTCAAAGATCAGCAGCTACCACTGATTGTATCGCATCGTATCGTACTGCATCATTTTGTACCGCATTGTATCGTATCACATCGCATTTTATTGCAAGCCCTTGTGCTTTTTTACTGCTCCTTGATGTGGTCCTTGGAAATCTGAGGACCATGTTTTGAGGGGAACAGCTCAGTTTTCATGAGCTGGTAACAACATCATTTACTAAGTAGGTCAAGAGTGTCTGAAGCACCTGAGAGTATCAAATTAAACTTCCTGCCCTCGTCTTTCTTCTGTCGTTGAGTGGATACAGGACCTTTTTCCTACTGACAAAAAAAATCATGATTGAGTAACCTGTCTTTGAGCATGAAACATCTATTTATACACAACATTACTATGCTGGCTTTTTAAAGTGAGCCAGGGGCCAGAGCCGTACATACTGTACATTTATGTAGTTTTGTTCACAGTTGCAGAAACTCTTTATTTTATCGTTTTATAGCCAAAGAACGGCAAAGCGTATGACCAGTATTTGAATACAGAACACAGTTATGACGATAAGATAAGTGATGGTAAGAAAGGAATCTTTCATCTCCAGTGTATTCTGAAAGTCTTTATTTTCCCAATTAAATAAACCTTTTTTCCAACTGCTGAGCGTTTCTCTGTCTTCACTGCAAATATAAAGACCTTTATCTAACTGGTTATTCAGTCCACTCCTTGTGAAGCCTTTTATGTGCAGTCTGTGGTTTGAACTCAACAGACGTTCAACACATTGACTAGGACAAAAGCTCTCTTTAAACCTAATTGGAAGTTATCAGGATGAAACTCTACCACTGACAGTGTTTCAAAGCCTTGTCTGTATGTTTTATTAGTGTCTGTCAACTGGCAAATGGTCTGTTGAAACTACCAGCACATCACAGATGTAATGGATGCTCACAATAACACGTCTTTCATATACCCATAAGCAGCATAGGAGAAGAAGTTGATGAGCAAAGGCTTATTTGAATGTCCAGATAGATAAATGTTAGCGGGGGTTCATCCACCTGCCTGTCTGTCTCTGGTTGTCTGGGATGAGTTGTTTTCCGCTCTGGCTTTACTCCTGCTCACAATCTGCACCCTGTTGGCCCTGTGAGGATTTTCTCCGGTGCCATGGATGTGCATATTTATTCTGCTTAAATGCCACTGCCTTTAGTCTCTCAAACACACACACACACACACACACACACACACACACACACACTTTACAACATGAATAATGTGGATTTCTGTCACTAAAGCATCCAAACTCTGTTGTGATTTTGTTGATAACTCTATATTAAAGTTGTCACCTTCACAGATAAATGTGTTTAATATCGTGATATGAGAGCAGATATGTTGTCTTTTCCAGGTTCTTAAGGCTACAACACAGACACACACTGGTACATACTCTGTTTAATACATTTATTTTTAAGGCGACACCATCACTAATACTATACTATTTGAATATGAATACATATGTTCAGTCAGGAACACGCTCGTCATAGATTTAACCATTTATTGCAACAAATGGAAATTAAATTATGCTTGGCGCTGATGGCTCCACTCTTAACATGCTCCCTGGATCAGCCAAGCAGCATGCTAAACCAATACAGGAAGCTCAATGCAGAAAACCCCCCAAGGGTGTACAAGAGTGGGGCCCAAAGCAAGACACAAAATACGCCTTCAACCTTTAAGCTATGTTAGAACTCTGAATTAGGAAGGTGGAGGCTGGGGTGGAGGAGGCAAAGCTTTAAAGGCCTTGACACACCAAGCCGACGGTCGGCTGTCGACCAAAGTCGGGCCGTCGGTGAGCGTCTGTCGGCCTAGTTCTCGTGGTGTGTCCCTTTGGCTTTGGCGGCTTTTCGGACGATTAAGCATGTTGAATCAGTGGCGGAGCTAGTCGGTGAAAGAGATCACTTTGATTGGCTGTTCAGGTTTTATTCCCTCGCCCCTGTAGCGAGTGAATCAGCCTGTAGTGAAACTGGGGCTAACCGGTGCTTCCTCCTCAGGCTCCACTTCACTCAGCTGCCGGACAGACCTGCTGCTTCTCCCACTTTAACCTGAATAACAAACGGGAGCATGACCGGAAGGAAGCACAGCCATTAAGCCTCCGCTAGCTTCCCAGCTAGCCCCGGCTATCCGTTTGAATCCAAAGTGGCTAGCGCAGCATGACGGAGGGAAACACGGCCAGTTAGCCTCTGCTAGCTCTCCAGCTAGCCCTGACTCTCCGTTTAGCCTCCGCTAGCTTCCCAGTTAGCCCCGACTCTCCATTTGGATCCAACCAGAGCACCGAGCCCTGGTTTGTTATTCAGGTTAAAGTGGGAAGAAGCAGCGGGTTTGTCAGGCAGCTGAGTGAAGTGCAGCCTGCGGAGGAAACACCAGGACCGTCTGAATGTAATAGCCAGTGGAGGTGCTGTGGTGCTTGGCTACACAGATAGGTAACACCTCGGCTGTCAGTATGTACCACTCTGTCACTACGCTCTCTCTCACGCAGGCGCAGAACGTATGTGCCACTTGGCCGTCGGATGTAGTCCGTGTAGTGTGTTCAAATGCAACTGACACAGTGCGACGTGAGGCAATGTAGACGACGCAACAGTTGGCTTTCGTCGACGCTAGTTCTTTGATGTCAGTTTGGTGTGTCCACACCTTAAAGCTGCCAGAAGATGCAGTGGTGTGTGGCAGCATTAGTGTAGCAGGTATCAGTGAGTAGGAGGCCATATTTAAATGGACCACCTTGTTGTGAGAATGGGCTGTGATTGGCGGTGACTGATTAGAAGCAATGATCCAATCAGCTGGCTGTCAGCTGTCAAAGCTTCATTTTGAATATGATGGCTCAAATATTTTTGAGAATCCTGTTGTCTTTAGTTTGTTAATAAAGAACTAAGTGTTAATTTCCCAGTAAAAAATCAGTAGGTATTGTTTTAATGACAAATTAATGAGGGACTCTTTTATAATTGATGCACCAGTTTACTATAGGGGGCACAAAAAGGCAGACTAATGAGTGAGTAATCAGTAATGGATGAATTGTTACTAGTTTTGTGGCGCTCAGTGGCTGAATCAGGAATGACTCATGAAGAAAGTGATTGTTATTCATACTTACAGATACTTATGATCTAATTATCACCTTAATGATTCTTCAATAGAGTCCGTTTTCTAGAGACTCATTATTTACTGTACAGTTCTCAGAACAGAGTCAGGAGCTTCTCATTATAATGTTGTTCAGTGAGGTTATTTTTCTGAAGGTTTTACATGAGAGAATTCTGCTTTTGTTAAAAATGTCCTTGTTTTTTAATCAAGCTTGTTAGCATTCAGTCTTACTGCTCCAACGCTGCTCTTAAGGTATTTTCCCTTTATTTTAATGTTTGCAACATCACTCCTTGTCTGTTTTGGGATATCTATGTGTGCATATACTGCAGCCAAATTGGTGTCATTTTTTATAACAGCCTTGTGGACGTGCACTGGCTGTCAGCTTCCCATCAGAGATGTTCTTATGTTGTTTTTTTCCATACATAACTTAATAATAAGTGTACCTATTGCCTTGTGCGTACTATGTGCTGGTTGAAGTGTGATTGCATGTATTTTTTAGGAGCTGCGGCTTGATCAAAAAGTCAGGAAACAGGAAATAGGAAATAGGAAGTATGGCATTTATTTATTTATTTACTTTTCATTTCTTGTTTATTTGTGTTCCCTGAGAAGAGGAAGCACTAATTTGTTTATTTACATAATGCCCAGCAAGCAACAGCTTAGGCTTTAGGCCTTGAAAGCTGTATCAATGAGGCCTGTGTAGTGTTTGATCAGCAGCACAGATTACAAAACACACAGGGAGAGGGACAGATGGCTGTGTAAGGAGATACAGAAACCCGACAAGTGACAAACAGAGAGAGAGGGAGAGTAGACGGTTGCTTTCCCTGTTGCAGCCGAGGCGTGCTGTCGTACAGGAGACAGAGACGTGGTGACAGAGATGGAGAGCTCGGCTGCCTCTGGCTGCAGCAGCAAACCTCGTTCCAATAAAGCTTCACCCGCCGCTTAATGAATCTTTAATATTGAACAAAGCAAGGGCATTGTTGCTGTTGGAACCTGCCGTGTGTTTTGAGCTGTGTAATTGAGGAGGAGATTTGTAAATGGCGCGGTATAATGAAATATAAATAACCTGGAATCATATTAAAACAGGTTGTAAACAGTGAGCCATTGTAGCTAATAGTCTTTTCCACTATCACATAAACTATGGCTCATTTAAATATAATAGTGCATTGCAATCATTATTGTAGTATGATACTCTGTATAAATGTGAGCAAATGGTGATGAATCAACACAGGAAACTGAGATGTATAGCGTTGTGAGTGCTTTGTGGCTCACACCGTCTTAAAACAATCCCTGAGAGAATGGTCTGCCCACTCATTTCTTCACACCACATGGTACCCAATAAGCATCATTTCAAATCACTGTCACATTACGCTCGCAGAGAGCAAAAATCCACAGCTCGTTGCTTATGTTCACATAACTCCCGAGGACAGCCCTCTGACACTCGCTACCTGCCACTGTTGAGGTGAGCTGATGTGGACTGATGGGCCTTAAGACGGGTAAATTGAGAGAAGAAAACAACAGACGTGACTCTGTTACATTCATTAGGTCTGCCACGACGCAGAGGACGTTTGTGTCTCCAGAATAAACCGTGTCTATTAGTGTCAGTCAGGAGTTATAGGTTCACACACAATGTGGGTATTTAGCTTGAGGAGGGGATGTCATTCTCTGTTATTCTGTTTGAAGCGCTGCGTCACAGAAATGCAGGTCAGAAACTATTACTGTTTTTAAAAAGGCCTACCATGCAGGATTTGTGGCTTCCTGTTTTTACACAAAACATTCAAACGTGGGCCCTCTTCCTCCTCTTAATGAGACTGAGAGTGGTCAAGCGAGATAGAGAGTGAACTTCCCAGTGCAGGGAAATAAAATGTTACTATGCCTCTGCTGGCGATAGCCCTGGTCAGTAGCAGTATGTTTTCAGGGTGTCCGTCCGACTGTTCCATTCTTGTGAACACAATATCTCAAGAGCGCCTTGAGGGTGTTTCTTCAAATTCGGCACAAATGTTCTCTTAGACTCTAAGATGAACTGATTAGATTTTGGTGGCCAGTGGTTGAGGTCTCTGTGACCTTGTGTCTGTTTCATTCTCATTAGCTCAATATCTTAAGAGGGCCTTGAGGGAGTTTCTTCAAATTTAGCACAAACATCCACTTGGACTGAAGACTCAGCTGATTGGATTTGGTAGTCAAAGGTCAGTGTGATCAAGGGCTGGGCGATTTAGACAAATAAAAAGTCGTTTTCCACGGCCTTTCACATGAGTCTAGTGCTGGAAAATGATTAATTCTTTTTATTTATTTAAGCTATTAGTCTTATTTATGCATTTATTTTTTAAACTCATGTGTCGCTTGCATCCAGGCGCTGTCTTCATGTTGCAAAATAGAGTACAACTACCAAGAGGAACAGCGATGCGCTATGATCCACCTCTCGCACAAACTAGCAGCGCAGCACTGGATTACATGTGTGCTACTGTGGTAATTTCACTCATCTCACAGACTAGCCCTTTTTAAACAGGAATTGTGCAAATTTGCAGGAAAGCCCAATCAGTCTTTCTTCAGCATTGGCAGTATAAAAACAAAATTGGGGAGTGCTGCAAAATGCTGCCTACCTACTTTTGTTAATACAGAATGTGCCTTTTTTGGGGCAATGTGGGGCGTGAGCAAGTAACAAAATGTGTAGCTCACTGTGTGACATAAACAGTGATGTGGGAGGGAAGCTGCGGCTGGTCAGTCCTTCGGCGGTTCTCTCATAAGTCGGCCCGTTCCTCACCGTCCCCGTCATCTGCCGGTTAATGGCCTCTTTGTTTGCGAGGGCAAGGAGGGTGCACAATTCCTTGTCTCCCCAGTTGCTCATCTTTACAGTGTCTTTCAGGTTTGTGTTTCCCTCTTGCTACTAGCTGCTCATTCCTGCTATCAGCTGTTTCCTGTTTATCCACCGCCAGTGGCTGGCACGTGTGGCGTCATCAACAGCCCCTTCTGTGGCGAAAGGCTGCCTCAGTCTTTTTAAACTAAAAAGGTTCCGCCAATGTGTCTACCCTACAAGGCGGAAAATTGGGCACCTCGGATCAACTCGCCAATCCGGCTCTGTGTGTCTAAATGCTCGCAGCTTGCTGACAGAACAGCCCAACATTCGCGGAAAATCTGGCAGTGTAAAAGGGGCTACTGCTTTAGCCTAGCACATGCAACATGTCGACCGATGTCAGACTGTAGACTAATAACAGTGTTGCTGGAGAACTTGTGAGTGAGTGAGTGGGGCGGAGCTGTGCGGAGAGTGTGAGAGAAGAGAGATGAACACTGGTACGTGTTACGTAAGGCAACTTGACCCTATATCGATATAAATGGTGTTGCCTAAATTTATATCTTGCTTGAAAATATATCAATATATTACCCAGCCCTACTGTGACCTCACAAAACATGTTTTCTGCCAAAACTCATCCTGTCTGCTTGGCTTCTCTGCTCTGTGTGTGTGTGTCTGTGTGTGTGTGCATACTTGCCAACTCTCCCGATTCACGCGGGAGACTCCCAATTTTTAAGCCTATCTCCCGCGATGCTCCAGGTCAGTAATTTCTCCCGCTAATCTCCCGATTTTACAGTGAAGGAAACAAGTAATATTGTGGGGGATATTTGTCGCAGTATCTGGCAACCCTGGCCTGCCTGCGTGTATGAGGCAAGCCGGTGACGTGACTCAGTCACTCGCTGGAGGCAGTGATACGCCAAGTAGCATTGATACTGCCGGAAAAGAAGAAGAAGAAGTCGTCACTCACTGGTTTCTGTCTTCCACTCAGTTCAGCGCCCAGACAGAGATGGATAGAGAAAGAGAGACACCTGACACTCCTCTGAAGAAAAGAAAAATTGAAAAAGAAAAAAAGAAATATGCTTCCAGATTCAACACAGCGTGGGCTGAGACCTTCCCCTGGGTTAGAGCCAGCCGGTGTAGTACCCACCATGCGTTTTGCAAGGCTTGCAGTGTTGATTTGCACAGTCAGTGGCACACACTTTTTAATTTGATGTGCAATAAATACTGCATACTAAATGCACTGCAGTGTAACCGCCTTATTATTTAGCCTTCTGGTACTCATTTCAACAATTAAAACTGCTAATTTTTTCATTGTCCTCAATGGTAAACAGAATCATTTATTGAATATCAAAGAAACAACATTTTCAGAACAAGTTTCCTTCATCAGGTTTAAAATACAAGGCAAGAAATGACGACAATTATACGCACACCTGGCGAAGGAACCTTGTTCCTTGGGCCGATATACCGATGAAAAAAATCTCCCTATTTTTCACAACCCAATGTTGGTAAGTATGGTGTGTGTGTGGCTCAACCTCTCACTTGATCAAACAGACACACAGACCTGCAGCTTGCATCCAAAGAGCAGAGGAGAGAGACAGAGACAGCAGTGTAACTTGGTTGCTATGGTTTTAATGAGTCCCGACCTCGGCTGGGGGCTACACTCTACTACCCAAAAACGTCCAGAACAAACCAAAATAAGAAGAAAATTAGAAAGTACAGGCAGAGGGCAGGTTCTCTGCAGATACAGACGCTGCCATACACTGCTAGTGGGACAAAGGAGATGATTACTTTTGTGTGATTCTATATTGTTTTTTAGGGAAAAATCCTACATAGTATGCCTTTAAACCAAGAAAATCCAAACAGGCCATACAAGCTTTATAATGTCCTGCATTTCATCCTAATATATTCTTCTGGATTACAGTTGGGGTCACCTTAACATGGACCTGTGTCATCTCCATGCCCTTTGGTTAATCCTTTGTATGATTGCTTACTGTAATTGTGTATGGATTACATGTTACCTGAACATAAAGCAGCTCAAATCTTTGGGTTATACCATAATGACTAGAGAGGGGATTGATATCCAAGTCCCAACAATCTTAATATCATGTTTTTTTGCATGCAACTATTTCGATCTTTTCAGTTTGCATTTAATCATTTTGAGAGTCACAGCTGTCCACTGCCTCTGTAACCAGCCCCCATGCAAACATCATACGATTTTAAAGAGGGATCATGGGAGAGGAATGACTGGGGTGGAGAAGTGGAACATTTAACTGTGTCAGCGTGGACCTGACATCAGTGCAGAAAACTACTGTGCCGTGACCTAGCTAATCACAGCAGGTGTCAAGAGTCATTTGGGACTTAGTGTACCAAGCGCACACACACACAAGCACATCCCAACCCAACCTTGTCATTTTTCCAAGCATCCCGACTTTTGGCAAAGCCGCGGTGCATATATGATGATAAATGGCTGGAAGCGGGTCTGAAGCCACTGAGCAGAGGGTGGAATCTTATTTAAATGAGATGCGTAAAGCTGTGACACGGAGATGAGCGACTGCAGCCATCACAAAGCCATATGGCTGTGTGAAACAAAAACAAAACGAACTCAAATCTCTCAGATTTGTGTTTTAGCAGCAGAAATGACGGGGCAAGCTGTGTGTAGGATTGATAAATCTGCTGAGAAGAAAACATATATTGTTTGTGTTTCGATGGCTTGTAGAAGTCACAGCAGATGTAGCTTCCTCCCCCACTATTTCGAGGTGGAATAAACTGCTTCATTGCCAAGAGAGTTGGAGGTCGGTGACGGTTTGAAAGGTCTGTGGCTTCAGTGGGCTGTTTAGATGGACTCTGTTAAAGGCTTAGAGAGATGAAAGTTAGCATGATGAGATGAATCGGTCCTGAGACTCAGATGTGATACAAAGCAGGACCTATGGCTTCTTTCTGCATGCAGCATGATTGAATTCTTCTTCATGCCCAACATGGTAAAAATGAATTTTACTAATTAAATGTAGTTACACCCTCCGCTGGTAATGACAGGTATTATTCTTCAAATTGATTTGGCTACAGTTTCGGTGAAAGAGCAGTCACTGTAAACTGAACCTCCAACAAATTAATTTCATACTTTATGCAGCTATTTTTCAATATTCAAAATATTTTTGGTGGAAAAACACTTTCACTTAGATTTCATCACTTACATTTCTTGAATATTATCTTTCAAAGTGATGTCTCTCAAGTGATCAGGCCCTGACTGGAGGCAGTGTTATGAGTTTGCAAAAGCTCAGCACTATGGGGGGTGATGATGAATTGTGGATGATAATCGGCACAGATGGCTCATCATTAAGGTCACAAGTGTAATCAAATATAGCCAGGGGGGCATTAAAGGCTGTGCTCGCTCCGAGTGAACCAACTCAAATAACTTACAGGGGCTCCAGTCATGTACAATGATAAGTTTCCACATTAGAAAGCAAATATATAAGAGTTCACAGAAACTTCCAAAACAATTCTTGCAGCATTATTTGTTTCGCTAACATCCATCCATATGCTGACCGTCTTCCACACAAACAAATACAGCTAAATGTGCTGCGTCTGTGACTAACTGTTGAAGAGCTTCTTGCTCCTCCTTCTTTTTCATTGGCTGAAAACTGATTTTTTTTTTTATCTATAAGGCACCCACATAGTTTGTGTGACTTTTAACTTTAATACTGGTTGGTAAATCACTGACTTATGCTTAAGAAGAGGAAAGATTTTTGGGGTCTGTTCATCCTAAAGCCCGGTAAACACTGTGCGGTTTTGGGCTCCTCCAAACGAAAGATGATCAGCGTGAAAGAAACCTGGCAATATCTATGACCTATGTCTACTAACCAACCATTAGAAATGCATTATGAAATGGCGCACTGGTGCTTAATCCAAACAAACAGATGGATAGCAGCTCGCCATGGAGGCAAAACGTGCTCCAAGAAATGTCTGGGATTCCAGCAAAGAGGAAAACCTTGCCTGTATGATGTGTCCTCCAGTGGACAAAGCATGGAAGGAAATATCGGCGAAGTTTCAGCTGCCAGGTGAGCAACCTAGCAGCTAAAAAACTCACACAGACACACCGCAGTATATAGTGCCCACAAAACTTTAGGCTATTTAATAATGTAACTCTCTATGTTGTGCTTGACAGTAGGAGAAGTAATAACCCATGCAGCATCTTTTCACACTCAGTATGGGAAGCTATTTCATCGTACGTCGTAGCCTGCAATTCAGTAGGCGCTGTCCTCATACAGTCCTCATACATCAAACGTGATGTCATACCCAAGTTTATTAGATCCATGTAGCACAGTGTAGCTGCACTTACAACGTAAAAGACTGCTAAAATCTCACAGTCTGTAGGAGGCTTAAATATAACCAATGATAACCACATTTGATTTTGAACCAAAGAATTCACCATTAAGTATTAAAGCAACAAAAATAAACACTGTACTGTGACGTTTACTGTTGCTTAGGGAAAAAAAACTGCAGGTGGCTAGACACATGACCTGAGAAATTTACTGATCTAAACTAGGAGAGAGAGTGTGCAGATTTAGGGAGGGCTCATCCACTGGACCTTTTCAGGAGCCCAGCCATTTCTGTGGGTGGGTTTAGTTATGAGGCAAAAAACCAAATATTCATCACCAAAATCTATGAACTGAACTGAACTGAACTGAACTTAACGTAACAACTTAACTTCTTAACTTAACTTAACTTCTTAACATAACTTAACTTAACTTAACTTAACTTTTGCAGACTTTATGGTGAGAACCTTTATTAATGTCTTGTTAACATTTGTAAGTGTAGACTTGATGGCTTATGAAAAAGGTGAGAAACTCATGAACATTTATTCATGAATTACCTAAATTTATAACTGTTTTATTAGCAAATAGAAAGAGTAAACACCTTCCAATAACCTGACAATCCAAAATCTGTTTTAAAACATGTAAATTATTTATTAACCATTAATAAAGCATTTAGTTAGAACTAAGACATTTATGAATAGTTTCTCATAGGGCTGCAATTAACGATTATTTTTATAACGAATAATTCTTTTCTTGATCTATCAATTAGTCATTTGGTCTATAAAATGTCAGAAAATGGTAAAAAAAAAAAAAAAAAATGTTGATCCATGTATCCCAAGGCCCAGGAGGATGATCCTAAATGTCTTATTTTGTCCACAACCCAAAGATATCCAGTTTACTGTCAGAGGAGTAAAGAAACCAGAAAATATTCACATTTACGAAACTAGAATCAGAAGTTTTGACTGAGAGACTTGAAGACTTGAAGCTTTCTTGAAAGAATTACTCAAACTGAGTCATCGATTGTCAAATGAGTAGATGTTAATCAGTCATTTAATTGCTTGTTACAGCTCTGCTGTGTTTAATTAGAAAGTTGTTTCATAAAATGAGACTGTATCATTGTGGAACCTTCATTCGTTTGCCTTTCAGCTGCTGTTCTTTGTGTTGGACAATAGACACGCTTGATATATTAAGTATTTACTGTAAATAGATAATACATGCAGTGCGCTATTCAACAAAGTATAAAGCTAATGTGTCAACTAATATCACACGAAGATGCAGCCAACACACCAAGCACATACACACAAATATAATTTAACATGACTAGTTCAGATCATTTTCTGTCTCTAAACCAGTTTCACTTGCTTTCCCACTGCAGAATGTTCCGGTAATCAAGCTCGCCTCCAGGAATCCTCTGATTATATGATGCTACATCACCTCTGGTCCCAAGTACCTCTCAGTAACAACTCAATTTATGCTTTTATCCATTCAGGAGAAATTGTGCTGCACCTCAATTGTAGCGCTCAGAGAGAATCTGCCTCCCTCAGGTCCAGGATTCATTTACAGTTGTCGGTCTCTTCAACAAGGATCCAAACACTGAGATTTTTATATTAACCCAGTGACCCATTCAGATGCAGCTGAAAAGAAAAGAGACATGCCTTCACCTCTCTTTGCAAACAGAATACTAAAGTAGTCCCAGATCTCTGAGAGCTGGGGTGGGAAAAGCCACAGTAAATTCTTTGAATGTCAACTGGCATTTTGATTTTTTGTCCGGCAGGAAAAGAGACGTTAAATGTCAGGTTAAGGATTAGTATTTTTAAGTACTGCTCCTAAACAAAAGCATGATCAAATCCTTTAGGAACTTTCTCACCCGTAACTTGTTATGTGCTTATGTGAGGATTAAAAAGACTCCAGGCGGCTGCTCTACTTTTCTCCTGTCCATGCAGAATAAGACACTCAGTGAGTGACCTCTTTGGTGGCATGTCCTGACAACTCTCAAACATGTTATTACCAATTAGGTTGCCCCTGCTGGGAGGAAAATCTCACTGGGGCGTCCTATTTATATATGTGTGTGTGCTTGGGTCCATGTTTGTGTGTTAGTGTTAAAGTTTATTAAGGTGTCAGAAGAAATAGGCCCAGGCTCAGGGGAGGGAAACCCATGTTTGGCTTCATCAATCGTGCCCAGGAAGCCGAGTAAAGGCCAGACTTGGTCCAGGAAATAATAAACCACAGAAGTGAGGATATTCCACATATAAAATGGTATTGATTGATATGGCAAATAATAAAGGTTGAAGGGGACATCCTTGGCGAGTTTCTCCGAAAAGAAGAAAGGTCTCAGAGCCTGCATAATTTATTAATTCATCATCCCTAGTCTTTTTTTCTCTGCTTCTTTTTTGGGAGGATCATTTCTACATTTTATGGCTCATTACAGCCCGATGCAGCTGGCAGAAATGTCACCATGTTGCCATGTCATTCCCTCGCCCATGTGCCACCTAGTGGTCAAACACTCCACACATATTGTGTACATAAATTTTGATTAGGCTTTGGTGGTATCTATTTTTCATGCCTTCCTGACATTCCACCAGGGTGAATGGTTTGATCAACAACAGAAAACTTTAAATGTGAGCCACTGGTGATAGAAGTCATTGTAGCATGTATGTCATTTTCTAGCCTACCGTGCTGTGTTTCTCTTAGACAGGTCATGCTTTGTTTAAATAATTATTGCCCATAGAATAATGAACTGATAAGCTCCCTCCTTGGATATGGACCTGATGATTCAACCTCACTTACTGCTGCAGCGAATACCAACACACATGAGCCGAATGGAGATGATGTGTAGAATAAAATCATTCTAATAAACTGCTTTTGTAGCTGGAGGAAGTCACCCCCCAGAGGAAAGTTATATGTGGCAATACTCTGGAACAGGGGCAGAGACATTTTTCTTTTTTTTATTAGTCCTGTGAAGATATCTCCACCACTAGCAGCTGCCATCTTTCTCAGCTCAGCTGCCTGTAGCTCAGTCCACAGTCCCTGTACAGACCAAGTATGGAGCAAGGGCTGGTAGCTGGAGAGGTGCCAGTTTGCCTCCTGGGCACTGCAGAGGTATCCTTGAGCAAGGCACTGGACCTCAAACTGCTTGGGGAGCCTGTCGCTGCTGCTCTGACATCTCTCCATTCTTGTTCTACTTCCTCTTGTTGTTCTTCTTCTTGTTATTGTTCTTCTTCCTCCAGTAGACACCAACCTAATGTGGCACATCCTACATCATCTCCGTATCTGTTTAATAGATAGAGGAGCAACTGGGTTTTTTTTACGGTACTGAAAATCTGTCCTGGTGAGCATGTTTAACGACAGTAACCAACTATCCTGCATACTATACCTTTTAAAGTCTGCCTAAGCTTGAAAAGTTTTTGTCACATACAGCATTGCCTCACCATCCGCTAGCTACATGTGCTCTGAATATGCTGCAAAAAAGTCCGGTTTCTGTAGGCAGCCCAGGCTCCGCAAATGGCAACAAAAACATTTTTGGTCCAGACTGCACCAACCAGCCAGCGCGAGCCCAGCGAAAGCAAGCATACACACATGAACGTGGTGCCCAGAGAGGCAGTTAGAGCTACAGGCTACAATGAGGCTAAAAGGCGAGCTAGCTCCATTGTGTTTGATAACATTGTTGAACGTAAACAGAAGTGAAGTGTTTTTGTTGCCATCTGCGGAGCCTGGGCTGCCTACAGAGACCGGACTTTTTCACAGCATATTCAGAGGACATGTAGCTAGCGGATTGTGAAGAGATGCTGTATGTGACAAACACTTTTCAAGCTTAGGAAGACTTAGAGAGCCTTTAAGTAGCCTTCATTTTTATTGAGTCACATTTTGCAGGCTGTTCTCATTTGCTGTTTGTTATTTATACCTACGAAACGTAATGCACTAAAAGAGTAGAACCCAGGTGGTTGTGAGCCAGGAGGCTGTGATCACATGACCAATATTATGCAGGCTGTTGGGAGCAAAGGAGGAAATAGGTGACAAAGTCTGAAGAGCAATTAAGTCTGCTCAGAGAGGAGGTCAGGCTCCTTTGACCCAGGAGATCAGTGTTTGTTTGCAGTATGAAACCAAAAATCAACAGGTTAATTTAAAGGAGTGGTGTGTAGGATTAAATGGCATCTAGCAATGAAGATTGCAGACTGCAACCAGCTGAAACTTCAGGAGATAGGTCTCTTCCTCTCTAAAACAAATGGATATTGTAATCAAAACCAGTGACAATGCAGAATAAAGCAGTTTCACATTACAAATCAGTGTTTCTCCAATGTTGTTTGGATCCCACAGAGGAGCTGCTAACTACAGTGGCCGACATTAAAACGCAAATGGCCCTGTTAAGAGCCAGTGTTTGGTTTGCCCATTCTGGGCTACTGTAGGAACATGGTGGTGCAGTCTCATGGATGAGGACCTTCTCCTTATGTAGATATAAACGCCTTATTCTAAGTCTGATCTAATGTAAACATGACCCTAACCGCTTATCTGGCGCTGGAGCCTGTCCCAGCTAACATAAACAGTGGGAGGAAGCTGCAGAACCAGGAGAAAACCCATGCTGACACAGGGAGAACATGCAAACTCCACACAGAAGGGCCCCAGCTGGTCAGTGGGTTCGAACCTGGAACGATCTTGCTGTTAAAGAAAATGTCCTTATAATATTACACTCCATTTCTGCCAATAAATTAGGTGTGTACGTCACGTCGCCCAACTATGATTCTGTTCCTAAACCTGACCTAAGTGGTCGGGACGCTAATTCATAATTTCAACTTCCTCGTTCACAATAGAAAAGTAGACATGCAGCATTTCAATACAACTAAATATAATACAGCCACAGTTTAAACAGCTCTCTGGTGACTCTACACTCTAACTGCAGTAAAGTTTTTCTCTTTTGAGAAGCCCAGTTCCAGACACAAATGTGTTGTCTTCACCACACTCCATTATAACTCACATTACCATCTTTGTAATGGCCCGATAAATTATATATCCCATGCAGATATTTTTCATGCAGTGCTCTGTGTGACCAAACACAATATCTCTGGATGCCCCAGGAGTAATTTAGTTTAGAATGAGCGCCAGAGGGTTTATCCACAACGTACCTGTTGAGAGGGATTGAAATCATTAGATCCTAAATGGGACATTTGTGTAGTGGTCAGGGGGTTTTATTGCTTTCCGGCCCATTGATATATCAGGTGGAAACCATGGAGAATGACATGAGACGTTCACCACTGCTGGACTTATGTGTACAGGGTAAATCTCGCCATTACTGTTTCATTTCGTCTCGTCCACTGGGGTTTAACTGTCCATACACAAATCAATAATTCATCGTAACGGTATATGATTTACTTGATAGATGGGAGGAAGTCAACTTTTCAAAACACCAATAACATGCTTGTTTCTCACGTTTCCATTCACAGCCGACAGAGATATCAGCATGAGGTTAAAAAACAGAAGAGAGGAAAAAAGCGGGTTGTCGATGAAAACATTCCTCAACGCACTTTGAGAGGGATTAACGGAAGAAAAGGTGCTGCTCAATATGTCAGTGTGATAAGCTGGGGACAGCAGAATGAGTTTTCTTTGCTCTCCTTAATTGTTTTGTGGTGCTTTCCAGTCTACAAAGCTTTAGGGGATTAGCAATAATGCTTTCACATTGAACTGAGATATAACAGCAGAGCTTCCTAACAGGTATGTGCGCCATGCTGGCAGTTTGTGCTTCTTACATCCTTTTTTTTTTTTTTTTTTTTTTTTGAGATTTCACAGCTCAGAGAGTAATTGATTTTATGTGATTCTATTGGCAAGATCAAAGTTTGTCTTTGTTTTTTGCTTTCCGTTTTAAACCACTGAAGCCTTCGCACATCCTTAGAGTCCTAGTTAGTTACAAAAATAACTCAGCTGTCACATCCACAGCACATACTGGAGTGTATTCAGGATGAATTAGATGATAAGCTCATAATTCTGTGTCCTTGCTTATCAATCTTTTTTGTTACAACATGTGAGAACATCTGTAACTCACATTAGTGCACATAACAGGGCATCCAATACTGAAGTTTCTACATTGTTGATTTAGCCTTGGTGATAAGTGCTATCAGCAGAAGCATGTTGTTCCCTCTGGTTGCTCTCCTGTTGGCTTTCTGCTTGTCAGAGATTACCATCTGTGTTTGGCTGAGCTACAGCAACGCCCGAGCATTCGAAAGCACAGACACCTGATGTCTTATCACACATCAAAGATCATAGAACATAAGGAAAAGGATATTGCCCAGACCTGAGCAGCAGTCACCCTCCGTCTAACGCGGGCGCTGAATGGCAGAGATTGACCGACAAAGACGGGCTTTGTGCGCGAGAGAAATGGCGGCTGCTTCCTTTTTCTCGGTCTGAAAGGTTAAGGGTTAACGCTTTCCTTACAATTGTTATGAGAGCAGATAGAAGGCTTGATGAGAACCACTTTCATTATGGCTTCCAGTCAGCTGTGTCCCCCACAATCAGTATATGAGCAGCTGATCTCAGAAATAGACAATAACGTCCGTGGCAAACAGTGTAACAATGGGCTTTGATTTGCGGGCTGCGGAAGATAAGGGATTCTGAGAGTGGCGGTGATAGCATTGTGCCATTTTTATTTTTTCATTTTTCACGCGAATTGTTTTCTCTTTCAGATTGATAAATGGTGTGTCAGCAGCATAGCAAAGAGGTGTTGTTTCAACAGTGTATATAAAGACATTTTTATTCTTCTTTTTGTCTGTATCAATAATATGGATGTAGTTGTTAGTAGGCAGATCAAAGATAGGCGGATTTCCTACTCATTGTAGGTATTAAGCCCACACTTTATCCACAGGATTATGCACACCTCGTGTCACATAAAAGATACACACATGTCCAAGGATCTAACTCTAATGGTTTATACTAACTGCTTAGCAACTGCAACCCAAAACACTGTTATTAGATACAATGGAGTCACTACTTCACCCACTGCCTCCCAATGAAAGCACAACTGTTAAAGCCTCAGTGTGTAAAAATGGTGAGTAACAGCGACATCAGCGGTCAAATTCTATATTGCAGTGCTCACTCGTGCTCACTCGCTCACCCCTCCTGTCGGGTAAGTGACGGTGGCCTTGTAGGAGAGAAAGCCTTGCGCAGACAGAGATGGCATCATCCACGAGTTTTTCAAGTCTTTCAGGAGTAGGCCTATCTAGCGATGAGGTGAATATTTATTTAGGAATCTAAATCATGTTACGATATTGTAGCAACCCTGCAGTAAATGTTCTGTTATAATGTCAATGTTCTGTGAGTTAATGTCATGTTTGGGATTGAATGAGTAAAGGTAGGGGGGCGGGGTGCGAGTGTGACGGGGATGAGAGCTGTGTGAGTGCGCGTGCTGGTGTGTGTATGAGCGAGCTGGAGGAGAGAGCAGGAGTGCACAGTTGGAGTTACAGCTAAGTTCTTGTTTGTTGGTTGTTTTGGTGTAGTTATGGCCAACAGTAACCTGTACTGTTCAGTAAAAAAAGGTGGTTTGCCGAATATCTGCGTCATCCTTTCCACACGTCCTGGCGAATGCTACAATATGTTATAGCTAACCAGTGAGATGTAGGATATCTGTGAGATATAACGTTATGTTAGGTGTGTTTTATCTCTAATTGTTTATCTAATTGTCCAGCAGACTGCGCCCTGCCTGTGTATATATAGAGAAATCATTCTAAGCCTACGAGAAAGCTTCCATTTGTATGTGAATTGCATTACACTTTAGTAAATATATATTTATGAAAGCAATAGTTGATATTTGCTAATAAACAACCATGTAAATTACACATTGTAACTTTAATATACAATTTAATTAATTCAGTGTCTTTTAAATGTGAGATTATGCAGAAATGAATATTTTATGAAATTAATGACCTCCTCTCAGGTTTTAAGTGCACTTACTTAATCACAAGATGCGCCCATTATTTTCATTAACATGTAATTGCTCAAATTAGAAAGTGTTATCAGCTGTTAGTAGTAGGAGGTTTTGCTACCGTGGATATGAAAAGCACTTATGTTCAGAGCATCTGCGGGATGTACTTTCTCGGCTCAGACTATTTACTTTGGTGGCAGGATGTGTTCTGTCTCGCACAGAGATAACCACTGTTTAGAAACGGAGCAGACGAGCTCTTCATTGCCCAACTGTTTGCTGCTCAGTCGTATAGAATCAGCTTGAGATCACACTGATTCCAAATTGTCTTCTAGGTGCCAAACGATTGCACTGCTCTTAATTGATAGGCAGCCGCAGCTGAAGTGACACTCAAGCCTTGCTTTCAGTCATACACTGATCTGACAGTGGCATCACCCTCTTTTGCAGTAAATACATATTTTGAAGGACAACTTAGATCTGCAGGATTTTAATCAGGGATTGAATGGATATATTAAGCAACATAAGCTCCTACCACTCTGGTTCCAGATGCTGGTCCTTGATGCTGCTTGTGGCTTGGCCATATAAGAAGTGGATTTAGCCAACCTGGCAGCAGCCATTGGTTTGGCATTTTGGCTGTTGCCATCTTGGTTTTTTAGAGCCAGAAGTGACCGTATTTGGACAAGATGGTGGGGCTGTGAAGAAGCGAGCGGTTGATCTGACTGAGAAGCCAAGGAAATTATGCTAAGTAGCAACTTGTCAGTCACAATCGCGTCTAGAGGATACCCTGCTTTATTGTCTATTTTACTCTAAATGGGGCCATAATTTACAAAATGAACGTAATGCTGTTTTAAAGAAGACATAACACTAACAACTGAGACCATGAACTCATTAGGAAAATGTTTGCTGAGGTAATAAATCGAGTGAGAAGTAGGGTCAAGTTGGCATAGACCTGTACAATCAGACTTCTTTTTGGAAGCAGTGGAGTCGCCCTCTGCTGGCCATTAGAAATGATGCGGGTTTAAGGCACTTCCATGTACAGTACCCCAGGAATGAGTCTTAAAACCCAGAAATGAAATAGCTCACAGTTCCCTTGTCTCAAAGTTAATAGGTTTTTGATTGGGTGTTTGGTTAGATGCCTGAAATAAGGTCTGTGGTTAGGACAATGTTAAGAGAAGTTAACATTTTGTTCTATGACATTAAATGTCAGTAAATCACCCACTGGTGAACTCTGAAGCTTTTGTGTGTCCTAAAAAAAGGTGGTTGCTAACAAGTGGTTAAATGAGACGTCATCGGCGTGTAAAGCTGCGGTGAAAACAGCTTTACAGTCTTGTCATGGTGGTGACGACCGTGGTGTAGTTTGTATATAGCCTAACATGTAGTGATGGCCTCATGAAGCCTCATAAAGCATTTTCTTTATTTTCCGAATAGCACTTTTTGTTCAACGAAAGGTTTAAAACACACTGAATTACCATTCTTTGAGCCTCTCTCTTTAAACCAAGAGTGCCATCTAGTGGGCTCAGAAAATGAAGAAAATGCTTCATGAGGCTTCATGAGGCCATCACTACTAACATGAGCTCTGTATTTCTGGTGATTGCATATAGGCTTCAATAATCATGAAAGTGGTGTTTGTTTGTGAAGATTATCTTGCTGAACAAAATGTGTGAGTATCCTAAGCGTTTGTTTCCCACAGAGCCTATGTTCGGCAATTATCCAAAATCCAATAGTTAAATCCCATAGGCTTTTGACAAGGGAACCAGTGCAGTGCTAACAGCCATGTGGGCTTACAGAAAGACGTCATTTGTGGAGCACTTTATTGGCTTCACTTTTCATACCCAGAGACAACCCCTTGGGTGGACAGGTGGTGGTTCGATGTTGGAGCCTGAAGCAGCAGACCACAGGTGCAGCCATTTGGACTGTAAATGAGATTAGTGATCAATGATTGGCTCCTTTGTGGGTGAGTCAGAAGCATGCTAGGTATACATAACTTGTTGAAATGCAACAGGATCATACCTTCCTCTCAGTATTGTTGTTATGTTTTGGAACTGGCATTAGTGAGAGTGAACCCTTGAGTGTTTTTATACACTCTCTTTTATGTGTACAATATTACTGATGACATACGTACATTACTGAGGTCCCTGATGAAGACTCTCTTGTCGAAATGTGTTGGTTTATCCATTTATTAATAATAGAGAGTGCCTCAGATGCATTTGTGGACTGCCTGCCTGTACAATGGACTCTTACACTGAGTGAGCTGGCCAGACATTGTTTTTTATGTTTATGTGACCATTTGCACCATCCTCGAAGAACACCTGATTTTCTTTTATAGCTAACTACATAGTGCTTTAACCCACTGCAGCACTCCCTATTTTTCCCCCAATGCAATGGAGGATGTTGGATGATGGGATGGGAAGTAAGCAAATAACTGAATCGATAAAAGGCAAATGGCATGGTGAGAGGGAGTGATAAATCAGTAGTCGAGGGTCTCTAATTGCTTTGTAAAATGATCTTGATAACTCAAGAAATGTGCCTCTTTAAACAAGCTCCTGATATTTAGTGCGGTTTGAAAAGTAATACCAGTTAACACAAATGAGAAAAAGACCCATTTCTACAGTTAAAAGCTAGAATGGGCTTTTTAATCACAACATTTTCTTATTCCTATTCTCCTATTCATCGAAATTACTCTCTCAGGGGGTTTTTTGGTCTAGGTTTTTTTTTGTTTTTTTTTTGAATACACCAGCAGTACCATTCACAAATTTTCGCAGCTGATTATTTGTAGATTGATGATAATAATTTTCAGATCCCATTTGCACATTAAATCACAATAAAGCCAGAACCTGGTGAGAGAAGTTGTGTCATCATTTGAGCCAAATATGATATTCAATGTATGCGCGCACACACACACACACACACACACACACACGTGCACACACACACACACACACACACACTCACTCTGCTGCTGTGGGTGTCCGTGTCCTCTCAGCAGATGTTGCACCTTCACCCTCTATTTCACACATATTGTATGATCGGCTGACATTAGCTGCTAAGTCATAGCTGGGGGGCATCTCTTCTTCAGTGGAAATACACCTCGCTCTTCGGAATGCAATTATCACATTAGGACGATTTCTACAAATCCATTTTAGCGGTTTGCAGAATTGGTCAATCCTATTGCTCCTTAGAGATACAAAGCGCACAGTGACTGCGCCGCAGTTGTGCTTCAGATCAGCTAAATGAAAGATTAAAGAATGTGTGTGGAGAAAGTCAGAGGTAGGCTTCACATTGGTTTGCAATTTCCTGGTAATATCCTGTGATATTAAGTTTTGTGCTTTGCGCTCAGGCAAATTGAAATTATATTATATGGCTGACACCATGCAGGTGATCTACCTATATTCTCCTCATAACGTATGTATATGTCGGTATGAATATTTTTACATTATTGCCCCATAAATATGCATAAATGTAATTTTACAGCATAGACTTTATGGACTATGATCAGTTCATAGGACTTACTATGTGTACAGATTAAGACAGCAATATTCTATAACCTGAACTCATAATACAGTAATAATATTCTTGTTTGCATGTTGGAGACGTAGGATGAATGGTCAAATGAGATGTGAAGTAAGTGGCAACTCTGGAGCTGATGTAACACTGCATTTTATTAAGGCCAAAGTTATGCATATTTAAGGGTGAAGCCACTTGAGTGACAGGTTGTCACCACAATCTATGAGTCAGATCCACCTCTCGCTCCCCCACAGCTCCAAAAACACAAGATGGTGATGGCCAAAATACTGAACTTGAGGCTTCAGAACTTGACTCCACAGACCAGTGGGTGACATCACTAGCTAGTTACGTCCATTATTTTTACAGTCTGTGATGTTAAGGCAGTTAATGACTTCCTCTCAGATGATATGGCTCTTGCATGTAATGCAGGACAATAATAAAATATAGTGGTTGTTAAATATTTAAAGGGGGGGAATCAAAGCATGGGAACTTATTGGATAGATTGCCATTTTTTATTTAGTGCCTATCTTAGAATTATTAGCTTAGATCAAAGTCATGTTATAATATAAAAATTCATGGGTGAGACTTTGTAGACTTGCTTAGTATGTGTGTGCTAACCTCTTGCTATGCTAAAGGAAACCAATTCATTCTCTTTTTTAAGGTTTTAGTGTAATTATTGTTGTCATTTTCCAATTTATACAGCTTAAATACACACAAGTAAAAAAAACTAAAAAACAAAACAAAAATAAGTCGTTACTTTTGAAAAGGTGACAAACCAAAGAAAGGTGAAGGCAGAAGCCTTAGCTTATTGCACCCACCCTTTTTACATTAGACTGTGTTTTGTGCTGTTGTCTTTAAAGTTATCCAATGAAAATGAAAGAAACAAGACAAAACAAAATATATGTATATTATACATATCCAAAAGTTCCAGACAAAAGTTCATAGCAGTCATAACTCAGTTTTATTATGGAAGCGTATCGCTGCCACATCAGAAAAAATAATAATGTATCAGTATTACATTATAACATGAAAAGTTTAGTGTTCTCACAAGAAGTTTTTCACGTTATAACAATATATTTTCATGTTTTAACAATTTAGTTTCATGTTATCTGTGTTTTGGACCATGTTGATGCCTGTTCACTGCAAATAGCCAAGTGCACCTCCTCCTGAGACCAAATATCACATTATAATGTGGAACTTTTAATGTCAATATAAGTTATCGCGTTTTAACATGAAAAACTTCTTGTTAGAACAATAAACTTTCACATTATAGCGTAATACTGACCCATTATTTTTGATTGGGTGATGTGGCAGCAATATGCTTCCATAGTTTTATATATGTTAATCATCTTTTTGTTATATTGTTTTATATACAGCTTATTTGCAGTTTGGTTTACACTTCATTACAAAGGAAATTGTTGGTCAGCGTTAAAGGGAAAATAAATAAATATATAAAGAATAAAGAAAAATATAAAAGATAAAAACAACCCATACATTCACAGTATAATAATAACAGAGAAAAAAAGGGAAAAAATAATAACTTTTAACATTTGAAGAGATGTGGACTAACTAATTGTAGAAGATAATAGCTAATAAGTTCTAATAGCTTATACACTAATCTTTTTTTTAAATGTATTGAGTATATTACACAATTACAGATCCTTTTCGAAACTGTTACACAAATTAATTCCTTTGACTGTTACAATTTTTTGCATTTGTTCCTCTTACTGACACACTATAACATGGAACAACTTGTGGACATAGTCTGGAGGCATCTTATTTGTTACTTCATACATTAATTATAATTCTATTGCATTTTTCTGTAGGTGTGGTGGCTCAGTCATAGTTCCTCGTGGTGCAACCCCATCTCCGTTATAAAACCAGTCTCAGTGACCCATCTGTCATTCTCCCTTTGTGGCAAATACCTCCTCAGCCACCGGTTCTTACAAAGCATTTCTCAGCAGTCACCCTGACTGAAAGACAGCTTGACAGCAAGTGAGCCATCCCATCAGAGCGCAGAGAAAAAATCAATATTTTCAAAGAGTGAGTCACATTTCTTTATTTGGAGTCGGTCAGCTTTGTAATGAAACAAATTCTGCTTTGCGCTTTTCTCTTTTTTCTTTGATTACCAGAACAAATGAAACTTTCACAAGGTCAGGGTATGCCAGTTCCAACACAATATCTGGCACTATGAATGCATCATTAGAGTTAAATTCTTTGGATGGCTGTGTTATAAAGTACAGTGCATGCAGCAGAAACAGAGCAGGCATTGTCATGAAAAACAACTGCAGAGTTTGTGTCTTAATCAGCTGAGCCACCAGGATGCACCATTGTACTCCTCAAACTCCACTGTTAGCCTTCACGCAGTGTGAGTGCAGATCTCTGCTGGGATCTAACGTGTGCCAAGTCCCTAGGAGACTGTTGAAATCCCTGCAACAGCCTCCTGACATCGCTGGGTCATCACCATGGTTACTCTATGTCATTCATGACATTCAGCGACTCAATCTTACTTGGATTCTTGTAGAGGGACATCAGACCAGTTGGTGAGCGACAGAAACTTCTCACCTCCCTCTCTCCCTGTGGAGCCAGCTGCCTCTCGGGGTAGACATACTGTCCTGTGCTCTGTTATCCAAGGCTGCCACGTACTGCATGAAGCAATTAATGTGTGTAGCTGTGTAGCTGTGTACTCCAACTATTCCTTCACACCAATAAGTTGTTTTTTAATACCATCTAATTGTTGGATTTATTATAATATCCCTATTGACTGTCTTCTCTCTTCCAATTAGATTCAGCTGCTCTTCACAAGTTCTTTTCAAACCGTTCAAAAGAGTAGTACGTGAGGATTCGCCTATTACCTGATGTGAATGTGGACAGTCTGTATTACAAATAGAAGCAAACAATAGAAAGAATAACATTAGTATTTCAGCCCGCTGTGTCTCCATGTCCATTAATATCACTCCAATCCTCTTTTTTCCAAAGAAAGCAACAGTCAAAAAGCTTTTCTTGATTATCGCTCTTCTGTCAGGTGGCTCTAGCTCGTCTCTTCTTTCTGTTCTTATTGATTTGAATTTGCAGACTATGGACCAAGGGTGTTTTGTATGTTTGCACTGGCTGACTTTTTTTCCTAGTGTGATCAATGACTCACTTTTCAACACGAGCACTCTGGCGTTCTGCTCAGACTGACTGCCACCTCGGGAGCAGCTACATGAATGCTCAGGTGTTGCTTAATGAATGTTTGGCTCTGTTTTAGTACCATCTTCACACTGACTTCACTTACCGTCCTCCCTCACCGGTGTTGGAGTTATTAGCTTTATGTTTTTCAAAGCCCTGAGCAGTCATACAGTTTTGGACATCAGAACTGTATGACTGCTCAGGGCTTTGAAAAACATAAAGCTAATAACTCCAACACCGGTGAGGGAGGACGGTAAGTGAAGTCAGTGTGAAGATGGTACTCCAAGCAGGAAAAAGAAATGCTTGCTGACTTGATGGAAATAACGGAACATTTGCAACAAGAAGGTTCTGCATGAATGCTCATTAGATTATGAGTGCTCATGCACGGTGAACAGTCATGTCTCACTTTAGCTTGACGTCTCTTGACATACGATAGTGCCTACACCAGTGGACAGAATATCAATATGTAGCATTTACATGAATGACTTTGACGATCTTTCATTACTCAAACAGCCGCCATTCTTTCACATCTAGATTTTGATGCTGATTCTTTACAGAAATGTTCCATGTGACTCTTTTAGCCATGTTACAACATTGGCTCTAGGGATGTCAGCGGGACCACCACTTTCATCCATACTGAAAAAAGTTTAACAACTGTTAATAGGGTAGTTATTCACATTATTTTAATTGGGGCCAAATTTTTGTAACCTGAAGCTGGGAAGCCGGCTATGGAGGTTGGTCAGCTTACCAGTGAGTCGAATAGTTTCAGTCTATCTGGTCTACTTTCTTTTCTGTTTTATTTTAGAACTAGCCCAGTATCACTGCTGTTTGTGATTGCTTATTTTAAACATGTATTTTAGTTGTGTCTAAATAGAGAGTGAGAGAGCTGAGTAGGCACACTGCACACAAACACACACATACACACAAGCTAACAGATAGAAAAAAAACAATCTATGTGTGATTAGAAAAGAGCAGAGTAGCAAAATTGCTTGTTGACTGCAGCTTGTTCTAAATTACATTTTTGTTATTACTCTACAGAAAGGCTAAGGTATCGAAAAAAGGTACCATTGAGCACTGGTATCAAATTCGAAGTATGGGCAACGGTACCAGTATGGGTTCAAATGTGAGCAGTACTCAACTCTAATTATGTTCAAAACACAAGAAATTTGTGCTCTAGAGAAAGGATCAGCGCTCAGTGAATAACCTCCTAAGCCCTATGATATGCTATTATGGCAAGGCTTAACTATACAGAGCAGTGATAACTAACATGTTTTTGGGGTCATCAGGTGGCAACCTCCTTTCACCAGTGTTTCATATAGTTGGTCCCACGACACCTCCAGGAAGCTAGACAGTGATCTCTGGCGTCCAAGAGACACTTCCCTAATGGCAGCTCTCACTGCTCCCCGCACCGACCCAACAACCTCCTTTACCTTACTTACACATGGCTTTCTCAGCCCAAACAGCACTGCCACCTTCAACAAACCCAGTCTCCATTTATGCGAGCTCCAGGTAGTGACCGTGCAGACACTACCTTTCCTAGCACATTCACCATACTCTGTTTCACATGCTACATAGCATAACTCCAATATAAGGAACTGAAATGGATTGCCAGAGAATGAATCCGTATGATTCTGGTGATCCCCTGACCCTTTTTGTGCATCATGAGGTGCCATAGCTCAACAACTATTGGATGTAGCACCACAGACATTCATGTCCCTCTTGGGAGGAATTGTAAGAACTTTGCGAATCCCCTGACTTTTCATTTAGTACAATGATAAAGTTGGAATTTGTGGTATTGGTGAAATATCTCAATAACCACCTGATGGATTGCTATACAGTTTGGTTCAGACATTCATTCCCCTTCAAGGTTGAATCGCGATCACTTTGGCAATCTCCAGACTTTTCGTGTAATGCTATCATCAGGTCAGAATTTTAGTGTAGGTGTCAAAGAATTGGTCAAATACCTGCATGCTAACATGCTAATCTAAGGTGACCATGGCTGGCTGTGCATCATGAGGTAGAGCCAAATGTTGAGTAGTTGCAGGGTTTTATCCCTGTCTTTTCCCGTCCATATGTCACAGTGTTCTTTGGAAAGATACTCAACATCGAATTACCCCCAATGATTGATAAACAAAACCATGCAAACTTTATACGTATGAAAAAAATCAGATCAAGTGCAGGTGCAGCCAGCTGCTGTGCTGGATTGATTTTCTTTATTTATTTTTTTATATTAAGGGAAGAAAACAACCTAGCCATCCGCCACAGGCTCAAATTTAAGATTATTACATCCAGCAGAGGATCATCCAAACAGACAGCTTGCCACTGTGCTTGTTGACCTGTTTGGGCGCCTTTAAACATGCATTTCCCCTCTATAGCCTGAGTGGGGCTTACCTTTACTTCCACAACCTAATGAATGTTGGAATTTTATTGCCTAAAGTAGAGTCAAAATGACCAGCAGAGATATTGGCAACCAAGAGCTAAAGCAATAGTGGAGGAAAATTTAATCAACAAGATTAAGTCATCATATTTGACAACGACAATGCAGAAAGTGTCACTGGAGGCACAACTTTGGATTTGACAAATGTTGTTTGTTCCGAATTTGAAACCCTTCCCTGCATATTGTAGATAAAGTGCCCTCAGCTAAATGTTATAGGTTGTTTCCTGGTGTAAATGCCAAGGTACATCCTGATTTACAGCCCTGATTTGTCATCGTTAGAGTCACAACAGTTCCTCTACTCAGAATCTTCTGGGTATCACTAGCTTTAGAGCAATAGCAAATTATATTTTGTAAACCTGTACCTGCAATGTACATCTTAGCAAGAGGGATGGCAGTTTCAGTGGGGACAGGGATGTAATGAATTCAACAGGTTAAGTTGAACCACAAAGTCACCTTGCAAAATCCAGATTTCCCCTCAGATAAACCTCAGCACATCTCCCGTCTGGCCCAGGGATCTCCATAGCAGCCAGCCAATGATATCCTCACCTACTCATGGTATAATGTTTGTTTGCCACCTTGTCTGATAATTACTTGGTGATGAAACAAGTGGGCTGGAGATGGAGGAGGAGGTGAAATGGAGCTTAGTGCTTGTTTCTTGTGATGTATCGGTGCATGGATGTATTTTGTTGCAAACACTCTACCCTGTGTGGTAGTAATCTCGACAATCGAACACAATGCAAAACACAAGGTTAATACATACAGTGATCAGCTAAATATTTCAATCATGCTAAAATGACAATTGTTCAATCAACCACACATCAGTCTTAGATTATGGTGATATTTTGTGGATCCATGCAGCCCCATCCACACTTAATTCACCAGATACAGTTCACCACAGTTCCCTATGTTTCATTACTGGGAACTGTTTTTAGAGCTCACCGCTGTGAACTATATCAGAATATGGGGTGGTCTTCTCTCACTGATAGAAGGGAGAGACACTGGGTGTTTCTCAAATTCAAGGAAGGGTCTTAAATGGCTTAATTTCAAGGATGCTATGTCATCAAATCCAAACTGTTCCAATGTCAAGTATCCTTCAAATTCTATTGAGTACGGAGGCGTTCTTCAGAGAATTTTCAAGGATGCATGTGTGTATCCTCCACAGGTGTAAAGTACCCACAATTCTTTGCACACAATTTGCTGGAATTGAAGGCAGGGCCTCTTGTGTGTTCATTGGATGCTAGGTAGGACTCTTGCCTTGCCTCTACAGGATCCTTCTCTGGAAGCACCCATCCTTGACTTTGAGAAACACCAACTGCCTCCTTTTTGTTTATAAGGCATTGCTAGGCAAGTTAACCTTTTACCTCACTTCTCTTCTCAAGTCAACAGGAATTTCTATCCCTTGAAACTCCTCAGATCAGCACTGAGCTTGGTTAATTAGCTTTTAGTTGTTTTTTTTTGCACTAAATAAATGGAACAAGTTACAGGAGGTATTGACATTAGAGAGGTGTGTGTCTTTAGATGACAGGGTTGTGCAGTGTTTCTGCTTTGGTTAATTCAGTCATAATTTATTGTTTTTATTTTCTACATTTTATTGTTGTTAATTTTTTCCGTCAATTTTATAGTTTTTACTGCTGTTTGTCGCTCTTGACAGACATCTCTGCTAGTTATTCATTTTTATGGACTTTTTCATAATTTTGTTGCAGTTATCATATAATATGTATCCTTCTAGCTCATATGAATCTGAATTCAGGGCATTGCTGTAAAAGAGCTGAATGCTCAGTCAAATTTCCCTGAATAAGCGATGATTGATTATGTTATATTGCACCAGTTTTTCTTTCTTTTTCATTTTGAGCTTTTCCAGTGTTTGTGTGATAACTGCAAAGGGCACACACCATAATTATGATTTATTAGAGCATTTGGTGCAACTATTTGTGACGACAAAAACTAAAAGGTTAGGAATAACAGAACAGGCCTGAGTTGTTGTTTTTTTTCAAGGTATAAATGAAATATTGGTGGGAAACTGCTACAGAAGCTGCATATTTCTGCGATATCAATCAGTCATTTATTTGTTACATCGAATCATATAAAGTGCAACTCCAGTGAAAGGTGACTTTGTCAACTCCTTAACTTTCCATGCTCTTATAGGCTGCTGCTTTATAATTGTCCATGTTCCTGGATGGTTCTAGTCTCTGGTGGTGGATTGATTTAACTGCAGTTTTGGGTACAGTTGCTTCTGTTGTTTTACAACTTAAATTCACCACAGTCTCAATGAATTCACTGATGTCAATGGTGGTGTCCTGGAATGTACTCTAGGCTCTGATTGGTTTCATCTTTTGCATCACTGGGGCCATGCTTCATGCTTTGTTCACATATCTTCGCAAGATGGCCACATGGTCGCTCTCCTCAATACAAGCAGCGACTCCGCTCTGCAGCTGCCTCTGAATGATGCATAGCTGTGCTCCAGAGCAGGAATGGGACAGCATCTCACACTCCTACTGTCACGCCAGTCGGTATTCACCATAGTGTACACACCTCCTCCCATTCTCTTGCCAGAGTCTGTCTGTCTGTCTGTTCTGTCAGATTAGCATATAGAAAAAGAGTCACCTGGTTGAGTGGTGCTGTTCAGGACATAGCTAAGTTTCAGTGAAACGAAGGATATTACAGGAAACTGACATCTGGTTGGAAACTGATGCAAGCACGGAGGTCATCCGGTTTATTGTCCAGAGTTTGCACAATGGCTATTAGGATGCTAGTTCAGCAGAAAGATCCATGCAATTGGGGTTGCAGCCGGTGTTGGATTCCTCCATGCTCGCCCCTGAGGTAGATATGGATGCAAAGATGGATGCAGAGATGGTCTTGCTTGTCCATATGGTTGGGTAGCTACATTTGAAAGCCATGAACTGGCCAGCTAGCCACATGCCACACCGTCCAACACCAACCACAAGAAGCACCACTGATACTTGCAAAATACACATACCTGTCCTGCCTACCTGTCCACCTAATATCCAGGTATGAGGTCCAGTTTCAGTTGTGCCAAAGGGACACAGCATCACATACCACTGACCTTGGATACAGTTTAACATTTCCCTCTGTACTTACTCAAAGAAGTACTTTGAAACTTCACTGAAGAAAAACATATCTGTCAGACACTAGACACTGTCCTTTCTGTATCCTTTGCAGATAATGACTCTTTTTAATGAGACCTTTAAAATATGCACTTCCTTTTTCCCCTAACTGTTGCTGAAGTCAAGCTGTTATGAGCACTAAAAGAAGAGAGGAGAGGCCTCTATGCTGAGCTGCAATTAAATATTATCAATGTCACGCTCAAATGGGCAACCTGTTCATTACAGGAGGGGGCTTGTGTGTGTTGAAGAGAAAGAACAGGGAAGTCATTTTACCTGCATTCAGTGTATAACACAGACTGCCTCGACTGAATGAACATTGTTTTGGGGCTCATGCTGATCACATTTAGTTTTACTGCGCTGCATGTCTCTCTGCCATGATATGAACAAATTAATTCCCTTCAGATACATTCCCGTGGGACTTAACCTTTCTGCTCATTCAGGTGCTTTTTAATACATTGTGAGTATTCCATTATGAAAGACAAAAGGAAAGACTGTGACTACCAGCTATTCTTATGACAGTGTGTGCTGTGTCTGTGGGTATGTGACAGCTTTGTAATTACCTGGTTGACTATAAACTAAAATGCCAGGCCAGAAGGGAGGCTATTTCAAGGCAGGTCATTAAATCGAAACACAGCTCATTAGCCTCTGTTGAATACCACAGGTCTGACCTGTTGCTCTGTCGTCTTCCTGAGGATGATAAACAACACAAAGAGTCTGGGGCCATATGGCTCTGTGAGTCTGCACTGAGGCACAGTGGTGCTGTGAGCTACATGCTAACATTAGCATGATAAAACATGCAAAGTGACAACGCTAACATGTCGATGTTAGGGAGCAGGCGCCATCTTAGTTTAGCATGTTAGTACAACATTTGCATATTAGCATTAAAGGCAAAGTACAGCTAAGGCTAAATTAAAAACTGGACCTCATAATGGTGCTAGAGTCATAAGGATAAGGATACATTATCCTGGAACTATGAATGGCTGTACATAGAGCTGGAGCCTATCCCAGCATGCAATGTGTTGTTACCAACCTCCAACACAATGCATGCTGGAGCCTATCCCAGCATGCATTGTGTTGGAGGTTGGTAACACTCAGGCTCCCAGAAAAGCAGCTCAGCCTAGCTTCCAATTTTTCCTGGTGGCCACTCGCAGTAATGCAGCACAAAAAATCCCCTGTGGCTCAAAAAGCAATTTCCTTATAAAAGAGACGTCTGTAAAACTGTTGACAGAACATCTCAAACTGCAAAATCAGTGTGTGTAAAGTCTGTAAGCTCAGAGGAAACTCGCAGGCAGAGCCAGCAGGAGAAACTCTATTGCACATTATTCAGTTACTGCTACTTCTAAGATTGTGTAGGCGCCATCTTGGAAATAGTTGGAAGTCCATTATCTGGGTGTTCTTATACATCTATGGCTATGCCGTGCGGTTGCCAGCATATTTGGTAACCTTGAAGATTTTTCAAGAATTAAAATAACAAAATAATAAGTAAGTACTAGGATCATGGTGGGTCAGAGGAGGGAGGGAGGCCAGGCTGTGGGCTTCGCCTGTGCCAGGGACCCACAGTTGTCCACACACCCCTGGGACCTGGAAACCCAAGCGAGGCATAACGGGATGCTCACAGTCTATGGAAGACAGTTGGGTACCCTGCCGTGGTGGAAGAGGGCAAGCTGGTCCTTCACCCAACCCTCGAGGGCCCCTTCAAACCCATGCTAGAGAGTCTGATCCAACTTGCGCACGTGTAATGTGGTCAGCATGGAGACGCGGTGTCCATGTGGGCCCAAAGATTGCCCCTCTCTGGAGGGTCAGAGAATGAGGAAGAGAGGGGGAAGCAGCAACAGACAGGAAACAGTACACTTTTCGTTTAGAGTTTAGGGTTCATACATGCTGTGCAGTGCCAGAATAACTGAAAGGGAAAAAAGGTGTGAACATTGTCAGAAATCAAAAGAAATGCGAGAGAATTTAATCCCAGGAAATAAACAAAGAGAAGGCAGTGAAAAATGTGAGTCTCCTAGGGAAACACGCGATGCTTGGGAAGTATGTTGCCAGGCTATCACAGCGCTAATGTACATTGACAACTAAGTACACACTTAGATTCGCACCTATGAGCAGTTCTCCCTGACTTGTTTGAACATATAAAAATGCCAACTCAGTGCAGTAACATCCCATACGGCCAGAAGAGACCCTCCTGCTGTGGAGTTAGCGAAGTTTTGTGGGTGCCTTGCTGTTTCTTGAAACCCTGTCTCCACTGACTGCAACGCTTAGCTTTTGTGTTTCATTGAACGCTGTGATTGAAGTACCGAAAAAATGAACAAAGAACTACAGAACAATTGGAAAGAACTGACTGCTAGAAAATCAGCATAACTCTCTTGGTGTTCCAGGCTTTATTGTTAAAATCAATGCAACAAATGAGAGACAGGAATTCGAAGGAGGTCGGCAGATGGTGGTTTTATGCCTGCGGGATAGTTACTTTGATCAATCCTTAGAGGACTGTAAAGGCTGTAATGGCACAAGCTTGCATCAATTACAGCTTGTTGTCGAAGTGTGCTCCTTTGGAATTGTTTCCTCTCTTTCAATCGAGTGCATTGAATGTGGATCGTGATTTGTAAGTGAACATTGAGGCTGTTGCTGAACAAACGCAGCTATCTTGCACATAATTTGCCTCGTGTAATCAGAAGTGTTTACGTGGAAGATGATCTTGTGAAGATCAGAATTTGCTGAGTTCAATACGTCACTGGGAAGCTGACAGACAAGGACTCCCCCCGGCCCTCCTCGTGTTTAAAAGGTGTTCATCGGTTTTCTCTTCGCACTTGTGTTGAGGAGTGCACTTTGGTGATGTCAGAAAATGATGGGCCATCACTGTGGTTTGGCTGCACATGCAGAGATGTGTGACTAGCGCCCACACAACAACAACACTTCCATCAAAATGCCACTATCTGCATTTACTCTACCATCTATCATCCGGTCTGTCGATAAACCAGCAAATAAATGGTTATGACACAAGAAACATTCCCTAGATGCTGCCTCTGTTAGCTGGAGTAACTCATGATGAGAACAGCAATAACCCCGAGTTATGTTTAGATATGGCCGTATTGATTCCAGGAATAAAAGATTTAAAAGTAACACTTCTCAGCCCATTTCGGCAGTGTAGCATTTATTTCAAGCAGACACCTCTGAGAGCCCTGTGGATCTACTGAGGAGATTTGTTCAGTGTGGGAGCACAGATCTTATAGTGTCAGAAGATTTACAAGATATCAGCAAACTGGCCCCCCTCTATTTCTTAAACTCTGGTACTGTATCAGTGGAGAGCAGGGCGTTTTTGCAAAGCTAGATGGATGCCTGTGAACTCCTGCTGATCTGGTGAAGCCCTATGAACGTGGGATGATCTTTCACACATCTACCTCACTCCGCAGCCTGCAGGAAGTCTCAGTCTAAACCCTTTCTCATGCAACCAAAATGAGGTTTTAGATTTAATGATTTAGACACCCTTCCCACATTCGTTCTGAAGTCACATTCTGTCTCCGAGCGGGGACCGCACAAATATGCAGTGAGAAACTTATGGAGCGATTTGATGATTTGTTGGCAGGCGAGTCTGAAGCAAAGAGGCACAGATGGCCTCAGTGCAGAGGTGGGGTGTTACTGCAGAACAAGGTAGGGTTTTGTGATGTGAAGATGAATACAGAGCTGTCCCTACACATTAAACTAAATAAGCACTTGCTCAAGGCCCCCTGGTCTCTGGAGGCCCCCCCCCCCCCCCGAAAGAAATTCTTTTTTTTAATTAATTAATTACAAGACGATAAAAATATATATATATATTAAACTTCCAAAACATACACTGATAACATTTTGGGGCTTTTTTTGCCAACAAATACTGACAAAACATAAGCTTGAAGACTGGTAAAATGTATGTAGGCTAAGTACAGTAAGTGATGTACTGTAATTCCTCACAAAATAAAACCTCCCAGGATTCAGTGGAAAAAACAACAACACATTTTGCACTTGTATTAGATATGATCAACAGAATAATCAACACAAAATAGGATAAAGATCTCCACCAGCTAATCTTTGACACTTAGCCAGCACTGCAGGACATGAGTTAAGATGAAAAAAATACATTTGGAGGCTGGGTGAAGAAAGTTTTTTGATTCTTTTCACATTACAACAGTCATATATTTTATCATTACATGCTTGCTGGTGGATGTTTCAACCAGTTTGGAATTTACTGTCATTACAAATGATAATATTTGTAAGTTCCTCATAAGAAATCATAAAGAATAACACAAATGTCCTTTAAACCCTCAGATAAAGGTCGCTGTATTTGATTAAAATAAGACTTAACTAGTGCTCCAAACTAACTTCATTTGCTGTATTCGTTCCTCTTTTGGGCAATTTTATGTAAACATGTTATTTAAACAGTGCTCCCTTTGTCTTTCTCATGAGGACACTTTAGCACATATTGCACAATATTATAAAATATTTGTGATAAATATATGCTTTTTACCATATTGTTGCCTTGTGCATCATATCTTTACGGTCACATCACATCCTTTTTACATTGGGACATCATACACATGAACCCAGGTGAGATTCAGCTCTTTCCATTGATGACATAGAACTAAAATATGCTTCAAATGTGAACCACAGCAAAAGACCTGCAGAAAGGACCATTCATAGGGTTAGGCCGTAATAAATAAATACTGTATTTACTGTAGTCTATTTGCTGTTGTAGTGTCTTATCTTAACATGCTTATTCGTGGCTACATTATGTGTGCATAAACTAGTGGTCGACTGATTCATTGGCGCCGATGGGACTTTATATAAACTATCATTAATAAGGGAACGGGGCTCCGATACTGGCCAATATCTGTTACCTCCACTTGTCACATGGGTACGGCCATAAGACTTTTGCACGGAGTACCCCACATTCAAATACAAGGTAATGTGTGCTATAGATAATTTGTGTGATTAAAGTGAAAGTTAACTAGCGTGTACTTCTTTATTAGGGGCATAATAAGGTGGCTGTTTATAGAACAGCATTATGTGCTTTGTCTGTTTTGCTAGCAAGCATGGCCGGTATAATTTCACTAGAATTAAGTAGCAAGCCACTGGCAATGTGTGTGAAATAATTTCTGATGATCGAAATGATTATTAACTCATTATTACTTTAAGACCAGGAGGGGCCAGGGGATATTTTAGTTTAGAGGGATTTATTTATCAAGGCGAGACATGGCAGGCAAAAACATTGATTTTTCATGCAGTGGTCAATTTGGAGATTTTGGGCTAGTTTACTCCTTGAATATGTATTCTTTCAAACTGCTATACAGAAAACATTCAAATTATACATTTAGATGTTTATTTTATTACATTTTGTCTACTTGTTTAATGTTATTATATTATTATGTAAATCTTTGAGTGCCATTATCTCAAAATGAGTTTTTTGTCATACTCCACGTCGAACATCTCAGCCTCTGTAGCACCTATGTACACCAAACTTTCCAGTTATAAACCTAGCTATATTCTGACAATATTTACAAAGGGATTTGTTAATAAATCATTCCTAGCCTGATATATGTGACATTTTATTCCCAAAAATATGGCGAAAATCTATTTTTTTTTTAAGGCTATGGACAGTATATTTTGATTTTCTAGGTAATAAAAGCAGATATCCTTATCCTTCATCTTATATATAAACAAAATGAAAAAAGAATTTTGCACCTGGCTTTATCAGATGGTCAGATTTATCTTCCTAAATATGCTAATTCTAGCATAATGAAATAATGCCTAATTTGCATATTTAAACATTAAAATTTTAAAAACTTGTCATACATTTTTTTTCTCATACTATTGTAAGTAATGAACTGAGGACATTTCATGATGATATCTATTATTTTAAAATTTTACCCTATTCACCTGTATTGTCTCCTCTTAATCATTTGTTGATGTAACAGTAATATTTATATAAAGTACACTCACTTTTGTTAGAGAGAGGTTGGAAATTTCACTGTTGCTGCTGAAATGCTGTAAAATGTCAACAAGTATAGAAGTGTAATGAAGCTAAATGGACAGTTGCAATAAAAGCAAATGTGAAAAAATGAGCTTGTGCTGAAGAACTACATTTTCATCAGAAGATTACAGCAGGGGGCAGTACAGACAGTTTTTATTCAATCAGGCCCTCCTTTATAGTCCAGACTACATGTATGACTGAGATCAGAGCCTCTATCTTTCCGAAGCATCTCCTACCTGATAAACAGTTACTGTGTCTTGTTATAAAGCTGTGTTGTTATAAAGAATGGTCTGGGAGCGGTAATTGCTCATGAATGAAGCAGGGGGCTTCGGAGCTCACACAGCCAGGGGGGTAATTCATCAGAGTACAATGGCACGGTGACTTTGATGACACAGAACTGGAGAAAATAATCAGAGCACCATCCAAGAGGGGGATGGAAGTCGTATGATGGAGGAGGCATAGATGAATACACCAGAGAGAGAGAGAGAGAGAGAGAGAGAGAGAGAGAGAGAGAGAGAGAGAGAGAGAGAGAGAGAGAGAGAGAGAGAGAGAGAGAGAGAGAGAGAGAGAGAGAGAGAGAGAGAGAGAGAGAGAGAGAGAGAGAGAGAGAGAGAGAGAGAGAGAGAGAGAGAGAGAGAGAGAGAGAGAGAGAGAGAGAGAGAGAGAGAGAGAGAGAGAGAGAGAGAGAGCGAGCCACGGTGATAGTGGTGGATGTTTTTACACTCGACTGTGTGGCAGCTGAAACGTTTGATTATCAAAGACATAAATAACCCTGTGCAGTGATTCAAATTAGGGGTCATTTTACAGCTGTGATTTAGTGTCATTCTTGCTGCTTGCAACCAGTAATAGCTGTCAAGTCGTAATGTGATCCCAGATAAAGACAGTTCCACTGATGCTTAAATGCTGTGTATAAGAATCACAGGCAGTTCCTCAAACACTCAACATGTATCATTTCTATATGGCCATGCATTTGAAAAACCCTTCTCAGTCTGTGTGTGAGCACCCCTCTGCTGTGTGGTGATGCCACCTACTGGTCAAACCTTGGTTGCACGCTATTTTCTGATCAAATATGAAACTCAGTGGTGCATGTGTCTCTTATCAACAAGACTCCTCATGCACGTCTCGGTTGTTCAGCCTCAGAGGTCCACGGTGTGTTTGCTCAAGATGGGTCGTCTCTTGTGCACCGGACAAAGCATTTCTTTGTTTGAGTGATTTACAGCACTTTCCCATCTGTGGCTGCCTCTGTGGACTCATGATAAAGACGCAATAACCTGCAGACAACACGCCCTGTAGGATGGGATTCAGTCATATATCTTTTGTGTTTATGATGCTAGAATTTACTTGCACACAAACTGGATTTCACTGAGATATTTTGACTCAACAGGTGCCGGGTATCAGTCTCAAAGCTGTACACCTGTCCTTGACTCAAATTCTTAATGAATCTCACCCCGTGTAGTTCACATGTGCATGTGTCCGTTCTTGGCTATCCCGTGTTTTTAAGAAGGAAAACTAAACATCGGGGGAACAAAGGGCCCACTGTGTCTGCTGGAGATATTCGTCACCTGTGGTAACACTATGATGTAGTGGAGCTGGGATTACACGGGTTTAGGAATGTGAAGGGTGACAGTTTGGACAAGATGGCTATTGTTGAGAGTAACACCTGAACTGGTAGCAGGGTGAAAACTGATCAGAAGGAGATGGGAAATGGCTCATCTCCGGCCAAGGAACAATTCTGGCACAAGTCCATAGGCAAGTGATGTTACAGTCTGGAATGGGCAGCGGAAGAAAACTGTCCAGGGCTGATGATATTACAGTTACAGCAGGTCATAGTGATATTCAGGCAAAATAAGGCCTCAAAAAAGGAATCAAATATGAAGTGTTTATTCATGTAAGTACTGTATTTTAGTGTTGAGTTCTAAGTTTTAACTTCCATACAAAACTGAAGTTGTGTTCTCTTTATGGTCAAAAACAGATGAAGACAGAGATACACTTATTTCTGTTACTAGTAAGTCAGTGGTTTTCAAAGTATGGTCTGGGGACCCATAGGGGTCTGTGTAAAGATTTCACATTCATCAAATCATCATGAAAACGCAACATTTGTTCAGCCATCTATTTATTTTACAAAACGTTTCATAGTTCACTGAATATTTCAATTTTTAATTCTAAAAAATTCATAGAAAATTCATAACTAAAGTCCTATTTGACCTCATGTTATTTGTAATAAATGCAGAGGCTGTCTTTGATCTTAATCCCACATGAATCTGCCATGCTCGCAATTTGTCAAGTAAAAATTCCACCGCAACTTGCCTACCCCTTGGGTACGAAAAGGTCATATCACTCAAGCGGCAACCTCCGAGGCTGAGAAATGAAGCCAATGTGGAAGTAGCAAAACCTGCAGTTCCTCGAATGACTGTTTGAGGCTGAGTCAATCCCCATAGACTCCCATGTTAAAATGCCCAACTTCACAACAGAAATAAACATGTTTATAGCCTGGAACAAAAACGGGTTTAGTCTCTTTAGCTAATTTCAACATTCATGACAACTGTACAGGGCGTGAATGTTTTATGTAACTTCCATTTTTACATTTTGTAAGGCCCAAAGTTACACATATTTAAGGGCGGAGCCATTTGAGTGACAGCTTGTCTGTGAGGCCTCACGGCAGTCTGTGAGTCAGATCCACCCCTCGCTCCTCCACAGCTCCAGCCTCTCGTCCAAATATGGTCACTTCTGGCTCCAAAAAAACAAAATGGCGACGGCTAAAACTTGAGGCTTCAAAACAACAGTCCACAAACCAATGGGTGACATCGTGCTAGCTACATTAGTTATTTATACAGCCTATGATCTCGCTACACAGCATGGAGACCCTTTTGCAGAGAGACCAGGCTCAAATCCATCAGAAGAGTGAAATGTCGTAAGATGATGAGATGGGTGACAACGTGTGGCCGAATCGGTGAGGTTAACTCTGTACATCGCCGCTGTAGTGGTGCTGTGTAGTGTTTCTGTGTTGTATAGTTACAAATGACTATGCTTTTCCCATGCCAAATGGGAACACGAAGCACCAAGTGGTTTTAATGTCTAAATTAGTCGGTGAAGTTTCTCAGTCATCCAGGTCATGATAATCGTAAGTGCTAATAGCGTAGGCAACTGGACTTGCTTGCGTTTCTTGAAGACGTTTCGCCTCTCATCCAAGAAACTTCTTCAGTTCCGAACTGTGATATTGGGCTTTACAAATAAAATTGAATTGAATTGAAACTGAACAGAAGTGTAAAAATAGGCTATGTCAAATTATTCCAAAGGACATACATGGGGTAAACCCTATCTTGTAAGGGGTCCTTGGCTAAAAAAAGATCAAGCACCTCTGTTCTAATCTGTTCAACAACAAAATCATCTTTGTTTTAAGCTTCCTCCACAATGCATCTGAGGCAAAGACAGTTAACAGTTTAATCTCATCTTCTTGCCTTTTAAGTTTGAGTCTTGCCTGGGGAAAATTCATGAAAGCTCAAAGACTACTGCTTTCAGAAGTATGGTGGTGGCTGCAAACCTTCACAGACTTCCAGAAGAACAAAGATGTCACAGAGTTTCAACATGTTCAGATCTGAGAGCTTCTGTAAACAGAGCCCTGTTTTCCAGAGCACTTCACAGTCATATTTTTCAAATAAGAAACTCTTTAAAACTTCTGGAAGCCCCGAGGCCATCACAGCTGCTCTGCTAGAATCAGCTGTAACAGATCCAGGTAGGAACTTTATGAAGAGTGAATAGCATTACTCTATTTCCAGTCCAGATGGGATGCATTAGGGTGTAGGCCCGATCGAGTACACCCAACGATTTTAGCCTCCTTATAGCGGCGCAGCGCCCTGTGCATTAGGTGGCCAGCTGCTCAGAGTTTCAAATCTTTCTTTTTAAAAACAGGGCAAAACATGGAAAAACATTGGGAGGGCTGGGAACTTTTTTCACACATATGTAAGGTGCATGTCACGCAGGGCGGTGAGGGGAGGTGAATAGAGCGATTGAGAGGCGTGGGACCCCGCGGAATGCACCGGAAACCACTGTCCAGATGTGGAGTGCACAAGACAGGGTCGGGGATATGGGATAGTGGTATGGTGTGGGCATGGTAGTAGTAGTGGTGGTGGGTGGGGGACTTGAGTGTGCCATGTAGAAATGGTATGTTACATATGTGCAACAAAAAAAGTGACGGATATTTGACGATACAATAAGTACAGTCCACACACTGAGTTATGTGAATGACATGACGTTGTTAACCAGTCGGGTGGCTCCACTGTCCAGTGTATGAGAACAATCATGTCCAGTGTGCATCATGTGTTTCATTACTAGTGGCCTGTCCGTATGTGATTCATTATGTCTGCCTCAAGGTCCCACATTTCTGTCCATCCACATGAAAGGGACCTGCTTTTCTTTTAAAATGACCCTGGGAGGAAAGTGTTGAGAGAGGAAAGTGTTTTTACGGACCAGTGTGCACACGGGAATCCATTTGACTAAGTGACACTCACAGCTCTGGAGTGAAAGACGACATCAATCGGCTGCTTTTAAGTAGTGATGAGGTGTGACGACTTGTTTCTGTTTTATGTGGATTGATTTCCCAAGCAGTCTCAGACATTCTTAAGATGAAATGCCTCTTACTGAAATATATATCAAACCATCCTGTGTTTCGACTGCATCCTAAAGGTATTGTCAGCTCTACATACAGAAAAGGTGTATTTCCATCGAACACTAAGAGTGTGTTCCTTGTGTGCGCGCGCGGTTGTATTGGCATGTCGGTGTGTATCCGTATTTTCTATAACAAGTGGTTGCTTGTGTGTGGCTCTGCAGCGTATTGTAGTTATTAAAGTCAGTAAGAAAGGAGTCTTTGTCACGGCCATCATCTAAACCCAGTCACACGGGCCATCTTGTGCCAAAGAGCCCAACTCATTTTTACCACCGCATTCCTGGGCTGTTTGGTAAGCCCATAGGGGTCCTTTCCCTTCTCTCCTCCTCCCTCGCTCCCTCCACCTCCTCTCGTCTGGATTCCTCATTCCATCTTCATTTGGGTCCTAATGGGAACATTAATCTTGCAAACACACACGCACACACACACCTCAAGACACATGCAAATACATTTTTTAACTGCTGTGTTGTATCTCCTACATTTATGCACAAAGTCTAATTTTATGATGCCTGTAATGTTTACTTTTTTATTGACCCTGTTATAAAGATGCTTATTAAATTCTATGTTTCAGCATTGAGCTCATAGTTAGTGTTGGTTCCATCAGACTACATTATAGTAAGAGTTTTCTAATTTTTTTTTTGTTGACAGTGAGCTTTATAGATAATGGAAGATAATGGTGTGCTGTTGTACTGCACTGAATTAGATTCCACAGGTGTACCTAACAAAGTGGCCACTGAGGGTACATCTATTATTTTATCCAATAAAACATACAAAATAAAATATATAACATAATTTTTTAACCAGGTGGCAAAGTGGTGGGGTGGTTAGCATTGTTGCCTCACAGCAGGAGGGTTCCTGGTTCAAACCCTGAGGTGTGGGAGCCCTTCTGTACAGAGTTTGCATGTTCTCCACGTGTCAGGGTGGGTTTTCTCCAGGTTAGTGTTGTGTCGTTCGCAAATGAATCGTTCAAAAGCATTAATCTGTTGAGTGAATGTACTGAACTGAATCACTTCTGGAACTGAATTCGTTCATTTCTCAGTTCAGTTGAGCTCAGCAGCGAGCGTGCTGGCCGGGAGTGGAACTGCCGATTCGGTCCGTGCGAACAATGAATCACTTGCGAAGCAGCCAGGGTGCAGGGAGAGACTGCCTACCGCGAGACGAATCACTCGGTGAACAACGTAACCCCAATCCCTGAGTGATTTCTTCTTGGTAATACACTTTCATAGGAACCATTTTCTCCAAGCTAACGGCTAATGTAGCCAGGAGTCAAGCCACATGAACACAATCACACATCTCCCCATTGTTTTAACAGACTGAAAACTTTAGGCTGGCCAGTAATGAGACTCACCAGTGCAGGGCAGACGCAGCAGCTCAGCTGTTTATCAGTTCAATGAGTCAGACTACACAGTACACAGTCGGGGCTCCTCCCGCCAAGCACTGAACTATTCAGTGAAATTTTTTTTTGAACGAATCTTTTCAATGCACTGATTCTAGTAATTCTAAAGAACTGCTTTGCCCATCACTACTCCAGGTACTCCAGCTTCTTCCCACAGTCCAAAGACATGCAGGTTAATTGGAGACTCTAGGTGTGAATGGTTGTCTGTCTCTGTGTGTCAGCCCTGTGATAGTCTGGTGACCTGTCCAGGGTGTACCCCGCCTCTCGTCCAATGTCAGCTGGGATAGGCTCCAGCCCCCCCGCGACCCCTAACAGGATAAGCGGTTACAGAAAATTAATTAACATAATATATTGACCATGAACTTGAAATTGTCAAAACATGATTTGTATTTAACCCCACCTTCAAAAAAAAAGAAAGAGGAAAAAAAGTAAGCCTTACGTAAGTCTGCAAGTTTAAATATGCATTGTGCCATATTGCATGATTTTCTTTCCAAACTGAGGTTGTGTAATGGTGGGAGGAAGGCCAGGTGAAACACAAACGAGAGCTATTGACTAATAGTACGGAAGCACAATCCATTCAATTCGGGGGGGGACATTTTTTAAAATTTTTTTCTGTATTCATGAGATCATTACCTCAGAATTATGAGTAAACGTTTCATGAAAAAAAATCTGCCCTTCCTTCTCATTAATTCAGAAAAACAGGGCAAATATTTTTCCCCATTAATATTCTTTTCCTCAGAATTCTGAAATTATGATCATGTTAATTCAGAAAAACTGAGCAGATTCGTTTTTCTCACTTGGATGCATCATGTCTCCATAGAATAGTTTATTGGATCATATTGCATAATTGTAATGGGAGGAGGTCCACATTAAAAGTATCAGGAAAGGAATAAGTCCCCTTGACCCATTTTAATGATCTTTTCAGACTGTCCCTCGCTTTAGCTGTTTACTGTCAAGTCAAGCGATGTGCCAGGTGAAAATAGCACCTTTTGAACGTCAAGCATTATCTTGCATTGCATAGATTACTGTAATAAAAGAATGTAGATTTCATTTTTATCTGGTCATATTTAAATGATGTGAACTATTGATGGGTTTTGAAGAAGTAAGGACTTGCCTATACTGTATGTCCTCACTTTCCAAAAATGTCTGCACTCTCATGGTCTAAGATTCTAACTGACCCTTGCAGAGAGTGAAGTATAAGAGCGCACACACACACACACACACACACACACACACAGTCCCTAAAGGCAGCCACTTTCCCGAGCAGCCTTGATTACCTCACTGAGCCCCAGGCTCTGCTGCCAGCCCTGGTCAGTGGGTTTTGGAAGCAGGAGGTGACAGAGAGCTTCCTCTTATTTTCTGCAGCCTGTTCACTCTTCTACCTTTTTTATTCTTCTAGCTCCTCTCCCTTTGTTTCAATAATAGAGACGACACATAAAGTGACACATTCAATATCAATACGACCACTTAGTTTGTCAGCAGCTGTGTTCCGCAATGTGCTGTAAGCCCAGCGGGAGCAGTTAAACTGATGGGTTTTGCAGTAATCACTTGCCCCTTTCTTATCCGCATTAAGCTCTGGGTTTTTACTGTCTCTGTAAATGTCTTGTGCGTCGCTCCCCGCATCGTTTCAGAGGCTGACAAACAAACAATCCATTCATGGAATAGCCAGACTTCCCAAGAAACTCAACCGTATGTTTATACATTCTTTCAGTGAAAGAGCCTATTTGCGGTCGAGCCATTCTAGTTTCCCATGTTTCACTCTCTCCTGTTGTCTCTCTCAAACATTTTCCAGACTTTCTTCCTCCTTCCTTCTCTCGCTCTCTTCCCTAACTTGAGTTTGCCTTCTTGTCTCCACAGCTCCTCTGTTCTCACGGGTATAAGATTGTATGGATAGAGAGCATGTTCCTCAACATTTGTTCTGTTAAAAACTTGATATGCAGTCTATATAACACACTTTATGTGCGGATGACATCACCTGAGGTTTACTGGTGGAGTGAAATAAGGTTACTGACCACACAGGAAGCCAAGGTGATGGTGGTACCCTAAATTGTCTTACTTAAATACTTAAATATACTTAAATAACATACTTAAAAATAAAAGATAAATGCTTTAGAATTTGGGATAAAACTAAAAGTAAAAATAACTAAAAAACAAACCCTCCAACAGCTGCACAAAAGCAGGAATATAACTTTAAATCTAACATGGATAGATTGCATTAAATGTTATTTTAATGCACCAGCTAAGGGTGCAGTAAAAGTACAGTTGCAACTCAATAAATGAACAATGGAAGTAGTGTCGTCTCTGACCTTAACCCTCCTAAACTAATTCCATGCACAGTCACTGCCTAAATAATTCTTGCTTTACATTTTTCTCTTTCTGATTCCAGCATCAGTCATTGTCTGTATGAACGTGGGTGCGCACAATCGGTACTTTATTCTCATGTTTGTTGAGTAATACACAGTCAATGGTGCCATGGTTACCATGCTGTCTTTGTTTGATAGGTTGGATGTTTTACTTTCACTCGGGCAAATATACAGTGTGTGTTGAGACTGGGACGAATGGTGTTAGAAACCATGCAGCTTGATTTGTTGGATGATGATAGTGATGATTATTGTTTATTATCACCACCCCCGTCGGATTACATTTACTCAAGTGGTTTTAGATAACCATTCTGGCACATTTTAGAGGCAAATGTCATCATTTTTCCTCCATTTCATCCATTTATAAGACAGCCTAGCTATTACTTACCTTACTGCATAATGTCTGAATATAAACCTGTTTGAATAGTTGTTGTTTTATTGTGGATTTTTGTACTAAATGTTGTATTTGTTGCATTTTAATGTGTTTTGATTGGCTGCTAACTTGGCCTGGTCTCTCTTGTGAAAATAGATTTTCAATCTCAATGGACTTCATGGTTAAATAAAGGTTAAATAAAAAAGAAATTAAAACACTGACTTGTTAGATCAAACTGAACAACATAATATAATTTTTTAAAGGCAATACTTATGATCACTTTTAATTTTTCATACTTTACTGCTGACATCACTTTTACTTAAAGGAGCAGTGTGAAAGATTTAACAAGATTTAGTGCCATTTAGTGGTGAGGATTGCAGATTGCAACCAGCTGAAACTTCTCCCGATTAGAATTCTCTCTGTGTTCATTGTTCAGGAGGTTTTTACCAGGAGCTGATTTATCCAAAGACGTCTCTTCCTCTCCAAAACAAATCGACCTGGCGGTTAAAACCGGTAAAAACAATGAATAAAGCAGTTTCATGTTACAAATCAGTGTTTCTTCTATGTTGTTTGGCATGACAGGCAGACAGGCCTCTTGTCCTGCTATCTGCTGTGTGCTCACCTTATTTCTGATCCAGACAATTGGGAGGTGTTTACTATGTGCCAAATTATCCGCAGAGGTCTCTTCCTCTCCAAACAAATAGACCCAGTGATTTAAATTGCTAAAAACACAGAATAAAGCAGTTTCACATTGCAAATCAGTGTTTCCCTTTTTTCTCTGACAACTTAAGATCCAGATGTTAAGAAGTTTTTTACTGGGAGCTGTATTATCTGTTGAGGTCTCTTCCTCTCCAAAGCAAATGGACCCAGCGAGTTAAATTGGTAAAAACACAGCATAAATCAGTTTCACGCTACGACGCAAAAACGCTAATGGCCCTATCTGGAGCCAGTGTTTTGTTTGTTTATTCTGGGCTACTGTAGAAACATGGCAATTTCCATAGACAAGGACCCTCTCCCCATGTAGATATAAATGGCTCATTCTAAGGTAACAAAAACACAATGATTCTTGTTTCCAGGTGATTGTACACTAGAAGAAAACATACTTATTGTTTTGCTTTACATTTCTGCCAATATATCCCCCTGAATCCTACACACCTGACCTTTAACTACATATATGAATCCAGGATTTTAATTTACTTATTACATGAAGAAATCTTTTATGTTGTTGTATTGCTTATTTTACTTGAATAATGATCTGAACATTTTTTCCACCTCTGTCTATTCCTTTGAAATTTAACCAGACAATGACTCAACCCAACAGGCTGACTCACTGTACTTGTTTTATTATTCACACACAGCCTGCAAATAGTATTTGCTTACTTTGACCTTTCATTTTACCTGATATTCATCTTCATGTACCTTATGTTTAGATGGTGGTGTTAGTCACATGCAGTGTGATTTTCCACAGGGTCATTCTTAGGATTTTTGTGCTGTCATGAAGGCCCAAGTCTTCTTTGTAGCAGGTCATATACAATATTAATGAGCTCTTGAATAGCAATACCATACTGCTCACATGTGAGATGGGACTGTGGGAGGGTCATAATGAGTTATATGGTTGTTTATCCCTAAAGAATATAATGTATGTAATGATTTTTATCTGTAAACAATTTGAATTCACCATTCATATCCCACTTTCTGGAATTCCGTCTGACAGTCTTAATTAGTTTTGTCTCCTTTACAGCCAGACCTAATCAGCGGATTTAACTTAATCTATGGGGTTTAACTCCTGCCTCAGCATGCCAATGTTTTGGTCAGGCCTGGGCATATATGGCAGACAGCCTTGTGACTTCCCGACTCTCCTCTGTGTTTGTCTTGGCAGAGTATTCCTCTCCGTATGATCTGTTTTGCCACCCTGCCCCTCCCTTTATACACGTCAGCATACCCAGCTGCCCAAAACTTATATCCTACACATGCTGGAAATGCTAAACAAAAACCACAAAGACAGAGCAGTCCTGCCTTTCTGTGTGACAGGCTTTTGCTTCTCTGACCACACTACCGTTTGTTCAGTGTGATCTGTCATTACAATGAAGTGGTCTGACTGCATGCATAATAATATTGCTTTCAGACATAATGAGTATGTTTGACCTTTCGTTGGTTCCCTTTTCCCTCATTAGAGCTTTTCTCAACTTGAATGGTTGGAGTGGGTACGACTGGAGGTCAGACAAAGGGGTTAACCTCTGATACTGGCTTTTGATTAAGAACTGAATATAGTGATTATGAGTGTTTAGGAAATTATTGACATAAAAACAATCAAATTGACGAAAGGACTACAAACAATAAGGCTGCAAATGAGAATTACAAGTAAAAATATCACCCTTTTAACAATTCATATTAATCAAATTTGAGCGAGAACAGCTCCTTCATTTGGTTTCTGTTGGAATATTTATTTGCACATTACTACATAGTAATGGGGGGAAAATTGACACAGATATATATATATATGTATATATATATATATATATATATATATATATATATATATATATATATAATTATACATATATTAATATATTTTTTTGCTTTCTTGCCTTTATTGACAGGACATTTTCAAATTTTAATTCAATAGAACTTCAATAACCCCGAAGGAAATTCTTGTGCCAGAGAATGCCTTACAGAAACACAAATTACAGTTACAACAATTACAATCACAAACCAGTAACAATGGACAGAATGGACTGCAAGTGACTCACAAACTTGTCAAGTTTGTAAGAAACACCCTTTATTTTTAAGTACAGTGAATTTCTGGCACAGAGCTTTTACATTGTAGTGCTGTTTCCTGCTCTGGAGTGAGTCACTAACAGACAGCTACTTGACCGAGACAGCAAACTAGCTCAACGACATGACCAAATGCAAGTATGACTCTAAACTGTGTGGACCTTGAACTAATGACTAAGCAGAAATCTGGAGTCTTTGGTTGGACCAGTTGGGAACCACTGGAATAGAGCATTACGTATCAGTCAAAGTATTCAAAATATTCAAGATATAAAGTGTTTAAAGCACAAAAAGCAAAAACCAGTGCCTAATAGAGTAACAATATAAGTAGGATAAGTACAAGAGTTACTAAAAATGAAATAAGATGGTGAAGATTGTACCTGATAATCAACGATATATAGTATATAACATATATCAGACAGGAAAGGGGGCAGAGAGAGGAGACCACATGCAGGACAGTGCGGCGGGATGGAATCAAACCCAAGCCACTGAAGTCAGGACTCAGTCTTTCATGCTCTACCAGGTGAGCTGTATACTCTGCCTGGTTATGTATCGACACATGGATGCTAAGTATCATTTTTTAAAATTAGATTAATTATTAATATTGCAAATACAAATTCAACTTTTGGTAGCCATCTAGAATAAAAAAATTAAATGCTTTTTTCTTTCACTAGAAACATTTTGCTGCAATAAAATGATTTAAGGGGTTGCTGCTAGGGGTTGCAGGGGGAGCTGGAGCTTCTCCCAGCTGACATTGGGCAAGAGGCAGGATACACCCTGGACAGGTCAGCAGACTGTCACAGGGCTGACACAAAGAAGCACACATTCACACCTACAGCCAATTTAGAGTCACCATTGACCAATCCTGCATGTCTTTGGACTGTGGGAGGAAGCTGGAGTACCCTGGGAAACCCAACCCTGACACAGGGAGATCATGCATACTCCACACAGAGGGGCTCCCTCACCCTGGGTTTGAACCAGGAACCCTCTGGCTGTGAGGCAACAATGCTAACCACTGCACCACAGTACTGTGGTGCTGTGGTGCAATGCTAATCACTGCACCACAGTACCGCCAAAACCTAATTTTATTTAAAAAAAAAAAAAAACAGATGTTGATTAAGTGTCCTTTGGGGACATAATTTGCTCTTGAAAAAGGTAATAAATCACAATATATGTTATTGCAACACTCAGCAAATCACAATAACATTGTATCGTGACTTAAACATTGACAGTGACATTTATCCAGCTGTATACTCAGTACCTCCCAAACAAAAAACTTCACATTTAAAACTGACCTGAAACGTATCTCTGCTCTTTTCAAAGCCAGCCAATATACAGGATTTTTATAAAAAATGCATGTGTTTGTGAAGTACTGAGCACATGACTGGATAAATGGGACTTTTATTATACTACACTTGTAGTTGTGGGAGAGTTTGTAAACCGATGTTTGGATACAGTTTCACTGATGTTAAATGTAGTCCCCAATCAATCAATACATCAATATATTTGCCGTTTTCTGCAGAGGCATGCAAGAAAAACAAAATTTCCTTCATGATTCCAAAGTAACATGGCGTGGCTGATTAATGTACCAATTGTAATCTTGTGGGTGAAATATTCCTATAAGTATCATGATAGTATTATATCATGGGGCCTCTGGTAATTCCCACCCCTATATAATCAATTGATTTTACTTTTCCTTGTCGCAGGTGTAACATTCCTTTCCAAGGACGGGTGGGTAAAATCTGTGTATTTTAAATCACTTCCAATAATATGAGGCCTGGCTTTTTCAGCTGAAAAAAAAGAGAAGTTCCTTCCTTCCTCTGCCTTCCAGCTGACAAAGCTTGTTCACAGAGACCGCAGAGCAAAACCTTTCCTCCCTGGATACCCATAGCACATTACTTCCTTAATTCTTCTGTGGAAACATCTCGACAAACCTGGCCCCAAAACTGCCAAGGCACATTCTGTACTACAACAAGTAATGCGTTGTGCCCTGTTTGACTTCGGAGCCGTGGAAACACAGAGTGGCTCAGTTCCCTCGACTCTGCAGGTGCTGGGAGCACATTTCATAAACACCTGCTGAGAGTTTAGAGTGTTTGGAGCTCTGAATCCTGGCTGATCGACACTGGGCTGAGATTGTCTGCGTTACAGTTGGTGATAGATAGTCGGAACAGTCATCTGTTAGTCAGTTGAGTCACCACAAGGTCAAGACTTGTACTGATATTGGATTTGAAAGCATTTGGCATGGCTAGTGTTATGGAAATTATCACAATTCTTAAATATTTTCATGACATATTCAACATTTCCTTGTCTGTATTAGTCAAGGGGTGCTTGACGTTTCTCTGGGTGCTCTCTTTATCCGCCAGAGTTCCTGGATTGAAGACTGCAGCCTCAGCTCTGGCCCTTACTCCAGCCACAGTCCTCCCTAAGCCACAGCCCTAACCTCAGCATCAACCCTGCAACAGTTTAGAGAGCAGGAGGACTGAGCGAGCTGACCCAAACTTCCCAGGATGAGAAAACTTTAAATCTAAATGTTATTCTTCTGGGTCCTCAAAGGATACATTGTGTGGGGATCCAGAAGGACATACCAGGCTGTGAAAGAGGCTCTTTCTTGTTTTCTGCCCATTGGCCCCCTCCCAGTCTCTCCGGGGCGGCCTGTCTCTCTCTGACAACAGCTGCTTGCTGCCTGTGGAGGCCGGGGGTGAGCGGCGCAGCTCCAGACATCTGTAGGCCCTGAGCCTGGGCCGCCTAGCTCTCTCTTTCTTTTTCGCACACCCTCACACACACACACACACACACACACACACACACACACACACACATACATTGGAGCCCACAGTCTGCCCAGCACAAAGGACTACATTCATCCCCCTCATACAGTCTCTACTGGTGAAGAGGTCGTCTGAAGCTCCCAAGCTCTCACTCTTTTCTGCCTCCTCTCCCTCCTTCTCCATCTCCTGTCATTCTCACAGATATTCCCTCGCTTCTCAAACTACGTCAATCTCTGCCTTGCTCTTCATTGGAATGAGCGTTCCTACATTCAGGTCCATAAGACTCGCATAATCGCTAAACAGTATGAGCTGCGGTTAACCAAAATGACAACGAGGGCCACATGTCTCAATTGGAGGAGACATATTGTCCATTTTTGGAAGTGCAGTGACCTGTCTTTGGCTTTTGGTTTAGTCCAAATGTGGGTGTCTTTGAAAAATATGTGGGAAAGTGCACGTGTTTGTGTGTCCCTCTGTGTGCGTTTTACCTCCTAACCCTGAGAACAGGCATTCCAGTGCAGAGGACTTGCCGACTAAGTTCACAAAGGGATACTGAGAGAGGCCAGAGCGAACAGAGATCCTTTGTACAGAGTGAATGTGGCCATGAGAAGTTTGGGAACGGCATGGTTTGAGAAACATCACAAAGTTGCTTTTAGAAAGCGCCATTGGTAGGAAACCATCTACTTTCAACATTGGAGCTTGAGGTTGGCCAGGTGTCCGTTACCTCGCCTTTGACAGGCAGAGCCAGTCACTCCACGCCGCAACTGCATAGTGTGTGGGACCTCAACTGAAAAATGCACTTTGTGGATGAATGTCTTTAAGACAGCTGCACTGTCCTTCAGCTGGACCACCTTTATTCACACCCTGTGTCTTCATGCAGCCATAGGTGTTGATTTTGTGGGGGGTGGGGGGGGGGGGGGGCAGAGGACATATCCCCCTCAATATTTAACATGTGCATTAGTCCCCCCCCAATAAAAACATAAAAGGCCCCCTTTACACCCGGCATCAATATGTGTTTTTTGCGATAGGATTGCAATCGGATAGCGCTTGACCACACACACTTATACCGGGTATTGATATGCGTCTCTGGTGTCCACATTCAGATCCGTTTACTATCCAATCATGCTCTGTCCCACTGACATCACATCCTCCTCTTCTCCTTCTGTAAACATTTCCAGCAGCAGACTACAACGTCATATCCTGTGCGCCGCAATAACAACAACAACAACAACAACAAGATGTTAGCCACCTGTGATGTCGCGTTATTGTATGGACACATTTGTCTAGCCAACTTAGAGCTTAGATTCTCTGTGTGCTGAGTGCAGCGCGATTCTGGTATATGACAGCAAAAAGACAGGGACCTCGACACTTAAGAGGCACATGACGAAGGCTTGCCATGGAAAGAAAGACGAGTCAGCCTTCAATGTCCATGTTTGTATCCTTAAAAAAATGTCGGGTTTAAACCGGGCTCGGGCTCATAATTACAGTTAAAGGAACGGGACGGGACGGGCTTGGACAGAACATGCAGGGGCTCGAGTGGCGGCTGGATTTTTGGGCCGAATGTATGCTCTACCGTGACTCCATCCTCGGCTATTCCCGTGTTTTCTTTTTCTTGGCAGTTGCTTCCTGGTGAGGATTGATGTTGTTGTTGTCTTCTTCTTCCTTCTTCCTGTGTCCAGCTGGCGCACCTCGCTTACGTATTTCCATCTATGGAGTTGTTGCATGTAGATTGGAGACGCATTTGCATTTACACTTGTGTTCCATGTGGTCACAATGCGTCCCTGACCACCTTCAGAAGTGGTTTGGCAGATCGGATAACAATCTGTCGTCAGTGCCTTTCGAGTGTATTTACACCTGTACTTTCATGTGGACAAGAGCAATCCGATTGCAATCCGATCACAAGAAAAAGTAGCAGAGGACTATTATTTTGATGACATTTCCACCGTAGATTGAAGCATTAAAATCACCAGAATGCAGGAAATTAGGTGTTTGACGCTGAGAACTTCCTGGGAGGACCCCAGTGTGTCCACCCCAACGTTAAAACAAAACCTACACCCTTGCAAGCAGCTGCCCTACTGAAGTATCGTAGCACATTGACTTTTAGCATTAACACTGGAGCTCCAAACAGGTTGCTTGCAGGTCAGTGTGTGTTGCAGCCACTGCAACTTTTGTAAATGCATCCCATGGGACCTATTAATAGACTTTTTCATTGAACACTTTTCTTGGACCTGTTTTATTGCACTTCTTTGTTGGATTTTTTTTTCTTTTGCATTAGTATTGGACTTGCTGGAATATAGACCCCTTGTGTTTTCAGTTTATACTAGCTGTTACAACTTTATTCATTTTACACACGTATTTCTCTTTAAATTGCTTCCTCAAGAGATGTCTTTGACTTTATTCTTCCTTATGTGCTTTATTTAATTGTATTCAGTGGAACTAGTGACTTTGTGGGCGTTGCTAATAATAACAAGAGATAAAAGGTACACGTGTTGCACTGTGTTGTTTATACAGTTCACCACCCAGCTAATTCATAGTGCCGAGTCTACTCTCAAACCACCTCCATACTTGTTCCATGAGAAAAGGGTTGTTCCTAATGTGACCTATGGGTGGCACATGGCTGTATTTCTTCCACTCTGTCAGTGCTGCAGCTCAACTGTAGATATTTGTGCTGGATGACTCCAGAGAATATCACTTGGCACATACATACTGTACGATCACTGTTCCTTACTCTTTATTCAGACTCAGTCACTAGTTCACAATTCACACATTTAAACTCTAAAAAGTTTGAATTTGGATTGTTATGTGAAACAAAATAATGGAGACATGCAGAAATCACTTATGCCTAAAGTTGTGAGTAATTTGCTGACAGTGGTCATAAAATGTGATGCAGACCAGAGTGCATGTTTTACATCAGCGTGTTCTGATCTCTACATAAACCATGTTTTTAACCCCAGTCATGTTCCATAGCTCAGCAGTAAAACCCATCTAAGCTCTACACACACTCACATGCACACATACATGCAGTCACTCACACACACACACACACACACACACACACAGTCTGCGCAACTTGTCTGCTCATCTGCTTCTGATTAGTGACGACATGAGCAGTGCCAAATGGGAGATATGGATCTCATTCCTCTGCAGACAAAGCCTCATTCATTGGCAGAAAGCTCAGATGTGGGAAGACAATTCCTGTGACTTGGACCTGAGCCGCTCCGCTCCTTCTGGGTCTGATGTTGTCCTGCGAACAGGGGGTTGTACCACATGTGTTTTGGACGGATCGAGGGATGTTGGATTGGACAGTGGGAAGGTGCACATTTACACAGTATACTGTATTCCTGTCTGAGGAGTGTAGACGGTGGGTAGTTTCCACAAGACGCATAAAGCCAAAGTTCATTTGACTTCTGACAAAGAAAGAGACACATTTTCCAGGAGGGACCAGACAAAGCAGATCCATCAATCTCAACAATATATGTTACAAGGGGCAATTAGCTGCCTACATTATCTGCTCATGTACTTACAATGAATCTTTTCTATTAGCGTGTCAAGCAGATGTGTGTGTTTTGGATCACTTACAGGATCACGCTAACCTTTTTATTCATCCTCCTGTTTGCTGATGTTGTGTTTGGCCAGCCAGTGGATATGTTCCATCCTCAAGCCAGGAGTCAGTGGCCTGCAGACAAATACCTGACAGCTCTAAAGGTGATGGCACACCTTGAGAGGACAGGCAACCTTTTGATGGCAGCTGTACCCACGAGCCCTCTTAACCGCTCTGTGTGACTCACTTTTGAGGAAAAAAACAGACCGGTGCCAAAGTTTGGGTGAAACTTCACCTTTGAGCTGCAATAAATATGACTAATACTCAAAACATTCAGAAAAAAAATCAAACACTGTCCTTCAAAAGCACACGTGTAGATACCAGAAGTGGGACCAAGTCATTGTTTTGCAACTCCCAAGTACTTCAAGTCATTGCACTCCAGTCCTAAGTCCTAAACTTTGAGTTACAAGTCCTGAACAAGTCATAATGTGCTCTTAACCAAATGTCATGCCATTTTAACAACAGAGTAATGATATATTCAATTAACAAATGTCATGAAAGCTTTTACAAATTAGTATTTATGTGTTAAAACAAGTTTGTTGGAAGCTGTGTCGCCATCTTTAACATTTGACCCAGGAACGTAATGTTAGTTCTTCATGGTTCTCTCCTGTAACTTGATTGGATGCTGTAGGGTTGGTCCAAACAGTGTCGACAGTATTAATGTTAGTTGACTCAGGAAATGAAGGGATATGAATTGATTTGTGGCACATTTTTAAACAACATACTTTGTAATCTTTGGGCTTGGGAGAAGGAAGTATTTTCAAGTCAAAAGACTTTAGTCCAAGTGAAGTCATGAGTCATTGGTATTAAAGTCCAAGTCGAGTTACAGGTCTTTTTTTTTACTTTGTCAAGTCGAGTCTAAAGGGCCTGTCCCATTTCTACCCCTTAAATCTTCCACTTGGTATTGAGTGCCCTCGTTTGCGAGATAACCCTTGATGAGGGAAGTGAGAAATATTAGGGTAGAGATCTTTCCCTAAGAAATGGGACACCACTTCATGCAAATTGGCGTGACTGACGTGCAGGCATATGTCACACGTAGTAGCAACGCAAGATACCGGTAGTCGTTCAGGTTTGAAAATGCCGGCTCCAGCGCTTATGTTGCGGCGTATGCTATTTTCATTCTTCTCCCTCTGATGAATCAACAGGGAGAAGAAATGCTGGAAACAGTTCTGATCGATTTTGTTCAAGTAAGTCAATTTGTTTAAATATTTTGACGCTGTGTTCAACCGAGTTTCTGATGAGTTTACGCCAGTCAAACCATCTGTTGTCTGTATAGCCTACATTCTGATCGTACAGTAACAAATTGTTTTCCAAAACTTGCCGAAGTTGCTGACTTCGCAAGGTGTAGCGGGAAATTTCATCTTCCACTTCATTGAAAGTGTTGGTCGGGGCTCCCTTGGAATCTAGGGTGGGTTTTCAGTGTTGGAAACCACTTCCACTACCTCAGTTCTGTTTTGGGACACCACTAGCCTAAACGTGAACACGCACAACCAAGTGCAAGTGGGTATTTCTAGGGGAGGTGTGGGTACTGGGACAGGCCCAAAATCAGCAAAATTTTGACTCAAGTCCAAATCATGTTTCTTGAGTTCACACCTCTGTTTGATACAAACATGCAGTCTTTGTCCCTCATGGAATGATGTCACACATGAAGTCCACAGGGTGAGAAACGCAAACCAACACCCCAACACATTCCAGTGCAATGAAGTCCAATAAAGATCATATTCTGGAGTTTAAACAATGTTTATCACCTCAGCAGAACAAAGGCTGTAAAGCTCTTTACTGCAGTTGCCTGTGCTTTATAGTGTGCCCTGTCACTCTTGGTACAGTTGCTGAATACTACACTTTAGTCAAACAGGATTTTTCTCATGGAATTTAACACAATTTTTGAAAATATTTCCTTTTTAATCCACATGCTGTTCTCATTTCTCCATTCCTAATTACACAATAGGATTATACTGTGTGTTTGCAATTCGGTTTGTGGAGCCTGGCAGCATGTTCACCACGCTCAGAGGTTGTTGACCTGTTGTTCAACTCTGCACTGGTGAAATACGTCATGAGTAATAATGTGTGTGATTGTTCTGTCTTTGTTCCTCACAGGTGTGCAGTGTCATCACTCTACAGAACTCCTAAACATTCTGATCTCAACAGTAACACTGCATCTGGACTCTATCGCTCCATCTCCTTCCCTGTTTCCCTCTCCTTTTTTTTCCTCCCCTCCTGTCTCTTGCCCTGAACCCAAAGAGCAATCTGCCCGCCAAAACGTTTGAGGGCAAACTAATCATAAAGTCATTTCCCCCGTCATATTAAGTGCACATTTTTTCAGGGGGATAAAAGGTCATTGGCAGATTTATTTCAGACCTGGGAGGCAGCTTGGGTGATTTTGGATCATACTGCGAACCTCAACCACATTACACACTTGCCCAGAAACTCGCTCTTGAGAATTGGGTGTGTGGGTTTTTGTGCGTCTGCCTGTTTGTGTAGACACGGCCATGTGTTTTTACTGTCTTGATGGGTCCTGATCAACAAAACCAACAAAAGCGGTCACAAGGAACTGCTGTCTAATGTTGAATGTCTTAACATGCAGTGTTACACAGTGTGTCATGTCATTCTAAGGTGTAATTCTTATTATGTTATTTCTGCAGTTAAGGGTTGGGCAAAATGATAGAATACGCAGCACGTCAACAATGTTTGTCGTCAGTCAAAGAATTTTGTGGAGCAAATATACTCAAGGATTCAAGGTTTTATTATTGTCATTACAATACAGGATTGAAATGTAGTTGTAGTCTTCTCCGTGCTACACACACAGAAAATGTTTAAACAGATATTCAAAACATTTAAATTAAATTACATAAAATTTATGATATAATAATAACTTTAATATAAATATATCAACACATCTTTACCTCTAATGTCTTTTGCATTACATCTTTTAGCAGGACTGCTTTATGGCTATATTTTGAATCAGTATAATAAAATTGATTTTTTGGGGGCTATTTATTAAACTAAATTAGCCGAAAAAAATCTTGTTTCATCTGTAAGAGGTCTCTCAAAGAATTGTCTGTAAAGAATAATAGACATTTTGAAATGTTAACTTTATCGGGATAAATCTGAATCACTGAATATGAAACTCAAAGTAATAAATAAATAAATATATAAATAAATAATGAAATAAAATTGAACAAATCTAACAAACGAACAAAAAAAAAAACATTAAAAAAAAAGATTCAAGCTCACAGTGACATTAGCTTGACTTTGTTTAGAAGCCTTCATGCAAAAAGGTAATCAGCAATGAGCAATATTTATGTTACTTTATGACATTAATTTGTATTATTTTAATTACTTTTGAGTGTTTTGTAATTGATGTTGGACAGAAAATTAAAAAAATCAAATGTAATATGAAACAGGACGCTTGGATTGGAGTGTTTTTCTTTTTTCTTTTTCAAAATACTAAAAATACTTTATCCGTGATTCATTTAATACAAACAAGACTCCTGTCCAAACCTAGTATACGGCTGGAATGTGTATGAATTGATAGAGAACTTTTAATTTGAAATGCAGGCTTTTGATTTGAAACAGGAAATGGCAGCATTTCACTCAGTCATGCATCTCAAATCGCATACTTCTGTACTTACACTTATATTTTGAGTGCATAAGTGCATTCACACTGAGAAGTATGGAAAAATGCAGTGCACTATGAGTACCCGGATGGTGCACGCAAAACGGTCAAGAAGTTGAGTGTGGAACTATGGACACTTCTTGCCCTCAGTGGTCGCCATCTTGGCTACATAGTGGAAGGGGAGGCGGCCGAGGACTGTGTGACTTTGAATGTTGCTGCATTGTAGCCTACAAATACATGTGTTTCTTGCACTAAGCACCACTATACTGTTGTCGGGTATAAGCCAGCAGTATGTTTATTGGGTTAATTTAGCAGTCTAATGACTGTAATGATTTGGTACCACGAACGATAACGCTAATGCTAATGCTAATGCTAGTTTGCTAACTAGCCAATTTGCAGTCGTTATTTCCGGTAAGTGCACAACGACCATGTTTGGTTTGAAACAACACTACCCTGTTGAAATTTGCGCACTATGCCAATAAGTACATAGTGCACATAGTATACTACATGTAAGTAACGGAAGTTGGTGATTTGAGACACAGCAATGGACTCACAGACTTTTGCTCCTTTGCTTCAGTGCAATACCTGAAAAAAATACATCTTGAAATAAACAGCAGTAAACTAGACACAGTCACACACCACGAGGGACCTGCTTTCTCCAGAGCTGTACGATCAGCTCCCTTCTGCTCAATTTAACACAATTCTGTCCTCTTCAGCTTCAGTTGGTGATGTACATCCCAGCAGAAGTGGTAGAGGCAGCCATCAGCCACAATCAAAGCCAGGTCACGCTGACAATGATAGTTTGTAAAATGTCCTATTGGTGTAGATTAATTGACCAAACTGATAAAGTGGTCGACCTCTCATTAGGATGTATTGATGTCTCGATATGAGATTAGCTATACTGTAACAGAAACCCAAACAACCCACCCCTTATCATCACGTTATGCAGTCCTGAGTTGTTATGAATAATGTCACAGGGTTGCATTCTTAATTTGACTCTAGGGAAAAAACACAACCCAAAAAAGAGCAACCAAGAAGGCGCGGTTATGGTTCTAAGACTGACAATCAAAGCTTGAGATTGAAACTAAGGTGTCATTAGGATGTCCCCCTAATTCCAACAGATACCTGCCGTACGTGTGAGTGTCTGTGCTTGTGCACATGGACTTTTCCTTCCTTCCTCACTGCAGTGCCAACCATCTGAGTCTTAGCAGGAACCTAGCGATGTAGCAAGTCAACTCGACAAGATCCAAGTACAGCACCACCAGGTTTTCTGTAATCTGCAAAAACAAGCAAATGTTTTGGGCTTTTCTCTCCTGGGCGCTCCCCTCCCTCTGCACCGCATGGAGCAGGGTTCATTTGAAAGGCGCTGTTTGTTAAGGCTTTAGCGGTTAGTAAGTGCTTCCTTTGTTTGGTGGGAGCGCAGAGACGGGGGGTTAATATCTCCCAGGGAGCGCATACAAAGAGGGCCTTCAGCTCCCCTGGCCGGAGAGGGGTGGCTAGATGAATGAGGCCGGGCCGTGGGGCAAAGGTGCCAGGGAGGGCACAGGAGGGTGGGGAAGTGCAGGGGGCAGGAGGCAGGGGCGAGTCCGTGAGGTCACGGGGGTATTAGAACAGTGGAGGGGGACGAAAAGGCTGCAGGGGGGCAAGAGGCGGGAAGGAGGGTAGTTAACTTTTGGGTAGTGGCCATGAATAGAGAAGTGACTTGAAGGCTAGAGGTCACTATCAGTGTAAATGTAGGTTAAAAAACCCTGCAAACTTGAGAAGAAGCATGGACAGATAAGACTGGGGTGATAACGGCTTTTCCCACATTTCTCCTGTCTGTTTCCAGATAGTTTGATGCCCAGTGGTGCGGGTTTGGGGATATTATGTGTCCCTCTGGACCCCGTGGTCTATACGCCATTAGGCCAGGTGCCACAGGTAGCAGTTTGAGTGTAGTAGGGATAGTGGGAAGCAGCGATGCAATCACACAACTAGAAACTGGCAAGCTCTTTATGGCATCTACACATCCCTATGAGACAGAGGGAGTAAGGTGGAATTATACTTCTGCGCTGTATTGACACTGTACCTACGGCGTAGACTCTGTGTTGACGTAGAGCCTACGCCATAGCTTACACCGTAGCCTGACATGCACCTCCCCAGAAATGTAACTACACGTTGCGGTGAAGCAGACCTCCTGTCTGTTTGTGTAAGCTGAAACCATTTCCCTCAGTGGAAACAAAGCTTTTATTTACTTTTATTTCAGAGATAAACAATAAATTGTGTAGATACTAAAACATCCACAAAAATAGCATTTTAAGTCTTGTGTGTAATTTATCCTTCAGGGATTTATATTTCATAAGAGCAGAGGAAATCTCCGCTTGTCGCTAGGCTAATTTATACAATGTAAAATGCTAACGCTTGTGCTAATAACGTTAGCATGTTGTATTCGTTTGGAAAACGTGTGAAGTATAAGACAGTTGTTTTGTTGGTGAACCTTTTGAGCTGTAATGGAGCTGAATTTTCTAACGTTACCTTTGTCAATTGTTGCTGTTGTCCCTGGCTTCATATGAGAAGAGGAAAAGGTTGCTAGCTGCTAGGCTAATTTATACAATATAAAATGCCACAGGCCTGTGCTAATAACATTAGCACGTTGTATTTGTGGGGAAATTGTATCCGGATAAAGAGGCTGTTTGTGTACTTGTGTTTGAAATAGTCTCTATTAGGCAATATTTAATGTGTTTTTTTGGGTGTGTTTTGAATCAACTAAACTTCAGCACTACAGCACTTCACAGAAACCTCCGCCGCCGACTAGTGTTTTGGAGGTGTAACTGCAGAGTGACACAGACACACCACTGCACAATTATAAATGCTCACAATGGCATAGGTGATGTTCCTAGGCTACGGTGTAGTGTCTGCCGCACAAGTATAAATCCTGCTGAACACATAAGGACGGTGACAAAGCTAGTGAGAACATTTAGAGGAGTGAAAATTGGTTACATTTTTAAAATGTTAAAAATACTGTTAAAATGCTGTAGAAGTTATCATTTGAGAAATTATCTAAGTAAAAGTCAGATCATGTTCTTAAAAAAATCTTTAGGGCTACTAAAAAGTGCCTTTGTATTAAGTGTTGGTTTTCTAGTTTCATCGTCACTAAAGACCGCTTCTTTTTATTTTTGCTCCAAGTGTTTTTTTCTCTACTGTCCATTGCCCTCCACCTCCCTACATCTGCAAGTGTGTGCATGAGTGTTATTCAGTATTGTGTTTAACATGAGTGCAGAGTTTCCCAATAGAGCCTGATTGTGGAGGGTCAGCGTTGCATGATGAAGAACAATGGGATTTCTGTAGTAGTCTTGGATCAGATTGATGCTTTTATTTCATGGGAATCGCTGTGTGCTTTGGATTGCAACATGTGTTGGCTCGGGTCATGATACAGATAAAATGAGAGGGGGAACTTGCCCATAGGGGTATAAGTCTCATTTTTTTTAGATTGGGATTTGGCAGAGGGAAACTTTTCCAGGTATTGATGTTGGATCAATAAGTCACAAGTCTCATTATATCCCTGGGTGCTTTATGCTTTTCTGTAATGTCTCTCCAACATCAGAGATAATGAACAAAACTCCATTAAAAGTGCATGTTAATAATTACAGATAATGTTTTCCAGAAGTACAGTTCATATTCTTCTTAAATTATATGTGTTCATTACCTTGTATTTGATTAGTTTTACTCCCCGCCAGCAGCACTGTAATGATGCGTATCTCATGTTGGATTGAAATAATGCCTGCACTGAATTATTGAGGGCTGCTTGTGAGGGCTTTGTTGATGTCTCCATCTCCTCTTCTCTGTCACAAACTCATTGAGGAGAGGGAGAGAGATCTGTCTCATTGAGCCCAACTCTTCCCACGGAACTCCAACTGAATTCCCGCTGCGTCTCGGGCCAAACCAATGGTCCCTTTGTGCCCGTCTATCAGAGTTCCTCTCTCCCCTAGACACTGCCCTCTCTGTGCCCTGCAACCCAGGACCAACTATCGCCTCTCCTCCTTGCAATGGGACTCTGTGGACTGTATCACCCCCCATGACCACTTCAGCCAAATCTCAACAGGGTTCACTGCCCACCTCTGTCTACGCTATGGCTAATCTCGTGGGAAGATTTGTAGATGAAGTGGTGTGCAGCTACTGTGAGAGGTACTGTATCTTATGTAGCAGCGTGCTTTTATTTCATCAACAGTAAAAGGGTCGTAATGGCACTGATGAGTGGCTGTAAAGTTCCTTTCTTCCTGTAGCTGCTGTATGTATGCAACTTTTTGCCCAAAAGTTTACAACAAGCACTGTACAATTGTTTCTTTCTACACTAGGAATGCAGTATGTGTTTTGTCCACATACACAATATATTGTGAGATATGGTTTTACATCTGTATCTGAATTTACGTTGTTGGCCAAAACACCATTGTAATATTACAGTTATCAGCCTTACATAGCCACAATAGATACATTACCTCATCACTATGTATCCTGCAAACAGCTGTGTATGAAAAATAAGTTTTTCTTTCAGTTGCTTCCAACACAAATGTACACACTAGCCAGATCAAGATCTATGGTGGTAGTCTGGAAACACTTTCGCTTTTGTCCACAGGGGCCACCAAAATCAGCATAAAATGAAAGTTGCTTGTAGATACTTTAAGTCAAACCAGTCTCCAAAAATAACCTGCATTACAGGATTAAATGACTATGTGATCTGTTGTACCCACCCCCACAAAGGACATACCCTGCTGCCATCAGCCTGTAACTGCACAACATCTTGCATCACCTTGACCGTCCATGAACTCTTTGGTCATGTCCAAAGCTATAGGGTTGGGCATTGTCAGTCGTAGATGACTGCCAGGCACAGGCAGTAACCTCCAAGGCTGAGAAATGAAGACAGTGCAGGAGTGCTCAAACCTGCAGTTCATTGAATGGCCACTGAGTTTCCATATAACTCACCTATCCTATCCATCCATCCATTTTCATTTTTCAACACCTCTAACCGGAGGCGCCCAAGGAGCATCCTAATCAGATGTTGAACCCTCCAGATGTCTGTGCTCTGCACCCTATCTCTAAGGCTGAGCCCAGCCACTCCCCGGAGGAAACTCATTTTGGCCGCTTGTATCCGCAATCTTATTCTTTTGGTTACTACCCAAAGCTCATGACCATTGGTGAGGGACCATTAAATTGAAAGCTTTGCCCTTCTACTCAGCTTCCTCTTAAACCATGACAGTCTGGTGCAGTGTCCACATCACTGTGTTCCTTCTCCTGTTTACATTTTAATAAGGCTTAAAATTATGGCTATTAAAGGGCGGGGCTACTTGAGTAACAGGCTGTCTGCGCCACTACAATCCGATCCACCTCTCACTTATCCACAGCTCCACACTTTTGGCGAAACATGGCCACTTCTGGCTCCAAAAAAACCCCAATATGGCCATGGCAAATGCCAAATTCAAGGCTTCGTATAGTAGCCCACAAACGAGTAGGAAACACTCGTGATGGCTGTCTATTATTTTACACAGCTTATGGTCAGTCGAAGGCCACTGTGCCCAACATCCTACTTTAAAAGCCCCTGCCCTCCCCGTCCACACCAACACTGGGGCATGGGCTTGCAGTGGTGCTAATGCCATTGATTATGTGCTTAAAAATGGACAAAAGATGAACTGTAGGATGTCCGATGGGCAAAGAGGTACCCTTTTTAACAACCAACTTTGTTGTCACCATCGTGCATATTTGCCACTGCCACTGATCAGTATTGGCTCAATCCTGATTCTCTCTGTCCTTTTCTCAGTCCTTAGTCCTGACAGATGCTACTGTAATGCATAAAGTGAGGGTTGGCTCCAGTCTGGATAGTAGATGTCAAACAACGATGTCATCGTTCATCAGGGTGTTTCTGGTAGACATCACTCAACCCTACAATGAGCGAAATGACAGCTCTAAAAAAACTGGCCTTCCTTCACAGTCTTTCTTTAGTCACATTAATACTCGTAAAGTGAGACACGACAGAAAGTCCCAGTATAGGTTTCCCTCTTGAAATTACTTGAGCCAGAATCGCCCAGAAATTAAGTTTCTTTGATTCTGTTGGTCGCAAAGTATAATGTAACTCATTGTTAAGCTCAAATGCCCCAAAAGCTCAAAGTCATCAGGAAGTGATATAACCTATGTATCTCAGCATTATTCAAGACATCTCCACTTATAGATATTCCCAACCTGATTCCTCCGCAAGGCAACAAACCTGTCAAAGCACTTCTGAAAGCTCCCAGTATCCCACCTTTGTGTCCCTTTCAGTTTCCCACCATGAATCTATTTTTATTGAAGTCTGTTTTTGCTCTAATCACCTTCTCTCCATTCCTGTTGACTTTCCTGTCTTTTTGTGAACTGTATTTTTTCCTTTTTTGTATGGGTCGCCATGGCAGCATTTCCCCCGCATGATCTCATCAAATCCATACAGCTTTAAATATGCTGTTCAACGCTGATTCAAAGCAGTTCTGTGAAAGAATAATATTTATTCTCTTTAATCCCCCTCTCCACCTCTACACATTCCCCCGCCTACAGAACTGCGGGAGTGTGCCAACAATAGCACCCCTCCCTTCTTCCCTCACTCCCTGCCGCCCACTCTGCTCACTCCCCTGGTCGTGCCGGCAGACTGGGGGGCAGGTGTTTGGGTTAAATGCCATGTCAGAGGGATAGGAAGTATGTATAGGAACCGGCTCAAAAAGGTGCAGAGACAGTTTAAAGTACTGGCATACTTGGATGGGAACATCTTTGCAGACAGATGCTCTGTCATCTTCTAGATAACCAAAAGTTAGAGATATGCAAGCACTGATTCAGAGATATCACAGCTGTGGAGAGGTTGTATTGTGTAGTCTGCCAGATAAAACGGTGCTGAAGGATACCATAGGGTTTGACTGTTTTCCTTAGCTAAATTAATTTCCTCCAGGTGCACCAATGGAAATACTGAAGGGATTCAGTGAGTGATGTACCATAGATTTCTTTCCTTTTCAGTTACCGCACTCCTTATGTGGTGATGGCAGTAATAGATTAAGTTCTCTCGGCAAAGTGTGCAAAGTGTTTCGACATAGAGCAACCTGCATACCAAATCCCCCAAAAGACATCTAGTGAAAAATGACTTTAGCAGTTCACATCAGAGTTATTTCAATAATCATTTCTACAATGTCGCACATTGTTAAAACTACTTTAATAGATGTTTTTTTATAATAAAAATGTGTCATAAATGCTAAACCGATGTGACAACGTGGAAGGGCCCTGTTATCTGATGACCCTACAGAGTATTATCACCTGAAATCTGCAGCTCCCCTCAGCTTTACAGAGCTGTCCATCATTTTCAGCTCATTTTTGCTGTCTGGCCCACCATTTTAATGCTTTGGTTCACTCTCACCACACGTATCGTCATTTTCGGCTGCAGCAGGCTGCTGTTTTCAGTGAAAAAAGCCACTGTACACTACCTGCACCGCACCGAACAGCAGACAGACCCAATTAGCAACTAGCAGGTGAACATAATGGAGCATTTAGAAGCTATAAAGAACTAGATATTTTCCTCAGGAGTTGGTAGAGACCAAAAACAGAGGTAAAAGAGAGTGAATATTCGACTTTTTGGGCATTCATCAGGTGACCAGAAGAATAACTCTGAATAAATTATAATTTTGGTCCTGTATGCTGGATGTGTAAATGAGAAACTCTACAAAAAATTCCGCCATATTAATTTAAAGGACCAGTGTGTAAGATTTAGGGGGATTTAGTGGCATCTAGTGGTGGAGATTGCAGATTGCAACCAGTTGAAACTTCTCCCAGTTAGAATTCCTTCAGTGTGCATTGTTCAGGAGGTTTTTACCTGGAGCCACAGAGGTCGTCTCCTCACCAAAACAAATGGACTCGTGCCCTTTTTCCATTGTCACTCTTGGCTGTGCCAAGTAAAGCCATGCCACGTCGATTTGTGTTTTTTCTATCGTTAGTTTAGACGCGCTGTGCCACGCCAAGCCGCGCCTGAGATGGACCTTCTCCGAAGTAGGTCCAACAGCCAGGCCGCCTGTCCTCAAGCAGATAGTGATGACATTTCGCTGACCGCAGCCAACCCTGTTGACACCATCCCTCCTCCAAAGAAGCATTTGTGTTGCAACACTCTACTCAGCTCTGTCCGCAGGAGAACAGAGAAAGGCGTTTTTAAAAGTCTCTGTGCGTTCAGCTCTCAGTACAACTGAATCTCTGTGGTTTGGAGTTTAGTTTCTCTCCTGCGTCCTGTTTTTACTTTAGATATCTGCTTTATTTTACTGCTTCATGTTCGCTATCAGTCGTATTAGTTGTTTGAAGTTGCTGCTCAAAAAACAGCTGCTGCTTCACAATAAAAGTTTATCCATAACAAAATAACAAAGGATTTTTATTGGAAGAATCTGTAGGAAATTAAATGTGTTATTACTGAATTAGTGGAACTTTGTCAGCAGCTTCATTTTAGTAACAGCAATTCTAATAATAGGGCAGGGAGGAAAGTGAAAACAGAAACAGCCACAGTGAGATGTTGATGAAGAGCTGCAGACAACAGGCTCTTACTGCACCTCTGTAAACTTCTTATACCTGCCTTGCTGTGGAAAAACACAAGGAACAAAAATAACAGGGGACTTTAGCCGTGGATCAGCACTCTACTATTAAACGTCATCACTCAAGACAAGCCATCATCAGTTTCACGCCTTCAAGAAGGAAGCCCTGTTGTAATCGAAATGCAAATTCTTGCTGTGCTGAGCTAATGGCCCAAACCTAGCCAATCCATGACTGTTGAAAAGGGGTAAAGGTGAAACCAGTTAACACTTGAGTAAAGCAGTTTTACAGTAAAAGTCGTGTTTATCCCACTCTGTTTTAGCCCAGCACCTGCTAATGTGTGCTCACCTTTTTCCTGATCCAGATGTTCAGAGGGTTTTTACTATAAGCTGAAATTATCTGCAGAGTTCTCTTCCTCTCCGAACCAAATAGAAAAGGTGAGTAAAGGAAGTTAAACACCGAATAAAGCAGTTTCACATTTAAAAAATCAGTGCTTTTTTGACACAGCTTGTTGCGGAGGGGCTGCTCACTAAAGGGGCTGAAGCAAAAATATGAAAACATGAATTTCGCTATGTAGAGCCAGTGTTTAGTTTGTCAAATCTGGGCTGCTGTAGAAACATGGCAGTGCAACATGGCAATCTCAGTGGATGAGGACCCACTCCCAATGGAGATATAAATGGCTCAGTCTGAGGTAACAAAAACACAACAATTCTTATTTTCTCATGAATATACTAAAAAAACTCCATGCTTATATGTTATATTGCATTTCTGCTAATGTATTTCCCTAAATCCTACGCAGTGGACCTTTAAAAGGTGTTGATAAGCCCATATTGATCATTTCCTTTATTTTGTAACCCCAAAAAATGGGCCAAAGAGCAAGCTTTGTTATGCTAGTAATGGCTAATTTGCCTTGAGCATCTAGTCCTATGCAAAATTAGGAGTGAGCTACAGAGGTCTGACAATCTCACTTCTTTATAACTCCAGATTTTTGACTCAAATAACATCACCCAAGGCAATTTTACAGACTTCGCCCAGTTCCCTCTGGAGCCACAAAAAGGTTTATACAACGTTTTCACATAAACAGTAGCTCTCTCCAAGACCTGTAAACAAACTTTGATGTGTAAAGCCAGTACAGTTCACCTTTGAGGTTAAGTGACTAAAACACTTGGTAAGGTTAGAAAAAGATCTGTGTTCATAGCCATCCACCGCCACCTCCAAACTTCAGTTCACCACTTCCTGCAGAGCCACTGAATGTTTGCACTGGAGGTTACATGTGCTGCAGAACTGTTCAGTAAGAATGCTCTTCCCAGAAAGTGTGCACTGAATACAGCTCTTAGTTTGATATTTCAACACACTGTCTTGTGAAGTCATTTTCTCTGCTCAGAGGGATGTTCTCTGGATGAAAATGGTTTTACAGAATAACTTTCCCTTCATTCTTGTGGTTAGAAATGCCTGGCACCATGAAATGGAGCATTATACCATGCATTATGATGGAGGAATCCAGCATGTCTCCAAAATGAAGTAAACAGCTTGGAAAAGCAAACACACATGCTCTCGTCCTTTCTCTCAATTTGAGGAAACTTTGCTCCCGTCAGGCAAACTGTGCTCAGGATCGTTTTTCATCAGTGATACAAAAACTGAAGTTTGTTCAGGACTCCAAAAGGAGTGAGGTCATCGGCTGTGTGGTCAGGGAATGAAAGAGGAGATGAGGAGAGTGAGTTCATCATGACCTAGGTCTGCCCTGAAGCCCGGGACTTTGGTTTGAGGTTTGGACCGGGAGACAGGGAGAGAGGTCAGCCCTAGTGTAGTGGCACCACACTCTCCTCAGGTCTTGGCTCAGCCGTGGTGTACTAGTTGTGGTCCAGGTTGCTAACCTTCAGGAACTCTTGCTCAAGCTTTTCTTTATTCTCTTTGACTTACTGCTTAAGAAGGGGAGTTGCTCATACACTCGTCAGTTATAATGGTGGTAGTGTTATTGTAATTACATATGTATTTATTTGTTTTATTTTACATAATTGTGAATTAGAAAAGTGTGCACACAGAACATGAGGCTGACTGGTCCAGTAGTTTGTGAGAGAACACATGATACCCTTCAGGAAAACACCTGGCGGAGATCAAGGATACCTAAAAAAATATGATGATCATGTCCTGAAACTAACTTATGGCTAAAACTAAAGCCAACTAACGTCCGGTCAAGGCCAACACTGGCTTGACTGGGGATAAAGTTATTCCATCGTGTAGCTAGACTTTAGCGGACTGAATTGTTTAAATTCTGATAGTAAAAACACGTCATTTCATGGGGGTTGTGACGCTCAAAAAAATGTATCCACTACACAGAAGCAACGGAGTAGACAACAGCAGAGCCTATGACGTCAGCACATGTTTAACTAACTTGTTGTGATTGGCCAGTGAGCTCACTCCTGGAAGTGAGGTTTCTTCTACACTGCCTTACTCTGCCTCTGATTAACCTGATATTCTTACTCTAACCCTGCAGTCTCACTCCTCATGCTTACACCTAACCAACCCAACCAACGAAGGCACAAAGTACCAGCCAATCAGAGAGAGGGCAGGGTGCCTTTGCTGTCCTTGATTAAAAAAAAAACTGGTGGCCTGGCATACACACACACACGAATACGCACCCTGAATGACAGGCACACACACAGAGTTGGTAAAGAGAAAGAGGGCCAGACGCGTGGTAAAAACTTTACAGATTTTTTGACGGTCCACCAGCCCACTGATGTGGCGGCCCACCGGGATTTGTCCCAAAATGCCAGATGGCCAGTACACCACCACTTTGTAGTTTATATAAGGAACCCTGCGCACGCTACATCACACTCGGTGAGGCACAACAATGGATTCACAGCACTGTCTGTTCATGTGTCATCTCAAGACAGGAGATAGGTGTAATGTCTAGACCATAACCAAACAAAAGCTGTGTAATTAGCCATCCCTCACCCTCTCCAGGATTTGGCAGAGGTGTTGAGTATATAGAGCGCGATCACAGGTGGAGGAGAAGGGTGAGGTTGTTTGAGTTAAGTGGCTGTCAGAGCTGTCATGTGGACATTTGCTGGATTAGTGTGAAGAAATTCAATGAAGAATGCATCCAGTCATTGTACCCACTATGTTTTTACAACTATTATGAATGTTTATAAAGATTGAATTAATCTGTTTAATCTGTGTTTGGGCCCTCTTTGGATGACACAAACACTCAGAGTCACACACCTTTTACTCATACCTGCTCCCACTGCAACACAGCAGCTCCTCACCTTTGTTTTCTCCCCTCCCTCCCTTCTCTCCATCTTCCCTCTCCCACTCTATCCCTCTCTTTTGCTCTCTGCTGCTGTAAAGCCTTTCCGTGACTAGCTGTCATTAATCTTCCCTCTCTAGGGGCAGGATCTTGACTGCATGCCAGCAAGCGCTCATACAAAGCCAAGACAGCCATCCAAAAACAGAGCCGCTTTTCTTGTTTCCAGAGCACCACGTAGCTCACATTCACGCTGCTGCAGCCCTTGGGGCAACACTGCTCCACACAACAATGGAATGACTCTGGATGCAGCTTCGCATATCACACCTCTGCTAATATCCATACATTTAAATACACATGCAGGCATGCAGGCTGGACGTATAAACCCCCTTTTTTTCCCCTTCTCACACAGTGTCTGTCCTCTTAAAAACAGTCACATGTCAAGTATTGTTTGGATGCATGCTGCATGAAGTCAATGTCATGTTGTTGTATGCACTTCCTTTTCCAAATCCTCTCATTTTAATTTTTGGGGGTCTATATTTTCGCATACTTTCTCACTAATACAACCATCAGAGTCTTGTTTCATTGCACTCATCAGTACCTGCAGCCCGAACAGCACCTGCAGCAGCTTCCGGGTGGGAAAAAATGATTATAGTTACTACAAGTACATGAGTCAGTCAACCGCTGTTGACATTTAAGTCTGATATTATCAAACCATACACACCTATGTAGCATAATAATAGTGTTTACAAGAGGGAACTCGTAAAACCAGAATACATGGAATTCTTTCTCAGGACACATCAACGTTTTAGCAATCGCTGTTGAACACGTATTTTTCTGCAACAAAAAGGAAGTTCATTTAGTTTTAATTAGTTTGTGTTGTGTTATATATTTGATAAGTTTGTTTGTACTTGTTCACATACATGTTCAAGATCAGAGTCTGTGTGCCTAGTTGTTAATCTGCATTTGTCGGTCGCCTGGATGACTCTTTGACCCAGAGAAACCACGGGTCACCTGACTGTCACGCTCTCCCAGCAATTAGCTTTGACTCGTGTTCAGTAGGTGAACCAATCCTCTGCGTCATCCTCAGTGTGTTGGCAGCAGACTCTGGACTTTGTGTCACAGGCAGCACATCACACATCGCAGCGCTGTGGAGACGAATGGCTGGTGATTTCAATAGCTGCCCCTAATAAAAATGCAGATCCTTTGCCATCATAAAGAGCTACTGGGAGGTTAACAGTCTATTGTTTGCGCTATAAATGTCAGTCAACGGAGAGAGATGAGAAGGAGAGTGGAAACTCAGCTGTGTAGCAACACCTTTTGTGTGAACGTTGTCTTTAGGGGGGGCTTAGTGTTGCTTATGAATGGGCTGGATCCTTCTTTGTTATCTTATCACAAGGCTGTTTTCAAACCTGGTCCCCTTGGTTTTTCCTTTCCTGTGAGAAGAGATACAGTGATCTGCCAAATAAAAAGAAGGGGCCACCAGCAGTGGGTGTGCTGCAGGATCTCCTTTTAACAACAAGTGCCCCATTCAGCCCCCATCGACTAACGCATCATGCAACCTCTACAAGCCACCACCACATACTACTTAACGTACCCACTTCCCTTTGCCCTCAGATCCTTTGTAGCTCCTTCGCTTCAATCTAGCCAGACCACCGTGCTTTCCCTCAAGAGTTCCCCACCTCTTCAGTGATCCAACCACAGGAACTATGCACAGTTTACACCTCTGACTAAATAAACATAAAGTGATTATAATGTCGATATGGTTCTGAAAAGCTTCACTCTTTATGGGTTTGCTTTTGCTCAAACCCACATTGTCTCGCTATACGGGTGCACAGTAACGTGCTGTGGGCGTACTGCGGATGATGGGAAATATGTTGTGTAGTCGCAGCCACTGGCAGGCTTACAGATGTGTTTTAGGACATTTACTTTAAAGAATCCATAGATTGATAAAACACTGGCTGTAAGTGCAACATTTTTGGCACTGCTGTTGGCTTGAGACAATATTTCTCTTAAGACGTGTTACGTTCCGTAGCTTTGACAGCCGTCCAACAGACTCAAAGTGAACAGTTCCGCAACAGTGCGAGGAATGATTTAGACAGCTGCTGTTTGTCTGTAGCATCAGACACGGCGTGCACTGTTCTGTTATTGTTTTCACAATCAGTCATCAATTATCAGTAGCATCGCTTGTGCCCTTCAGTTTTATCTTTAGAAATCTGTATGCAGTGTGAGTCTGCACAAAGCTTTTGTTCTCTTGAATAACTCTGCAGCACAAAACCAACATTAGGCACGTCAAAAGTTGGCATTAACCCAGTTGAAAGAGCTGTCATTGTGTCAGTTGAGGAGCTGGATACCCATATCATGTTGAGTTAGTGGTGACATAAATGTTAGACACTCGCAGGGATTTCAGTCTATATTCTCAGGACAGGAAGGATTTACATTCACTTGTGGATTCAAATGGGATTGTAATGATCCTTTCCTAATGTGTGCATTGATGTGCGCACAATAAGTGTGGTATATCACAGTAATTGCTCCGACTCCTGAAACACAAAGACGAGATAAGCCCCATGTAATTACTTCTTTTTAAGCGAAGGACTCGCTAATAAAAAAACCCGAAATATTTTAAAAGGGACGTTTCTTTCCCCCGCACTCCGTGTCCTCAGCCTCAAGGCGTCAGTCAGTCAGCCGTATTTCATTGTGTTTGTCTGGAGGGGGGACACATTAACCTGCCTCGGCTGTCACGCTAGCTCCCAGTCGAGTGAGTCAGCGTCAGCAATCGTAGTTGGACCTCAGCATACCATTCTCACACATCAAAGGGAGGCTAAAGTGACTCCATACGCTGAGCCTCCGTGGTGTGGTATTCACATATTCAACGCTGCTCCCTGACCAGTTTAATTTAAGCTGCTCCTTGGTACAAACGCATTGTTGTGAAGTGTGACCTCACTGCGTTGCCAAGTAGAGTACAATAATGACAATATAAGAGTTAATGCTAATCATACTGGATTAGCCAGTCAGAGAATCTCTTTATTGTTTCTTTGAAGTGGTTGTTGGATGTGTTACCTGTGGGTGTTCCTTCATAGCAGGAAAAACAGAGATGACAATCCATTCAGATGTCACACAGCAGTAACTGGCATAAGCAGTTGATGACTGTTTTGCATACAAACAAACCGCAAACCAAAAGCTACCAACACTCTGGCCTGGTTGGAGCAGTTTTATGATTTCTGATAGTGATAAATCAGCCCAGATGTGAGGCTAAATAATGGCTTCTGTGGCTGAACTCTGTGTCTACTTCATTTTTGGGCAATGTTTGGTTCGGAGTATTTCTTATTGATGATCATGACACAGCAATGTCACTGAGTTCTTGGATTTTACGGCTGAGCTGTGAGAGCCACTATAAACATGTTAAATGAGCCATACATGAAGAGGGTATTGTAATCATTATGGTATTGAAAGCATTAAAAAGAAAATTGTGTTTGTTTGCTCAAATAAAGTAAATCAGTACCACACCGATCTACGAAATGCTCCACAGGACCTGAGGACACTGCATGGCATGTGTATAAGTCCACCATTTCTCCTAAATAATATGCAGATGGATGGAATACGTCAAGCAATTTTTTAAAAAGACTATTTCACACTTTTGTTTCTGATGAACCTCTCGTATTCATTTCAAAGCTGTTTTTTCAGTACTGCTCTTTTCTCTGCTACAGCGTGCCAGGAAGCTGCCATTGTATTCCAGCTCAACCCTGTCATTAGCTGGCTGGGCTGCGGGGTGTACTGTTTACAAACAGCTGCCTGGCATGACCAGAGAGAAAGTGACACACACGCTATGTACTACAACACACCCTAAACTTGTCTGTCTCTGCCTGTGTGACTCGATGACATTTCTCTGCTGATAACAAAAGCAATTGCATAAGATGATTGGAGCAAACATGTAGTGTCTGCTGCTGAATAAAATAAGGGTTAACAAAATAGAAAAACTGTAACAAATAACATATATATAATTTTAACATGTATTAATTATAAAATTACATCGGCCCTCCAACTTTCAATAGGCATCATCTGTAATACACAGGAAATCACTGATAAATGACTCATGGTAATCAAATAGTGCGATGACAGTGGTCATTTTGTGTCCTTTCATACATGACAACATATAGAGAACAATGTTAAAAAACCTTGGTAATTCTATTTTATTTACTTTTTGTACTTTACTCCTGTACTTTGCCCAAGTTGCAACCTCTGGGGCTGAACAATGAAGCCAACACAGGAAGTGTGAAATATTGCAGTTCCTCTAATGGCCACTTGAGGCTGGCTCCAGTAACCAGTCAATCCCCACTGACCCCCATGGTAAGATGCCCAGCTTTACAGCAAAAATAAACATGCATTTACATTTTATTAAGGCTTAAAGACTTATGACTTTGCCTTGCTGATACCCTTCTGCAGGGACAGCCCTCCATTCCGAAACCCCCCCGTTCCGAACCACCCCCACTCCAAAACTGATTTTCAAGTCCATATCGAGTTTCCTGCATCAAACACTGCCGCCCGCTCTCTGGCCGCACTCGCAAAATTCTGAAATTTGTTGTACTACAAAAGCTTCCAATGAACGTTCAACTCATTGTTTTTATTGAAAATATGTCACTGTCTTTATTTATTATGTATAATTTCGCTAGCAGCAGACACATTTAAAAGGAGAGGCTTGTCAAGTCTTTTTACGTGCGCTGTCCATTTTGCTGAAATCCCCACTCCTGGCCGCACCCGGGGATACGTGTTATTAAATGCATTTATAAAACGGAAAGGTGAAATCAGTCAATCTGATTGTTTCTTAACTGTGATATAATGAGCATATACCCACGGCTACAATTTTAAAGCCTTATCACAGCATATCACCAGCTAGAAGCAACGATGTAGGCCTATCCATGACAACAATAAGCCGAGTGGAGCTGTAGTTGCAGGGGGAGGCTGGTCGGGGCGGATCTGTGATTGAGTGTGCTGCTGATTGGAGGTACCTCTTGACGAACTGGGGGCGTTGTCCCCAATATTCCGAATAGTGGGGCCTTTAGAAAAAATGGGAAACCCCGCCATTACGAAGAATGGAGGTCTATTTTCGGAAAGGTGGGGTGTAACCCCCTTCTGCTCCCAGCTGGCTACTTGAAGCTGGTGCTGCATGCACATTGAAGTAATGGGGAAAAAAGTTAAAAAATGTACTGTCCTCGAAGCTCATAACAAAATGCCGGAAAACAAACCAACAAAATGCAGCAGTCAGGGCCCATAGGAAAAGATGACTACTGACATGAAACAAAAAAAAACAACCTCCAGGGCTGAAAAATGAAGCCATCACAGTAAGTGTCAAAGACTGTAGTTCCTCTAATGGCCACTTGAGGGTGGCTCTAGAGGCCAGTCAATCCCCAAATACCCCCTATGTTAACATTCCCAACTTTACAGCGAAAATGAACATGTTTACAACCTAGTAGCTAGTATTAAGTCTTAAAGACTTCTGACGTCGCCTTGCTGATACCCTTCTGCTTCCAGCTGGCTACCTGAGGCTGAAGCCGCATGCACGGTGAAGTCATGACGGAATAAGAAAGCCATTTTTTCTCAGTTAAAAAATGTAGTGTCCTGACAAACCACCAAAAAAATGATCCAACTTGATGCAGCAGTGAAACTTGGTGTTCCTCAGGCTACCTTTTGTAACAAGAAACAGTCATAGCTGCTAGTAATGGAGACAGAAAACAAACACGCACAGAGAAAGCACTTGTGTTTGAATCCGCAGTCAAGTGGACTGATGATGGCCAGTCACGTAATGACTGTTTGAAACAGCTGTACTGTATTTTGAAACGGGTAATAAAATTCAGTTAAATAGCCAAGCTGTCAGTTTAATCACTTTATATTCTTGTAATAAATGTACACATGTCAATTAGATGGTAATCTGAATGAGAAATAAAGAAAAAAAATGTGGCTATTAGAATCTTCCGGACAGACATGAATCACATGATCACTAAAAGCTGTTTCCACTGTACTGTGTTTTATGGCAACATGATCTCATTCCTGTCATATTTTAACACTTGGGCAAAAGCCCCAGGCATCACTGTGATGATGTCAGGGTTTAGGTTTAGGCAACCTAACCCCTGGCACAAGGTGCTCAGTCTTAAGCACCAAAACTATTTGGTTAGGTTTAAGACACCATGAACCAACATCAAAGAACTAGTGCTGATGAAGGCCAGTTGTTTGCGTCGCCCCACATCGCCTGTGTCTTAGCTAAAAAGATAATGCTTGAGTCTGAGTGCTCGGCAAAGACTACAGCCAACAGTTGACTAGCACTTGAGTTCTGTGCGTTGTGGGAGAAAATAACTTTCCGTATGAGCAGGCGGCAGTAGTCTGTATTTGTCATTCAAAAAAAGAAACCAGAAGACTGACTTTAATGAGAGTGCATTCAAGGCGCTAGTTAGCCAGTTAGCACATTAACAAAACAACCAGGTTTTAAAAGAACAGATAATATTTACTGTGCACCAGCGAACAATAGCTCAAACACTTACGAACTGTGTCTGCTAAAGAGCTCAATGGAAGAAGTTTGTTTCGATCTCACACCCTCTTGACTTTAGTCGTTTGTTTGCTTTCCTCACTTCCATTTCTCTTCTTGTGCACTGTGTTGAACTGCCCATCAGAGTGATTTCTCCCACCAATGGGCTCCAACATCTCCAGTGCCTTTTTAACAAGCTGAATCCGCCAAAAAAGAGCTGGCAAGGACCGACTACTGCCAACGCTTGAGGACACACTGGAAAAAATAAGGCGACAGACGGTTTTTGACAGCCTGACATTTTCTGACCACTGACCATCAGCTTGCTGTGTCAGGGCCCAGGAAAAGAAAGAGGCTGACGTTTGTCGTGTGAGTTAACTCACGTAACTAACTACTGACGAGACACTAAAAATCAATGTGATTTTGAGTTTCACACAGGATCGCGTCCTGGTCTCCTGGGTCAAAGTCATGTGCTTGTTGAATATCCATATCTGACACCAAGGGCCACTGCCTGAGCAGCAAGTTTTGATGGCCTGGGAGTGAGACCAGGCTGTTTATAGATACATACTTATGTTTTTTAACCATTTCAAGTAGGTAATGAAAAGAAGCAAAGGTTTCTTTATCACCCATGTGGTACGAATTTACAGAGAGAGCATTTTTCATTGTTACGTTGCCATGTTGTTGGTTCATCTCTAAGCTCACCTTGCGGTGTGAGGACGGACAATACAGCACTTTCACAGCACTGACCTAACTGTCACACCTTATATCCAGGACATCCATTGGCTTCATGAACAAAAGCAATTGTTCCAAATGAGAGCAGCGAGTGACAGAGATTAACTGATCATGAAACAATAGACTCAAACAGGGCACAGCAAGTTTGAGCTGAAAGCTCAGAATACATGGAACAAGAGGAAAAGTGTGGCAACGTTAAAATATAGGGAATTATAAAAAATTGGGTGAAATTGAGAGTTTCTATTGTCTGTATTTGGATGAGAGTGTTTGCGCCTGCATTTACGGGTCCAATGACAAACAGCGGAGACTGTAATAAATATCCCTTTATACTCCCACACCAATTGCTTCATATTCCCGATCAAACAGCCCCTTTGTCTCAGCGTTTCGTCCGCGCACAGGGAAACACTGCACTGCAATGACGAGACGCAGACAGATTATCTTGTTTGAATGGCTTTTCCAGAGCAGCAGAAGGCCAGCACAACAATAGGTAACTTGTTGTAGGCACAACAAATCTAATATTCATTTAACATAGCCTTACCCATGGGGGCTGCCCATGCTGGTACAGTAACTGTTTGTATTTGCATAATACACTCCACCTCAGCAGGGCTGCTAATTGGGCTGGTTGGAGGGAGCCAAAAGGCCCTGATGAAAGAGAGCAGTGGCTACAATTATCATAGGAGACACAACAATGTAGGGATTGAAATAATTTCTTTTATGCCTGCATGGGACTCTCTTCTCCTCTCTGACAGGCTGACTTTTCCAAATAAAGAGAACAGGAAGGACTCAGCTGAACTCCGAGCTTAGAAAGTAATCTTCTAAATCTATGCTTGTATGTGACTGAATCTTAATGAATTGCATACATGGACAATGCAATATGTTTGGTAACCAAGCAATCTGAACTTGTCTGAAATCCCCACGCACTAACTTAACCCTCATGGGTTTGTCAGTAGGCAGCACGTGGGTATTTGTGCAGACATGTATCCATGTGCGGGTGTGTGTTTGATATTGCTAACAAGCTACAAAGATCCTTCTCTGCCCATACATTCGTTAGAGGCTGATTGAAGTCATATGTGCTGCTGGTAACGTTGGCAGAGAGCTTTGTAGTTTTCTCTGCTTGGACATGATGGTCGCCCATGATGTGTCAGAACCAGTCAAACCTTCCCTCAGTCTCCGCAGTAAGTGCCTGAGAGCAGCTTGAGGGATGTGCGTGACTGAGATTGGCATTGGAAACAGAGCTGGAGTTCACAGACCAGATTTGGGCTTGTTTTATTACCTTCTCTCAGTGTTCAACATCTGTTAGATCACAATCATTCACACGCACCAATAAATATTTTGGATGTTATTCACACATATTGTCTTTGTGGGAGCTGTACTGAAAACCATGTAGCAACAACACAAGCAAATTAAAGGTTACATGTGATTGAGACGTGCTTTTATTGTTGTATGAAATGCATCAATAAAAAAGCTGAATGAAGCCAACATATTCTCATGGCTCTAAAGTATACTTTATTATACAAAGACTATACAGTATGCAGCACCATAAATTTACATTGTCATCAATACCAAACCCATTTTGTTAAGGTTTCTTGGAGGTAAGGAGGATGTTAGATGTCAAAAGCTCAGAAAAACTGTTAAGCGAACATTTGAGTTGAATTTCTTGTCTCACTGTTTCCAAGAACAAAACTGAACTCGGATGCTGAAGTTTATGGACCGTTTCTGACAGATTGTTTCCATTTTGTATCCTTGAGAGATGCAGCCCACCACACTTGATTTTACTCAAACCTTTCTTTTCCTTTGGAAGCATAATCACCGTAGGCAGCCTTTAAAATCTCAGAAATCTCTTGTCATATGTTGTTAACAAATTGGCCATGTTTAGGCCTATAATGTTTTTTGAAGGCTCCATTTTCACTATGAGACTTATAGTTTCATTATGGGTGAAAAGAGTAAGCGGGAGCAGGGGAAATAAGAAACAAAAAAGCAGAAAACAAACAATGACACCCTCTAACTTTATACTGAGGGTGTTTTCAGCTGTTGTCTTGCTTTGGTCCAAATCAGGGACTCATTTTGTTACAAAGTTGCGTAATTGCCTGGTGGTAAAAGAGTTGACTTGAGTTTAACTTGGTATTCATGACTTGAGACTTGACCTCGATTCGAGACAGATGAATCGAAAAGACTTAACTTTTTTGTATTAAATATTTGCATTTTTCTAGATATTGATAAGTTATATATATTTTTGAAACATGATTGGGTAATTTAAAATGCAATGTGTGCAAACCTGGCACACCCACAGAGGCCAAGGCAGTCCAAAAATAATAAAAATTGAATCTAAGTATTATGTTGTTGATGCAGGTAGTAAGAAGTAGGGTGACCATATTTTGATTTCCAAAAAAGAGGACACTCGGCCGGCCACGACATAGCCTACTTAAATGATACTCGCAGCTTACTTAAAGATGCCTTATCATTTTAATATATTTAAAATTTGTATGTATGGATAGAAAATTTTAGTTATATTACAAAATAATATCTCTCAAAGACAGAAATTCAGATAGGCCCCAATAGGGGACACATACACACACTAGAGTGTGGCGATCCGAGCCCGACGTTACCCGACAGGTCGGGCCGGGTTTGGTCAAAAATGTAGCTATAAATTGTATTTGGGCTCGGGTCGGATTCGGTCAGCTTTCAGTGAAAATGTAGTGTAAAAATAAATAAAATCCTATTGTCTGTCCTGTTTATTGCTTGGGCACTGTTATTTATGTGACAACACCTGAACATAACACACACAGGCACACATTGGCGGTTTGTTTCTACCTCTCTCCTCGCTGGAAGTCTCGGACCTCCAGCCGCCCGCCTCCGCCTTGATTAAACGCTGAAAATAAAATAAAAGAGGGAGACAGGTTTTTCCTATTTTATCTTATTTTGTTTTATTTCTCCCTCTCCTCTCGCTGGAAGCGTCGGACCTCCCGCCTCCCGCTCCCGTCTCAAACACGGAGGTCTCCCTCTCCGCTGAGCACGCCCGGCCTGTTAAATAGCCTGTAACTGTAACAACTGTGTGACACAAACTCAGTGCTTTGGTCATTAAATAATGTCGGGCTCGGTTTGGGTTCGGACAGAAATATGCGGCCCATGCCGCACTCTAACATACACACACATACAAACACACGGAAAACCGGACATTATCATCAGTTTATAAAAACCCCCCGGATGCCCCGGACGGGACGTGAAAAGTGGACATGACCGGGCAAAAGAGGACGTTTGGAGAACCTTTGTATACATCGTCTGCAGCACAAAAATAAGTGGTGTGACCACCAAAACATCCAACTTCGTCCGTCACCACAACACCCTCGAAGAAAGGTACATGAACATATGTTTTTAGCTAACTTAGTAGCTTATTGGTTCGTCTAGAAAGCTGATGTTTGACCAGGTCATCAGAATTTCATTTGACTTGTCTTGCTTGACTTGTAGCAGAGACTCGACTTGACTTGCTTGATTCTCACCACAGTAACTTCAGAGTTGCTCAAGATTTGAAGGCTGGGACTCCAGACTTGCTTGTGACTTGGACCTGCGTGACTTAAGCCGAGTTCACATTACACGATTTTCACACTGATTTTGCATCGCGGAGAGACTATCGTAATCTTTTGAGTGTTCATACCTGCCGACGTGTGTCTCTGTCAGCAGGAGTCTCGCCAACTGCGTTATGACCTGAGCCCTCGCCGACAGAGCCCCAGATAACGCGGTGACGTCACCAAACTTGGAGACGACACATCGTAAAGGCATGGATATTCTTTATTATCCTGGGTCCAAACACAACATGCTCCCCGTGATCCTGTGGATGCTGTCTTTGTTGTTGTTGCTTGCCGGCTGGCTTGTCAGTGTTGCTAGATCTTGGGAGAGAAACAAGCAACCAGGACTATGTAAACAAGCCCAAAAGAAGCGACTGCAGTCAGACATACTATCATGCGTTTAAATAACTTATTAGACGGATATATATAGAGAAAGATGATGTTTAGAGAGCAAGCAAATAAGCAACTCCACTTTAGAAACAAGCCCAAAGTCGCAGCTAATAAGCGGACCTGGCAACCCTGCGGCTTGTCCTCCTCATATTTCTTCTGTCCTCCTGCGTGCAGATGTGGGACGTATCCTGCTTCTCATTGGCTGATGCTCTTTGTCAGTCGTGTCACACTTCTCCAGTTTTCTAGCATGCAAGATATCCAGTCCCAGTCTCAGATGAGGGGGCGACTTGCTCGTAGGCTTGTTCACACATGAGGACTCGTTGTGGTAGACTATCTGCTGACTCACCTCCTACCCAAGGTGCCTCTCAAGGTCCTCTGCGACGTCAAAATCGCGGATAAAATCGTGTTATGTGAACTAGGCTTTACTCTTACCTTTGAATGATGCCAAAGTGGAGATAAGGTGTGGTGTATATTAAGGGTGTAGCTAAATCACATTATTTTGGTCCTGGTAAGGTACAGGCTTTGGTCACAGGTTAATTTTATTCAGTTAAATGAAACATACTAGTTAATTTTGTGACAGTATAATAGCATTTATTTTTATTCAATTACACAGACATCCACACTTTTGCAGGACGAATATTACAAATGGTTCCAACCAGGTTTGAAAGTGCAGCAAAAACTCAGACGTTTAAGTTCACTAAGACAGGAAAAAGCACAGCGATTAGAAGGCGCAAGTAAAGCCTGATGGTAGACCAGTGTTTCCAGTCAATCAAAAATTTGGTCAGTCACTGAGCGACAGAGAGAGAAACTTCATAACCTTCATAGGAAACAGGTGCTGAGTCAGTGAGGAGAGGAATGTTAGAAGAATGGGGAGGGAAGGATAGCGTGTCTGCGTGTGCGTATGTGAGAGAAAGAGGTGTGTGTGTGGTGAGTGTGTGAGAGCGAGTGTGAGTAACGCTGAGTGGAAGCCAGGGGAGGCGAGGAAAGAACAAGGGGAGGAGACTCTCTGGGGATTGCGTGCGGACATCAAATGTTTACCTGTAACAAAAAGAAAGGGGAAGGTGTAGAAGGGAAAAAAAGGAGAGGAAAAAAAGGCCGTGGTTTACAGGAGTGGGCGGGGACCCAAAGCCTAAAGCATGAGCTTCGCACGCAACTTAACAATACTACCTTTATGAAGACTGTATTGCGTTAGTCAGTGAGCACACACAAACACTCACACACGCTTATTCACGTATGATACCGCTTGTGTTGCGCACACACACACACAGACACACACACACACTGAACGATGGCACTTGCACTGCACTGAAACCCCGTAAAAGAGGTGTAGAAAGCATTCGTGACTTCCAGATAATGGGATCAAAGAGGCTTGGACTCTTTTGCGGCCACACATTATACACCAAATGGGACCAAATAGCCGACCCCATCTGTAGAACAGCTGGAGTTTCTGTTTGACAGAAAGGGTACTTGTGTGTCTATCCCAGCTCAACCCAGAAAGCAGAAACTTCTGAAAGCAGATGTTCAGCATTCCCTCTCGCCCCCACCCCCACCCCGACCCTCTCTGCGGTTGCCCTGTTCATTTTTCAACATAATTGGCCAACAAATCAAGACAAAATGAGAGTCAGCCTTTGTTGTGGAAACCGCAGAGAGCCCCGGTGATTTACAGACGGTCGGCTTCTCTCTTGCTTTCTCTCGGGGTCTCTGTCTGACTGTCTGTCTCCCGCTGTCTCTACATCTACAGTATCTTGGCTCACCATCTCAAGGTTGCCTTATCTGTTCCAAGAACAAAAAGCCTGGAAAAGCCCGGGCTGGTGTACGGCTGAAAATAGATTACTTAACAATAGTCACAACATGGGTTTATATTTTAAGCTCTCTATTTCTACAGACCTTTACACATTTTAGCTACCTCTGTGTGCATGTGTAGAATACTACTATTCCTCATTATAAGCTTTTAAATTCAATTATAATTAACAGTGATTAAATGGGGAATGTCATATATTGAATTTGACCAGTAATGACGTGCATGCAAGACAATTATAACCAAACACAACCTCTGTCCTTTTGCCAGCACTTTGCTTCTTCTCTTTGACTGGGAGTAAAATCTGTCAGTCACAGCTCTGATTGGCAGCTTGCGTGTAAAAGGCAGAGTTTTGGGGATTTAGCCTGGGGCACCTGCAGTCAGCACAATATGTGTACTATAAATAATTTGACTCTGTATGTCGTGTGATTGTGTGAGCAGAGAGAAAGAGAGAGAGAGAGGGAGAGGGAGAGAGCTACACACACACACTGGGCTCAGGGCTTCCTCTCCTGTGAGCGTCTGCAGTCAGAGCGCAGGTACAATAGGGAGCATTGTTCAGCTGGCAGGCCCCTGCGTGCCGGCTCCCCCCCCGTACCTGAGCACAGAGACAGGTGTATTTCTCCTAGTCACGCATAGCCCTGCCACACTCCCAGCTGCCTACACACAGCCTGCCACTGAGATCACACACACACACACACACACACACACACCTAGGAGAGCATCTACAGACAAAAGCTGGCATATACCTACATGCTGACTACAGGCACTGCTTTTACTCCTCACAGTAGATCCCTTACGTGAACTCTTCATATTCATCTTTCCTAATTCAACGTACAATACAATGTACAAACTCCAGCTGCACACTTACTATGTGGTATTTCTCCTGCAGGAAATTATTGTTGTTATGTTTACAAGGTGTGCTCTTTGACACAGAAACCCAATAAATTGAGGCACCTGCAGGTCGAAAAATTCTCATGGTCACACCAAAGGATCCAGGAAGGGTGTGTTTGTCCAAAGAAATTCCCCTTTTGCCCAGCGCAAGAGTGTGTGTGTTAGGGTGGAAGGAGGAATGAGTCACACATATGTCAGTGCTAACTGCACAGCCAGTCCAGGCCAAAAGTTCATTTAATTTCTCTGTAAGTGGGAAAACATGTTTGAGTAAACATGAGAACCCCTGTTACAGTTTGACACCCTAATGCAGCGTGAGAGGGTGAAGGCGTGAAGGGAGCGAGGGATAAAGGAAGTGATTTTTATCAAAATCTTTACATTACATTTCAATGTGAAGAATTACATAGTAGTAAAGGGGGGTTATTGATTACATGGCTTCCTTTGAAAGAGCCTCCCCTCCACAGAGCTGACTCCCTGAGGTGCTGGAAGGACTCCAGCCCTATCAGTCTCATAGCACAAGAGGATTAGCTCTTTATCCTGGGTGACTCTAAAGAAAAGAGGTACACGCTGCATTATGTCTTATTATATAGAGCAGGCACAAGCCATTTTTTCTTTTTACCCGTTTTCACATGAGTAATCTTTCCCCATGTCACTCTGAAACCTTGCCGTGACCCCTGTTTAGCTTCTCTTCGCCCCGTTCCCACGGAGAGGCCAACAACCTGACGGAAGCCGGCACATTGGCCGTACATGAAATTGAGCTGCCAACATGGAATCCAACCTCAGGTTTCCTGGCTGATATTTACCGAATTAATTCCCAGGCGGATGTAGAAATAATAACACCCGTGAAAAGTGGGAAAACAAGGAAGGGAAACCAAGTGTGGTGGGCTAGTGAGCGTGCGGTGGGGGCCGTGCCTGTGAAAGGGCATGCTGTTATTGGGAAATACTGGTCATTTCTCATCTGCCTCTCAGTTTTCATGACATCATCCAACCCCTGCACCTAATAATGCAGCTCACATCATACTATAAGATGGGCTGAGCGGGTAAATAACGGCAATACGGCTTGTATTATTGTAACCTTCTCTGTCTTTCGGTCTCATAGGCTCTTGCTCTCGATCCCGTCGCTGCAGCTCGGGCACTCAGAGCCACATAAGGAAACATTTGTTCCCAGTCTGGTTGAATAGAGCCTTGTGTTGGAGGTAGTCAAAGAGATACAAGGGGATAGGACATCCAAACAGTCCAACACAAGAGCTCTGCTCTGAAGCCCCTCTCTGTCTGAGCTGGGCTAGTAATGAATGTCCTCTAGTCTTAATCACTCTCAGAGCACACACTGGAGATATGACTGACTCCATTGTCCTCCTCGCTATGTTATGTATGTTGAAAGCAGAAGTCGTAGAGGTCATCGCTTCCAGTAAATATTAGATTTGTTTCACCGCCACCAGGTGATTGCTGTGCCGCTTGCATGGCCTCTTTCCAAAGAGTGCATTTCCACATATGCATTTTTTTAATGCTGCATCACATGTGTTACAGTTGTGCATCTTGATATGTACGCCAAGCAATTTTTTTTTTTTTTTTACACAGCTTGAAGATTTACAAACCCTCTCTTTACTCAGTCAGCCTTGTTTCCCCTGGATTCTCTGATGCATTCCTCCTTTTCCTCCCATCTGTGCGAATGGTTTTGTGCTCTCTGGATATGATTATCCATGTCACACCAATCTGGAAAACATTTGTGTGCACATTAGCACATACCTACAGACACACATTGGCATGAGTAGAGTCATGGAGGAGGAGAATGCAGAGTAGATACATGCACACATACATACATGCCTGCAGACACACATGCATTATGCACATACACACACTGAAAAATAATGCATTTTCACTCCAGTTGCCTGTGGTTGTGAGGCGGAGTGATCGCTGAGCAGGAGGAACTGCCGCCTCCCTCCATTGTTTACATTCATGACATTGTTTCAGATAAGAGATCATTACCTCTAAATTACCTCTACAAGATAATTGCCCCTGCTAATACTTTAATTCAGCCTTGATTAATGATTAATGAGCCGAGGGTGCAGAACGGCTTTTGTGCAAGAAGCGAGGTCAGCACAGTGAACCAGATAAAAATGTGTAACCTTCCTTTTTCTTTCTTTCTTTTTTCTCAAAAGGAAAGAAAAAAACCCTTCACACAGCAGCGGTGGCTTAGGAATGCGAGACAGGAATGCTGTTGAGTTACTATAAAGGGGGTTTGATCACTGAAAACAATGTCTTTGTGTTTTCATCCCCAGCTCTAGTCACGCAATGCTGTGTGTGCAAACCTCCAGCAACTTTTCAACCCCGGCACACAAGAAAGCCATCAAGTACCTGCAATTGACAGAATCGCGTGCAATTCAGGTACTCCAGGATTGCACTGGAGCACGGCCAAATGGGGAGTGAAGGAAACGGTGGAGTGGAGCTTCACCTGCTTTAAAGTGTAACACACAGTGTGTCCTGTGATTGGAGATCAGCAACAGTGGTGGAGTGGAAGGTAAAGCCACTTTATATAAATATTAATATATGGCAGAAGTTACTACATACATGTAAATTATAGGGTGACAAAATGTAGTTTGTTGTATGCTCTGTAGGAAAAAATAAAGTAGATTTCTTAGATGAGGTACCCTTTAAATCAAAGTTTACCCACTTTACCAAAATATAAAAGCTGTCACTGTCAGCCATACTACATCAATTTAAATGCAATAATTCACACAGTCATACAGTATGTTCACAATGGTTTTATCATAGTGGAATTTAAAATAACACACATGATCAGTGTAGTTATTTTCAGTTCTCTCTAAACAGTCTAACACATGACAGACCCATTAATTATGCCTTATATCACATTTAATGAGTGAAACTTAATTAAGCTTTACTTCATTTATACTGTGAACTCACTGCTGTTCTAATTTTAGTCTTCAGGGCTGCACTCCGTTCCCAGAAATCCACTCCTTGTTTTGAGCTTTAAGGGAAGCTATGATCCCAGAAATACAAGCAAGCCTGGAGGTGGTTAGGACATGAAAGTGAGGTAAGAAAGACAAGAGATTCATTCATGGGAAGGTGATTCAAGGCACCGACATCCCTGTATCTCTGCATAGCGACAGAAGATCATTATTACTCACTCACACAGCTCACACAGGGCTCACACGCAAACCTGCGATCAAACTGACAGATGATGAGTGATTGCAGCAAGATTATAACAGCCTGCATTCATGACATAACAACTTATGTGACAGTAACAGATAATAATACTAACAATAATGATAATAATAGTAATAATAAAATGCTGTCTTTTTTCTCTTTTGATTTATGTATTGCACCTTATTTGTGTTGTATGTTTTTAAAAAGTAAACAATAATAATAATAGCTAATAAAATCGTAACTCTAGGAAAAAAAAAAAAAAAATTAAAATGATTGATATGCGAGTAGTTACTGAATGAGCACAGATCCAGGGTCCCTCCCATGGCCTTTACATGCAAAATGTCACTCATAATATATATGCAATCATACAGCAAAAGACCACACAGAGACACAAAATAACTTAAGAAATGGGCAAAACAACCAAGAGACACTAAAATGACCAAAAAAACCACCAAAATTACCTCAGTATGACACAAAATAACACCAGAGAGACCCAAACATCTACAAGATGACACAAAATAACCACAAAGAGACACAAAATGACCAAAAAAAAGACAAAATTACCCCAAAGAAGCACAAAACAACCACAGGGAGACACAAAATGACCACAAAAAGCTGCAAAGGAACTGCAAAGAGACATAAAAAAATTAAAAATGGGCAAAAAAAACACACAAGGAGACACAAAGTGACTGTAAAGATACACAATATGACACAAAATGTCCTTAAAGAGACACAAAATTTCCTCAGTATGACAGAAAATTACTCTAAAGAGACACAAAATGACAAAAAAATTACCACAAAGAGACACATAATAACCACATAAAATGACCACAAAGAGATGCAAAGGAACTGCAAAGAGACACAAAATGACTAAAATGCAGAGTGACTACAAAGAGACAAAAAAACGACCAAAAAAGAACCAAAATTACCTCAGTATGAACCCAAATTACCTTACAGAGACCCAAACATCTACAAAATGACACAAAACAACTACTGGAAGACTCCAAGTGACTCTAAAGGGACACACAACTACAAAACAGTCACAAAAGTACATCAAAGAGACACAAAACAACCACAAGGAGACATAAAATGAGCAGAAAGAGATGCAAAGAGAAACAAAATAACTAAAAATGGGCAAAATAAACACAAGGAGACACAAAGTGACCAAAAAAGACAAAGAATTAGCTCACAGAGACCCAAACATTTACACAATGACACAATACAACCACAAGGAGAAACAAAATGACCACAAAGACACACACAAACCACAAACAATGCATAACAACTACAGATGCAAAACCACCCGCACATCTGTGTGGCTTGTTTCTGTTTAAGAGAGGTGGTGAGGCCCTTTGCATATCTGTGCCCAGGGGCCCATTGTCTCATTATTGTCCCATGTTGCTGAATTGATTCAATGCATTTTAATGTAAGTGAAAAATTTCCAGTCACAGGCAAACATGTTTGAACCTCCAACGTGAGCAGAATTAATTAAACAGTACTTTCATTTCATGCCACTATATTATAATATCATTCAATGCAGGCTTAAGCTCGGTGTTTATATTTTGTCTTTTGTCTGTTTCAAAGTGTTTAGTCTGGCATTAATCTCCTCTTCTCAAATATTTGGTCGCAACAGCAAAAAAAAAAACTCCAAGTACCATCATGCTTTGCGCGCCTACGTTGGCTGAGAGCAGCATGTGCTCCGGCGCTCTGCTCCAACTATGGCTCAGTGCGGCTCAGGCTCCTCACAGGAGCGCATCGTATCGGCTGTGGAGACGCTGGTTGGAGCTCCAGCAGAGACCAGAGACCATCACTGCGCTGGACCACAGGGAGGAAGCAGCTTCTTTTATTGCTTATCGGAAATAACCACACTGATCGATCCGCTTTATTTGGTGAAGCGGCAGTCACTTTACGCACGGATTCTGTGGACGCATAAAGTGGATTAAATGCTGCCGTTACAGCGCTGACACACGTGGAGGAGTTATTATTATCATTATTAATATTATTATTACTGGGAAAACTTCATGATGGCGACAGCTGACGGATTCAACACCCCAGCTGTGAACCCTCCTGGAGGATATGAGGAAATACAGCCTCTCACACGGGATGAGTGGTGTCCATGCCTCCTGCTGCCCAGGTCCTGCTGCTGGACAAGCCGTCTGTCGGACACACGAGTCTCTTGGGGTACTTCGCGCGTGTGGCCAGTGTCATAGATGACGAGCACCATGATTGTTTTGGAAATTTCTAGCGGTGGATTTTGGCACAAGAAAAAAAAGGAATATCCTGGAATATATTTTGAAATTGATGCTCAGCAGACGTGCAGCAGTTTGGATAATGACATCTCCGCATCCAGCAGGTATGTGAGAAAAGATAATTACTTAAGACTTCTGTCTGTTTGGCTGTAAAGTGTTTATCTGTCAGAAATGTAGGTTGTCATTTCTTTTTCTTTTTTCTTTTATTGGGGGGTTTGAAGCCTGCTGCATAGTCAGTGCGTCCTGGGGTTTTCCAAAAGGGTCCCAGTTGAGAATAACTCAATTTCACTCTCACAAACAAAATGAAAACGTTCAACAATGGCTGTTTGGGCCAAAGGTTCTGTCGTTATCTCCCTACACACCCATTTGGCCTACATCTCCACTACCAAATTACACTCAGCAGTCAAACTCTCCCACATGGGGTTCCTTAGGACAACTCTCACCAAGTTAGGGTCCCATCTGTGCCTAAAGAGGGGGGCGTGTTTGAGATAAGAAGCCTAGTCAAACCCCTGACGTGCTCCACATGTGTAGGCCCACCTGTTCAGTGTTGAGAGCACTGCTCCGTTATGCTCTGGGTTCATTAGGTGTACATCTCTCACCTTTAAACGTGACTCCAACTCGCTGTATCCCCTCCTTTATGACCTGACGTCACCATACACCTGCAGTGCCAGGTGTCTGCAGACCATTCACAGAGCCATGACCTGTCACAAGTCGTGAAAGACCAGGTGCAGCAGAGCAAACAAACAGTGTGGGCACAGTGACCATGCAGTCCACCCACCTCTCTCACAGTGACTCCATTCAGGTGAGAGTAAATCTGTCTCCAGAGCTGTGCCCACAGGGAGGGCTGCCATGTGAAGCGGCTGTCAGTAAAGGCACATGGCATGTGTGAGAGATCGCTCTGTGCTGTGGCGAGAGTGTAGGAGGATTTGGATGAGGTGCAGATGCTGCATCTGAGCGGAACCTGCAGGTGCATGTGATCTCACTTGAAGAAGTGTTTGTACCTGTTCTGCTTGTGATACAGAGGCATTGCATTCATAGTGGGGTGTGTGTTCATGCAAGTTATCTAATGAAGCTCCCACCTTCCTCTTCCTTCACCCCTCAGCTCCGTCCACTTCCTTAGCAATGAAGAATTCCATCTATTGTTGGGGCAGGGGACAGAGCCCCACTATATGTCTGCATACAGCGCAGAGCACAGACCGAGCACACCCCCTTCCCCTCCAACTCAGCAACCACCCCCCCCACACACCCCCTCCATTAAAAATCTTCTCCAAACAAGACCCCCTTTCTCCACTGAAGAGGGACCCTCTGTCTAATGCCAAGTGACTCTCATGGCCAGCATTGACGGTGGGACACTTGCTTCACAAAAGGAGCTGAAGTGTCAAATAAACTCGGTCAGAGCCCCCGACACACAAGAATTCCTTTATCTGGCACCCTGGGAGGCAGACAAAGACAGACTTTGTGTCAGTGAGCAGGCCTTGACTAAACACTGGGGCTTTTTTTTTTACTCCTCTTCTCACAACTTCTGCCTCTTCTTCCTCCTCCTCCTTTTGTCATTTGAACGGCGGAGCGGGAGCATGTCTGTTGACGTGACCCCCGCTCGCCCAGCATCTGTCCTGCACACGGCCAACATCACCCCTGTGCTGCTGTGTAAGCGCCGTGCAAACACAGATACACCCCTGCACGCCCACTCCAGCAACACCCGCTTCTCTCCCTCAGACATCAAAGCAGCCGGAATATTTCAGTAGATGTTTTTTTGGATACTTTTGTTTATGTCTTGGTGGATAGCTGAGAATAGCAACGCAGGAATTTGCTTTCTCACAGGGCTGAGTGTGCTGGCTGAGCCGTCATATGATATGCTTGTGGTGAACCGCAGCAGAGAGCCATATACACACCAGGGTCAGACTCACTTAACAACCCTGTATTTACTCCACTCAACGTTTCCTAGGAACTTTCTCATCACTTGCAATTCTTTGGGTGCAGAATCAGCTGTATTGTCATCTGTTTGAAATGAAAACATAATGAGCTAATATCAGAGCTCCTCACACCTTCAGGTTTGATGTTGTTTTTCCACAAGTTCTTAGATGATTACCACAAGTTTCCTGGATGAATCAGGTGACACACACACTTCAGATAAAACAGATACACACTCTTTCCACACCATGCAGAGATTCTCTAGAGCTCTATAGTCTGCTCCTTGAAGTTCAAAACTAAATCTGTATGAAACTGAGCCCAAAGTGCTGGAAAATGACCTCAGACGACGTAGCAGTAGCACTGAGTTGTGGCCCAGAACTGGAGCTGGAGCTGGCTGGCCCCTGTGATAGACATGTGCATCAGGCCCCCAGGCATACTAATACAGGCCTGCCAGAGAGCGATAGTCCCCAGCACGGTGGTTAAGGTAAACAGATCGAGTTGCTGTGGTTGAGCGTGTTAATGGCGTGTTTATGAGCTTAAGTTGAGTGGTGATTTATCATGTCTAAACTCCAGGCTCACCTCGGGTCCTTGGCCTTGATCGAGCCCAGTTTCTGCTCTGTGTGTGTTTGTATGTGACATTGCACACAGGTGACAACGCAGACCGAGCAGTGTGACCTCCCGGTGAACCGCGTCTCGATGTCATGACCGTTTCTCGCCGGCTGAAGGGAAATGGAAAGCGATGGAAACATTTATTATGCATTAATTACACCTTGTTTTTACAGCGCAGTGTGCCCTCGGCGTTACCTCATCAGGTCTGCGGGGCTCGGGGCTCGGAGTGCAGGAAAATATCCCTCCATCATTAGTGTCAGATAACCTTTTAATGAGCTCCATGAGAAATATCAAGCTGTAAAAAAGCCGTTGTGTATCCTTTCATATAGAGCACCATTTACACTCAGCTTGTGTGTGTGTGTGTGTGTTTAGAATGGGCTCTAAAGTTTGTCTGAACAGGGGAACTGTCATTTATTAGTAGTGCAGGAACAATGGGGAGCTTGTCTCCGGGGTGGTGGGGGCCAGAGGGGGGCCAGAGGGGGCCGGTGGAGCCAGGGGAGGGTGGCCTGAGATTGGGCAGCAGCCTCTGACCAAGAACAAGCCCCTGTCTGATGGAGAGAACTGCTGACCCTTCCTGAGTAAAATGGCACCTTTGTTTCGAGGTGTATGTGTTTGTGCCTATGTGTTTATGTGTGTGTGTGTGAGAGAGAGGGAGAAGGAAAGAGGTTTTGAAAAGCTGGGAGCACTTTTTTTTCCTCAGCACTTTCCCTACGTTTGTGTTTTTCTCTCAGCTGCGAGTTTCGCGATACATTCTCAAGGAACGTGTGTGAGAAATAGGGGCAAAATTTAATTAGTTATTTGGCAAAAAAAAATACGCCCTAACATGCAGAGAGGTGTCCAATCCTCCCATCACAGAGCAAGCGCCCTCAGCAGTGCACAACAGCGTAGCACGTCTGTCATGCTACACAATGCTACAGACCGATATGATGCTATGACACCAGACCACCGCTTCAGACTAATTAGCTATTTTGTGTTTTCCTCTGGCCTGTTGCCACAGTCTGTGTGGTGCTTTCTTCCGACTGGCCTCCAAACAATTGTCTCCACTCTCTAATGATGCTCATGAGGGAGAGATGCTTTGTTTAAACAGGGAGGGGGGGGGGGGGGGGGGGGGGGGTAAAGGAATAGAAGGGAGGAGGGAGGAGAGAGGAGGAGTAAATGCTGGTGGGTAATAGCAGCAGATTGCTGATTTCCTACAGGGAAACCACAGCTTGCATAGAGGGTGGCGTGTGTGTATGTGTGTGTGTGTGTTATACCGCTTTGGGAGTTATCAGGAAGTGGGAGGCTGAAAGAGACAGACAGCTTGTGCTTAAGTGAGAGTGTGGCAGGGTGCTTTAGAGGAAGTGGTGAACATGAGTGGGGGATTCTTCAAAAAAGATGCCTCTGGGTGCAACACTTGAAGCTTGTCCTCTTTGATAAACCTCCTTCTGCACCTGGTGTTTAGACCTTTTAACTGAACTCCCCCTCCGTATGTCCCACCACTCCCGATTGGGTGATAAAATCTGGCACGCTTTCCCCTGACTTTCATTTAAATCCTGCTATCCCTCCTGTCCTTGACCTCCTGTGTAAGCACAGTCTCACCAAACTGAAGTGAATCAGAAGAAAGGAAGCATTGGGGAGATGGAGAGCGCAGAAAGGTGAAAGGAAGATGGGTGGAGGACAGGCTCTTTTCCCCCCGCAGCACCCCTCTCGACACACACAGAGCAAACAGCAAAGACACACAGTGCAGCACAGGAGCACCTCTGTCGGCCCGGACGCAGACAGACAACACTCCATTCAAGCTCCACTCAGCCACAGGAAGGCTGCACGCACCACCCACCTCTCGACAAGGAGACTATGGATCTGCGGAAGAGTAGTAAACAAGAACAGAAAGTCTGCGAGCCACTGTGAGGATGTGCAGTGTAGAAATGTAGCACAGGGTTGACTCATATGCACAATACTGAGGAAGGGCATGAAATGAAGCTCACTAGCATGGATTTGCGCGTGTGTGTGTGTGTGTGTCCAGGTGTGTGATAGTGAATCTCAGGTGTCCTCTTGACCTGCCCCTGGTACAAAAAACAATTTTGGTTTTCCAGTGCTTTAAATACCAATCATTCCTTCTCCCATTTTCTCTCAAACTGACCTTACTTCTTCTTTTCCATGCTCTCGTTTTGGAGGGAAAATTCCTCCCTTTGTGTCCCCCCCCTCACAAATGTCACATTCCACCGAACCTGTGACCATATTCGGCCTTTGCTTTGCTGGGTGTGGGTCTCCACGGCAACGCCAACGCGTTTCAACGAGTCACACCTACACAAGTAAGCCATCCTCATTCAGGGTCCCCTTTTTTTTTTCATTCGATCCACTCTTTCACTCCTCCTCCCTTTTCTTTCCTTCTCAGTGGGGAGGATAAAGGAGACATTTTCAGTGTGAAGAGGAGCGTGAAATTTCCTGTGTGACCTCCCCGGGACACGGCAGACCACCAGGCTCCTCAGAAGACTGTGTGTGTGTGTGTTTGTGTGTGTGTGAGATCCGTGTGACGCATGCTGAGGGCCTTTAGTGGCTTGTCTGTTTTTATTTGCTTTGTTCAGAGGGGACTGAACGAGGTGGTGTTACACTCTTCTTCACATAAAACGTGCAATTAAGTTGGATTAAGTGTCCTGACATTTAGAAGGCGCACACAGATGATCGTGTCACATAAAACTCTGTAGGCTGGGGTGACTGGGAGGCAGATGCTCCCGTGTTAAAGGCTCTCCCAGTAGGCCTGTGTGCTGTGTGGCTTCAGGCTGTCAGTGTCCCTGACCAGACGCACAGATAAGCACAGAGAGCCAAAGTGCTGTAATGACAGCTAAAACGACTGGAGGCTGTCCAGACGTCAGGCTGTCATCACAGGGCATCACTCTTTCAACAGGCTGGGGAAAGAGACTCTCACGCTCCTCTGTGGGCTGTCGCTCATTGAATTTGTGTCAAATTAAAGATGATTAAATTGGTATGAGCAGCTGATGGGCTTTATGACAGTGAGTTATATAGTTTATAGATTTTGTGTAAAGGAAATGGCAGTGAGTAACAGTGGCTGTTATAGTGCAGACTATGGTTGTTTGTATGCATTTGTTAGACTCTGCTGCCCCCTTGTGGACAATATAAGCAATGAGAGAATAAGAATTTACTGGGCTGTAGTTCCTCTGTTGGCCACTAAAGATCTGTGGTGCTAATTGACAACTTTAGTGATTTGATTTAAAAAAAAAGTCACTAATGCCACCATTCATAGTAATACAGCAAATAAAAATTATGTATTGATACTAAATGTATTATACTGTGAACTTTTACATCCCCAACTACTGTAAATTGTCTTAATTTTATTTTATACAGTGTCTTTGTTTTTTTTGCACTGTGTTTAAATATAATGCACCAAATCATCATCAAGTCAAATTCCTTGTAAGCAGAAGTTAGTTGGCAATAGAACAATTCTAATAACAATAGCTTATAGTTACTCAGAATATAATTAAAATTCCTATTTCAAACTAAATTTACATGTTGGTGTCTTAGTGATCCATCCATCATTTGTAACTGCTTATCTCAGGCATGTCCAAAGTCTTGGCCGGGGGCCAATTGAGGCCTGCGGGACGAATGTTAACGTTTTATAAAATATATTACATATGGTGGCCTTGGTGGGTGGCACGGTGGTGTGGTTGTTAGCATTGTCACCTCACAGCAAGAGGGTTTCTGGTTCGATCCCAGGTTGGGGAGCCCCTCTGTGCGGAGTTTGCATGTTCTCCCCGTGTCGGCGTGGGAACTCCGGGTACTCCAGCTTCCTCCCACAGTCCAAAGACATGCAGGTTAATTGGTGACTCTAAATTGTCCATAGGAATGTGAGTGTGAATGGTTGTCTGTCTCTATGTGTCAGCCCTGCGAGAGTCTGGCGACCTGTCCAGGGTGTACCCTGCCTCTCACCCAATGTCAGCTGGGCTCGCATGGAAAGATGATTTGTTGCACTTTTTGGATGTAATTTTTGTTGTTGTGGTGGTTTTAATAACCCATATGATGTGAGAAGCAGATGGCCCCCAGGTATTTTCACATTATCTAATATGGCCCCCATTCAAAATAGTTTGGACACTCCTGGCTTACCCTATTTTGGCTCGCAGAGGGCCGGAGCTGATCCTGACAATGGGCGAGAGGCAGGGTACACCTCGGACAGGTTCATCACAGAGCGAACACATAGAGACTGGCAGCTGTCACACTTACATTCACGCTTAAATTCACACCTAAGAGACAACCAGGAGAAACCCACACTAACATGGGGAGAACATGCAAACTCCACTCCCAGTGATACTGGAAATACAACATCCACAACTATTGTTTTAATGAATTATCAGTGACTAACAAGAAATAATAATAATAAAAAACAGCTGCCTTACAGTCTGGCACCTGGTCGCTACCTTTTTAGAAAACCCAGACTTCACCCATAGATGTCCAGAGCACAGAAAATAAGAACATGATAAGAAAATACAGACAGAGGGCAGAGTCTCTGCTGGAAAAAAGACACCGTCACACACTTCTAGTGGGTCATAAGTGATGAAAGAGAGGGATCACTTCCGTATGAATCTATACAATTTTAGGAAAATCTTGCATAGTGTATCTTTATGTCTCACAAAGTTATAAAAACGTATCTATTAAATATCAATCACGTTTTCATTTTAAACCCATCTACTTCTTTTAACTATTCTAAATGTTATTAACTATAATTAATTGTAATTAACTCTCACATATTTGATCAGACTTTTGTTTCTCACCGTCTTCAATGAGGGAGGAAAATAGAGTTTTATTCTGACATGTACATACATTTCCAGTTATACAGAAAATAGAAAGTAAGCTGCTCGACTCAAACATGCACAGAATATTAAAACAGGTTCAGAAATTAAAATAATGTCTGTACCACTGTATAAGTTATATTATGGGTAGGTTCATGTGTTCCCTTGTGAGGTGCCTCAGTTTATAAAATACATAAAAAATGTCCAGATAGATGTATAGATACCACATATTTTATTAAGAGAAAAACATCTATCCAAAGTTTTCCACAGCGTCACAGCCAAGCTTTTCCATCCCTCTCACTGCAAACCTATAGCAACAAAAGCATGTCATTGTCTTCAATCACCACTAGAGTTCAGAGTTTGATCCTTGTCTGGAAACACATAGGACTCCACTGCTTTACTGCAACATACTCAGTCTAATACAGTGGTTGTCAAATGGTATATTATTTCCTTAGTGTCATGAAAGAACATTTTTGTGTGTCACATCACAGTGAAAACAAATTTAGACCACACAAAGTTTTTTTCATTCATGTTACCTGCCTGCTTTTTTCTGCCCTTGACCATTGAATCAATCAATCAATCAAACTTTATTTATATAGCGTCTTTCATACATCAAAAATGCAACCCCAAAGCACTTTACAAACTAAAAACATACAAAAAAAAAATACTACAAACATTGAAAACCCGCCCCTCCCACCCCCACATAACAGAACAGGGGAGGACAGGAGCGGGAGAACTGTGGGTCACCACACGAACAGCGCCCCGTTTACTTAGCAAATGCAAATAACAGAGCTTCATTCTTGGTGTGTACACTACTGCACTACAGTTGACTACATTACCCACAAGGTGTCGCCCTTGCATAAGGCTGTGAGCAGGTAGAAAATGTCCTCCACAGTACAGAGAGCAGGTTTCTACTTTTGTTTCCTTAGATATCCACAGTGATGATTTGCATTTGCCCATTCAACTTGCCACTGTTTACAGTCTATTAGAATCTATTAGTGACAGCATTTTGTAGAATTAGGGTGCCCACTCACTCACCTAGTAGAGTGGGCCCCCTCATGTACAAAGGCCATGTCCTTGCCACAGAGGCTGCAGGTTCGATTTCAACTCTGGCCCTTCGCTGCGTGTCTCCATTTCATGCTAGACTTTCCTATCAAAAATACCAAAAAAATAATCTTAAAAAAAAACAAGAAAGAAAGAAATTTGTAGAATCTCTCTTGCTTTGCTAAACTTACTTCACAGATTGCTTTATGGCCTTTTTTCTAATATGTTAAGCTGCCATCACAGGTACAGTTCAATCAGCATGTCTCTAAGTCTCTCCAGTGGACCAAAGGTTAGTTCCAACTTTACCCACTAGATGGCAATGTGGTAACATGAACTACATTTCCCCCTCTTGAAAGTAAAAGCTACTTTGCATGTCGGGGTAACCCTGTGATCTCTGGAGTAATGGATGTAGATTGGCATTATTATCTTCTTATTGCCCCTCATTCTAGCTCATCTCCCTTTGAAGATCAAAGTGGCCGTGTGCCTCTGTGTGCACCGACACTGATAAACCCCGAGTGAACTTCAATAAAGCCAACTGTTCACTCTGTACATCTGTCGCTCCTAACCCTTCTCTGGCCTTGCAAGCTGAAAACGCTGTTGAACCAGCAGAGGCAAACTGTTGTGGGGCACTTCTCGTTGATTGCTCAGTCAAAAGATTTCAGGATTATTTCAGCAAAGTTGGGGATGTGATTTTAAATGTATGGTGGTGTGGCTGAATGGCAATGTGAAGGACCATCAGCAACCAGGCTGGCCATTTGGATCATGATACGGAAACTTGGCAAGGCCTTTGACTCACTGTTGGCTTCACTCCTCCTCTGTGAACTTCCGACGTTGCAGAACACAGAATGAATGAGAGAATGATACAGGTGACATGGTGAAGGAACAGGTGGGGCAGCTTATGACTGGGTGACAGTAATAGCAGAGTGTACTTAGAGCACTTAGAGTTTAGTTCCCACAGGTGTCCTGAATGTGTTTAAGGAACATGTTGGGCACATTATGTATAGGACGCAATTATTGTTTGTTGTTTTATACATGTGGTTGAATTTACAAAAGGTGCAAAAAGTTTTCTGTGTGTTCAGACCTTCACTGCAAATTCAGCTCTTCATATCCACTGTGAAATTTTGACGGTTGCATTTCGTCTACTCCTGATTCAGCTCCCCTGAATGAATTTCCTCTTAAATATCGAATATCACAGTTTCTTGTAAGAGCTCTGTTGCTAATTTTGGAAGGCCCGCTCGTCCGTTTCCTGCCCGCGTGTGCGCTACATTGTTGAACGCTGACCAATTCGTGTTCAGCAAATCAGATTGCAGACTATGTAGTTATTCAGGTTCTCATCAGGTGGAGATTATGGGAAAGAGTGTCATGGGAAGAAGTTGCAATCGCAGGTGAATCGTTCATCTGTGTGTCGCGTTACCGTGTGCACATCTGGTTTGTCTGATATAAATGTCTTCACCTCACACTCAGTTGTGCATCCATATTGCGTGTCGTGTATGCACATGTGCAAGAAGGCATTTGTGTATCAGTAACGTGTGTATGTACTTTACACACGTAGCCACACCTCTTGCACTAGTACAAGTGTATGTCAACTTGTCCAATCTGCAGCTAATCAGATTGCTCCTTTTGGGTTTGTCACTAAGGCCACCTTGAAGAGCTGTGCTACCAAGTCGTGCACACACACACAGAAAGGCATGCACACACACACACACAGCATAACCTTTGTAATATTTCATACGCTGTGTGCAGTTCCTCCGGATCCCTCTTATCTGCCTTCCTTTCTGACCAAAACCAAAATCAAATCCAAACTTTGCTCTTATCAGAGCTGCTGGCCCTTATTTGCTTCTGTTCCTGCTCTTTTTTTTTTTTTTTTCATTTCTATTTATTCTCAGTGAAAGTGCAAGCTTGCCTTTGTGGAGAGCGTGTTGACATTAGCACCTGCGTCAGATCTCATTCATTTTCAGAGTGGCAATTGCTAAGCCGCAACAGAAATGCTTGCAACATTGCTCCCAGTTGCTTATCGTCTCCATCTCGTCGAAGCTTTTCAGAATTACTCATCTCTTCATAATAATCGATCTAAATCCTTCGGCAGCTTTTGATAACAGCTACCGCGGGCTAGCCGAGCTGAGAACCTGACCAGACGTGTCCAAGGCAAGCAGGCAGGCAGGCAGGCAGGCAGGCAGGTACTGTGGGAGTTCATTTGCCTCCAGGGAAGACGTCCATGTTTTTCCCAAGCTGTTGTTTATTGCAGGCAGTATGTGGAGGCATGGCAGAGCGGGTAGAGTGAGCAAGTCAAGGTGGCGCTTCGGCAGAGATACAGAGGAGGAAGTCTGAGTGTTTATCTGTCTAGTCGATGTCTACTGTTCGAGTTAATCATCAACTCCAGACCCTGGCTTTCTGTACTTTGCAGGCAAGCGAGGCTTTAGGAAAATATTTGTTCATTAGCTGCATTTTTCACATTTCAAAACCTCAGAGTGCATACGCAGGCTGTTGTATTAACCACATTTTTGCAGCAGTGCAATAAAGCATTACATGGTGAGCCTTTCTCTGTAACTGTTCCTTATGGCTCTGCGTCTTTGCTCCCTGTGGTTGATGTTAATGGGGTGTTGTTAGTGGCAGCAGCTCCTTTACAGGCCCTCTCAACGTACGTAGCACCCCCACCTCTCTCCACTCAACAGCTTCACCCTTCCACACTGGGTAACCTCTACTGTTACACTGGGCCTCTGTGGGTAACATTGGCAATACCTCAATTAGAAACCAGGGGAAATCCTAGCACAATGAAAATGAATAACTACGTCTTCCCCTCGTGCCACCACCCCCAGTCGTAGCTGCAGCTCTCAATCAGCAGCGGGGTGCACGTGTATTGGGCATGGGCAGCTGTGGAGAGGGAGTCTGGAGCCCGACTTGTAGAGTAGACACATAGACACATGTGCACCCACACACAAACACCAACTCACAAACACGAGGAGGACATTAGCAGCGGCGAGCGGCTGTTGTAAGCTCTGGTTTCACTGTGGTGCAAGGAGGGGAGCTTGTGTGAGGTGGGTACGTATGTTTGTGTGTGTTCCTCCGTTCCGTTTACAAAGCCTGCACTCCTCCACTGTAAACTTTGCCAACCTAGTCTCTTCCAGACATCTGTCTCTCCCTCTCATACACACTCACATATGCCTGCGCCACCTTCTCAGCTAATCCCCAAGTCCATACAAGCTGCAACTTGAAATCCAAACCCAATCTGTGCATATTAAAACGGCTAATCCACCTCCAAATATAATTACTTGTACAACTGTGACATTTCTAGAATCAGGATAAACTGCATAAAGTGTGCGTTATGTGCACTGTGTGGCCTGTTAAAGCAGGGAGGTGTGTGGAGGTAGCTGGTTTCACGTGTTTACTGTTACTCAGAGGCTTGGTGTAGAGCCTGGTGGCCTTGAGGACAGGGCAAAGGTCGCTCAGGTGAGGTCGCACTTTTCCGCTCCTTTCAGATTTGCGGCGCCATGCGTCAGACCAACTGGCCTGTGCTCTGGAGGGCGTGGGGCAGATTGAGAAAAGGTTTTGGAAAATGTGAGTGAAGTGGTCAGGGACCTGGTGGATACTGATGGCAAGTTTCCCTCCTGCTAGCTGCCAGCTTATCGACTTTAACGACGCGAGCGAGCGATGGCCAGTCCCTCTGCCCCCTGGGTCTCTGTGTCCTTCATGCCCGCCAAGGCAGCAAGAATGGCAGCAGCACACCAATAAAGCCCCACATGGTACTGATTGAGAGGTATTAAAGTTCCCTTTCCCTTGCTCTATTCACTGCATCGTGACTATCAAAGGATTTGGAACGGCCCGGCACATTTGATAATCTTTGTGCCTCGAATGCCTCGGTGTACATTTCTTTAATCATCTAATAAACAGGTTTGCTGAAATAATATAAACGCCATCCTCGGGCTAAACTGCTTTTCCGATCAACAACTCTAATTTAACAATGAACTTTTTAACCCTTGTTTATGTGAGACCTTTACTATGGGGCACTGCAGGGCAAAATGATTTGCCAGTCCCCTTCTTACTGTAATTTTCATCCCACCTTCCCTATCACCTCCTTTCCTCCGCTCTGCGACGGAGCTGTTATGGAAGGAGCTCCAGGGGCAGCATTCATTTAAGAGTTAGATATAAACAAGCATTAAAAGGCAGCGTGGTCCTAATTAGCAGAAGCTGCTCATGTGTTTGGCGTGATTGTGTAATGTTTATACTTCAGTATGTGTGTGTGTGTGTGTGTGCAAATGAGTGAGTGTGTGCAGTGCACGCTGTGTCAGGCCACCATGCTAATCACCTAGCCTAGAGTTTTATTGCCCTGTGCGATGTTGTAACGATGCTGAAGGGAGACAGACGCTTGTCACAGTGACACTGATGACTGATAGCTGTTAATGTCACCAAGAAGTGTAACTTAAGCTCTTGTGGCGACAATTTGTGCAACATTACCTCACAAAAAATGTTAGAAATGAGAAATAAGTGTCACGTATTTGTCTTTTCTCACAAACATCTTGCAGATTTGCAGAGGCTGCCATAAGGGTTGCTTCAATGTGTAACTCGGTTTTCATATTGGATGCTTGTTTTGTAAAAGCAAACAAAAAACACATGAGCTGGCAGGGTTTGTGAGGCAATGTAGCGCAGTTTAAGCTGCGGTCTTTGAGTGCAAACTCTGTGCATGTGCGTGTGCCAAGCCCAGTAGTGTACCCATCAAGGCTTCCTCACCCTGACCACATTGTCTCAGGTCTATACCAGGGATCCTACTGTGATTATGAAAATGAAATCCGCTCCTCTTCCATAGAACTACCTGCCGCTTTCCTGTACAGTAAAGCAATGACACTTGGCCCAGTCATAAAGGAGCTACAAGAGCCATAAAAACACCTTACGATGTCTGGGTTTCTGCAGCCAGGCCATTAAGCTGTAAAGCCCTATTGTAAAAATCTAGATTGAGCCGATATAGTTGAAGAGAGTGCAGCAAAGATGAAAAGGGCCTCACTCTGCCATACTTTCATAACCCTACAGTGGGCTTGGTTTTACCGGTAAGCACACGGGAAAATTCTTTGAATTCCCCGGCTTCACACCCGCTCTCTACTTTTGCCGCCCTGCAGCCAATGCGTCTGGCTACATGGGCTTGTTTGTGGTGCGTTTGACGTCACGGAGAGATCACTTATTTCCTCAAATGAGCGAGTTGTTGCCCCCTCCTCCCCGTTTAAAAATATATTTTACTTTATAGTTTGTATATTGGACTGAATATGTAGATAAGAAAAAGTATGTGGGGCATTGGGACATTTAACCTGACACACACACACTAATATCCAGCTACCACTGTCTAGGTGGGCCGGATCACACACCATACTGGAAGCCATCCACATGTGTAAGTTTGGACGCACCACCCTCCAGCTTTTCCTTTGTCCCTCGCCTCCTCTATCTATCTTTCTATAATTGTGTCCCAGACCCAGACATGTCCATAAATAAACGGGGTCTCCCTCTCCTCAACCAGACCCAAGCCATGTTTATGTTCAGGCCCGTGTTAAGGGGGGCCATCTGGACCACTGGGCCTGCCTCACCACCTCTCTCCAGGCTCAGGTGGATTCAAGATGTGCCACCAAACACCAGCATCTGCTCGGTGGACTAACATAGGCTTAAAACATTACCACAGGGTCACTGGAGATATATTTTTTTAAACTTTTATTGAGGATTAAACAATCCTTGACTCATATGCTGCACGTTTTTCTTTTAACACTTTGCAGTCTTAGCACAGAATTTAAAAGCAAAACACACAAGAAATATAAAGATACAAGTGCTGTTAGGGTCTCTGCAGTTGTACAGTTATTTAGTCTGTACCCAGAGTACATTATTTAGTTTTGCAAATGCTCTCGCAAACATCTTTTCCTTTGCAATTACTCCAGAATACAAACTGTACCTCTTGGTGAGGAAGGCATAATCTTCCAGTTCCTGCTTCAGTCTTATGCAATCTGTAAAGAAAATGAGAGAAATCTGTCATGACAGACAGTGGAGGATATTTGAGGTTTATTTACATTAGCTGGATGTGGTCTCCTGGTCTTCATTTCATTTGGTCCGGGAGCCAGGCTATTAAAACTAATGAACACTTATTACCCCGAGTTGGATCCTGAGCTCCTTGCTAAACATCCCTTCTGTAGCTGTTTGTTTTACTTGTACCTGATTATTCAAACAGAGCAGTAAAACATGTGGCTGAGCCTTTGCCTCTGGTCTTTACAGGTAGTCTCATAAACAGTCTGATCTATGATACGTGATTGGACATGAGAGCCACAGTTTTTATATGAGCAAACACGGGTGGTCTTCGTTTTTTTTTTTTCCTCACTAATCATCTTGGACCAGATCCAGCGTTTTATTTAAGGTGCAATCTGATGTTCTATGTGTCGAATGAAAAGAAAAGAAAAAACTGTTTTATTTTGAACACATTGCAGTTTTTTTTCACAAAGCTAAATGTCTGTGTGCATTTTCGTGTCCCTCGTCTTGTTGAGGGGATGACAGATTTTCTTGGAATGCACAAATGAAGACATCTGCTTTGCAAATGTCACGGCACATGGAGACTCCTCAGAGCTCAGCTGAAACACAGTCTATTGTGTTGTGATGTTTAACAGTGCTGACAAATATCACAGTGTGTTTTTGTATCTGAGAATTTTATTGCAGATGTAAAAGAACATGTTTAAAGGTCCAGTGTGTAGGATTCAGGGGGATATATTGGCAGCAATGGAATATAATATAATAAGTATGTTTTTTTTAGTGTAGAATCACCTGAAAATAAGAAGTGGTGTGTTTTTGTTACCTTAGAATGAGCGAGTCCTTGTCCACAGAGATTGCCATGAAGTGCAGCCATGTTTCTACAGTAGCCCAGAACGGACAAACACTGCATCCAACACTGTTATTAAAAGCAACTCTGCAACAAGAGCATCAGAAAACAGATTTTTTTAACATGAAACTGCTTTATTCGGCAATTATACTGATTTAAATCACCAAAGGTGAGCACACATTAGCACGTGCTGTGCTAGCAGCTCTTCTGCAGTATCCTAAAAACTCAAAAATAAAAACTAATTTATAATGTCAAACTGTTTTATTCAGTGTTTTTTGCTGATTTTAATCATCTGGTCTGGTTGTTCTGAAGAGGAAGACACCTTTGCGGAAAATTCAGCTCATGGTTAATGGTGCGTTCGTTTTGTACTCGGAGGTCGAAAGTCGGAAGTGGGAATGACATCACCTCTGAGTTGACAACAGTTTTTGCATTCTAGTTAACAACAGTGGACAAGTTGGAAAAAAACATGGACGCCCGCAAGAAAGCCTTTGTTGCCCTTGCACTTTCGGAGTATAGACAGCTTCAAAACCATCATGCAGTCCAACTGATGAGCGCAGCAGATGAGGCTGACCTAATGTAAAACAAATAAGATAAAATTGCTATAAACAGTACTTTAGCAGAGTGTTTACTCACTATGTATGTGACCGGCAGCCATCTTGAATCCGTAAGTCAGGATTGATGCGGTTGCTCCGAGTTTCCGAGTTGGAAATCCGATCTCAGGGTGCGTTCGAGTTTAAACTTCTGACTGGGAACTGGGAATTTCCAACCTCCGAGTACAAAATGAACGCGCCATATTTCCTCCTGAGCAAAGAACACTGAAGGAAATCTAGTGTGAAGATATTTCAGCTGGTTGCAATCTGTAATTGTCACCTCTAGATGCCACAAAATCCCCTAAATCTGACACACTGTTCCTTTAAGTGTGCAACATTTACTCTGTTCAGGAGTAAAATACATGCCCCTGTTGGATAAGCTTGCATTGTTATAAGTTTTTATTTTAAAAATGCACATTGCTTCTAGTTTACAGTGTCAAATCTGCCACCAGTTTCACCTCATGGCCTTTTTATCGTGGTTTCAACACCACCAGGATTTGCTTGCTTGCTGGCTTTGTAATTGTTTGCTGATCGCCAGGTGTCAGATTGAAGATTATAGCCACAACTGACAGATGTACTCGCTACTTTAAGTGTGTGTGTGCATACATCCACGTGTGTTTTTGTGTACATGACGGCTCCGATGTGTCACTGTGGATCATTAGTGGCATTAAAGAGTGTTAGTGAGTGACACATGGTGTGTGTGTGTGTGTATGTCTCTCCCCTCGTTGGGACCTTTGTGCTGCATAAATCAGCCCCGAACAGCTTGGGTATTGTCGAGGGAAGGAAAGAGCCCTTTCTTCTGACTGCTCTCCCGACACTTGCGGTTTTTAATATGATACGTGCATACAGAAAGCATGGTCAAATAAACAGCGTGTTAAGTTTCCCCCGTGTCTGTACCAATCCGTCAAAAAGAGATGCAGCTCAACTTTCATCCTCCCTGCACCGAAACCCCTCCCACTGACCCTGCAGCCTCTGTCATCCTCAGCTGGAATTTCCCTGGAGTCAGAGTCGGCCATTTGTTTAAACCTAATAAAATATTGTTAGAAGGCATGCCACTTAATGGCACCTTTGTTTGTCAAGTACAAGATAGAAGAAATGTGCGCCTTTTGAGAGAAAGGGGAAGAGAAAGTGGACTTGGAGTGATAAGCCTGAAAATGAGAGGCAGATTGAGAGAAGGACAGAAAAAAAAAACCCTTTCCTGTCTGCTTTTCTGCCAGTGACATTACCTCTGCACCCCTGAGGAGGAAGCATATCAGCCCTTTTTTTGCTGAAACCCTATATGGTGAAATTAAAAGGTAGGGCTTCACTGGCTGCTATGTCTAGGTCAAAGCATGCTAACACTGTTGTATTGCATTTCACTTAACATGCTATCATTGTAAAAAATCTGTAATTAGATATAGAACACAAGGCACCACACCTATAAATCTAGCACGATTATAAAGGCCTGTGTTGGCTTGATACTCGGACTCCACCTACGTCAGTGGCACAGCTGGCACTCTGTGACTCTGTGTGTGTGTGTGTGTACTCTCAGGTTATAGACTATATCAGTCCCTGTTGTACTTAGTCATTCCGCAGCTTTGCTCTAAAGAGTTTAGAGATCTCACAACAGCATGGAACCTCCTTTTACAGCCCGACCTTCCTTGTTTGTACCGAAAATCATCAAATATGCTGGCAACACTGCAAACAATGGAAAGAACAGGTTAGAACATTATGGCATGACGTGATGACAAAATATTTAGTACACGAGTGGGCCCTGGGCAGCTGTGTAAAGTAACATAAAGAAACAGAGAGCAGGGGAGATATGGGCCAAACATTGTGAGAGAACATCGAAGGCATGCCTGTGGAAAGAGTTTCAGGTCCTCAGAGTGTCTTAACTGTAGCTACTGGTGGAGGAAATACTGGATCCTCACTGCAGGGGCCTTCCTCTGTTCTCTCCTGGAGAGAGGGTGCCTCTGAGAGTGCCTGATAGCACACGTTTTTCTTGGATGCCTCACAAAGTCTTTCCTCCGTCTCCTCGCACATCTGAAGACGTATTTTTATCACAGGACAGATGACAGGGGTAATCCTTTGGTGTCGTGCCCCAACTGACCGTTAACTTCCTCTTTTTGTTTTGGTTTCCCTTTCTTTCTTTGCCCCCCTCTTATCAGCTAATCCGTCCCTGTATAGAACGGTCAATTAAGAAGCTTAGTTGATAGAAAACGAGACCATTTTGAATGCTTTGAATGTGTGAAAATGCAGTGAAAAGGGGGGTTGTGACTGGCCCTCCAGCCGAAGAAAAGGGGGAAATGGAGCCTTTTTGTTGGAATTCATTTACCAAAGGAGAGTGTGTGTGTGTCGCCTCCGAAAGGTTAGATACAGAGCGTTGAAAAGTGGCAAAAAAAAAAAAAAAAAATGAGTTCAGAAATCTCACATCCCTGGCTGATTTTATTGCACAAGTGGTTCAGATTAAGGATTTCGAACGTCACAATCGCACACTTTTGTAACTGTAGCATTGCTGACCCTATCATTCCTGAACTTTGTTGCAGAAAAAATAGCCCAGAAGCATCTTGCACACCAAACACACACACACGCACACACACGGTTTCTGATCTTCTTACTAAGATTAGACACAAATGATCTGGCTTATGACGCAGCAAAAATGTGATTAAGATCCATAGAATTATGGTTTTAAAGCTTGTAGCCATCTACTTTTGTCTCATTAAGGACAACACATTTCGCAAGACTACTTTAACTAGTTGAAGAGTTTTTTTTCAATTAGTAGTAAATTACTTAGTTAAATATCCGGTGTGTAAGATTTAGGGGGATTTAGAGGCATCTAGTGCTGAGGATTGTAGATTTCAACCAGCTGAAACTTATCGTGGTTAGAATTCCTTCAGTGTTTAATGTTCATGATGTTTTTAACGCGAGCCGAATTACCCGTAGAGGTCTCTTTCTCTCGCAAACCAATTGACAAAGTGATTTAACCCAGTAAAAACCCTGAATAAAGCAATTTGATGTTGCAAATCAGTGTTTTTCCTATGCTGTTTGGCATGTCGCAGACGGGCTGCTAGCTTAGCACTTGCTAATGTATGCTAACCTTTATGTTTGATCCAGATATTCAGGAGGTTTTTACTGTGAGCTGAATTACTTTTAAGCAAATGGATCTGGTGATTGATTTAAGCCGGTGAAAACACTTAGGGGCTGCTAACATAGGGGGCTGATGTGAAACACGAAACACGAAAATGCAGTTTACCCTATCTAGCACCAGTGTTTAGTTTGTCCATTCAGGGTAAAAACATGGTGGTGCATCATGGCGATCTCCGTGGATGAGGACCAGCTTCCTATGTAGATAAGGCTCATCTAAGGTAATGAAAACACTACGATTCTTATTTTCAAGCGATTATACACTAAATAAAACATTTCTGTAACACTTGAAGGCATTTTAAAACCGCAGTCAGTTGTTCTGTGTGTTTTATCGAATGTATCTCAGTGATAGCTAGCCATGATTTGGGCTGGATCTTTTCTTATCCGTCTCAGACTTAGGAATTTATTCTCAGCACAGACTTTTTTTTAGCAGTGCAGGTACATTTAATCCACCTTAAGTTGACTGACTGGCAGGCCATTTTCTGCTGTGAAGTTTTGAGATTCGGCTGGGGGTGAAAGAAACGCTTTCTGTGTACAAAACATAAGTGAGATGTGCTTTGGAACAGACTCCGTGCTGTGCTGCTGGGAGAGGAGAGAAGAGGTGAGGGAGAGGGGAGGGAAGGAGGGGGGTAATTGCCACATTAAGGGGAAGGAATTCAAAATAAATTTAATCTCCCAATCCCTTTCACCCCCCAAGAGGTTTACAGTGAGCATGCTCCGTCTTGTTATGAGACACAAGGAGAGCACACAGAGAGTGAAATGGAGACGGGGAGAAAGAGGGCGAGGTTCTGATCGAGGTAACCGACTGGCTCCTAACCAGCGTGAACTTGTGTGGGAAAGGTTCACACAGAAGAGGGCAACTTTGTATGCAAAAGCCGTGCAGCCATCTCTGAGCTGGTTGTGCCCGTGTTTGTGTATGTGTGAAGTGGCGCTGATGACCTTTGCTGCCAAAGCCGCATTTGCATTTACTCTTCTCTGTCGGCACCTTTCCCACAGTGCCTCACTCTGTAGCTGAATAGCGTCATCAAGACCAAGGGGCATGTTTTCACCCTAACCAAACACACCACACTGGCTAATTGCGCTGACTGGCACATCTTCAAGAAAAGGAAGGAGAAGTGGAGGGAGTGTGGACATCATTAAAATCCGCTGCTAATGTGTTGGGTTGGTTTTAAAACTAGGGGGTCAGAGGATGATTGAAAACCAGACGTTAAGCTAACCGAAGGCTTTCTTAAGCACAAATTCTCCCCTGTGATGTCTTTGGGTCCCATTTTTCCATCAACCAGGGACTTGCTGAATAAGCACTCTCTATCTTGGAAGTCACTCCATCCTGTTCTCTTTTCTGAAAATAACCTCAGGTGAGTGGATCGCTCCAAAGCTGCGGTGAGGCTGTGTCAGCTCGTGAGGTGCAGAAGCAGGGTTAAAGGCCCGCCGGATTCTACTGTATGTCATCATGTGGTTTGGGCTCTCACTAGGACATATGGTGCGGTGTATTTTTATAATGTAATCATTCCTCCTCTTGCAACAACACCGTTAAAACTTTCTGCATGCTGGGGCAAGAATTCAGTCAAGAGCCCTGCTGACCCAGACACAGCAGAGCATAAACAATGGAGCTAAGGCCTTGGCAACACACACAGCACACATGGACACACAACAGCACACACCTTGCAACTTTTGTCGCTGCCCAAAAGCGGCTTCACTTCCTGCACAATTGTCCAGAGTAGGTTTTGTCTTACCATCTTTTTCATCTCTTTATTTGTCAGTTATTAGTTCAATCACAGGTCAGTGGAGCATACACATGGGCTCTGTCGAGTGGTTTTATTGGTGTGGTGTGTTTACCTGACCAAATGTAACCTGTGGTATTCTGAGTTGAGTCATCCGCTGTCAAGGAGGGACGGCGAGGTCAGCTGAAGTTCTTTCCTGCAGGAGCTGTTTAAGTGACACTGATTTGGCTCTCAGGTAGTAAAGATAATTAAGACAGGTTGCACAAGCCTATAATTATGGCCTCTCCCTATGCGTCACCCATGTATATCGTCTCTCTTTATCCTCATTATCGGCTGTAAATATCTATCTACTGTATGTTGCTGAAAACCAGTTTAGTGCTGCACTTAAGATATTGTTTGTTTCTGGTGTTGCTGTTGACATTCGTCTTCTCAAACTACCTTTTCAACTGAGACAGATTTAATTATCAGCCCCCCCCTTTTCATAAATGCTTCCTGTAGAAAGAAATGTCACCTAACCTGCCACTGTGGCACTGAAGGATTGACAGCATGATTAAATGGGATTGTCTTCGCTCCAGCTCAACAGGGGAAACAACAGCCTTAGTTTCAGGGTGCTGACAGGCTGATTCGGTGTGATGGGGTGCCCCGCGGATGAACATGCCATCCCCTCGGCTGCCGGGTGAACACTGTTCTCTGTGTTGATGGGGACGACGGGCACACAGATCACGTTTCCAGCAGAAGCAGGAAGTGAGAATTGGATGGTTCCTCTTACCAGGCCCCTTCTTTCCTCCCGGTCCTACACAGAGCCAAACTCAAACCATGTGTGTTCTCACCCTGTGGACCTCCGCATACAGCCAGCTTGGCTGGCTGGTTGGCAAGTGCTGTGGTCTTCTTAACAACATGTGATCTCAGGAAACATTCAGCCCCTCCCTTGTGCCATTGTTATTTGAATCCCTCCTCTGTGTAACTCCATTGGGCTCTCTTGGGGAAAGTGGTAAGCGATTCCTCTCTGTGTCCGGTCTCCAAAGACACACCCCTCCCTCCCGCTTGGAGCTTTCATTCAAGGTTAGGCACACGATGGATGTGATTGGGGAAGTACAGTAGTCTGTTCCCAGGGCCAAAGGTCATTTCCTGACACTCAAGCTGCTATGGGTTAACTAGGAGCAGATTAAGAAAAATAGCTTAAACTCACTGTGACAATAGAGGAATTAGCCACTGATGGTGATGTAGTTACACAGTCATTACATAAAACTGATCAGTATTTCTGTGTCTTAAACCAGGGGAGACATTATCATTACAAAATATTTTTTTCATTTTACACACACATACATAGTAATATGAGAAAAAGGCTTTTTTGATGTCTTTATTTTTCTTTCCATGTTGGAAAAAGCACCTTTAGCTCTTGAATACCCTTTGAAACACATCACTCCTCACTCTCAATACACACGCATGAGATACACACTGAAGATACAGAGCACATGAGCAAAAACAGGCGGTGACCATCCCCTGCCGAGGTGATATTCGTGCTCAATGTAGGCAGTGCTGAATGTGACACACAAACGGTTGTATTTGTTAGAGAGCTTGATAGCTCACTAGCTAGCAAATGAATGTTAGCCACCTTGCTAATAAATACAGCAAATTATGATGTCATCAGTACTTTCTTTTTCTTTTGTCCAATGTCTTTCTCTTGACTTATTACCAGCCAGGAAGCATCTCTCATCTGGGCCAGTTTGAATTTTTCATGGCCAGTCATACAATATCGGCCAGTGTCTTCTCCATCCTGGCTCTACAGCCAATGACAGTCAAGCAGGGTCAACTCCACACACTTCTTCAACAAAGTTGAAGTCTGCCCAATGGGATTATGCAAATTTGCTCTGCCACTGAAAGCAAATGTTTTATTCGTCCCTTCGCTTGCATTAAATTGAAGTGACCAGGAGCTGAATACTCGGCAATGTTCATTTTTGCAGGTTTAACCTTACGGGATTAGCAATTGTAAAGGATACAGGATCAAAACACCTCACCGACTTTGCCTTAGTCATCTGTTTCAGCACAAACACACTGTATCTTTGTCTGGTGACCATTTGTGCGCCGAAGCCCATTGCCTTGCGATACAAAAGTTATGTACAGTGTCGTTAAAGTCAGAATATTCTAGTCATTGGTGGCATGTTCTGGCATGCGAATACCCCTAAGATGAGGTATTTATGTTGATGGAAAGCGAGGCTGTATGAGGCTGATTAGGTGAAATACCTGTCTCTGCTCTCAATCCTTCCACTTCAAAACGGCTGTTTACAGAAAACAGCGACTGATGAGGGGATAATCTGTCAAAAATATACGTGCCACTTCTTTCTTTCTCTCGGTCTTTCTCTCGCTTACTAAGAAGAGAGTGGGAGAGAGTGTACATCCAATTTTACAAAGAAAAAACTTAAAAGATACATATTCATACAAGGGCACTGTGTTGGTGCATCCACTGTCAAGCCCTTTGTGAGGAATTGTTCAGATCCTGCTCCTGCCGCGTTCCTCTCCCCTGTCTCCTGTGAAAGTCACCCCTGACCCACCTCCCGCCACCCATTTTTTTCTAATGAGACACATTGTATGGACACCTGTGGGCTGCCATTTCCACTGGGGGTGGGGGGTTGAGGGATGGGGGCGTGGCAGCGTTGCCAGCTTTTAATCGAGACGCGTTGACTAATCGCCCAAGGATTAGCCTCTTAGACAAGGCCTCTTTCATTCTGACACTCCATATACCGCAAAGACTCTGCGTGGAGATGGAGAAGGCGGGGGAGAGTACATTTTTGGGGGGCTGGGGGTAAGTACAGATGGCATACTGTACCTGGATGTGCTTTGTTTGATCATGCCTGAGCCCTCTGCATGTACACACACACATACACACACCCACACACACATACACACATATCCTGAGGCTGGATCTTTCCCCAAGTTCTCTTCCTGGAGACAGCTCTGCATATTTCTCACAGCAATCACATACTGTGCCTCTAACAGCCTCTGCCCTTGTGCTGTGTGTGACAGTAAGCAAAAACTGACAATAGCAGTGCTTAATTCATTTTGAGCAACGAAACCATTGTACCATCTCACTTTATGCCTCTAAAACATTCTCCTCCCCGTACTGAATGAAGATGACATGTTTTTCGGGAACGTTGCCCTTTCTTCAGCCCGCTTACAAACAAACACACATATGCGCACACACACACACTTGTGCACAGACGCTCTCTGAGTGAGATTGAGTTTAGCATGCCGTGAATGGTTTGTGTATGTGTGTTTGGGAGTGGGCTGTGGACCTGTATATTGTTGTATGTAAATGAAGCGGGGAGACACCGTCGGGGCTCTGCGCCGTAGCTCGAACCTGATGTTTCCCAGACCCCTCTGCTGTATATTCAAGGGTTTGATGAGGTCATTCATAACACACAGCACATAACACGCACGTACGATTTTAGGCACAGAAATAAGGTAGACACAAAGAAGTAAGCCTTGTGTCGCACATGGACTGGGTATTGGTACTACTGACCAAAATAACCCAGTAGTATATCAACCTCTCCGGTCAAACTATACCTCCATTTGATCCTTCTTGTACCTAGATCTGGAAAGAAATGACTGTTTGTGTGGTAGCTACAACCTATACAGTCTGTGGTGTATTTGATGGAGTTGCCGGTTCAGTGTGCTGAGATGCCATCAAATAAGTGATGGTGGCAGTCCACCCAACTGAGTGCCTCCAGTCACATCACTTTAAGGGTTCTGGTATCGTAATTTTTGTAAATGATAACAAATCCTAATTGCACTTGCATCTTTTAATGGCTGATATGAATGACTGCACCACTTTAAAAATCTCACTTTCTTTTAACACCACACCCCCAGATATGTTTAATTTTAAACTTGTAGCATTTGGCACCAACCAACATCACCAGAGGCAATTTATCGGACAATGTGCAGCTCCATCTGGAGCCACAAAATGGTTTATTAAACTTTTGATGCCTCTGCGTCATTTTTTGGGCTGTCCGTCTGTCCCATTCTCGTGAATGTAGTATCTTAAGAACACCTTGCAGGAATTTCTTCAAATGTGGCACAAACGTGAACTTGGACTCAACATTGAACTGATTAGAATTTGGTGGTCAAAGGTCATTGTGATCTCACAACCTAAGAATTCTTATACAAAGTATGACAAACATTCACATGAATGTCTAATTGAATGAAATGCTGAAGTGACAACATTTTAATTCCAAAAGGTCAAAGGTCATCCTGACATCATAATGCTCTGCAAAAACGCTCCTCTAGCCATTATTCAAAACCATTACGTGCAGGAACATCCATATTTGAAGCGTTGTCTACTGTTATTGCTCCATCTGAGCCTGGACAGACACTGATGTAAACTGCAGCTTGACTGGTTTGCTGAAGCATACAATCGTAAGGCAGTAGTTCTAGTTTCACACATGCACTACTCCTGGAGACCTTTAAACTGACTTTAAAGAGTAAAATTAGTAGAGTTCCCCTTTAAGACAAACTTTACAAATTGTGAAACTATCACTTAACAGAGAAAAAGATGATGTCCAAAATCTGTTAGAAAGCAGAATTAAATTTCCAGTGAAGAGGGTCTCAGTTCTCTTTTTGTCCTCAAACTACTGCTTCCAGCTACTTGATATTTTATACATGCACATGCCATTGCAAAGCATGATGCAGTTACTAATTTCCAAGAAAAATCCTTCATGGTCAGGGTCCTTGTAGGAAAATTCACTGATATTCTAGATACCCTGCTTTTGTTTTCTGGGAATTGAAGCCTGTAAGGTGTGACATGCTGTTTTTCAGGATTCTCCATTTGCACAGTTTGCCTCTAAAGCCTGTGTGTTTCAAGTTTCACACACCTATCAGAGGAACCTGCTACACACTAAGCCCTCTCTGAATAGAACATGGTGCAGAGCAAGCAGAGGCCCAAGACAACCTTGTAACATGACAAAGGAGGGCAAACACCACAGTGATTCTTGTCTTTTTCAAAGGCTTCTGTTGGGGTAGCACGTCCCAATGGTTCCCCATTGTTCTGTCGATTGACTCTGACTGAAGTGTCTGTTTGCACTGAGCAGCCCTAAACCGGTGGGCGGAGATCATCCAAAGTTTTTCTTGTGTGTGATTTGTCGCGGTGACAGCGTTTTGTAAAGGTCACGCATGTGTGGCAGGCGGGCTGGGCTCAGGTGTGCAACGTCAGCCACATGTTTGCTCAGTGGTCTTATGTGTTCTTTCAACCGTTTACACTCTGAAGTTGCCCTCGCTCGAGCAAACAGAGATGAAGAAACATGCAAGGAGGAAGACATTGCGGTTGAATATCAAGCTCGTAGAATCATCTGCTGAGCCTGAAACTAGATTAAAACGTTTGCTGAATTTCACCGTTCAACTTCTCACGATCCATTTCTCCATACTGTGTTTGCTCTCGAATACATACTGTGGCCTGTTGTTTGTCTAGTCACAGGAGCAGCCTGGAAGCAGCTGCCAACCTGGCTCTGCAGTTTGTGTGCTGTTTCACTCAGCCGGTGAAGAAATGATAACAAAGGAAATAAATTAAATAGCACTAAAGCATTTGCGGTGAGGGAGATAGAAAAGTGAGACATACTTTACCATGAATGGGAGGGGCAAGGTAGAAGCTGAGGCTGCAGGATATGAATAGGTGTGTGTGTGTGTGTGTGTGTGTGTGTGTTTAGATATATGTGTGTGTGCGTCTGTGTGTGTTAAAAGGCTGTGTTTACGAAGCTGGGAACTAAGTGTTTGGCCCTCCAGGTGTGTGTGCCGGTGGTTGTTGGGGCTTGTGAGGCCCGTTGCGGAGGTGGCTACGTGACAGTGGTAATGATAGGTTGTGGTGGGTGAAGACATGAGTGTGTGTGTTGCTGCAGGCAAGTGTTAGCTTTGCTCCTGATGACATACACACACACACACATTCATACACACACACACACCCGCGCACACAGTCAACAATGTACCTTATATCAGACTTCACATCCCACGCAGCGTGAGCAATTAGACACATGACATTAGGACGAGTGAGCACATGCCAAGTGAGGAGGGCCAAGTTCTACAAGTCTGGGGTCAGATGATCCTCAGCCAACCAGCTCCGTCTAAAACGCAGGCTCTTAAATCAGGTGATGGAGGGGTCAAGTTCAGGTTGAGCTGTAATCTAGCAGAGGAGGTCAAGAGCCTGTGCCTGTCTGATTGCCTTTGACCTGTTGACTTAACAAGATAATCTGTGTTTCTAGCTCCTTGGGGTGCATTTACACCAAGTATGGACAATTTACTCAGTCTTTGCAACATGTACATAATGAGAACAATTCCATTTTGAGCACCAAGACTTCCTGAAAAAGTGCACCTTTGTCGTCTTCTTTGTGGTGTGTACAGTCAGACTGACACTTACAACACACCAATTCCACAACACAAACCCCATAATCAGTAAGTTGAAGTCTAAAAGAAAACTTCCCCCCAAAGAATGACCATTTGTACATGTATAACAATCATTCACCATGTAGTACCTTGAATTTGTAAGGAAAACTTTGTTTTTCTCGCATGGCTCCTTCATGAACGGAGAGTCCAAAAAAGGCAAACACTCTTCATGAATTGAAGTAAACTGGATCCACATTTAACAACAGCAAAACTATATCAAAACATTTGTTAACGAACTGTCACACAACTTGTGCAGTATCACCCAAGTCTCATTTATCCAGTCATATGCTCAGTAGTCTACTTTTTGGTAATACCTTATGAAACACTTCTGCATGCAAGTAGCATGTCCTGAGCGTGCCTCGGTGTGAGACTGTTACTGTGCAAAAGTGTTTAACATCTTAATGTTTTAGTGAAAATGCACATGTTTGGGAAGTACTGAGCTTACGACACGATAAATGAGACTTGGATTATACTGCACACACTGTGTGATGGCTCCATTTACCTCAATTCATGAAGATTGTTCTCTTTTTTTGGATTCTCCGTTCACTGTGGAGGCAGGCGAGGGAAAAAAGAGAAACTTTTTATCACATGCTGAACTTGTGGTGAGTTGTTAATATACAAATGGTCATTTCATGGGTGAAGTATTTCTTAAACGTGATTTCAAAACCATGAAGAACCCAGAAAAGTCCATAGTTAAAGTTTTCTAACTACCAGAAAGGCTGCCCAATTCTGTTCAATAAAAAAGTAACTTGTGCATCCATATAACCTTTGGTTTCAAGCCCTGTTTCAATTTTAATTGCAAACCCCTCAAAAAAATAAGAATATGGTGCAAAGTAAACATTCATATGTGGTTTGGCTCAATGAAAACCAGTTTGCCTGCACCTTAAGATGAACAGTTTGAAATTTACATTTGCCTCCAGAGAATGGTGTTTTGAGAGATGACATTTAAAATAACTGATCAGATTTTATGGACTTAATTTCCTCAGAGCTAAAATGTCTAAAATTACTTTCTGTAGAAGCAGCTTCCAGATCAGCACTAACATGCTCTTAATAGACTCCGAAGGCACATGAGCTCAGCTCTGCAGATGTTGAAATTAGTTTCTTGTTTTATGACAAGCACATACCTGGAGCTCATTAAATGCGATCTTCGACACACTACCCTCTCCTGTCATTTACAGTAATGTGCAAAGATAATAGTGGTGCTCGACAAAGATGCTTATTGTTGTGGCTTGCAGCGAGGCCTTGCATCTCAAGGAAACAGAACTCATTGCGGCTAGCCGCCCCACACAATAAAGCTCTCAGGAGGACCTTTTCAGTGCTGGGGCATTCCACTATGGTCTCACCACTCCAGCCGCATCCGTTTGCCCGGTTCTGTGCTCCTCTGTTCTGTTACACCGCAACATTTAAAAAAACACACACACACACACACACATTCACAGAGGAGGAGAGACAACAGATGAGCTATTGTCTTGTCTTACATAGGATGGACTCAGAACTACTCATGTCTGCACGTCTGATCTTAAAGTATGAGCTATGGTTTGGTGTAAGACGGTTGAGTTGCTGCTGCTTTATGTCAAGATGACTCTTTAACGTGTCAGCTACCATTCAGCCTCTTAAAAGTAAGATGTGTAGAATAATGACTCGGGAGACAAACGATTTTTAGAGAGTCCCCAGTCATTTTGAATGTGGCAGCTTGCCACATACCATGCACAGGAGCGAAGTAATAAAAATTGACTCAGTGACAGATGAACAGTAGGCAACCTCTCGGCCGCTTTTGTCCACAAAGATCAGACTCCATTGTGAGGTGCGTCTGTATAAATCCTTGTGAGATTATTTTTCTATTACATTTTATGTTTTGAATTGAACTCTAATGGGGCTGAGTTCAAAGACGTGAGGAGGATATTTCCTGCTGTCTCAGGGCTTAGTGCTAGTTCAAAGCCTTCCAACTGTTGATGGCAGCTGGTCTTCTCAGGATCTCTGACTTTGTCCTACTGTATAAAAAAAGCTACTACTCAGCTTTAGTCAATCCCCAACAGTACAACACTATACGTCCCCCCCATGCACTGTAGTAGAAAGCTTTATGATTTAGACAGTATTAAGCTGTCTGGAGAGGTATCAAAGCTTCCCTCTTCCATCTCTAACTCTTGTTGTTTCTCCTCAGTTCATTTCTTTTCCAGTCCCAGAGACGGCAGTGCCCAGAGGCAGTGTCAGTGCTTATATTTGTGATTTTGTTGGCAGAGGAACAATGGGTTAGTTTAGGCAGTGCATTCCTGATTATTGACACACTTTGGTATGGAGGAGGATTAGTGAGCGCCTTGGCTTTCTGATTCTTCTGCACTGGCTCGTGAGCAACACCTGGGTGTATCCATGACAACAGGCATCACAATGAACAGTGATTTCGCCACCAACCGGTTCGACAGAGAGTCTGTGGCGATGCTTGTGCAAGGAGGGTCACTTGAGAGTGGAGGAGTGGGAAATGTTTTCTTGATGCAAAGCACAGAGTGAGTCCTTGCAGAAGTGCCCAGCTACCTTCAGGATTAATTTTCCTACTCTTAAATAAAAATCATAAAATATTTTTATGCACAAGTTCCTTATCCTGTATGTTCAGTAGAAATACTTTTATAGGGTGGAGATGGCGGTTTATGGTTTCTGCAAGAGGAGCTGGTCCCATTCTGACAGCCCTGATTACCTGAGTCCGGCTAGCCCACATGTGGTCTGTGTTGAGATGGCCCGATAGCTGGGACTGAGGCAGCATTGTTAGCCAACAAGCAGTTTGCTGAGGGTCTCTTAATGACCTGCTCCTCAATCTTATCAGCAGGAGCCCACAGGACCCATATCAAGCATCCTGGTAAAAACTTCCACTGACATCGGCTGCTAGGTTCTACCCCAGTTACGTTTTCACCTTTGAGAACCTGCTACTTGCTTTCACACAGAAGTATTAATGAAATGAAACCACATATTGTCTTGCATCATTCGTGGTTTGAATGGACTCTGTGGAAATGTGTTCTCGTAAGGAACGTGTTTTGTAACATTACCGTCTCTCTTAAATCTGATAACTCTGTTTATGAATTGAAACCCAGGATATGTAGTCTGAAGACCAGTTTTAAGACTACTGTTTAAAGCTCCTGGTCTTGTCTCGAAGTTGACCTAATTTTCTCTGTGTTGTCTCAGACAAAGACAACTGCGGATTTTATTTCAAGACCGGTCAAGAACATAATTGCGGGGATATCACTGAATTGCGTGTCCAAAAAGGATGTTGAATAAAGATGAGTTAGAAGATAGAAGAAGATGAGAATTTAATTTCAGTTCTTAACTAGAAAGCAAAGGAGAATTCGCATACATAGAATTTACCTCTGCAATGCCTTTTAATGACTTTATCAACATTTCTCTTGGTACAGTTATACACATGTACTCTATATGGCAATACAAGAGGAGAATGATTTGTTTTCTGTGAGTGTTTTAACGGGAACGCGGATCTTTCAGATCACTTTGAGGAGTACTTATGGTTTGCATGTTCCACATTTTTATCATAAGTGTCTCGTGCAATTTGGGACTCACGCTGGTCTGTTCTTGGTCTTGACTTAGTCTGCCCTACCTTGGTCTTGGCCTTGATTTGGTCTCGGCTCCTCGAAGTCTTGATTTTGTCTCTTCTGGATACGCTGATTTTGGTCTTGGTTTAGATGGTCTTGACTACAGCCCTGGATGCAAGTAATTTTGGATTTCAAATCACCAAGGCCTATCTCATTGTTAGCATGACACTTTTTTTTTTGATGCATCGTAAATTATGTTTACTTAAATTTAAAGAACATGCTCAGTGTATGTTCAGTCCTGGCATTTTTCCAGGAATATTTTGGCAAGAAACACTTAAGTTTGATTGATTACTGCAGTCTGTCGAGTGCGGTTGCATTCCGGAAGAATAGAATACCATTACATCGTTCTCATTTATGTCAATTTTTATGAGTAGTTAATTATGTTCTCCATTTTATTATCTTTCACATACCATGTAGTACAATATATGGGAAACATAAGCCTCTTGAGGAGCAGCTGCTGGGGTGTCATGTTCAGATTTCTCGTCACAGCATTTCTGCTCTTGTCTAAACTTCCCTGCAGGGCTCAACGTTGGTTAGTTACTTGCAGTGGAATTAAAAAGAAGTTATCTCATTCTGTATCCATCCCTGAGTGGAAGACAAACCTTGAGAATAAGCTGTACTGTAGATGTGATACTGTAGATACAACCACGTGTCCAGAAGAAAACAGTGTGTCCACATAAAGTTACTAACTGTCCATATGTACCAGAGGTGACTGTAGTCTACAGCAGAAACTTTATCACAAACTTCTCAGACTGTGTTACTAACGAGCACTGATAAGTGAGGTATTTAGGGCATTTGACTACCCTGTCATGTGCAATCAGAGGTGATACTGCTTGGCAGGCCAGACAGCTGACAAATACACCAAGAGGGGGAAAACCCATCAGTTTGGAGCCCATTTGAGTCACTGAGTGTTTCCAACCCACTCACTGTTAGCTCACCTGGTGTGAAGGAATAATGATTTCTATTGATGTCTTTAAAGATTAGAATTTTCCTGTACTTTTACCTTTCCGAAGTTTGGCCTCTCTACAAGACTGCCGAGCGTTGGTACAGGAGGCCCTTTTCAAGAACACTATCCCATGAGCCTACAATAATCATGCACAACAATGAACATGATTGCTTCTTCTACGCCCTGAATGAGGACAATTTGCACAATAAACCTCAAGTAATTACAGGATTAATTACATGTCAATAATTGTATCCGCCAATACAAATCATTTAGTTCTACCTTCTGTCTACCTGCTTATTATTTCTGATGTTTACGATGGTCTTGTCAGTATGTCACAATGCAGCAGCAATAAAAGAAATTATAAACTAAGAGACTAACATAAACAAATACATCCTCCAAAGCATTCAAACACTGAGCAGATCACCTGAGAGTAAGCGTGGGTGGCTGCAGAAAATAGCGCCTGAGTTTGCGAAAGAAAAACAAACAAGAAATGTTCTTCCTGATAGCTGAGATGTCAAGGAGACATAGTGTAACTGGAAATGAAGGGCTGAGCAGAGTGGAACCAGACCTAGCCTGTTCAGGAGCCCTCTCACTCACAACAAGTGATTTTGTCTGGCACTGTCCCTTTTGTTGACACCGTGAGGTTCTCATGCCTATTAGGTTGCTGTCTGTGAGCGGGCACCATGATGACATACCCTGCACAATGCCATTGGCTGGCACAGTGTCATTGTCACATTATCACCTGCTTGCTTGACTGGAATCGTTCTAGACGGCTGGAGCGGAGAGGTGCACAGGCTTTGTCTTTTTGCATTATAGTGTTACAGTATCAGCGGATGACATACCTGTGCTGTTTAGTCATTGTATCGCTGTGACATCACTAACATACCACATTTTTTTGTGCAACTTAATGTAAAAAACGCCTATTTTCTGTCTTCTCAGTCATCCTCCCCTCCTGGGTTTTTAATCGGTGTGTTAGCCTTGTCATGCCGATGAGGAAGTCTTGTATTTTTTTTTTCTGATGGCTCATCCCTGTGTGGGCAATCGGGTGTTGGCCCTTTTTTGGAAACAAAATTCCCCCCCTGCCAATAATGAAGAGTGTTACAGGCTTTAACTGTGATCTTATGGTGAGAGGCAGCGTGGGAAGTTTGGTGAACTTCCTAACCCCACGCACCACCGCAGCACATTGACCCGCGTCACGTGACAAAGGAATGCTCCGCATCTTTTGTTTTAACACCCACCACACTCATGGAGTTGAGAGCAATTTTGCATACTATAGAATGATCACTAGCTTGGCATTTTGCCTCCCCATTCTCCTCCAGTGCTATTCCCAAACAGGATTTGCAGGCAGCTCTCTCCTGCATCTTTTAAATCACTTCAAGCGCTACTGAAGCCTTTTTCACCCAAAGCGGGCACTAATCTAATGGCATCATTTGGGCCTGCACACATCGAGAGAATCAACCCCTTTTTTTTCTATGCTTAAGGTTTTGTGAACAGAGGAAAACAAAAGGCCGGCCCAATGAAGCGCATCTTTGCTGGCAGGCTGAATAGAGGGGCCCCTTTCATGGCTGTTTATGAGCACCCCTCTTCAAAAACACACATACAAATCACATCCAGTTCTCCCAATGGCTCCTCTGATACGAGGATGATGGCAGGGAGGGGTGCTGGAATCTTGTGGTGCCTCTCTCCCCTTTCATATGTTCCAGTTGATGGATTTCCACCCAGCGTCACCCCAGCTTTACTATCGGATCCATCGGTTTGTTTTCATGGGTTGAATCACATGTTACATAAGAGCAAGATGAGCATCTCTGCCGAAAACATCATTAAAATGTTCCACGTAACAGATACTGGACAGAAGGCAGGAAAAAAGGCAGAGTTATTAAACTGTCTGTTGCCTTCGGTGCTTCAGAATGTGAGATGCAGTTCATGGGGTGAAGTGTCTATCACAACACTGTGCAGCATTTTGACTACCATGGAAGTGTGCGTCAAAATATGAATAAGGGCTGCAATAGATATTTTCACAATCAAGTCATTGGCAGCTTTTTTAATAATCTATTAATATTTTAATTAGCATTTAATGGTTCCAGCCTCTCAAATGTGAGCATGTGCTGCTTTTCCTTATCTCACATTATTAAATTGTGTTTGAGGTTTTGGACTGTTGGTCTGACAAAATAAACAAAATAAGTTAAAAGAAACAGAGGAAGTAATCTCAGGGCTGGGCAATATATCAATATTATATCGATATTGTTATATGAAACTGGATCTTTTGGATATTGTTGCATTATAAGTGTTGTCTTTTCCTGGTTTTAAAGGCTACATTGAAGTAGAGTGATGTCATTTTCTAAACTTAGTTCTAGCTGTTCTATTATTTGATTTCACCCTTTTAGTCTTGATTTCCTTATTACTGATTATTACGTATCAAAAATCCCATTGTTTAAATATTTTGTGAAATCCCTACAGTATTGTTGCAGTATCAATACTGGGGTACTTGGTCAAAAATATTTTGATATTTGATTTGTTCTATATTGTCCAGCCCTGAGTCACAGACAGACATTTATTTAAGTTTTCTCATGTTTTAAAGAACGATTTATAGAGCGATTTATTAAATAATTATTTTTTAAAAAAGAAAGAAAATCAGCATATTAATCAGTAATGAAAATACTGCAAGTGCTGCTCTAATCTGGTGATTTTTTTTTTTTTAAATTTAATGTAGAAAATGTTATTGCCATGTTAATGCCATTCTCAGTTTCCCTGAGCTCATTGGGAAACTTTCAGACTAACTGTCCAAAGTCCAAAGCTATTAATTTTACAATGATGTAAAACAATGATGAAAAACACCATAATTAAGAAAATAAAATTAGCAAATTGCACATTTTTTGGTTGAAATTTGAAATTATTTAAACAATGAATCCAATATCAAAATAGATGCTATTTAATTTTATAATTTAGCTTTAATTATTGCAAGCAGTGCAAGCGCTTTAGATAATTTCTCCTCATATTTTGTCCTGTCTCGTCTGTAGGCCTGTTGATCAGTTGTAACCGGAGGGTTTGGACTTAATTCAGAAAGCCTCTCAGCATGAACAAAATATAGTTTAAATGCAGCTTTCAACCAACAGCAGCACATGAGACAATAGGTTTTATTGTGAGCGACGACTACATGCTCTCCGTGTAGTTACACTTATGACTAAAGTCGCTTGCATTTCTTGATTATGCTGTTTCCAAACTGCCACATTGTTTCACTGGCAAAATGTCATACAGTGCTGTCAACATGTGATTTACAGTGTTTCAGGGTCATTATAAAAGTCTTTTGCTCAAAGGTGTAATTAAGTCCAACTGTAGTGCTGTGTTTTTATTGGTTGAATTATATAATATTTTGTAAGGCTCATGATGCAACAGCCGCTCAAAAATTGAAATTAATTTAATCTATCCTTCCCTGAATTCTGTCAGACAGTGTTTATAAAATGAAATATATGAAATGTGTTCTGTGTTAGTGTGCACATGCTCATACTCACAAGAGTGAGCGAAAGAGCAGGCGAACTTGTGGATGCATGCCTCTTTCCTTGGGTCAAGTATGAAGGTCAGAGAGCTGACAACTTCTGAACAAATTGCAAGTCATCCCACCACGAAGTCGATCTTCTTGTAACTACCTTTTCCGCTCTGTGTCATATCTTGTTCAACAGGTAGAGGTTTGATGGACAGGAGGAATGCAGGCAGAGGGATTTGTTTTGTAATTGCAGTCTATTCTTTGGGTGTTCTTGAGCAAACAGAGCGACGCTATGTCCTGTTTTTACGGGTTTCACACGTCACTGTTCAAACTCTCAAACAGGCTGGTCCCCAAGAGTACATGCAAGAGAACAAACAGTGCTCTAATACTTCACCACTCTGACCTTCTGCTAACTTGATTCACACATAGACAAACACACACACACCTTTTACTAATGCAGTCAAACCGCACTGTGCAAAAGGATCTGCAACATGTTCGTTTTAATCTTAGGTTTTTGTGGCTTATTTCTTGCGCAACTGAATGAAATAAAGCAACAGAGACGTGGATAACGTTGATGTGAACCAAATCTGACTTTTGTTCCGATCAGAGCACTTTAGCCTCGGAGGGTAAATAACATAATAGTGTGGATCCACCTGATGTACCAACAGTCCACCTCCAGTTTACAACTTCAACAGTTTTTCCAAAATATTTAAAAATAATTGTATTTAATGAATGACTTTCCATATCCGGAAATAGCTTTGTTTTTTAATGCAGCACGGGTCTCATAAACATGGGTGGTGGGAGCTATATGTCACGTTTAAGTAGCATACAAGTGGCACATTTCAGGCTTCGTGTGCCGTCCTAATTGAGTGCTACTTTAATGTGTTTGGGTCAAAAGCATGGAAAGAAAACAGTGGGAATTCTGTGGGAAAGTTTAAAAGCTCATAAAATGATGGATTTCCAAGTGCTCCCTTAATCCCAGCAAAATGTATTGAAACAGTACAATGTCTATTTTTGTTAATGGCATGGAAAAATATAGAGGAAATGTGTAGTGCTCCCTGGATGGTGCGCGCAACTGTGTGTCTCGGGCTGATTTAGTTTATGTAAGCATGTGTGAAGTAGTTAGGTGCGTATGAGTCTGGACTTGTGTGTCACTGCAGTGCTGCCGAGCTCCCTGCCATGTTGTCCTTCTGTACAAACAGAGAAGGAACCAAACAACACCTACTGCTTCTTTAGATCCCTCTGCGATCCTCTCTTTACTGTTCTTTTCCTTTCCACTTGTTTTAAATCTGCCTCCGATATACAAGGCATTCCTTTGTGGTTGTGTAACGTGATTTGAGGCGAACAGAGAGAGGGCGAACGAGACAGACAGAGAGAGAGAGAATGAAAAAGAGCGAGAGGTTTGTCTTGCTGGGTTTCACGTCCTACTGTGCGCTCATATTTCTCAGCCCGCTTCACAGTTGTGGGTAGCTGGCTTATCGTTGGCCTCCCCAGCTCTTTCCGTCATGCGTGGCCTACGTTAATCTCTCTTGTGTACTGTAAACCGCCCCTAATAACCCTGCACACGATTAAAGCAAACATCTTAATAACGGCCTGCCTCATTATCAACTCACACTGGGAGAATGAGTGGTTCGACCTCACCTCTGTAATCACACATATGTGGCTCAGAAACAAGCTGGAGAACAAGGCAGCCTGCTCATTTGGTATCTGATACAGAAAAAAAAATCACAAGCCTGTGAGCTTGTCTGATTTTCTCATTTTCACAATTGATGTGATTAAATGAAGTAATCGTTGCTGATGAATCTGCCATGTGAGCATAATTTTCTGCTGTTTATGACGGGACGGGCTGCAACAATGAAAGTGAGGTGCAGGATTGAATGTAGGGTGTTGCTCTAGAGGGTGCTGTTTACTGAGGAAATGTGCTTTCCTCCCCTTGAACCTGCTGCTCTCTCTAAATCTTAATCTCTTTACTCTGTGGAAAACATCATGTTTTTAAAATAGTGAAAACAGTGTTTAAAATTTTCTGTGCTGTTATCGGATATTTTGTTAAAATTGATGCATCAGATTAGATTCAACTCTCAAGGGAAAGTGAGATATGAAATATAATAAAGTTTCTCAAAGGACAGATTTTTCAGTGTGTGGTATTGTGCTTCAAGGCCTCTCCGATATGACATTAGGCCATTGTAATCCCTCTCTGTGTGTGTGTTAGTCCTCCTCACCTGTGGCTCCCGCTCCACACACACACACACATACAGACATACAAACGCTCGCAGATGTTTACACAAGCTTCACACAGCCAACAAGAGCAGATGATGAGCTGTCACTTAGACCTCCACTGGCAGAACGGAGATGGGGAAGAATGTGTCCGTGGTGATGGTTACACCTGTGCTGTCTGTGGTTTCCTGCGGCGCTATTGCAGGGTGTAATCCCTAACATCGCCCGTGTTTATGCTTGTGTTTTAGTTACAGGCCTGATACTCGCATGCTTTAGAGCTTAGATGGGACTTCTGCTTCAGTTACTCCTCAGCCTGGCCCAGGGGCATCCTCCCCAGCCTGCCACACACAGGCTCATCCCCGGCATGTATGGATACAGTAAACAAACACGGTAGCTTTCTACATGTGTCATACATCCTGAGTTACCTCCCTGCACTGTACACACAGTCAAGTATCATAGAAACTCCAGTTAAAGGCTTTTTTTTAAATATCAAACTAGACACTGTGCTCTGTTTAAAGCTGTTGTGTAAAAAGTAATTTATGTTCAAACTCTGTTCTAAATTTAGAAAGTGCAAAACCATATTTTTCTGTTGATCTGGACTTGGATTGCCATAACAGGATCATTTACAGGGAACATTTAGTTGCGGCTGTTTCCTTATGTACTCGGAGTATTTGAGGAGGTCTTTTTTTGTTGTTTTATATGGTTTGTATTTCGTCATGAGTGACGCCGGCTGCACCACTGAGGTCATAAACGGGGAGGAGAAAGTTCTCAGTGCCAGCAACTGAACTCACTTTTTATTTTAGTAAATATGCTAAATTTAGAGCTCGGCTGTGGCCAAAAGTTCGTCCCAAACTCCCTGAATGACACACCTTTCGAGAAGTGACTCTCAACATCTGCTATTTTTATCATAATCTCACTTTCCCCCCCTTTGTTTTTGTAACTTTCTCTGCTCTCTTTTTCTGACAGACGCACTATAAATGATGCAGTCCTGTTTTTCATTTATAAGATTTGTTGGGTGGATTATTACAGAGAGGATCCTAATTCCCACTAAAGAAAGGACATGCTTCAGCAGTGTTTATGAAAACACTGAGCTCTGACGTGAGTAGCAGTGGAGAACCAGTAACAGGTCCTCTCTGCTTACACACCCTCCTTACACCGCTGCCCAGTGAAAGGTCTGCTGTAATGTAATGGTGGCATTTCAACCCTTAAAAGCAAGATGGCCAATTGGATAATGGGATTCGGTTTGCCATTCTGGGGAGCAAACCAAGCCGTGACACTGCATAAAGTTCCCTGTGACGGCTTCTGCTGACTGAGACAAAACCTTACACTACATAAAGTCTGGCCTGTTATAAGTACAGTATGGAAGCCTTGTGGTTCTTCTTCTGTACAGAGTGACATTGATGAGATCCACCCGTCGTCCGTCTGTTATTTCTGTCCCTGACCCATTATTGTCAAACGGCGCTCTGCTCCACTGTAAAGTGGTCAGTGTTTTGGAAGCTGGTCCTGTGGGTTGAGGCTTTCAACCGTTTTCCATTCGTACCTCATATTACATGCTCTAACAGTGTTTTACCTAAATGAACCCAGCTGAACAAATGGAGAGTGAAGAGTTAAGCAGATATAGCAATGTAATACTATATACTGTAGGTGGTGTGTGAAGTGACGTTTGCCCTCTTTTGATTTTTTTTTTTTTTCTCTTTCACAGTGAAGGAATCCAAATTCTTGGAATGAGATGTCAACCTTTAATTGCTTCCAAGGGATCTTCTGGTGAGTATGTATATATATATATATATGTTTCAAAAGACTGCAAATAGTCTCAGTGTGCTTTTGGTGCCACAGTGTTAAAGTTCTCTCCTGTTTCATTTTCGCTATGTCCGTGTGCTTAACCATGTGTCCCTACTGGGCAAGCATAGCCTACGTTCACATTACAAGCAAATGTGGCCTAAACCTTTTTTTTTTTTTTTTTTTTTTTGCTCTCATGTGACACAGTTATGATTTTTTCAGAGTGTGGACACAGAAATTGAGGTTAGCGTTAGTTCAGGCAGGACACCAAGCTCAGCTCACATCCCAGCTATATCAGCTGATCTCAGTTAACTGATGGAGCAGCTGATTGATGGAAGGGAGTCAGCTGATAGATCACATGACTCCTTTCAATGCAACCAATTGGCGAATCTTATTCAGGGCGCCCTATTTAAACTGCTCTGGCCTGCCTACTGTTGCTGCTTCCTCCTTTGCAACCTGCCTCCGCCCCAGCTTCTCCTTTTCATGCTGTGTCTGACTTATCAATGTCATTTCTGTTTGTCATTGATGCTGCTCTGTTCTGTTCTTGGGGGTCTTTGCTGCTGCTCTCCCTGCCTTAGGCTTTCCATGTAGGCGCATGGAAGGGCAGGGAGGTTTGCTCTCTCTGACTCAGGCTTCCCTCATTTGGATGTGGAAGGGCAGGGAGGTTTGCCCTCTCTGCCTGACGGCTTTCTACGTAAGCGCGTGGAAGGGTGGAGAGGTGTGGTCTCTCCTCCATAGGCTTTCCACAGTGGCGCATGGAAGAGGCTTTCTGCGTAGGTCTAGGAAAAGCAAAGAGGCCCCAGAACAGAGCCATACCGCCAAATATAATACCGCTACTACTACTATAATACCGCTGTGTTCCTGACTGAAATCCATTTTTTCCAACAGGCTGCCCCAATCTCCAGCCAGTACTGAGCCTTACTGTCAGATCCTTGCGATCCTTGAGTTCTGCCTTGTCACAAGGTGGTGACAGCTATATTGTAATAGCCCTGGACATTGTTAAGTTCTGGGGATACTGTTCCTCTGTGAAACCCTCAACTACACAGCCCCAGCACTCCTGATTCCTCCCGCACCGACTCTTTTTCCACAGAACGACCAGCAGTAGCTACTAATAGAGCTATACGGCTTTTGCATTCCCTCTGCTTCTCACCTTCATGCCATTGTTTTTACGGCTCATAATCCTGAAGCTTCAGTTGTTTGGAAAATGTCCCATTGGACCAAAAGCCCATTTTACTACAGCTACATACCAAAAACAAATACATTCCTCCCAAAGCTACACATTCGTTTTTCCAACGTTCGTCATTCTGCATAGTAATTAGCCATGTGTTTCTGTTGGGAGATCGGCGTCTATGAACAACTGTCATTTGAAATCCGCAGCAGTTTGTTCAGGAAATGAAGCTTGCATCGCTACTTCATTCATTTTCCTCCCAGATGCCTGCCTCGCAAATGTGATATTTTGTGTTGTTCCAATGCAAATGTAATGTGTGTGATATTATTGGTTGCATGTGAGGCGTTTCAGGGCATTAATCTCAGATATGTGTCACTTCAAACACAAATGTGAACAGCACAGGCAGAAGGATCAGATGTGGAGAAAAAATTGGAACTGAGCATCAAGCCTTGTAATGTGAATGTAGCCTTTGTTGTCATAGGGTGATGTTATGTCCTTATCTCCAAGCTTTTCTTACCAGCAGTGTTTTACTTTGCAGCTCTTGTGGCTGACCCAGATGTGCTGAATGTTTTCACTATCTGTAACAAAGCGGACGTATGCCAGAGACTTTTAGTGTTACTGTGGTTTAGCCTCATAAAACTGATGCAACTTTTAACCGTGGGCACAACTGGCAGCCAAATGTTAATTATTTAGCTTAACATGAAGAATTTAGACAGAATTTACTGCATGATATTTGTTGTGGTTTACTAAAGAGATTGTTCTCATCCTCGACATGGCATTTTAACACAAAGCATTTAATCACACTGCTTTTTAAAGCCACAGCCATTAATACTGTTTTGTGACGGTGCTGTAGCCTGCGGGACTCAGTGTACTTAGCCCCTCTCCCACATCCCATCAGCCCCGCTCCCTCCCCACTGGTGCCCCCTGTCCCTTACTCCCTCATTCAGCTGGTCCACCCTCTACCAACCAGTGTGCGCCTGTCAGCGTGTCACCCCAGGGTGATGCCCCTCTCTCAGCCCCTTGGGGCCCTTTTGACTCCGCAGCACTCAGTGTTTGCCCAATCATTTGGGAGCCGGATACGGGGATGAATTGTTAACTACAGCAGGTCAGCCTGTGCCCCACAACCCCCGGCCCTCTCTGCTCCCCCCCCGACCTGCTGTTGACTCATCTCCATGGCAATGGGGCAGGAATTTGTTTTCTCTCATGTGTCTGCTGCCAGCCAGCTACCCGCCACCCTCCGCCGCCACCGCCTCCCCCTCCACTTCTTCTCTTCATCCTCGCCGCCTCTGAGCGCCCAATCAAGAGGCAGCTGGAGGGAGTCACATGGTCAGGAAGTGTTGAGGGTGCATCCCACTGAGCGAAGCAGTGCTGTCACTGGAGCTTTGCTCTGCTCGGCTGGGAAAGAAGGCCTTAGGGGGAAAATGTGTGTGATTTGTTTGGTCGGAAAGTACAGTCATCAATGATTTCCTGAGCATACAGACGTTTTTAAACACAGGCGATCAGAAATGCACACACACATATACACATACATACACACACACACATGTTTTGAGGAGGCTATGTGCAGCCATGTGGTTTATAATGTGCAACTTATTACAAAATACATTATGTGTAAGCCGCCTAAATCCTCCTCCTGCAGCCATCATGATGGCCTTAGTTAAAATAATTCAATTTCTGTTTATTTTTGCAGTGCAATGATTAAGAGAAACCCCAAACAGAGCGAGCCTGTCATATACATTATAGTTGTGTACCAGTCTATTTCCACGCTTCACATAGCATGGTAATACAGTACAAAGAGACACAGAGTCCCTGCATTCCTCATTGCTATGATTTTGTTATGAAAAATGCTACATGTGGCTCTCTGAGATCAAACGTGGTCCCATCTTTTTTGCTAACACAGTTGTGAGCAGTTTAATTCCCACCATTGTCTCAAGGTATCGACAAGCTCAAGTGTGTACATGCGCGAGTGTGTTTGTGTGTTTGCCTCCACACGTGTTATTAGCTTAGGGCAGGTGAGTGTTTGCCTACCCGTCTCCCTTTATGAGGTGAGTGTTTGCCCAAGGAATGCACCACGTCCGATTTGTCATTGACTCTTATTGTTCAGCTCATCCAACTGGTGCCTTGAGGTTGAGTTGTGCTGTGCCCTGGCAAGTGAGAAATATGTGCTTTCCTTCCTCTTTTTTTTCTCTCTTGTATTTGCACACTTTCTTGGATGTAAATGTGACTTGGTGGAAAAGTATTAAGGATGGTAAATGCATTCGGAACGAAAATGAGAGGAGTCCAGACCTGCATCAAGCAAAAGTGGAAAGTGAATTATTAAACATCACGATCAAGTTGAATGTCACCGATTTCAGAGAATTTACAAAAGTTTTGATGAAAGCCAGAGTTTGAGCCTGGCTTCTGCTCCCCATCTGTAACTACATGGAACGTTCTTGTTCTGGACTTGGGTCAGTTGAGATAGAAAATTACACAAGTCGTCACTCTTCAATTATGCATTATGCAAACTGAAGTGAAAAAAAGAGACAAAGTGTGACGTTATTGAGGGGAATTACTTCTAACCAGGCACATCCTGTAGATACATATGAGCCCTGATGAGCAAAATTGGCTCCCTCGCTTTGTGGTAATGAGGAAGCCTCAGCAAACTAATCCCTCCCACTGCACTTGAGTGGTTAACAGAGTCATAACAAATGGCATGTGCAGCTTTTTATGCTTATTTCCAGAGAGATTAAATATTCAACATCACAAATAGCAAGATTTTTGTTTGCGTAGAAGTCTGTATGCATGGAAGTGTGCGGATTCCTGTGGATATCTGTGTAAAAATGTACACATATAAGTATATTTGAGTTTGCGTGCATGTGTGCCTGCGTGTGTTTGTGCGGCTGTCATCCTGTGCCACCATCTGGGTGGTCCTCACGGCTGGTTTGATGGTAATCCCCCTGTCCCATAAATCAGTGTCCGGGCTCGGGCCGGGAGCTGATGCTGTGTGACCAGTGGAGCGAGGGGCTTGAGGCACTAAGCCGAGACCCCAGCCGCTGCCCTGGCCTGGCCTGGCCACACGTCAGCTCTCCACACCACCTTTAAAATAACTCGTCATGCATGGCTGACTTCGGGAAATGGCCTCAGCTCCAAGAACATACGAGCCACCGGCAATATAAGCCGCAGTAGAAATGGAGGGCACTCTCATAAACTCTAGCAGCAGAAGATAAAGTTTCATGACTTATAACCTGAATAGTTTGTGACTCCAAAGCCTCTCCCTCAATATGCTGAACTTTGTCATTATGCATATTTTTCTTTTTGCAATTTTCAAATATTATAAAAATGTATTTACAAATAATACATTTGTTTGTTCCAACTGGTGGCTAACAACTCAAAGTGACTTTTGATAGCCTTCGAGAGAGCTGCTTTTAGTTCAAATGTTTCTGTCTGACTGAAAGTGCTAAGATTAAAGCTATATCTTAGTCTTTGTAGGGCCTGTACCTCTCTCTGAGAATGAGGAGGGAGGATGAAGGCCTGTCCGAGCTGTCTGGCTTGCATACAGCTCTCCGCTGAGCTTTTATCTAGGGAGATTGGTTGCAGCTCTGTCCAGACCCAGCTCCCAGGGAGTGCACAGTCCTGAGACCTGTGGCATTAATAAAGATAATGCTGTTTGGAATAATAACAGTCAATTCCGCCCAATAGAGGGGAGAGACAACAGAGTGTAGCGGAATACAAAAGAAGCCAAGATGAAAGGCTGAAAGGTAGTCGTGTGTACCTCTCTGGCTCTCTTGTGGGAACTGATGGAACCGTTATCAACATGCTCGCACACAAACAGCACTGAGAGGGACCCTATGCCGATTTTGACCCTCAGGTGCCATGACGCAGAAATGCAATTTGTTCTTTTGTCTGCCAAGATCACAGAGGGAGAGCAGTGACTTGTCTTTCTTTCATTCTTACTTATTTTTTTTCTCCCTTACTCCCCTCCTTTTCATTCTCTCTGTTCCCCATTGCCTTCAGTGAGTGCAATTTAGTTTGATGAGCAGGTGGTCTTTTTTGAATCTCACAGTGCTTTTGGCTCCCACCTCTGGCGTGTGGGGCTTTCAGTTGGAGTCAGTCATGTAGGCCAGGATTAGAAGGGTGGAGGAGAAGGAGGAGGAGGTCCAGTAAGAGTCTTGGTATTGGCGACCTCAGCGCCCTGCAGTCAGAACCATGCAGAGTGCAGATTGAAAGAGTTATTTTGTTGCTAAAGCTCTCAGCCGCACCCCAGATGGCTTTTGTGCGGGCCAGGGACATGTTTGGGGACAGGGTTAAAGCAACAGAGTCCTTCAGGCTTGGTGAGTCTGTGGGCTCAGCAGGTAAAGCACTGTGGGCCAGACAGACTGAGAAGGCAAAACGTTGTAGTCTCGGCACTTTTCCACCTTGAATCTGAACAGTGGACCGAAACAAAATAAGTGGATTAGAGCAAAGGGAAGACATACTTCTCAGCACACCCACATACACACACACACACACACACACACACACACACACACCCATATACACAGTGAGATTAAGGCCTCCGAACATCCACCCAAGTTAAGATTTATTGGAGCATCTCATCTGAGTCACATAAGACAAAAGAGCTGGTAGAAAAGGGAGGGAAACGTGCTGCGTCTGCATTTCCAGTGGAAGCCCTTTCTCCCCTTGCACACTATTTCCTGGTAGCAGAAAACAGCACCTACTAAATTACAACCCGCTTTCACTGCTTTACCTTTGATCTCAGTTTCATCACACACTGCTAATTAACCAACCCTGTTAGTACTTAAAGGAATTTATGGCCCATTACTTTATCTGTCCAACATCCCTCTGCAATAATCTCCATGGTGACGCCTAGACAAGCAATCAATATTTTGTCAATAATGCTAAACAGGTGTGCTGCTCTGCTTTCTGTCTCATGTTGACTTCTTGTGTCGTAAAAGCCCTTCTGCCCTTGAGCATGAGGACTTGGGTATAAGCCTGTCATTGGCCGGTTATTTTAGACATTTTCAATCCCCATCGCTATCTGAAATGAGTCTTGCTTTGCCAGACGTACCTATTCACTGCGTTCGTTTTAACGCCAGGCCTTACCTCTCCATACGCAAATGTTCCACCAAACAAGTTCCCATCCATTTTCCAACTGCATATCCTCTTGAGGGTCGCGGGGGGGCTGGAGCCTATCCCAGCTGACAATGGGCGAGAGGCAGGGTACACCCTGGACAGGTCACCAGACTATCGCAGGGCTGACACATAGAGACAGACAACCATTCACACTCACATTCACACCTACGGACAATTTAGAGTCACCAGACCCTCTGTCCAGACCCGGCTCCCAGGAAGTGCACAGTCCTGAGACCTGTGGCATTAATAAAGATAATTCTGTCTTTGGACTGTGGGAGGAAGCTGGAGTACCCGGAGAGAACCCACGCTGACACGGGGAGAACATGCAAACTCCACACAGAAGAGCTCCCACACCCGGGATCGAACCGGGAACCCTCTTGCTGTGAGGCGACAGTGCTAACCACCACACCACCATGCCGCACCAAACATGTGCCCTTCCAACACTATTTTGCAAAGCACTGTTGCTGCATCCTGGGCCTAGCGCTGCCCAAGACAATTGTGATTTCTTTAAAGGAACCACCCTGAGCATTTTCCCAACCTTTGCCGAAAACACACCAAGAAGCGACAAAGTTTGGCCTGTGGCAAGCTGCCATGTAGTGTCTATGGAAAGCTGTGGCCATGTGATTCTGCTGCAAAGTCTGTCCAAACTAAAAGTTGGGGCTAGTTTAAGTTGTAGTGGTAAATTGCATCCAAAGAATACCCGCAGCCAGTCCGTAAGTCCAGTGACTCATGTGACAATTTGACCTAAGTTACAAAGACATTTCTTCCCACCTTTAACACATGAACTCTCCTCTCAGTCAAAGAACAATGGAATTATCACAGTAAGCCGCACTTTGCCATGGCTTGGTGTGTTTTTTAGCATTAGTGCAGAATTATGATGGGTTCAGCTCGACCTTTCTCCAGCCCTGGCTCAGCAAGAGATAGAGCTGGCTGTACGAGACAGTTGACAAGTAGTTTAATCACTGCCCATGTTATATTAAACTGCATGTAATCATATAATAAATTCAAAGGTAACATTACCTTTTCAAAGAATGAGATGTTGTTTGTATTTTCTTAAAACAAGACCATTATTTAACCAGCATATTTCCTCTACATAAACAAGATATAATCTACTGTATATGTCTTTAATTTATGCTAACTGTTTGCTGGCTAACTCAGCATCACTGTTGACTCAAAGTTTTGTCAGAAGCAGCTGTATATGTGTCAGTCACTGGAAAATCAAATAGTCGCCCTACTGAATATGGCTAACAAGAAGTCAGTGTCAGAATGAGAAATGTTTTGGTCTGAATGTCAAGCAACAGACTTTGAGGTCTCAGCTGTAAATCAAAGTGTGAGGGGTGACTGGGTGGACTCTTCTGTTTGCCATTCTGGGTTTGTCCCCCGAGTGTTTGTCATGGAGGTTTCGCAAGTGGCCGTTTCTACTTGCACTGATAAACAGCAGGGATTGGATCCAGACCCTGCTGGGTTCTAGTTGGAGCCCCGGGGCCTGTAACCACACAGACCGGGAATGTTAGTCATTTGTTTATTATTGGTGATATTTGCCCGCTCCTAATCCCTGGCTGGATTAGCCTTGATGTGTTCCTCATCCCACCTTTTTCCACCGTTGCAGTCCCTGGCATTTACACAAGGAGTTTTGCATGTTTTGTTAATGTGTGCATTGACAATATGCACACACATGTGCATGCAACGGCGTGCTTCTAGGCTTGTGCGTTGATCCATGGATGTGTGTTTGAGTGTGTGTGCCATATCGCATGTGTCGCTGAAGGATGTTTGTAATCAAGGGAGTTTGACAGATATCCCCTCTAACTCCGACCCATGTAAGTCTGTGATCAGTGTCAATAGGAAAACTCTGGTACTGTGGCTGACTTTTTATCCCATGCCAGGGCATCTTGCTCTATGGCCGTGCTCGCAGCTGAAGTGCGTGTTTGGATCAACGGGGCTCCAGAAAGTGTTTTCTGACATTTATTTTCAAACGGAAACACACAAAGAGCCTTATAGGAACCAATTAATCAAAGATGCTGAATGTCAGCGTGGCGTCATTGGAAATCGGAAATTACTGATGTCATGAGGCAGAAGAAAGTGGTCAGAGTGGTGCTTACGTGTCTGTCCCGTGTGTTGTGAAACTATTGGCCGGGAGTCACCTGGATCCGGGAGGGAACAGGCTTTACTTAGCGGACCTAACTTGTTCGGCGTGACCTTTAAAGAGCTGATCCCTAACACTACATAAATCTGTTTCCAGTTTCAAAACACGACCACGCACATGCACATTAACATGCCGTGCTCTTTTACCCGCAGTGTTTTTGTGGGTGTGAAAGTCCTGCAAATCTGCACAAACACTTTGGCCCTGCACAAAATCCCTTCTCCCCCATTCCTCCCACAAGCATACACAGAAGAAGATACGCCAACGTGAGACTGACAGACTTATTCACGACATAGACATGTAATTATCTATGTTTATGTGTGTGGGCTTTGAGGCCAAGAGGTTAAGAATGACGCTTCATGAATTTTTAGAATACTTGACTCAAACTTGTCTGGGTGAGAGTCCCATCTCACTGCAGGGAGCAAAGTGTACTTGACATGATTTAGGGGGACTCAAGTTTCAAATGATTTAGGGCACATCCAAGTCAAGTCACAAGTCTCTATAAGCAAGAGTGAAGACACAAGTGAATGGCACAGCATTTGCACATTCTCATCTCCAACCTATAGTGATTTTATAGAGCTAAGTACAAGTCATTCCCTGGCCAAAACTTTAGGCCTTTGCACACCAAGCCTGTATTTTTTTATCTGATAAAATAGTTACACACAGAAACCTTGCACACTGAGTGTACTGAGTTATATTGTTATATTTGTTGCGACAATATGCATTACAAGACAAAATGTAAAAGCACCCTTGCTTCTCTTCACTGGAGGCAGCTCCTCTGCTGTTGCCTCTTGTTGCCTGCATCTGGCATTTGGCACTGCGGCAAGGTGCTGACCTGTTTTCCCTTTCTGTTGCCACACTGTCGCTCCCTGTCCCTGGCTCCAACAACTCTGAACTTTCACCCAGGAGGCTGGTGTTCACTTCCCCTATGAATGTAGAGCCAAACCATAATATTTTTTTCTAAACTTAACTACATGTGTTTGTTGCACAATGAAATAAATGTAAATATGCGGCGTTTTATCGATAATGTAAGATTATTTTTGAAGAAGACTGTATGCATCTAATTAACAGAAACTGTACATTTCCTGTGTTTTGAAAAATAACCCCACAATGCATGTAACAGGCGTAAATTGACACGACGTCCCAGAACATCAACAACAGATGCACCAAGATTACCTGGCACATAATATGTACACTGACCAAGCTGCGATATATGAGTGTTAGTCAAACAAATGCAGGAAATCAAACCTGTTCCGAAAACTTTATGAGTGACAAAAGCTTCAGAGTCGATGTGTAAATGTGGTTGACACAACTTGAGGTTGTATTTGTTTTTAACCATGCAAACATTTTGGACAAAAAATATGAACAGTGTACTATGGCCTCTCATGTTTTGGCTTTCAAGTCTCAAAGCAAGTCTTTAGGCAGTCAGTTTTTCAGAGCAGTCAAGTTCAAGTCAGTTCTCATGTCCTAATTTTTATGTCTTGGGTCCGATTTTTGAAAACCACCTTGAATGAATCAAGCTCAGTAAACCCCAAAACAGTGTCTGACCCTCCCTCAACATCCTTTCTTTACCCTGCACAGAAAGTGCTTTTACTCCCTGCACATGGAAGCTGTCCAGCTGAAGCGGTCACAGCTGAGCTTCATGGGGTGTTGGTTAATTGGCAGTTTTTGGTAAGTGCAGTTATGCTCCACTATGCATATCTTCCTCAATGTCCCTTGCACTATTTGCCTTTTTAAAGTGTCCTTTAATTGGCTGCACAGTCACAGTCTCCTGCTCGAACTGTCCCCTGTGGTACCTGAATGTGGCCTATTTGACCCTGAGGCCCTGGGGTGAAAACCTCATATTTGGCAGCCAAACCCAATCAACGTTGACCAGATTTTTTTCTGCTTTTGTTTTCAGTCTCAATCTCTTTTTTTCTCAACATCTTTAATAAGAGTTTTGAAGGTGATCTCTTTGCATAGAGACAGTATTTGGGCCTCTGAAAAGCAAAATCCGCTCAGTTTCAACACCTCCTCATAATCCTTACCTAGCCTGTGTTTTTGTGAGAGTCTGCCAGCCTCAGTCAGGCAGTTCTGTCAACATGCTAACATGCCTGCCTCCTCAGCCCCAAAGAAAGGCCTCATATTTGGGCTCTAGAGGACCCTGACTTGTCCATCTGATAGATCTGGCCACAGCTTCTCCCTACACACCAGCCACTTCCAACTGGGCTGCATCAGCAGTACTGAAAGACCTGAGAGTACTGTGATCCCACCATGGGGTGTATGGCTGTGGCTCCGGCTGCACTACACTTTAATCCCCTTCCCTTTTAACCACAATGGGAAACATGTGCTTACTCTGTGTAGGGTACAGGCCCACCATGGGAGAGGCTGTTTACTTTCACTCTAAAACTAACATTTCACAGCTCCTGTGACCACTACCTCTACTGGGTTAAAAAGGTGATAGATGATCATTTGGTTGCATTTTTGTTTGTTGCTGCTGCTGAGTAGAACTGTTTTCTCACTTCTCACATAAAATCTGACACGCAAATGAGTTCTTTCCACATTATGGTCAAGAACAGAGGAGGGGTGAGCTGTCGAATTTGTCCTATTAAAGAGCGGCTTCATGTAACTTTATTATCCACTTAAACTTCCATTTCCAAATGCAGCATACGACACTGATGATTGCACCTTTGCCTCTTGGTGAGAGAATTTAGCAAAACTGGGAACTGTGCTTGTCAAAACTATACCCTAAACCAACATAATCCACCATGTAGGATTTTTCCAGATGTGGGGAGTGCATCTCATTGCTTTAGATTTCAACACCCAGAACAGGAGTCTAAGGTCACGGTATGCGTCCGTAAAGTTGTGTTCTGTTTCCAGTGGTAAGACAGTTGTTTCTATGCAGGCAGGGAGCTACAACAGAGAGATGCAGTGGTGTAAAACAGCAACCAGTGGACATATGCCAACCCAGAGGACAGGAAATGCACTCCAGATGAAGATACTACATTGTGGTTTACTTTACCGGTGTGTGTGTGTGTTCAGGAATGTGTGCTATAGGACTGACCATATGTGTCTTGAGTGACATCACAGCATTTCCGAATCCTTTTACCTACTAGATCGGCAGTTTTTATTTTCATCTTTATCAATTCATTGATTGTTTAGCTTAAACAAATGTCAAATACCCTCATTGCTCCTTCTGACTAACAGAACATAAGGTATTTCATTTACAGTGATTCAAAACAGACTATAAATCCTGTAACCAGGAAACACTGCTGGTTTTACCTAATTTCAGTCAGGTATAAAAATCAACCTGCAGAGACTTGAAACCTGCTTGTCTTGTTACTGTTGTCTGCAGCTGCTCCACAGCACTGCAGCTGTACAGTATAAAGACAGATACAGATTTCACATAGCGGCTGCCGGTGTTGCGTTATACTTTTTAAATAGATAGCTGCACAAGTAGGCAGAATCTGTAGGTGATGGGACAAGATCTTAGTATCAGAAGTATTCTGATTTCTGTTTGTAGTCCAAGTTGTATCAACAAATCATGTTTGAACAAGAGGTAACAGTCTGTATAGAGAGGTGGATTGCAATCTTGGAACCAATCGGCTATTGTCTGATAAAGAGTTAGCTTTATATTATATTTACATGCAGATATCCATTTAAAAAGATTAGCCAAAATGACTGGCACATGAAAGAGGAAGTCTATGCCCGGATATCCACTGGCTACACCGGACAAGCCCGAAATATTGGTTCTCGCACCCAGAGGCTTTTTTCTCACCAAACGATAGCCGACAGATTCTGACATTGGTGTTGCATTCACTTGCTATGCTGTCATAAACTCCTACCCACAATATACAAACATGGATGTGCAAAAAAGGAAAATAAACATCTGGTAATTTTTAACATTACAAAGTTGTTGTTCAAAAACCACTTTCCAAACCTTAGTTGTAAGGGTGGGACCTTGAAGGCACCAAAAAAAAAACTTTGCACATAACAATCTTACTGTGTCAAAAAATGTTGAAATGATTACTTTGATGAATTACTCTGTCAAGCATATTGCAAGTCACTCTGCAAGTTGTGTATCTGCGCTGAAATTAATGGAAAACCAATGGCGGCCTGGAATGTCTTACAGCGTGGTTTGCTTTGGAAAATGTTTGCCAGCAGTGTTGAGTCGACACGTATTTGCCTTTCTTCGGCCAAAACACGTAAAACCAATTGTACAATAATTAACTGTACACAGTTGCTGTAGAAGTTACCATGCATCAGTCCAATCTGAGGCTATGGTGATCAATTCCCAACTCCTGGCTGGTGGCACTGTGTGACTGAATCAGATTTTGGCCTCCACGGGTGTGGCAGGTGATCTGAGGGATGAGTGAGCCCTTCCTGGGGTAACAGTAGCCCCAGCCAGCTCCCCCTGTTGCCCTTCCCCAATCTGCCCTTTCCTGTCACCTTATCTGAGCGTCCAGTGCAATCTAACCCAGGGCGCGGTCCCTCTTCTCCTCCGTTTCCCGTTGCCGGCCTCCATTGCTGGTCCTCTCAGATGTCAATGTGAAGAGAGAATCAACCCGCTTGAGTTGAACTTGAGTTGGGCTGACTGACGCCCCATTGTAGGCACAACTGTCTCAGCTTCCTGCCACCCACAACTTCCCACACTCCGACCTCCATGGCACCAAGGGCAAAAGGAGCACAGACAATGAGCTACACGGCTGATCTATTTAGTATTTTTGTTCTTTGTGATGAATGCCGAGACAGCAGTGATTGATTTTCCAGACTCGATGGAGAAGTAATTCAAGTTTCCTTAAAAAGTTACGAAGACAAATGAGATTTGCTTGTCGGTTGGGCCAGAGGGACATGCTGATGTAGTTGAAGGGCTTTCTGATTAGCAGAGTGGAGACTTAATGTAGATCCTGTAGGGACAGAGACTTGTACTTCCTCCAACTGTCTGGGTTTAATTAAGCCCACCAGTCCACCAGCAGCCAGCCAACCAGCTTCTTTTACATTGTGACTTAAAGACTCAAAGCACAAAATAGCTGCGAATCTGATCACTGAAGCTAAAACGTGCAGAGATATCAGCACCAAAGACGCAAACAAGTATGAAAATATTTGCTTTCTCACCATGTTTTACCACTCTTATTGTGCTTAATCAACCATCCGTGCGCTTATTTATCCACTAACTCAATCAGTCAGTAGAATAATTACAAAACATCCAATAAAATCACCGACCCAGGGAAATGTGACACTAATTTAAGCAGAAGAAACCAGTGTGATTTCCCTGCACATTAGTTCTTGGTAACCTGAATAGGACTTGAATCATTTGCGAATCATCTATCAGTTGCATTCCTGCCAAACACACTATAAACATGTTTCCACATGTGCTCATTCCATAGCAGAGCTGCCAAACAGCAGTCGAGCGCTGCTGAAAGGAGGCTTATCATAGCCCTCTATGATTTTCCTTGACAAAGAAATTGTTTTGTTTTGTTCCTATTCAAGGGAATCTGAGGCCTTAGTTACACTCACTATAGACGTGCTGTATATTTACTGTATCCTGTAAATTTATATGCACATTTTGAGCCAGTTATTTCCGGGCATGGCTGATACTTGCAGGTTGTGTACATTAATAAAGACGAGAAGGTTTGTGGGACAAAATCTGATTAAGCTGGGTGTGTGTGTGTGTGTGTGTGTGTTGCATGGACCTGAGCCCTGGGCTTTAAATGTGTGTGTGGACTTGCAGACCTCAGCTCGGAGATGTAATCTGATTTGCAGAAATGAACGGGTCGTTTCACATGACTGGTTTAAAGGACCACTGGCGCAAGGTTGTGCCAGTGTCCCTAACTGGGGTGTGTGTGTGTGTGTGTGTGTGTGAGAGAGAGAGAGAGAGAGAGGGGTGGGGGGTGCATGCATGTGTGCTTGCATGCTTGTGTGTACACACCTACAAGTAGTTTTATTTTTTTGGTTTTGCAAAGTGCACTGCAGAAATATGAGCGTTTGTTAGTCCACGCTTCTAAACAGTAGAAATAAAAAGGTGTTGAAGTTTGCTGTGCGGGTGAACAAACCAGAATGCTGCACTTATTCTGTTGTTCTTGGTTTTAAATAAGATTTATTTGGGAAAAGGTTACATGAAAGTAAGGCCACTGCTAATTAACAGTCGATTACACATCTGGAAAAAAGTACAGCTCTGCTTTAGACGCTGATGCAGGTTTTGTTTGCAACTTTCTGTTTACACATCTCTTATAATCAGAGCTTTATTTTGAACTAATGGACCATCAGAAATTATATCAAATAATTGAAATCATCCTATAGCCTCAGCCCTCTTTAGAGGACTGCTGGGATCAAATCCCCTGAAAGCTTTGCCTCTGAATCCTCTCTGTTTTTTAACATTGTTTGTTGATGTTTTTTCGGGATGGAGATTCTCTGCTGGATGTGGTCCATCATGTGATTTTCATTGGAGAGTGGCCGGAGGAGACGACCACAGTAAAAGCAAGTGAGCGTGTGTTTGTGTGTCATCTGGCCTCGTTAATAAATGCAGGTTGTTTTCCATCTGGGGGTCATCAGTTGTGGTCATCACATACACAAGTGGAGGAGCGGGGGCCCTAGGAGGTGACGTTTGCCGCCATGTGCGTGCTTGTTGGTGTGTCCGTGTGCATACTTATTTACACGTAAGCGTTCACAGAACTTTGAGTTGTGTGTGTGATGTCCCGGTGTTCATGCCTGTCTCTTCTGAGAGGTTCAAGAGTTTGTGTTGGTGTTTGGTTGTGTCTTTTCTCTCCTGTGTGTGCGGAGAGCTCATAAGCAGGACGATGCTGTGGGCAGGAAGCTCTGATCCCATCAGGCGTGTCAGCAGGGGCACTTTTTCATAAGGTTGTAATCTCACCACACAAAGGGGTGTCCAATATAAGAGAGAGCCCCTACCCCTGAGCTAATCAAGACCTGACCAACCCTTCTCCCGGCTCGCCAACCCTCTAAACATTACCTCATCTGGAGGCTTAGCCTAGCCACATGCTGCTCCAGCCTGCTGGTGTACATGATAACTCACTTAGCTCAGTACGATAGCTAGAAAAAAACGGAAATATAAGAAGGGATATAAAAGAAATGGGACCAGCACACAACTACCTATGGTGCCTGGTGCCAGGGAAAGGTATTTTAAAAGGGAGAGGAAAGAAAGAATCATTTTACCATGTCCTCCAGAAACTCTGGGAAGCAATTTGCCGGTATTCAGTTTCTCTCCCCGCCGTCCTGTTACTGCTGTTTTCCCCTCAACTCTTGGAGCCTTCAACCTGAAAGGAGGTTCTTTAGTTCAGGCTTTGTGTCACTCGGAAACAGTGCATTTGTTGCCAAGGTAACAGGTCTGGGACAGTGAAACTCAGAAGCAGAGAGTACCTTTGTCCGTGAATGGATGAAGAGGGACCGGAGCTTTCATCAGTCCAGAGAGCACAGCTTCAGTCCTAAACACGTCCGTATGAAAAAGTCTGTGATCAAGAGAAGTTTCTAGATCCAATATCTACCTGAACCTGTTAACCTTATAAAATATGACCAGTACACCATGCAGTTTAAAATGGTACAATGGAAAAGCCACTGTGACTGCCTCCCATCTCTTAACCTGCCAGCTTCTGCACAGCTCCCATGAAACCTCAGATTTACATAGAACAGAGTGGGGTGATCTGTCGCTTCTCCAGGTTTGGCTTTTTAAATGTTCTGTGAAGATACTGGAGAAGGTCTTGAGTCATGTGGTTATTGCAAAACCAGGTTAGGTTGGCCAAGAGCCTAAAAAATAATGCAACAGGAAGGTGGTCGGGGTAGTTGAGTGATAACCTAAGCCTGAGAGGGTTTTTCTCAGGTTTTTAATGGTGGAGTGACGTCTTTTGTCATTTTTTGCATTTGTGCAGTTATTGTGTGGATTATGATTACGAAAAAGTCTTTTTTTAGTTTATAGAACTGTGTCCATGCTAGAGAAAGGTCTAGAAGCACACATTACCATTCTGCTATAGGGGAAAAATGCTCTGGCTTGTTTGTATTTCTTTGAACCAATCAGTCGTCCTGGGCAGCTCTAACCCAGTGTGCAGGGATGGTGTCCTTGGAAAATATGGTCAGGGAACAACATTGGTGGGACATTTGGACGGACTTTAATTAAAATGGCTCGGCAAATGAAAACAAAACAGAAACAGACATATGTCAACGGCGTGATAAAAAAGAGAAATGGAATTTGATAATCGGTGCCCTAGAGATTAAGGGTGAATCCAAATTCTCATTCTTTTTCAACTTTTGTTGGCCGTCTATTTGCTGGTTATGTGGTGGATGATACGAAATTCCTCATAGCCCTCTCTTTCAAGTGTGGTCTTCTGGAATCTTCGTTTTAAGGGCTATGTAGCCCTCGGTCTTGGCCCTAGCCCTTACTCCAAATGAGAATTGATACACCTCTACCCCTCACGTGAACGCGTAAAACCAAGGGGAAGGGGGAAGGGGTGGAAATGAAATGCATCCTTAGTCTAACTACACTTAAGATCTGGAGGACCTCACTGGACCTGTGAAAACCACAAGTGATATGCTAGTTGTATGCAGCTCCTGTACAACATTATTACAACAGTATCGCAGAAGCTTATGTGAAGTGTAACAGATCGATAAATTGGTGAGGTCAACCGCAGGGTAAAAAGATGTGGCAAATAAATTCCGACTCGCTGTGTCAGAAAATGGGGTCCTGCATGTTTGGGGGGGGGGGGGGGGGGGGTAGCATGTGCGACACACAATACGTAGACGTCTTTGACATCATGTCAAAACTGTTCCTTCTTCACCTTCTGTCGATTTTGTTAGTTCATTTTTTAAGATGTTTTTAAACTAAAATAATGTCCATATCTTACATATTGTACCTTTAAGACATATGATACAGCTATTCATGTCCAGCTGCTGGAACTCCATACAAGTGGTTCCCAGCTTTCTTGACTTACCTTTTAAACTGAAGCAGTGTATGCATGTGGCCCATCATCACTGGTTGCAAACGCATTGCATATGAGTGATTGTTTCCCCCTGTTTTATTTGACTAATGTTTATAGGCATTGAGAGGTAAAAATTTCCAGTACAATTAGAGGAATGTCAGAAAAAAAAATCTATGAAATTTTATGTAGCATACATGTTTTTTTCCTATCTTGCTAATCATCTGATTCCTCGAATTTATTTTGAGACTCAGTGTTTGGAAAGCACTGCGCTATAACCTCATCATACCTATGCAAACAGAGGAAGGAACTGATTGCTCTCCCATTGTACTGTAGGAAAATGAATATTTGTCAGAGTGTTGATGCAAGTTTGGGCAGAGTTGGACCGCATTACATCTGATTCCTCTGTTTCTTGACAACTTTTGTGTTTACTCTTGAGTGAGCTTCTCTCTGAATCATTTTATTCCCCCATCCTTTATCTTTTTCAGATGATCTCAGGTGAGCACCCAGAAGAGGCTGAGTCATGGAAACATGATCTCAAGAGATTCAACAGGTAGGGATGACTCCGTTTTTTTCTCGTGTTTGATGTTCATTCAGTGGAATATGTGATCACACACAGTGCAGACGTATTTTGAAGTGACAGTTGCTATAAACAACCAGAGTTTGGTACATCCAGTGATCAAACAGAGGTAGCACCAGTTCACATGTATGTGAGACATGATCAGGGTGGTGGCACTGGCTTTATGCCCGTGATCTTGCTTTTTTTTAAATTGTGTAACTGAAGTCATGACAGCACAGTAAAGAATGCAGTGGCACAGAGATATCACTTCAAACACGGCGTCTCTCAGGAGCCTCAGATCCTTTCAGGGGAACTGAATGAAGATATGCTTTGATGGCCCACCACAGAGTCGGTGGCCTTCAAAGAAACCTGTTGATGGGCTTGTGCGGGGCAGCCAGCAGGCTGAATGAGTGGCACTGTATACGTGCGCCTCTCAGGGTAGCCGTGGGTGTTCTCAGTGGAGGTCAAACATGCTTGACCCCAACATGAGTAGTCTTTTTCTATAGATTTTAGGCCTGCATTATCTTTTTTTCTCCTTCTACCAGGTTCTCTGGGTAAATGAAGGGGAACTGTGTGTGTGGATGGCAGGGTGCCAGCAGACAGGTACAGTAGATGTGCTGATGAGGGAGGGCGATAGGGGCCGGCCTCAGTCGCAGCCCCAGGCACAGACAGGCGTACATGGGCAGGCTGAGACTCAGAGGCAGGTTGGGACCTGGTTCTGTATGCTGATGCTGCTTTACTGGCTCCGCTCCAAGGTGAGGCATAGGAGAGAAACGTGGGAAGGGAAAAACCAGAATAAAGGGCACAGGGGGCGATAGAGAAAATCAGGTGAAAGGATGATTGTTGAGTGGTGGAGCTGAAAAAGCACACAAGCAAAAAATGAGGGTAGATAATAACAGAGAGTGTTAACAAAAAGGCAAGAGAGTGGTTGTGGCCGAGGTTAGGGGAAGCAAGCTGGAGAGAGATGAGGATGTGTGAGGCCCAGGGGAGGGAGAGAGAAGCGAGGGAGGAGGAGATGAAGAAAGAGTGCGCAAGTGAGGCCACATCCTGTGCGCTGGTGGAACGTGACTCCTCACAGGTAAACCAGCTCAGAGGTGCAGACAGGCAGAAAGAAGATGAGAAACACTGATTGATGACTACTTAATCTCTGACACGTTGCTTCCCTGGGCAAAGATGGGCCGGTCCCGCCATTTTGGCTGAGTGGATGGTGCGTGGGGGCAGACGACGTAATGTTTTGCGGGAGGTTAAAAGCGCAGGCACAGGTAAAGCAGAGCACAGGTTGTCAAGAGGCCACCTACCTGCATTACCTCACCTGGGGGTGTTCTGACAGGAAAAAAGCAGATGTTGTTTGCATAAGACAGCAACATCCAACTGTTTATCGGGATATGAAACAATTTCCTCATCATCTTCTTTTACTGTTCACACACTTATGTTCTAGATAAAAGTGATATTTTATCTCTCGAGACATATCGTTTTTAAATCAAGCCTTTTCTGGGCCTGGAGCGATACTAGATTTGACATCTTAATTCTGGTATTGGACTGAAAAGTAGACAGTTCCAGCTGCACCGTGAGAAGGCTCGGTGATTTGTATCCACACTGCTGGAAGCAAAACGCTCACCCTCGATTTTTGCCACCACTCATAATGTGATAATTTCAGCTGTGGATGAGGCTCTGGGTGGTTCATCTGCAACTTCTTTATGCCAGTTTTAAACCCTCGAGTCCTTCTTGTGTGGAAAGTTTGCGAAAGCAGCCAAATCTGCTCAAGGCATCAGCAGAGAAGAACTTAGTGTTGATTAATTCTGGGTGTTTTATAAATCTCTGGTTGTTTTAAGTAACTTTGCTGAACGGTTACTTTTAACACTGAAAAAGAATGTTGCCAAAAAGATTAAGACGTCTAATTTTCTGTAGTATGCGTATGAGAAACATGTGTCAGTGTTCAAGCTTCAAGTGGTTTTTGGCTTCAGTCAATCATTAGTTTCTGTATTATGTTTCTAGGATCATATTAAATCCTGGTTTGGACTTCGGACCAGCATCCCCTGCAGCAGATGTTTGCTCCTGGCATGGCTGCGAACAGCGTGAGCTCCATCGCTGACAATCTCGCTCTCAGGGATCCAGCGCCAGCAGCTCGGACTTGGAGAAGCCTTGACGTAAACTCAGCGGGACAGTGGAGTGCACTCTGCCGCTCAGACATTATGGAACAGATCAGTCAACCCTGTGCAGAGAAGCGCGCGATAGGAAAGTCAACTCGATGAATGTCCGTTTACCGTAGTTACCACAATGGATCTACACATTGTTTGACTTTTTCTAAATTGAACCTGGATTAATATTTTCCCATGTATACATCTGCTTTTCATATTCTGTGTTTATTCACGCTGTTGCTCATACACAGCAGTTGTGACATATACTGTGTTATTCTGGATACAGTATCAACAAGCGCTGGAACCGTAAATGGAAAATAATCAGATGTTATTTTCATTTTTAGCTCTATTTTTACAGACTGACGGCAGTGCTCACACCACTGCAGTCACATCCACAGTTTAACTTGTGAAGAGAAATGTTTCCTGTTGTGTAAAATGAGTTAATGCACCTACTATCGAAATGTCTTAGCAGCATTACTCAGTCTCGGAAATGTAACATTCCCATTTGACATCTTCTAATTGCGATCACAAAGAGGCCATTGTAATCAAGGTGCTTATGAATGCAAACCAAAACCTCGGCTATTGACACTACATTTCACTTTGACACATTGGCAGCTTTTGCTATTATTACCGTCAGGCTGTTTATTCTCATGATGATTAATAGCTCCATAACTTCTGTTGTGTCTCTGAAACCCTATTAACAGAAATAAAGAGAGTGTATCCAAGCTGCTGTCTGTTTGTTTTGTCATTGCAGCTGCAGATCTCTGAGATTAATAACTGATAAGACGCTTTCACAGTGATCATTATGTGTTTACATATGCGCCTGCTTTAATTGTTAGTCATGCTTCATTACCAGTTGGGCCAGTATGTGCCAGTCTGCAAATCAGGAGTTGTGTCAGTTCTTTTTTTTTTCGCCTCTCCTGCTGAGGCGATGAGAAGCAGAGTGAAAGTGAAGTTTAAAGTGAAAATGGAAAAGTGTGACATTTAAATGTTGATCCGCTGAATTGCTATTGGAAATTACAGGCTTTTACTTCACTAATACCAGTGTGAATAACAGGTCAATTTTGAAGCGGTGTAAAAAAGATCATTTACTTTTATCACAAGGTCTTTCTAGAAGTGAGAGTTTTCCTGAGAACGATGACCTCATGGAAAATGCGTTTGCCAGCTGAGTTTAGTGTCTGTAAACCTTGTACATATATTGTTGACAGAGAAGTGCTCAGTGTAGGTGAACGTGAGTCAAGCTGCAGGGACTTTTTATTGTTTTGTGGATAAAAAAATCCCCACACACACTCCGCTGCAGGAAGACATTCCAGCGAACACAACAAATGCATTTATTGTTTTAAATTAGTCTGAGTGAGTTCAACAATTCAGCAATGACTTCCCATTCAACTGTCTTTCACTGTCAATTTCAGCTGTGATTCAATAAGGTTTGGCTCTGGAAGGGGGAGCTACGGGCCCTGCGGGGGATGGGACATGGGTGCAGGGAGCGCGGGGAAGCGGAGTTGCTAAAGGGGGTAATTATTCCTCAAGGGGTTGCTTATTGTTGTCTTTCTCTCTGCGATAAAACAAAGCAGGCCGGGTTAGGGTCCACTGCAGTGTGCTCGGGCTTTTCTTCTGGCGCTTGACAATGTTCTGACAAGTTGTTCAAAGCATCATAGGGATCATATTAAGAATCAGATTTGCGGGGGACGAGGTCATCTCCATCTGTAGCAGAAAAGGGGTGTGAAGGCCCCGGCACTGATGTTTTGGAAGTTGAGCTTCATGACATCTTTATGGCCCTGCTTATGGTCAACAACATTAGCATGTCCACAATGGACTTCCCTACTTCGCCTGCCTCCCCCTCCTTTTTTTTTTTTTTTTTTGCTCCCCTGCTTTTTCTCACACACATACACAGCTCAGGGGAAAAATGACCTCTCTGCAGCTCTCAATTCACTGCACTTCTATAGCCCTGAATGGACCGGCTCAACAAAAGGTGACATAATTTTCTCAGGGTTTGATTGGCCCCCTCCATGCCACAGGATGACATCATGCAACCCCCCCCCCCCCCGCACTACCCCAACGCATCACAACCAGCACCAGCACACAACCAACACCTCCCCTCCATGTTCTTGGATGCTGGGTTGCCAAGACAACAGAGCTAGGCCCAGGCTGCGGGGCAGGACTTGGCAGTATATCGTGGCTTGGCTGTCCATAATGAGCTCAGGCGGCGTTGCTCTTGTGTTTGCGGTAAACAATCTTGGGAAATGATAGAAGGAGACGGGAAGGAGGGGAGGGACGAGGAACGCGGCCGTGGATATAATGGCGGCCTCCCGCTTCATTCCACGTCTCCTCTATAGGGAGCGTTGATGTAACTTAATGCAATAAGAGAAGTATTCCAGCAAGAAGTGTCAAGCCACAAACCTTTAATGTCAAGCACAAGCTTTGTGTCGGCCGTCAAGCTCTCACTTGAAGCGCCGCCAAGTTTTGGTGCAAGTTTCATTGTGTCTCACTTCTCTGAGGTTCAAGGAGGGAGTGTGAGTGTGTGTGTGCGTGCATGTGTGTGTGTTTGTGGGATGGAAGAGGGGGGCATTTGAAGAGGGATGTGGGCTAGTGCACAGCCCACAAGCCATGATTACTTTTCTTTAATTACTGAAGACAGAGGATTCGACATACTATTTGTAAAGTTTTATTTTGACTCTCCAAGTGTGGAAATTAGAAATTAAATTTTTAAAAGATGCACATTTTTGCAGATAAACTCTCTTTTCCCCTCTTTTTCTGTGTACCCACAATATGAAAAAGTAATTGGGGTGTTCCTCCATTTGTTGGTCCATGACGTCAAGTAACAAACCCTCGGGTTCTCCCACAGTATCAGAGCCAGAGGAGCTGCTATTGGCTGCCTGGCTCAGCCTGAACCAACCTGTGACCCCAACTAATAAATGCCACTTTTCATGCTGGTGTGCATCCAGGACTATTACAGGCCCTGTACACCAGAGTATCACACACATACAAATGGCCGTTTCCCCTTGGAATTGTCGTTAATGAGGATAATTTGAAGTGAGGTTGACACGCAGCCCCGAGCCAAACCTTGTTGGTTCCAAACACTCCTGCAGCATAGACGCCTTGAAGCACACTCCAAACCATTTCCTCAAATTGGAGCTGCATCCGAAGAAAAAATGACACAATTACTACTTGGTCTTGGAAAATGTCCACATTTCTCGTTGAACGTTACATATTGCAATAAAGTCTCATGTATGACGCATGTCAGTGCTGGTACATACTGGTTTGAATGGAAAAAATAGGATCATTTTCTCTTTTTGCTCCTCCATACAGCTTTCTGTCTTTATCTTATCCATCATGCCAAGTCTCTTACCCACTTTAAAGTGCACCTCTTTATAGTTTTCATGCTTACTCTTTCTTGCTGTTCCTTGTGGTGTGATGTGATTAACTGTGGTATGCTGGGTTGGCCCCTCCTTGGACTTTGTTGGAAGTGAGCATGACTTTAGCTTTCGAGCTTGGATGAGCGCTGACTGGGTATCGGTTACCTCTGGCATGCTGAGGGTGCGTGGGCTCCCAGTGACTATGACGTAGATGCACACAGCTCTGCTTGCACAGGAGAAATGGTGGGAATCCACTGCTTCGCCTTTTCTCTGTATTTTCCACAATTGTTCTTTATAGAGGTAACCTATTTTCCAACAGGTTTTCACTTTCTAAATGTGTCATGGGATTTACCTTGAGTTTGTTATGACCGTATTTTCCTAAGTAAGAACTTTATCAAAACATCAACAGCAAATTGATAGTGACATTAAGGTCATGTGCTTCCCAGAAATCATAAAATACGCAGCAGCGTTTCTGGTTTATTCGTGGTGACAGCCTTGATTGGCAAGGTGACATAGATGAGGCAGTTGCATGGGAAACCATCCCTCAGTCTGGGCAAGCACCCTCTCTCACCCTCTCCATCCTGCGCCTCTGTCCCACTCTCTTAATCCCCATTGAGAAGAGGGAAGGGGAGACTCGGGAAGCAGGAGAGGATGAAGAGGAGGAGGGGAGCGACAGAACAGGCCAAAGGCTCCACTGACATCCATGGGAATCTGCAGATCCATTCACTCGTAATTATTAGCATCAATGCAGAGAGGCAGTGGCAAGGCGAGGGGCGGGGGCAAGGGGGTGTGGGAGAGTTTTGGGGGTGGGGTTGGGTGGGAGGGAGAAGGGGGGGGGGGGGTTTGGGGGGGCAGTCCGAGATGGAAATCAATCACCAGAAGAGGTTGTAATGAGCGAGAGAGGTGGTGAGGTGGAGGTTTACTTTTAAGGCAAAGATGATGTGAGCTTGACCTTATGAGCGAGCACATTTTGATTCAGCGCAGCATTTCCCTTTCTGTCTTCTCTGGAGAAGTGATTACTAGAAAATCATATATTTATAGACAGGGGGAACTATACAGTGCATCATCGATTTGAAGCCAGTGGTCATGAACATTTGATCTCTGATTAAGTCATTTGCCATTTGGTTTTTATGTTTTAGGTCACACATGACTGGGTGAGTGCTTTTTAACGAATTGCAGTTGGTGCTGATTAGCAGCAAATCCTCAAACTTTAAGACTCCAGCTTAACATTGTTTTTGAATTGTTTGCCTCCTATGACACATTTGTCCTGCGAGTACATTTTTCATGCGGATGTGTGAGACCGTAAAATAATTCATGTGTGCATGTGTGCTTCCTGCCTGTCTGCGTGAAATGAAGGGGCATGGTGGACGTTCTCAAGTCTAGGATGCCAGCCCTCTGTCCCCTCTACATCATACATCACCCTGACAGGCCATTTCACTCCTGGATTCAGAATTCCGGCGGAGAGACCACCTCAAACACTCTGGGTTGTCCCCGCTTGGTGAGAACGTCACTCCCAGCCCGCTGAACACCCCGTTTAAACTTTTGCCGACTGGCCACAGAGCCAAGTCTGTCCGACGGGGGAAATTATGACAAATGATTTTTTATTTTCTCCCTTTTTTTTTTTTTACCACTCAAAAATCTGAAAATTTTCCAGCAGAGGGTGATTCAGCTCAGAGGCTTTAGTGGCCTGACCTTTTACTGATTGGCAAAGAGGAAGGATCACATTTAAATGGAAGACACTAAAAATTTTTTATTGTGGTGCATTTTCAGTGTTGCTCATATCTTCTCTCTGTGAAAGAAAGGCTGAGTCAAAGGTCAGGTCAGCACTTGTCCTTTTCGTTAGAAGGACTGGTGATACTCTGGAGTTTACCTTGGGAAACACAGTCAGATAAAGACGTCTCATTATGCCTCTGGTGAATTTAGACAGAGGGTGTCAAGCTGTCAGCTGCAGGGATAAATGATGTCTTCATGTGAAGCTGTCAGAAAGAAATGTCACAATAAATTGGCCACATTTTTAGTTTGCATGCAGCGTCACAGCCTCTGAAATAAAAACACTATATATCAACTTCTACAGCATACTGAAACATCAAATTATGTCTTATGTGAGGCGATATTTTTTTTAGATTTTTTTTTTTTAGTTTTTTTTTTATAGGGGCCACTGCAGTTCTTGGGGTGGCACACCAAAACCAAAAACCATAACTGAATTTCAGGAATTGTTTTTAGGCTAGTTGAAAACTGTGTTAGTGTGAAAGCTCAGGGATCACATGCTGATATACTTTGGTTTCTTATTTTACAGTTAACATTCCTAATTATCTGATGTTCATAGACTAACACTAGTACAGTTCACATTTTAAGGTCATATATCTGTATGTGTTAGATGATGGATTGGTCCTCAAATAGCTGAGTTGTCCTGTTCCTTAAAAAGACAAATATGTCTTGCGCTATCATTTCCTTTCACCCGAGCCAGTCATTTTACATTTTATTCACATTTGGAATGAATAGATTCTTTGATTTCTAATGACATCAGTTTTGTTTCTTGTTATCCGAATGGTAAGCCGAGTTTGTCACAGTACTTACTGTCACTGAGTAATGATTTTGATAAAAAAGATCTTCAAAGTTTGCAGAAGTGTGACACAGGCCACTGGACTTCCACAGAGGGAGCGCAGACTCCAGGGGCTGTCCCAGGGTGACATATACACAGAAAAACACTTTTTTTTTGTAGCCAGAAAAGTAAAAATAAGAAAAACAAAAAACACCCAACAACAAGAGGAGAAAGACAAAGAAATATCATTTTTCGTTTGAAGAATGAAGTTAGCGTACAGTTAGCCATGGACTTGACAAGACAGTTTTCTCCATTGGGATTAATTTTGTTAAGCCCTATATTGATTGGTGGACCCTTACGGACTAAAGAAATATAAATAATCAAGGAATGGACACATAATTGGACTTTAGGAATGCTTCAAAGGTAGGGAGTATTTTTTGGTGAACTGAGTGATTGAATTGTGGAGAATCTAACCAAGCTAACACTATGTAGCATGTCCACATTGACAAAAGTTTTAATATCTAATGTCATTGTGATGTCGCACACTCACACGGTCGGGTACAGAGGGAAGGCAGACGATTTAATGCTGTACAATATTTATTATCTTGTAGGCTACACAGCACATGCATATACACACGAGCCGGTTCCAGCTGCAGCTCCGGCTCGCACTCTTGCTCTCTCGCTCTCTCGCTCTCGCTGGCCCTACTGTCCGCTCTCTTCCGGACCCAGCCTACTGCAAGAGAGAACCAGAACCAAGTTACCAGCATGCTTTTATGTTTTTACTGTGATTACCTGATTCTGTCCAGCTGTCTAATAGCCGGCTGAGACACTCCCCCTCCCTCCTCCAGCAGCCGGTAACTCAACCACACCCCGCCACCACAGTCATATTTTGACGCATGATTTTAAGCCACTTGGAACTAGCTCAAGCAGGTCGCCAACGGTTACCCGCTGGGTCTTAAAAGATATTAATATTCTGAGAGCAACAACTTTGTTTAGTTGAAATCAGACGAAAACCCATTGTCCTGGACCCTGCCTTGTTACCATAAGCCTGTCATTCCTAAAAATAAAGGTAGGGGGAGATAGTGGTGATGAGTAGAACCACAGTGCAGTTGACAAGTGTTCACTGCTAGCTTGTTGATACAGGGTTCATATTCTGAAAGCCAAGGCTGTATTTATTTTAAGTCAAACAAAACCCTAAATGGCCAAACATCGAGGTGCTGTTGCCACATATTTAGAACGGAACCAAACTACTGTTGACTAGCCTACACAAGTTTAAAAACACCACACAGAGGCTTATGATTATTTGTCATTATTTTGGCCACCTTGTACAGAAGCAAGTAGCTGTGTCCTTGCCGCAGCGTCTGTGGGTTCAATTCCAACCCCCCCCCCCCCCCCCCCTTTCACACGTTGGGCTCTAGCTTCACAGACCGGGCGCAGCGGGGGCGCAGCGGGGGCGCAGCGCACCTGCGCTTCGTCAACTGGGTGTGGCCAGGCGGATTTTGTAAGTTTGGCATACCGTGCGCCTGGTGCAGCTACTCCTCTATCCCACCTCTGTCCCTCCTACCGGTGCAAGTCGGAAAGAGGGAGGAGAGAGGGCGTGGAGTGGGCTTTACACACATCACACCAATCAAATGAGCCCCTCTCCTCACCCTTAAATGCGCCGCGTGAAGGTGTAATGAGAGTTTACTCAATTCGCCATGGCAGAAGAGAGCAGCAGCGTCAGACAGCCAAACTCCTCCCAGGAGGAAACTTATGTTTTGGTCCGGGAGGTCCAAGCTCACAGTGTCCGAATATACGGAACTGCAAGCAGACCTCCACGGGCTGATGATGCAAAGGTAGCCTGGGAGGAGGTCACCACAATTGTAAATCAATGTTGCATTTCTCTCGTGCGCGCGCACTCTCTCTTTCTCTCTCGCAGTCTCACTCTGTTTCCTTTCTTTTGAATCAAATCAGGTTGGGTTTCCATTACGCGTGCCAAATGTGCCAAACGGTGCCAATCCCCTTTGATCTGACATCAGATGTGACGGGACAGTCGATATAGAGATACATTTATGTGCTGACTGCAGATAGTTACATTGAACAGTTTTTTGGGGGGGTATTTATTGCATTGTTAATGTGCCTGATATTCTGGAAACCTGCCTGTGAGGTTTTGGTGACGTGTGCACACTGTCCGCCGGTCAGCCAAACTTCGGCTTACACCGGCTGCGCTCCCCCTGCGCTGACAGTAGACCTGGTTTCAGCTGGCAAGCTTTTAGCACACCTTCGGTGAAGCCTTTTGGCACGAAACTGTCACTGCGCCAAGCTGGATCTGTCGACACCTCCCCCTGCTGCGCCGCCACACCCATCTCAGCGCACCTCGGTCTGCCAAACCACCAAACTGAGCGCGCCTCGGGTTGCGCTGCTCGAAACTAGCTCTGCGCGGGGTTCGCCACCCTGCGCCACCTGCACTGCGTCGAGAAACTAGAGCCCTATATGTGCCCTATCGAATAAAAGGCAGAAAGCCACAAAAAATATCCAAGAACCAGAGTTCCTGGTTCAAACCTGGAGTGGTGGAGCCCCTCTGTGCGGAGTTTGCATGTTCTTCCCATGTCAGTGTGGGTTTCTCAGGGTACTCCAGCTGGCCACCCCTTGGCAGCGCCACCGCTAAAAAGCAGATGTGAAAATCCTATGCTGACGTGAATTGCCCAGAAACAAGATACTGATTTGTACATTTATGACACTTGTTTCACATGTGATTAATCCCTCTGAAGTCTTTCACACTTCCTGCATATGCTGAGACATTGGTCTTGCTTTACTGTTTTTTTTTTTTGTCCAGAAATAACTTCTTTATCTGTGGGTCATCTTGTCTTGTCTGCCTTCTTGCACACTACTGAAAAAATCCTTCCCTTTTTTAAATCAATATTGTAAAAGGAGTAGCTGCTGTTGGAAAGGAATCATGCATATGCAGAGAACTCCTGCATACAGTACTGTACAGTGACTGATAAAAAGGTAGTGTATCAATGCTGCCTCCAGAACCAGTACACCTCATGGCTATGGGCGATATTGATCTCTTAATCTTAAATTTCCTACTGAAGTAGGTGAGAATTATACCTTCAAACCACTCCTAATTTGATTTGCTTTTGCATTGTATTGAGAGTTTTGAGTTGTGATTTCACTGTACGTCAGGATCGTATTATTTCGCCTCAACAGATCTGGCAGCTTCTTGCCTCCCACACTCTGGTCGGAGAAAGGAGTGACCCCTTGACCCACACACACAAAGTTCCTTTTTACATGTGGCACTTGAATTTCGTTTCCTGATGTGTAGAGCTGGCAGAGGGGTGAGGAACAACGAGAACTCACACAGCCATTTATCACAATCTTAGCACGGACAAGATAGTAGTGGTGCGTCACTCATGCGGCAGCATTGTGCGCAACGTGGGTATTTCTTCCATGTCTTTCTGCACAAAGTCTGAACCCGTTCTATCAAAGATTTAAACAGAGTATGCAAAACACACTGTCTGTATTGTGCACTCACTGACACACATAGACATGTATCTCACATAGCCAATCCAAGTTCCAGATAAGACCTGTCATTCCTGGGTCTGGGATGGTCGATAGCCATCAGCTCTCAGGGTAGTCAAGCCCTGTTTACACAGTCGGTGAGGCCCTCGCCGCCAACACACACTTCTGTTTCCCTTGCTTTCCCCCTGTCACACATGTGCATACACCAGGATAACTGTTGGACACCCCTATTTGCACACAGTCAAGGACATAACAAAGATACGGACATAATCGACACCATCTACTCCTTTCCCACCTTCTGTCGTGGACCATGGCGCACTCTCAATCTACTGGTGTTCATGCTAAAAAGTAAATGAGCTACAGGCCAAATTAAATATTCCAGCTGCCACACAAACTGCTGCTATGGCTCTAGACATTAATGAGTTTATATTTAGGCTGCTAATGGTTGATAATGATCCCAAAGAGGGTAAAGGTTAAACCCAGCATACATCCTGCAGGCAGAAATCGGAGGAATCCAAGACAAAATTAGGGGCTGCTTTTTATCTCGAAGCAGAGGGTGATCAAAATACTGCAGACTCAGGGTTTTTCTTCACTTGTGTTTGTATTTCAAAGGCAGCTTTGTCTTCCTGTTCATCCTGCCTGAAATGTAGCCCAGAAAGTTGACGTTGTGCGATCTTATCAGCAAGCCTCAAAATGTTCTTGTGCCAGAAATTTAACACTCTTCCTACTTCATCGAAAGCTCTGGAGTCAACACCATTCATAATTCTTTGGACTATACCATGTTTAATCCATTTTGGGTTCAATGACTTGAGAAAGAAGAGTAACATGTTGCATAATTATCACATTCACGACTTGTTTATTTTTTCAATAAACAGTAATTGACCCATTTTCAGATCTGAAAGTCAGTTTATGTAAATGTTTTTAACATTGGCTTTTTCTGTATGTGTCAAATATAAATCTGATTTTAGCTCATTAAAAGCTACCAAAAATGAATAAGGATTAAGTTAAGTTCAGATGTAGTTCATCCATGGGTGGATAATGAGACAATGGGCCCCTGGGCACAGAGTTGCACAAGGCCCCCCCTCCCCTACACAGAAGCGAGACACATAGACTTTGTGGTTTTGTCTCTTTTTTTGTTGTTTTTTCCATCTTTTTGTAGTTGTGTGTCTCTTTGTGGTGGTTTTGCCCGTTTTTGTAGTTATTTTGTGTCTGTTTGCAGTTCCTTTGCATCTCTTTGTGGTATTTTTGAGTCTCCTCTTGGGTGGTGCCTGTCACCTGGGTGGCATTTTGCCAGTGGAGGCCAGGGGGGGCCCTGACACTTTGGTTCCCTGGACCTTTACCCAGTTGGCCCCTTCAGTAATCCATTAGTGAGTTCATTATTTTAGCCCAATCTTACTATATAATGACAAAAACTCTGTCTGTGGGTGTGTGTGTCTGTGTGTCTGTTCCACGTTTTTCTCCTCACTGACTTAGTCAATCCATGTGAAATTTGGCACAGTGGTAGAGGGTCATGGGAGGATGTGAAAGAAGCAATATTACATCAATTGGCCAAAGGGGGGCGCTATAGCAACTGATTGAAATTGCAAACTTTGAATCGGCATAAGTCATGCCCCGTATGTCGTAGAGACATGAAACTTTGCACAGAGATGCCTCTCTTCATGAGGAACAAATTTGCCTCAAGAACCCATAACTTCTGGTTATATAGATTTTCCGCCATTTTGAATTTTTTGAAAAACACTTCAAATCAATCTCTTCCTAGGAAGTTTGACCGATCTGTATGAAACTCGGTGAACATAATCTAGGGACCAATATCTAAAGTTCCCTCTTGGCAAAAGTTGGAAAACTTACTAAAACTGAGCTTCTATAAGGCAATGAATATTGCGGAGGGTGTGGCTCATCACATAAAGGTGTATAACATCTCAAGGGTTTCACCGATCACCACGCAACTTTGTAGGCATATGACCACACATAATCTGAGGGTACCCCTCCATTATTGACCCCATCAAACAAAATGGGGGCGCTAGAGAGCTAATTTCTTATCTAGGCCTATCCGCCATATTGATTTTTACTAAACTTGGTAGATATGTAGAACAGGACGCCTCAAGGTGACTGGAGAAATTTAACTCCCCCTTGTTTTTCTTTTTCTAATTTTTGGTATGACTAAATCATGGTATGGTATGCTGTACATAATCACAAAAACTGTCAGTGAGTCATTCTGTCAGTCAGTCATTCTGTCTGTCCCATGTTTTTCTCCTCACTGACGTGGTCAATCTATGTGAAACTGCACATAGGCATTGAGGATTGGCATAGGTAGAAGGTGACAAAGCTACCAATGGGTGTGGACTAGTATACATATAATAAGTAGCACAAATTACATGTGTGATGTCTATTTTTTTGTTTTTTTTTTTGTTTTTTTGGTGAACCTGTGGGGGTTTCTTGCAAACAAAATTCACTCACTCAACAAAGGCACATTTTGTAGCATGCTTATCCTTGATGCTTAACAAACATGATGAATGCCAACACATTCTTACTCCGCAATGTCACATATACATTTGGTCATGGACTCTCCATGAACAAACAAGCGAACACCGCTCTCCTAGGTGACAGTTGGTGTTTGTTGGACCCTTCCACCACTACCCCCGCCTGCTCAAGTCGGACTTTTGCCGCCTTATTTTCGTTCTCATCCTGCCGCATTTCCGTCTGACACCGTTGGGCACCGTTAAACTACAACAGTGACCGGCCGCATATCATGCCGACGTTAAAGGACGGCTTATTTTGTTGGTGTCTGACGCTGCAAGTCACTGCCCAGGCACTGGAATTCACGACTTTCAGAGAGAGATGGTGTTATAAATGCATGTCCTTCCTCACAAAACATTCCCAAAGCCGATTTTTGAAACTTGCATTGCTTACATTCATCTTTCCTGGACAGCTGTCGTCTTCTTCCTTGCTTCTGTTGGCACATTGCTGCATTTCTTGTTGCACCTGTACATCAATGCAACAGAATGAAGGCACTGGCAAGAATGTGTATTGCATGTGGAGAGCTTTGCATGTGCATGTACGCTGTTACACAGAAACAAACAAAACGGGGACCCACTTGTAAAAACATCGCTCTATAGTGCTACTAGTGGACAAAACTCCACAGAGTACCTTTGAGTCAGGACAAAAAAGGAAAGTGTTTCAGGAAGTTCAAGATTTTTAAACCAGTAAATGGTGGAATTGAACAATTTATTTGTGGTGCATAGAAAGGTAACCCAGGAGGAAGGTTTTATATTGGTCATTTCTTCAACGGTGACACTTTAATGTCCTTTAAATGATGATGCTAATTCCAAAGCCAATCAAATCGTGAATCATCGTATGAACATTTTCGAAACATCTGTCGAGTATTTCGAGAATTCAAGCCCCGTGCATTTTAGTTCAAAAGTTACTGGACACGACTCAGCAAGTCCATTTGCTAAAACAACAGTAATTGAGCCGAGTTACTGCTCAGAGTTTACTTTCACTGTGCTCAGAAACAAACATGAATTCACTCAGTTATGGAGATTTTTATTTGGATAGAGAAATGAGTTGCGCTGGCCTTTGTCCAGTCAGTGAGAGTTCTGAGTAAAGTGCAGCAGTTGCGTGTGTCAGTGGCAACATAGAACATATAACACAACCAGATCAGGCAATGTGGAGCACTAACCCCCCTCTTTTTCAGTCCAAAAGGCCAGACCCTCTGAATATGAATGTTTTATGTGACACGCTCATATGCTGAGGCACGTTTTGATTTTCTGTGACCACATCAATCGCTGACAGTGAGTGGTGTTTTAGGGTGGGTGCCTGGTGTGACTAAGTCAAGACTGCTCAAAATTTTCCAGCAGTTGGCTCCGTGTGTCTTTTCTCTGGGGACGTGTTTGTGTGGGAGAGCAGGACCAGGGTCTTTGCAGCCTCCCAGCCTCCTCTAAAAATCTGGTTGCAAGACTCCTGTGCCAAAATGCTGCCTACACACACTGTTGATTCTGTATATTGTTCAGCTTGAGAAAATGCAGGAACTTCTAATTGTGAATTTGTTGCTTTGTTTGTGTGCTTCTGTCAGGTGTGTTTAGTATAACTTCTTAACAAATGCCTGCGTGGTGTGATTCAGCTCTTTCCGTGAATGCAAATGTGAGAAGTTTCATTGTTCTCACTGGAGGATAGAAGACGTTCCCACGTTGAATCCTCCTGAGAACGACCATTAGCAAATCGTCCCATCTACACCTGATGCAGTTTTAATGACATTGTCATCTTTGCAGGTGAGTGTAATTTGGCACCTGTTGGGCTCAGGCTCAGTTTCTCATGGAATATAATGCAAAGATCTTCTGCTCTAATTAGAAATCACAATTACTGTATGAAGATACTCAAGCTGAGCTGTGAGAAAGCAGCATACTTGACATCAAATTAACCCATTCTCACAGTACCCAGTTACACAACCTTTGTTTAGACTACATCTAAAAGCCCAGTCACACCAATACTACTGTAATAATCAACCCTTATATAACAGGTTTGTTTTGATCTCCCACCCTCTTGACTTTTCTCTTCTTTACTCACTTCCCTTCTCTCCTTGGCACTGAGCTGAAGTGCCGATCAGTGATTACGTTCACAGATGGGCTCCACTGTCTCCGGTGCCCATTGAACGTGCTGAATTGGTCGGCAGAAAGCAGACAAGGGCCGACTGGTGCCAACAGTGTGGGGGACACAGCCAAGCTAGGGTGACAGATGCTCGCCAATGGGCGGACATTGACTGTCGGCTGACCATTAGCTCGGTGTCAGGGCCTTAAAAGACAAAACTAAATCCAATCCTATCCATTTGACAAATACTAAAGGTCAGTGCCCCCTACCTAAGTCAAGCTGTCCTTCCTGTTTTGGTACAACTTCTCAAATTTTACCCACTGCATTCATTTGAAGCACCTGGGAATCCCCCTGACAGAGGGAAAGCAAGAGAGGGACTTCTTCGGTAAAATAGACAGAGGGAAATGACAGTGACTTTGTGGTGCAGGATGGGGAAACATTCAGCTCAGCTATCTAAAGAATCCCTTCAGCATAGCAATGTGCTGGCCTCTTGTTTATGTGTTTACAACCAGGGCATGTTGGAGTCACTCAGCGAGCCGATGGACATGGGTGTGAAGCTGTGGCTTCACAGCTGGAGCCAAGCTTTGCATATCACATGATTAGAGCACTTGTGATGGCCATAATGACAGCGGTGGTGGTGGGGTTACTGAGAGGTTATGACCGGCTGAGGAAGAGCCACAGTTTATTGCGACTGGGGGGACCAATTAACTGTGACGCCGCAGTGTTTTTTTTGGGTTTCATATCCAGAACTTCCTCAGAAATTGGTGTCATTGAAAGACATTTATCAGCATTATTTATAGCTGTCTTATAAGAATACATAAAAATGTTAAAACAGGGGAAATAGTTTTAAATGATTGTAGAAAGTGCTTAGTATGATTGATAACAAACACAGAGTGTGGGATGGATGGATGGATGAGAGTGAAAGAGTGTCTTGGGACTGGTTCACATCCTGTCAGCTGAGCTCCCTCTCTACCTCTCCCTCCCTCCTTCCCTCCGTTGCTCCTCTTAACAGCTGGTGCTCCCAACTGCATGCAGGGTGATGTGTGGGTTGAAGGGGTCTCTCCTCAGGGTGTCCAGCTGAATCTGGGCTCGGCCTGGAGTAGTGCTCTGGGGGTTACGTGACCTTTCGACCCCTGGGTTAACCTCTCAACTTCATCTCTCCCCAGGGCCAAATGCATAGCCATACTGAACGCATTAACCCACTGACCCCCCTCTGTCCTGCTTATTGATACACAGAACACTTCATCCTCACTCAGTAGTAACAATAGCTATTATTACACACCTCAAGGCACTCATTTGCAAATAGTACAAAACTTTAAATGTGAGATATGATGAAGCCTTTGAGGTGACCAGGAGATGAAGGCTCTGCATGCGAGCAAAAATGTAGAACATGCTAATGCTGAGTGGACAGGGGCAGTTTAGGACACAATCACGCCAACAGCAGGCTCAAAGTCTGTTCAGCCAGACTTAGCCGTAAATGTTCAGCAGTTCCTGATGGAAGTTGAGGGCTGAGTCTCTGGGCTCGCAGGCTGCAGGGCTGCCAGGCTGGTCAGGTGAAAGGCTCGGGGCTGGGTGACTGCCACAGGGTAGCACCACTCCCCCCTCAGTCCCTGATCTGCCCAGCGTGCACAGGACTTAGGGCAAAAGCTGGGGATTATCTCCACTGCACTTCCACCCCTACCACCCACTGCCTCCTCGCGACGCGACGCAACGCTGTGCAATACTTCACCTCCTCCCTCCCTACTTCCTGCCCTGCACCTGCATGACTTGGGACACGACAACCACATGCACGTACACATTTATCTACAAGCCTGACAAGTTTTTCTTGAAACGCATCGGCGTCCTCTGTGTGGATGCTTATTTCATCATTTTGCATATCGCTCCCTCTCTCGGATCACCTGATTGACAGGCGGCCTCCGTAGCCAAACACTTTCTGCGAAATGAATGGCTGTTTGCCAAAGTTGCAGGAACGGAAATGCTTCATTGTTATTTTTGTAAATGCAAAACTCACCAGTGAGAGGTAACACGACTTGTTCATCCTGTTCTCCCCACTTTGTTACTCACCCACACAGTCAGTCATCACTCATTAATCAGCTCAGGTGACATTTGTAATGAGACATATAATGTAAGATTGACATGTCAAGATAAGAACATGCTTTTTTTTTTAGCTTTTAAATATATAAATGTTTGAAAATAACCCCAAACTGAACACTTATTTTATGTTGGTGATGCCTTAAGATAACTTTAATGGAGTTATTTTGAGATTAGCAGTGCAGCCTTTCAATGTGGTTTGCATGATCAGACAGATCTTTGTATTTGCTAAGGGTTAAGGTTTGATTCTTGTTGTGAAAGAGATGACACAGGGCACCAAATACCTCTACCTTGTACCCTGTAGGGCTCCTCTCCACAGGACATGCCTTTAAAGGGGATCTTGTGTTTCATTTCCCCATAACTCACTGCCTACTGCGTGCTCTACCTTCCTCCTTTTTCTCTCACTCTGCATCTCTCGCTCCTCTCTCTGTCTTACATGCAAATAACACACCTAACTCGCACCCTAATGAGCTGCCTCTCACTCATGATGTCATGTGTGAGTGTTGACAAGAATCTTGCCTCCGTGTGGGTTGAAAAGCAAACAGTAGCTGAAAAAGATGGCTACTGATAGAGAGCCCACAAAAAAAAGAATCAGCCTTCACAATCGGATGACATCAGCTAACCTGTGGCTGACCCTGTAATGCAGCAACAAAAGACGCGGAGAGATAACAATCCCAGAGGATTCATCAAACACAAGATGAAGTGATGCAGTCCTGGTTAGACAGTAAGGCGTAAAAAGATAAAGGGAATTACCTCATTATGTTGGAACAGAGATGTGTCTCTTGCAATGATTCAATTTTATTCTTATTTTGGGTGGGTGGGAGGGTGGGGGGATTTCTGTGATGGTTTTTGAGGGTTTGCATGGTGGATGTGCGTCTATGCCTCCATTACAGGCCAAGAGCTGTAGCGTTGCAGCTGTGGGGTGGGATCTGCTTGGCACACTGACATAACTTTTGTGTTAAAGCTGAAGCAGAGAGATGTATATTCCCTGTGCATTTCATCGCATGGTGTTTCTGATGTCAAATGACATCAGAATGTCGTACTGGAAGACAAATGTGCTACAGCTTCATACCGTCTCCTCCGCTCAGGCTTAGACAAACCAAACAAGCTAAAATGGCCTCCAAGAAAGTGGATGTGCGAGGACATGTTCTCACGGCGCTGCCTGCTGCAGGCTTTGGCTCCGACTCTAGGGTAGAGGTGGCAATGTGTGTGTACGCATGTGTGTGTGCGTACTCGCTTGTGTGTTTTAGTGGGGCAATGGGTGGAGGAGAGAGTGGCAGGGAGCACACAGGCAACAAAACATGGGCCCGATGCCAGGTGAGATAATGACACTGGCGAACAGGATTTTGGGTAATGGTGGGGTGATAGTAGCTGTGGAAAAAATGATGTCATCAAGCTGTTTTGGCTGCTATCTAGAAGCGCTGGTTTCACTGAAGGTGGCAGCTTTAACTTGAGGAGAAGACGAAAGGGGGAGGAAGGAGAGATAAGGGTTGGAAGGGGCTCAAGGAGGATGTAGGTGAGGTGGAGGGGAGTTTATACGAGTGTATGCACATAGGGAGGGCTGTGATGGATGTGATCTGGAGGGGATTAAGTGTTATTTAACTTGTTCTCTGTAGCACTTGTGCATAATGCGTATGGCGTATCTATATGTAGAGCATGGCGGTAGAGCCTTGTGTGCTGCTTAGGAGATTTATCATAGTGCATCCTGTCCTCCTCCCTCCCCTGTCCCCTTAATCTGGCCCCTGTAAAACCATTTTGCAGGCATGTTGCCACAGCGCCCCTCCCTTTACCTGTGTCTGCAACCACATTGTCCTCACACACTGCTGGAAGAAGGCAATGGAGGTCATGTGCACACCATGTTTAACTGTAAGGCCGAACACCCCGACCTGACAGACTGTTAAGGCACAACAGCACGTGCATCTGTTGATCCATGTTTAATATGTAGACAGCAGTCAGACTAGAAACCCAAAAGAAAAGTTAGTTCTGCCTCTTAATTTTTTATCAACCAGACACATGCAGTACATCTCATAGGAAACAGGAAGTATTGTGGGTAATACAGGAAGTTCAGACAGAGACCTTAGCTCTGTGCTGGTTCAGCAAGATCAGGATTAACCAAAGACAACAAATATATCAAGGTTTGAAAGAGCCTGCTTGGTTTCAGGTTTGGCATCCCTTAATCTTTTATTTACTGCCCTGCTGGTTGGCAGGGAGCATTGAGCAATCCCCTTTGTTCAAAGCTTTTCAGAAGGCTTAACAAGAGCAAACAACCTTAGTCCAAATAACTTAGAAATGTGATTGAGATTCATCGTCCATGATGGAAATGCAGATGGATTTATAATGCATCGTGGGACATGCTTGCACAAGGGCTAGACCGATTTAGCCGCAGCGCTTTTATGATACAGTTTGGATCTTTGAGAGAGGGCTGCCTGTGGTTTGAGGTGAAACCCAAGGCCTCGCAGTCTAGGTGGGCCTACTGTGTTAGCCTAGCTCTGACAGCACCTGGGACTGGTTAGCATCCTGGCTAGAGCTAGATAGAGCTGCTGGACAAAGTTCAGCTCTGTGGGAGAGGAATAAAAGTTACAAAGAGAGAAAGAGCTCTGTAATGTAAGCATGACGTGGATGCTGCCACACGTCCCATGCACATTCTCAAGCTTACAAATCAATTTACACGTGCGTAACCTAATCTCTCTGTCTCTGTACTTACATCCAGAATGCACTCTGCAGCTGCATCACATATCTCAAAACCACTGCAAGTGCAAGTAATATACAAACCAAAAAAACAAGATACAGCATTGCGGTTATATAATTAACAGGATAATTTAATCAGGCAAAAAATGCTGATGTTATATGTTTGTACGATATAGTACGAGATAGGAGTGCACAAATCAGATGTCACTGTATCTGCTTACTGCTTGTAAGCTTGCTAACAAACTTACATAAGCACACAAACGTTATCAGCTGTAAATTAGCAGTTGCAACTCAAGAAGTGGAACAAAAACTAGGTCTACTGAGTCATGGTGTCTATTGAATTTCACCAAGATGGCTACCTGCTACCCTGAGACCCTCACTGTAGGTAGGACAGGATTTAAAATTGAAGCGCCTTTACCCTGCCCGGCACATATCTTGCTCATTTCTCAGCCATTTATGCCTCATCATTTTTCTTCTTCTCCATTTGTATCTCAGCAGGATGTATTCTATCACCACTTCAGTTTATCCACTGAGGGTACTGTGCCCTAATCCCAAAATGGTCCTTCCCCTTGCTCTCACATACAGCCTTACTTTTCACATTAGTGCAGGGTTAGAGCAGTGGTTCCACCTCTATTGCCAGTTGGCTGCGATCCTTGTTCCGGCTCCAGCATCTGCACCAGTACAGCAGCATGGCAGCTCAGTCCAAAGGGGTTGCACAGACTAAGGTCCTGGGTCAGAGAGGGGCTTCTCTCTCTTGTGACGCAGTCATCACAGGCAGCCAGGGTAAGCCCTCTTTGCTGGATGGATGGGGCGATGTTTTGCCCTGGCCGGGGTTGACCTGACTAGACGACCACAAGCACTTGGCTGGCTCCGGCTCATTTTTGGGCGGCCAGCCCACCTCCATGTTCTGTGCTCCATTTGGGCTTTCTTGATCCGTCCCAAACAAAACCACAAAAGTGGAGGGGCTAATGCAGTGAGGTTGCTGAGCAGTTCTACCCAGCCACAGAGCAGTGAGGTCATAGACTGTATGCCCCAGTCTAATACTTGGCATGATGCATGGGAACTGTCTTTGAATCTCTCTCAGCACCCGTACCTCCTATCCACTCTCCGTTTTCTTCTCCATCTCTTTCCTCCCCTCCCCTCTATCACCTAGCTTTCTGAGTGTCAAGGATCTGACGTCCTAGCACCTCATCACCCTCCAACCTACAAACATATGGTATCTATATCACGGTCATATATTAGTCATCTTTGAATCTCTCAAGATCCCCATCCATGAACGCTGCACTAGCTTTCCCACACAGCACAAATCATTAGTGTCTCTGCATCTTGGCATTACAAAATGGTCCTATGACGTGATATGTTAGCATAACAGCAGTGCTGCCAAAACAGGGCTATATGGTAGGGCAGACAGGATTTCATATTCAGATACTGTTACATGTCACAGAAGGGTATCAACTCTTGAGCCAAACCTATAGTTTTCTCAGAAGGCAATGTATCCCTTACGTTTAGTAATTGCCGCGTTGTTAAACTGGACATAAAGCATTTTTTACGAGACAGGCATAAAGACACAGAGATTTACTGTGGTTGGTAAGGGTGTTGGTTTACATGTTCAGAGACACAGGGACTTCTCTCAGGGGACAAAAGGGAAGCTGATAAGTGGCAACAGGGTACAATAAAATAGCTGAATCCTGAAAATTAGATATCATGCATGCTGGATCCTGCTTTCTAGTATTTGGTCTGACGGTGTTGGCAAGTGCAACAACATAATACCAAGCAATTGTAAATAGGAAAGAGGAGAACTTTAGATTTCCTTCCATGTCTGATCTGCAGTGACTTGCACACAGAAGACTGTAACACTTCCACAGCTCGATTACTGCCTGGGCAAGCTCCAAGGGCAATTTTGTTGTACCATACAGTGTTGAATGGTAATATCCCTCTGTTGTACAAACTGTGCTGCGCTTTTACACGTGATGAGACATGCACGGCTTGGGAACATATTGCTTGTCAGTCATACATTACCTTGTTCTAACACCTTCACAGACACAAAGGTGCCAGTATTGTTTCTATAATGCTCCCTCTTCCCAGGGTTTAATTCTTTATTTTACAGTGGTAGAAAAAAAAAGAAAAGCCTCACTTCCTGCATCAGAACGTGTCATGTTTCTGTCTCACACAAACAGCCCCTTGTCTCGCAGTGCAATTTACCTGTCCCATAGCCATGAGGGCTGTTGTTCCCCTTCGCTTCGTCAGAGAAGAGGGCACAGTTCACTGGGAGGACAGGCTTATATAGATGTTGTCTTGGTGATACACAAACCACTTGAGAATGAGACAGGATTCAAATTATGGGATGTCACGTATGGCTGTTGTTAGTATGAGGGAATGGCGTCGTTCCTTGTGAAACGTTTCTCAAAAGTACGCTGTCTTGAGTTATGCAAGCTTTTCAAGGATTTGGGATTCAGGCATTTTTGTCATGGAGCATGCAGCTATTGAACCTTCACCTCCAAGCACAAAATAATACAGAGCTGTTAAAATAATCACAGTTAAGATTGGCTCGGACAAAGTACTCATGTGTGCTAACTGTTTACCGCCCAGCAGTGTGAGTATTGTGCTGCCTTGCCAGGTCTGGTGCCACAGTAAAAGGTACATGAGCCCCACCCTGCTGCGACTACCTACTGTGTCGAAGGCCTCGGGCCAAGGCTAATGAAAAGTGTATGAATATACACTGCTCAGACTTGTTTGGCCTGTCACCATAGCTGGAGAGTATCAGTCCAAAGTTACTGTCAGCAGCTCTGTATCTGATGGTTCTGTGCATGGTGTGTGTGTTTGCACACTTGCATGTATCTGCATGCATGTGTGTGAGCTGGTTGAGAGAGCAAAGGTGAACGATCAAGAGGAATAAAAGTGTGTGTTGCCCCACGTTTATATGTTGGCACAGCACAACGTATACTGCTCCTCGTCCAGTATTTAGACAGTCGTGGCTCGTTAACAGATTGGATCCAGCGAGGTTTCCAAACTCCATTCATGCCTTGAAATGTAACAATTTCATTGTGCGTCACTTGAAAAGCCTCTTCCTAAATTCACCATGAATCTGTCATCAGATTGCAGCCGTTCCAATTCTTACTTGTTACTTTATTACCACGTGCCTTAAAAATTAAGAGGAAAATTAAGGGGGGTGGAGGAGGAGAGTGAGATGAAAGAACTTGGGTGGAGGTGCCAAAGTTTTATGATATTATCCTGCTTGTAAAAGCTCACTGGTGATGATTTCACATTGGTGGAAAATTATTCATAAATCACGTAGCTGCACTATGACAAATCTCTCAGAGGCTCCCTTTTGCATGACCATTACTTGCAAATGGACCAGGATGTCAAAGCATATTAAAAAAGAACTATGCAAAGCTTGAGAAGAGAAAACAAACATATATGGATCACAAAAATACCATCCTGCCAACAAGCACAAACATCGGACTGTGACTTCCTCTGGTGTTTGATCAGTCACAGCACATCAGATATAGATAAGCAGCTTATGGACATGCATTGTCTGTACAGGCTGTGTTTACAGTGAGGTACAGCTCTGCTCTTAATCCCCACGTATACATCAGTCCCAAATAAATGTAATGCTGTCTGAGTGAAAGGAAGGATGTCTGTATGGATGTTGCAAGCGTCATATGTTTTGAGGAATATAATCCAAACTGAGCCCACTGAGCTTTCCTCCCACCTTAACTTACATGAGACTGTGCAGTTTGACAAGCTTGCCCACTGTGAGGGGGGTGGAGCCTCGTCATCTTTCACTGAGGTGACACGTCAACACATCTGCAGGTGCAATGTGTCAACAGTGTTTCCTTTTGCATTGTCGTAACTACAACAAACTTCAAATGAAGCGAAACAATGAACTTTAGCTGGTGTTCTGAACTTGGTGCTTTTCCACTTTAATGTTTGGGCGTGCTGAACGCATAGTTACCATGAAATATACACAATCTTTGCCTCTGTGTTGTATCAAAAATATCACGCAAGGGAGAACACTAGGCAAACAATTTGATGGTAGATTAAACGTTATACCACAACATACATACATACCTCATTTTCCTATTGTGTTATACTGGCAATTGCAGCCTAACCAAGCATGCAGAGAAAACACTACCTAGTTTGCCAATATATTACAGGGCTCATATGTAGACGGACATGCATTAGCCAGATCCTGCTGCGAGGTGACACTTTTAATGCCTCAAGTTCTATTTCTACAATTATAAAATGAGCAAAGCAAAATCAAAAATACATATTTTCCCTCTTACCTGCAGTGCTATTAATCAAGCTAGATTATTTTTGTGTGAGTTGCCGAGTGTTGGAGATATCAGCTGTACAGATGTCTGCCTTCTCTCTAATATAATGGAACTAGATGTCACTCGGCTTGTGGTGCTCAAAGTGCCAAAAATACATTTGAAAATCTCAACAGCAATGTCTCTTTCCAGAAATCATGATCTGGTTATTCAAGTTGTTATGAGCAGTTTCATGTAGGAACTATTTTCTTTCTACCAAAACTACACCCACCGACTGTATCACTGCACAGAAGGAAGCGTGCATCTACCCACTGATGAGTGGCTCGTGCCCATGACAGGGTCTGTGGGTTGTCCTGAGTTACTGCATTAGTGATGTGACGTTTGCGAACGAGCCGAGTCTTTGAACCGGCTCTTTGAAGTGAACGAGTGAACCGGCTCTTTAGAGTGAACGAGCCAGTTCCTAATTTCTTTGTTTTTTGCTTTAATTTACTCTGTATCCATTACTTTCAGATTATTTGATCCGTAACAAGTCGAGAGAGACTAGTTTGTGAGGGAGAAAGACAGTGCAGCTGCTCACTCATTCACTTCAAAGAGCCGGTTCAAAGACTCAGCTCTTTTGCGAACGTCACATCACTAAAGCTAACTCACTATCCGCTAGCACTTGCTTGTATTGACAGGCTTGTAGTTTATAATGGGCATTGCTATGGCTGCACCAAACTTTATATCTGCAGAGTCTTTTCTGGGTCCACATTACAATATTCAGATCACGTGATGCAATAAATCAGCAATGCGATTCGTCGTTGAACCCACTAATAACCCCCCCCCACACACACACACACACACACACACACACCCACACACACACACATACACACACAGAGCAAAAAGATGAACAAATGATCCGCAGCTTTGAACTGGCTCTTCAAAGAAAATGAGAGCCAAAATACCGACTCTCACAAGTGAACGATAAATCCCATCATGATTTCTGTAAAGAGACATTGCTGTTGAGTTTCGCATTTTTGGTGCTTTGATCACCACAAGCCGAGTGCCATCTAGTTTCAATATATTCAACAGAAGGCAGACGTCTCCACAGCTGATATCTCCAACCTTCTGCAACTCACAACAGAACAATCTCAATTGGTAAACAGCACCTCATCTAAGAGGTAAAATATATGGGGTGAGCTGTCCCTTTAAGAAAGAGACAAACATGTGATGCACACATAAATTACAATCAGTTTTGATGTCACAAGTTAAAGGTGATTGTCACTGACCGTAGTTTGAACCTTCATTTTTATTAAATCATTCCTTTCATGTCAGCGTGCCACTGGTTATCCTTCAGCCCCATTTGTTTCTTGTTGCGCTGTATCTATGCAAACAGGCCACTAATCAGAAAATCTGAGTCATGCAGAACACATAAGCTGACAGCTTGTGCCCAGTAAACTGCGCTGGGTGGGTGAGACACATAAACCGGTATGTGCTACTTTTGTGCCACACTCACACAAGCAACTTCAGCCTCCATTATTCATCTACTTCAAAAACACCACAGTGACTGACAGTGTCAATACAGGGCTCTACCTGCCCAGCTCAACACTGAGAGAATGCAACATACTGTATGCATTCTGTACCATCTCATTGTTTCTCAGGTAGTCACACATTTTGTGCAGGAACACTTAAATAGCTGCTTCAGATTTCCTGCGCAGGATCATCCGTATGACTACAGTTGTACATCTGTGTTACTTTCAGGCACAAACTTGTTTCCCTTGTTTCGGATCTGTGGAGACGGATGGAGATGACAGCTCTGTTTAGTGTGAAATAATGGGACTGTATGGTAAATATGAAGACACGGTAGTTGCCCGGGGTACAGCGCGAAAACCGAGGCAGCTCTACCTGCCGCTGCCTGTCTCTCAAGAACTAATTGAGGTGTGTGTATTAGAGACTGGGGAGCTGCCAAGGAGAGCCTATATGGACAGAGGGGAGTGCAGTGAAAAATGACAACATGTGTAGGGGTAGGAGGGAGATGAGAGCAAAGAAAAGTAGTATTAGAGAAAGCTTCAGTGTTTTGACAAAAGAAATGTCAAGAGGGGTGGAGAGATGGAGTGATCCTTAATGGCGGGGTGGAAATTCTGCTCTGACACAGGCCTGTCAGCACTCCCAGCAGTCATCTCAGAGCACTGCCATCGCTATGGTGACTGAGTGTTTTCTTTAATAATAGGCAACTGTGAGCCCGTGAGCGTCCCCGTGCACAGATACACTTACTCATACTTTAACGACACCTGTCAGAGGAGCCGTCTCCTCCAAACCTGATGAGCTCAACAGCTACTGCAAGGAAATGTGCATGCTTATATATGGTCATGCACACACTCACACATACACACACAGACACACACTCACACAGATCCCTTACAGATGAGTGGAGTCATCAGTGCAGTCAACAGATTGGAAGTCAAACTCTTAGTGAAAAAGGCCTGAAGGAAAAGAGTTTTGACAAGGAATCTGTCTCGCTGTCTCCGCTTGACAAAACAAAAGCTTACGTACACTCAGTGGAACTCTGGGGAAGTGAGAGAGGAACAAATTAGTGATATTGTTTGCGGAGGGATGTTTGGGGGCCTGCATCTGATGCTATCGCTACCGCCTGATGGTATCTCACCTAGAAGTGATCCTGGGAGATGTGCGCTAGGGAGGGAGGCTCGGTCACGTCTCATTGCCGTGAGCTTGATAACATGCAGCTGTTTACAGCCCAAAATCCCAGCGTTGGGTCCTCTGTTGTATCTGCTCGCTTTTTTTTTTTTATTGCGATGAAGTTCCCTCACTTCCGATGCATGTCAGTTCACAAACGTGTTTTGTACTGTGTTGAGATAAATATGATTGCTGAAAGACGTGATTCACCTACATTCATATAAACTGTTCTGTCATTATCAAAGTATAAATCTGCCACCGGCTGACTTCACGTCGGCCTTACAATAACAACCGCAATCATAAAATGCATTTTTTCAAGTTCATGTAAGGGAGACACTGAGATGATAGCTGGTGATTCTACTTATTAACCTTGAGTACAGAAAGGTGCTCATTAAAACTGAAATTGATCTGGCTCTCTATCTTCAGTTGCTTGACGCTTTTGTTCACTATGGGAATGGCACTATAACCCAGAGTGCTTGGCAGTGGAGCAGCGGGTCGTTTTGGCTCTGTGGCCCGTTGTGTCTTTGTCAATCACCTGGGCCTGGGAGGAAATGGCTGTCTGTTGCATGGGCCAGCAACATCCTGGCAGGCACCTAGGACAGCTGAAACCATGGGAATGTCTATCAAATAGAAACTCAGGGCACTTCTATTATTGCCTCGCACTGTATTGTTGAGTGTACATTGTTGAAGAGGTTTTCTTATGGGAAAGAGGGACCTGTTAGAGTTGTCTTTGTTTAATGATTTGATTACTTGCAGGATTTGTAGGTTGTTGTGATCTGCGCTTTAATCATTTGTTCCTCCTATTAAACTCTTCCTGAGGTCCTGCACCGGCTGAATCATTTGACAGTCACATGCCAGCAGATTTGTTGCTGGACGGTGCAGCTGATGATCCAAAGTGGAAGCCTCATTGTTTCTGAAATGACATGCATTGATAAAGCCAGAAACGTCATGCTGCATTTACTGCTGCGCCTCAATAACCGTTTTGTTTTGTGCCAAAACTATGAGGGCAAGAAGGAAAGAAAGAAAGACTAGTGCAGCTGAAAGAAATTCAACCCATAAGAACAGGAATATAAAGGACGCTGTACTTTTTTTTATGACTGTATCATATTTGAAAATGTATCATGCTTGGCTACATGACAGCAAATATTATTCTTGAACAGAGTAAGATGATATAACATAGAGCATCTTAATTGATATGTTTGGCCCTCTGTAGTTCTCTGATGACATTAAATGCTGGAAATTGAATTCTGAGGTGACGCACTGGCTGTGAAAAGTGGATCTGTCATGGTTGTCAGCCAGCGTCTCCTCGCAGGCTATTATCGCTTTGCAATAAAGATACTCACCTTCAAACAGAGTGCATGTGTGCATGTGCATGTCTGTGAAAGCTACAGTTGGTAACTTTATGAGAATAAAAAAGTACATGAGACACATAATCTGTGAAAAAAAAATCATGTCCCTTCTCTGCTTCCTACTGCTTCTACCATGGCACACCAAAAACAAACCTCAATCATGACAATCATGCTCCTGAACTGTGGCTAAAATGTCAAACTGGGCGACGCTGATCAATACGAATCAATATTCTGTTACTGCATTGCCTATTTCTCACCTCACATGTTTGCAGAATCATATTTTAGTGTACTGTTTAGCTGTAAAATGAGAACATATACGACCCAGCCACCAAAAGCAAGTACCACCCACCTGCTGGAGCACACTCTCTCATTTTACAGCTAAACAGTACAATAAAAAGTGTTTCTGAAAACATTTTAGGTGAGAAATAGGCCATGCAGTGACAGAATCTTGATCCATATTTGATCAGTGCTGCCTAGTATGACAGTTTGACTGCAGTTTATGTAGTGATTAAAGGGCCAGTGTGTAAAATGGGTTGAAAACAGTGACATCAGTGGTCAAATTCTAGATTGCAGGGCTCACTCGCTCACCCCTCCCATCGGATAAATGATGGTGGCCTCGTAGGGACAAAGTTTATTTGAGCACTCCAAAAACTCCGGTAACACTCCAGGGGGTAAAAGACTCCGTCCCAAACTCAGACTCTTCTAGCGTAGCAGACACACTTCATACACACATACTCGTTTACCATGCTCCACCAATCTCCAGCCCGCACACTGACTGACAGCGTAGCCTGTAAACAGAGCTCAGCTGTTTATTTAGCCTAGCAATATCTCCAGACTATAGTAGCTGCAATGAACGACTTTGAACGCGATTTTGAAGAGTTTCTTGTAGCGGACACAGATCCAGAGCCATACCTGTTTGAGCCGGAGCACACAGATGAGGAACTCCATGTGTTCGATGCTGAGCGGGCAAGAAGAGAGGCTGAATGCACAGAATGGGATTCGGTGCTACTGCTACCATCGTTGGGAGATATATCATCAGGAGGAAAAGCAAAAAAATGCATCACAAGGAGTGAAGTTGCGTCTTCTTTTCCTCGCAGATGACGGTTTGGGTTAATTCTCTCCTGTTGCGTGGTAAGTGTGGTCCATTCGCAAACTTTATAACTAAAAAAACTTTTCACTACTCTCTATCAACGAACTACTAACACTCTCTGCTGTTTCCTCCTCCTTCTTCCTTCCTCCCGCTGTCTTCGTTGGTTTATTTATACACTCGAAACGCGTTCTCTGGCTGGCTGGATTGTCCGCTCGGTCTGCCGTACATACATGGCGGCGCAAGATGGTGACCTCTCTAAAGCAAGGCCCTTGCTATATATATATATATATAAAAGCATAATTATAAGGCTATGAAAACCAGATGAATTTTATTTTATAGCGATTATACACTTGTCTAAACATATTAATGGGTAGAATATTCAGATTCAGATTCAGATTGACAATAAACCATGCCAAATATTACACACTGGCCCTTTAACATAATTGACAGCTGTTAGAGACTCCTCAGCTCTGATTGTTTTTCTGTTAATGAGCGGTAAGGCCATTAGAAGCGCTACAAGGTAATAGAGTTGGCAGAGGAGTGTGATTTTCTTTCTCCTTTAGTGCTGTGAGAATATTGTGACAGTTTTAGCAAATGTGAAAAAAGTTAGTAACTACAGCTTTAATGTGTGAGTGTGAATGTGAGTAACTCCTGAGTTCAGATGGAGGGTAATTCACATTTGGCACATAATCCACATAAAGGCATCTTTTTTTAGGAAAGATACAGTAACCTGGTAGTAACTAGCAGCAAGTGGCCAATTAATAACTTAGCAGCTTGGCTGAAAAATACTTTCCAAATGATTTTGTAATGAAAAGCATTTGTTCTCAACTAAAGAGCAGCTTTTTGGAGCCAGTAACAGCTCAACGGACACCGAAAGGTCATTCTCTCAAACATTTGTCCTAAGTGGGTTGATGCTTTTAATCATTAAGTTTTTGTACGGGAAAACAAACTTCCTCATCTTTCCTTTATGGCCTGAACCAGGCTGCATGGCTCTACATGCAGCAGCCAGCCAGCAATATAGAAACATGGGATGGCCAGGGGAGAACACATTATGAGGAGAATCCATGTAGTTTGTCATCATTTGAGGCAAAGCTCAGTCATGATCCCGTAATCACTCTGAACCCATATAACAAAGAACAGACCGTGCAAGCAAATCTGATTCAAAGCAATTTGTTCAATTATAGGGAGCTGGAAAGTGGAAACTGATACCCCGTATGAGACTTTAGTTCCACTGCATTCAGGAAAGGGTGCTGGAAAAATCTTTGTACTATAGCCACGACGGCTACATTTCTCTCATAGCATTGTGCGCTGCTGCTGCTTTAGGACTTTGTGACACATTTGCTGTTCAGTTTGTCTTATGAGTCGATGGCACTGTTAGAGGTGTACGGGGTGAGCCAGGGACAGAAGCAGCAGTGCCAAGGTTACTGTTACTGTCAGCAGCCAAGACATGCTCGGGGATGTATAATATTCACACATACGGTAACTGAAAACAGCATCCAAAAATACCAATTATAGGTCATTTTGAGAGTCTGGCTAAGGAAAGCACTTTCCCATCTGCTCTGTGTCCCTTCTGTGACATCAAATGAAAGCTAAAATAAAATTAAAAAAAGTGTAATTTTTGAGAAATACAGTAGGAATTTAAATCTAAGAATAAATAAGAAATATTTATGTGCATTGCCCACCCCTAACCATTTACACAGTTAACCCATTTCATCTCACTGGTAACAATTCAGTTATAATGCCCTAAAAATGTTACCAAATGATGTATCGAAGCATTTCCAGCAAATATTGAAATAATAGAGTCTCAGTGAAATATGTGCAGTGTCACGTTTAGTCTAAACTGTCACATGACCAGAGGTGTTTACTTCCTCGTTGCACCCTGAGACAAGGATGGCTGCATCAAAGCTCCCAAACAAAAGGTTTGTATAGTATGTTAACATAAAGATAGGACAGGAATTTTTGGTACACATTATCTTTAAGGTGTCTGGTACTGATATGTGCATTTGCAATTACTCAACTTTGTTCAGTGGGGTCACAGAATTAGTGAACATCTTGATGGCAACAATAGTGACCGTGGGATAACCCAGTGCATCTAAGTGTACATGTCCATACATATATATAGATCTTGTTCTACTGAATTTCTACTCTTCTTTTTTCAGGTTTTCTTTGAGTGAAATTATGGATATGTGGGATCTCAGTGAAGGCGTGGACAATGCATACAACCTTACAGTTGCTCCTCAAAGTCAAAAAGATGCTGTCCTCAGTGGTTGTGATACCAATGGGCCAGATATAGACTATGAGGGGGCGACAGGCCATTTACCAGCCAGGCTGTTGAATTCATATGCTGATCTTGTGCAAACAGATCATGACAGGAGCAACTTTATAAGTGATTATGACCTCCCCCTCTAGACCATTCTCATTCGGAAGTCGTCGAATACCGCTGCTTTGTCAATGATTTCGGCATCAGACACCTGACCCCAAAAGCCACCTTTTTGCAGCAGTATGTAACGCGGCTAAACGTAACCTGCGTTGCTATGATATGCAACTGGTCGGCCAGATGGCAACTATCAGGGCAGTAGGAGGAGTAGTGGATGGGTCCAACAAACCCCGGACTTTCACCCAGGAGACAAGTATTCCCTTCCAGAATGCCAAACCAAGATGTTTCTTTCTAAACCTAACTTGCTTTTGTTGATGTCACGGTATTGGTAGCACATCCTGGAACGTCAACAGCAGATGCAGAAGGATCATGTCATATATACATGTAAAAGGTATAAGGGTTTTTGATGTGTAGAGTAGTCGCTCCAGAATGTGACAGAGCCTTGGTGGGTTAATAATTGAGCTGAGATATATAAGAATTTGATGACTGCATAGGAGATTACTGTATGTTCATTTGTCAATAAATGGTAGATACGACATATTAGCCCACCGGTCACGATTGTGACTGAACATAAACACACTTTTTCACCTAATTTTCCTTGAAATTTGAAAAAAAAGTAAAAATGACTGATTATATCAAAAGGTTATGAGTGACAGATGATTTTGATAGTTTTATGTCTAGGAAAAATTTGGGATTAAACCAGTTAATTGATACAAAAACTGCACAAATTGGTGCATAAAATTCACCGGAATGCAGGAAATTAAATATTTGGCGCTCAAAGTTTTCCCGCCATGTACCCCCCACTTTATGTCCAAATGAAGCCTACACCCTTGATTATGTATATAAAAATAAGATCAAAACATTAAAATAATTATGATTCCTAAAGAGAAATATAACACAGCTGAGTTAATGCTGTATTAATGAGCACAATGACTCATTATATGTCAGAAACACATACGTCATTGTGTTACTACTTTAAATAGGACTGATATTTTTTCTCTATTTTTAATTCAAAGAGTTACTCGTAATTATAAAATAAGGGAAAACCTGAGCTCATTCATTAGTTGTTAAGTCAGATGTTAGTAATAGATCATTTCATTACCCTATCATATCCACACTCATGTTTTAAGTCATGTTTCACACAGTAGAGACATTCCCAGCCTGATCAGATATCTTCATGAGACGCTTTGACATCATCACTGTGGGCTGAACGCAGACATTATGCACTTTCACTTCTCTCTGTTTTGTCACGTCTGTCTGACATGGGTGATATCATGCAGACACATTTTCCTTTTCAACAGCCTCCAAAGGGGAAGTTGTACTGCGTGTGTCTAAATACGCTGTCCTGTCAAGTCATTCCCACTCGTTGTGACGTGATGATTGTGACGACTTCTTTTTAGGTAGTATCTGTTATAACTTCTGTGGTTTGTGCTTCCCTTTTCTCCAGAGATGGCTGGGAGTGTCCTGTCCTGTGGCTACCAGGGGTGCATTCCCTCTGCCACGGGCAATAAAAAAACATCACACGTTCCCTGCTGTAGCCTTCTGGGAGTGGGGATTCACAGCTTCTGTCTCAGCACGCTTACTCCCTTGTTTCCTTGTCCAACCTGCCACTGTGTTTTCCAAACCAGAGCATGGGTTAAAAAAATCCCAATGGCCTGTCAAAGTTGCAGTGAATGTGTTTCTCAAAGCTGCAGTAAATGTTTGTGTCTTCATAAAGGTCAGGGATTTGACAAGAACAGAACTGAAAGACAGTTCCAGAAGCTTTCCTGTAAACTACAAAAACAATTAAATATCAAAAGGTCACAAGTTATTATGGAAATTCCAGAATCACTTCTTAGATTGCACGATTTTGTGGCCGCTGCATATCAACGAGTTACTCAAATGCAAATAAACGCACATAAACTCATACATGTGTATCCTGACATATGTGCACAGGCACACACTTTCACATGCATGCAGTCACAAAACAAGAAGTATTTAAACCATTGTAAGTTGCTGTTCCGGGAGCCAAATTTATGGTGAGAACACAGCAGAGAGCAAACAAGCAGGGAAGTGTAGGATGCTTCATGAATACTAATTTTGGTGCCATTAGCCAAAGGGTTACCACATGAGACAGCTGGAAAATGCCTGATAGCAGAGTCTGTTTAGCAGGAGTGGGGGGGGGGTTGTTGTTTGAGCAACATCACAAACCTTTAGTCAACTTTTGTCTAAAATCACTTGCTTTTATGCCAATATTAGCATATTACAGACAATACAGCATTGTGAGAGTGTTGTGTGAGATGGTGACCCCACTGGCAAAGCACTGCTGCTGTGAGTGGAAAGTGGGAAGGATGGAAGGAATAGGAGGAAGGGGCAATAACAGGCTGAATCAGTGGAGCCAGGAGCCTGACATCTCAGGTACCCGCACTATTGCTGTGCCAAGCTCTGACTTCACTCCTGTTCCTGACTGTGTGCATGTGTGTGTGTGTGCGTCACGAGAGTGGCAAGAGGTCATCTGTGACAAAAACATTCACTAGTCTCCCCATTAATAATCCGGTCCTTATTTTCCTAGATTTTTTTGGTAATCCTGTGCCCCTGGGGATGCAACGAGTTGGGATTAAACCATACTTAATGGATATGTTGGACATGCCCACAGCTTCCATGTTGCAAAGCCAGCCTATAAGAACTGGGTCAACTGCCAAGAGGAGGTGATTAAGGTTTGTCTGTTTGACAGGCACCCAAAGTCTGACAAAGAGAGGTAAACTTCAGTAAGGCGCCTTATTTCTCATTGAGGTGAAAGATGAAGGCACCCACCCAGAACCCACAGAGCTACAGGGGCGGAGCACCCCACCCTCTGATCGTTTACACGCACATGACCTCCACCTATGCAGTGATCCAAAGCTATTACTTTCATCTTGGACCTATCCGTCTTACTTTATTATGACCACTTTCTTGACTATACAGCACTTTATTCCAAAAGCCGTGGACAAACATGGCTTATACATAGATTCCAGCTCTGGAGCCAGGGGGGTGCAAGGTGAGCTGGGCACTCTGTAGTGTGCTCCACGGGTTGGAGGTACAAGGGTTTGTAGTAGATGGGAAATGACGTGATTTGCGGACGTCACTAGTGCTCCCCTCCACTGGTTGCGTTGGATCGCTGGTGGCTTAGATGATCACTGGGTCTCACAACATCTCCCAGACGCGTAAGCATGACTTAATCTGTCCAGTAAAAGCCAGCAGGCCCACTGCTGCTGCAGGCCTGGCTAAGCTTGGCTGGGACTGTGGTGCGCTGGGTTAGCTGCAGATGGCTGCAGCTGCCAAATAGCTACGTCAGAGGAGAGCAACAGACTGAGTGATGAGGATAAACAAAATCAGCCTGATGTGTTTGGAACCAGAATCTTAAATATGCTGATTTGATCAGAATTTAACATCTATGTGTTGATGAAAATAAGCAATACATTGGTATTTGTGATGTATAATTTCGGTGAATTAGCGATCCAGACAGATGGCTTGCAGTGGCATGTCTCGGTACTGGCAGGAGATTGTGATTAGACTGTAATGTAGTGTGGGTTTTGAGTGTCCTGTCTCCTGGTCTATACGCAGCTCAGATTCTGCATGTTCCCGGTCAGCAATGTGTGCGTCAGCTACGTGACTTGAGAGCAGATATGCCGTAGACGGCAATTATATTGCAATGCTTAATGGTTAAACTTCATGGTTCACGGTTTACTGTTGCCTTTGCTCTGCCTGTAATGTAAAACAGGTGAGGGAAGCAGTGCCACCGAGGCACGGCCTGAGCGGCTCGCCAGTTTGGATTGGGCAGCTCTTGCCCATATATCCTTTCTTAATGTATCAACCCTCCCCCTGCCTGCGATGTCCCTACCCTCACCCCTTTTCAACCAGACCTGGTCCATTAATGACATCCATTTTGGGAGGCGGTAAGAGAGGTCCTTTTATGTGGCAGCGATTAAATAGCTTTTTGCCTATGCTTAGCAATGGTGCTGCTCTGGGCAGTAGACCATTACGTGAAAATAAACCTAATTATTTTCTGTGCCGCTGCAACTGTGGCCCCCAGACTCCAGCTGCAAACTCAGACTATTACACTGGCCTCAGCTCCTGGGCCTCATGAAGCTCAGCCATTGCTATATCTGTGAGGCTAACCCAAAGAGGAAGATTGATTCACTTAACCAATAACTGGAACAATGGTCTTAGCTCTAAAATCATAACCATCATCAGATTCTGTCTATTATAATCTGTCAAGTGTCCTCTTTCAGCGCATTAACTCCAACCTGATGTAAGCGGGTTTCAGAAAAACGCACCCAGGGAATATATCTGGTAAATCTTAATCTAATAATTCCCATTTGGGCATGAATACATATGTAAATGAGGCTGGAGGGGTTGTGTAAAAGGGGCAAGTGGTGTAAGTCTGACATGCTACAAACATGAACCATATGTGTTTCCCTCTTTGTCTATAAATGCAGTCAGATGGCTTTGTTCTTGCAGTACCCCCTGAGAGAAGGTTCTGTTCAACCCAGATCTCCACTGTTTCCCCCCTGTCCCCTTCCCAGTTCATCCTAGGTCCCTTCAGGCAGCCACAGACCTCTGCAGCCTGCTGGAGCTTCGTTTCCTGGAAGATCCTCCTCCGAGTGTCCCTCTGCCAGATAAGAATGGTGAGTGTGTGGGTAGTGGTGGTGTGGCTAGAATAGCTCTAAATATCTGTGACCAAGCCCAGAATAACTGCATTATGAAGGGGAGGTGGACCGGAGGAGCCGGAAGGCAGGAGAAACCACAGTTACTGAGGAAAATGGAAAGGAAATAGATGTAAATCCACTGCAAGATATTTAGCGTCTAGTCTCAGAAGCTCAAGCTCGGCCAGGTGGAGCACTGCACAGGCCAGGCTGACGAGGAAGTGTCCTGCACAGTGGGAAATAAGACTCATTGCTTGGCAGCTCATGTGTACCACTGGGAATGTGACAAGGAGAAAAAGAGCATTGCATATAAGTCTTAATAATGCCAATAATAATCGCTTTGCACTCTGTCTAGACGAGGAACGGTTAAATTGGGTGTGTGAGGGTGTTTGGGCGCGGGGGGCGGCCACTGCTGGAATGGGTGAGTAAAGTGAGCATTCTATTGAGGTCTTAGTTTGGCTAATCTCTCCCATGTGACAGCACAGCCAGATTTGCTGCCATGGAATGCCACAGGCTGTTGTGCTGGGGACAAAAAGAGACAGAGGCTTAAACTGCAGGGGGGCAACACTCCGTGGTCCTGGAGAGCAGTGCAGCTACGCCAAGAGGAAAAAAAAAAAAAAAAGTTCTCAGGGTTTCCACACACACCCCTTCCTCCTTCCTCTCCCGCCTACCACTCCCCCCCAACATCCCTCCAACTCCAACAGTCATCGCCAGCAGCGCGCGCTCACCACCAACCATGACACACGTGTGCACATAGTTCTCACCCGCTACTGGAGGGTGATCAGAGGTGGTTTGGGAGGTGTCTTGCACACATCTGACCACTCTGTTTCCCTCCTTCTCTCCCTCTCTTTTCTGTCTCCAGTGCCAACGGTGGCCCCTGTCCTTCTTCACAGTCAGCTTAGGACCACATCTGGTCCACAGCCGCACAGGGTACACAGAGTCTTCCCATGAATACCAGAACCGTGGCGAGGACAAACAATACAGATCCTGAGGGTGGATCGCTCATCTACCCCAACAGTTAGTGTTTTTCTGCCTTCCTCTTTTGTGGCGCACATCATCTCTAGGGAACAGGACAGAAAAAACAACAGCAACTGCCTTAATTTTCAGCCTGCAGTAACAGACGGTCATTGCGGCTATCAATCGTTAAGCTAGTTTGTTGTGAACGGTTCCAGTTCAGCTCACAGTGATCCCACTGAACCCATCTTCTTTGGGTTTTTTTTAGGAATTAACGTTGCAGTGATAAACATGATAAGATTTGAGCAGTGAGGAGGAACATTTTGTGCTTGTGAGGTAATGTGACCCGAGGAGCATAGATGGGCGCTGATCATTGCAGAATGTCAGTTTAATGTGATTGTCTGTTCACTTCAAATGGAGTCAAAGCCTTCACACTGCAAGAAAGATCATGTAACTTGTTTGGGGCCTAGATCAAATTATAGCCTCTCAGGCAATATAGGCGACCTGTGTCACAGATTTAAAGGCTCAGCCTCAATTCCCTAACCCTACCAGCCTTTCACAAACCAGCCAAATCCCCCCGAGCCCCAGATCTCCAGTCTGGGACGGACGTGAGAATCCTTGTCTAGTAGGGGTAAGGACATGCAGTTCTGTCAGTGTCAACTCCACCCCTTCTCCCCTCTTGCCCCCCCCCCTCTGATGCTTTAATTAAAGAAATAATCAGGATTTGCATCACAATGGCACCCAGGGCTCTTACCATTAGTGGCCCGTTTGCCATCAGAAGTCTAATGAAAATGTAACATCACCTAAGCCCTCCTTCACAGATTCTCAGATTAGCCATAGCGGACTAGAAGAGAAAGCTCGGACCTTGAGTTGGTTTAATTCTTTTGTATGATAAGCATCGGCCCCCTAAATCCAGCCCTGCCAAATCCTCTTGAGAGGGGCTAAGTGGCAGAGCTGAGTGAAGAGAGAGAAGAGGAAAGAAGAGAAGAGGAGAGGACAGAGGAGCAGAGAGGAGAGAGGACAGAAGAGGACAGGAGAGAAGAGGAGAGGAGAGGAAAGGAGGGGAGGTAGCCAAGGCAGCCATACCAGGCTCAGGCTAAGCCAGACCCCTCCTCCCTTTGCCTGCCTCCGCCCCATTGCCCTCCCCCCTCAGCTGTCCCGGGCCACAATAGGCTGAGCATCTTTTGTGGCATTAACGGTTTGTAGGAGCAGGAGAACAATGTATGAGAAGTGAAGAGCGCGGGGTTCCCACACACAGGGCCGACATGTCCTCAAACCCCCACCCAGCCACCCCTCAAAGACGGCAACCTGCACACAGCTGATCGCGGCGCCCCTCCGTGCCCCCCTTTTCACACAAAACACACTTTCCGCCACATGCATGTACAAACACACACATGCACTTTTACAAAGCAAACACTAAATATGCATTGCTGGTTTTGACACAGATATTTGCTCATGTTTAATGCATGAGGAAGAATTTATGACATGGGATGCAGTTGTTGATATAGCTGCCTATAAGCATGTGCACATACACTTGCACATGTAGTTTAATTGCCTGGTGAGGCCATAGAGGGCCGGGGAAAATCCTTTTGTTGCATGAAGGGTGAGGGTTTGTCTGGGATCTTGATTAATTTGTACTGTCATATGTGGGAGGGGTCTTTCACCAGGGGGTGCAGGGTGGGAATGTCACTTACTCTATGTTCCTCCCTGTCAAATAGACTGACAGTGGACTGGGGTCTCCCTGAGTGGGTTCCAACTATGTGATGAAGAAACTTTTGGCTTAAGCCTCAGTTAATCAGCATCAATTCAATTTTGCACAAACGACTTATCCACAGCCAGAAAGTACAGTCTGTAGATTTGTTTAAAATGGTATATTTAGTCATGGTGAACAAACATCAGAGTTTGAGCACAGGCCAAAAACCTCTTAAGGCAATTCTTTGCCATAAAAGTTTGATTAAATCCTTTTCCTCGTGACACTTGTCTTCTATTCTCTGTAGGAATATTCCTGTTTGTTCTCTGCACTAAATCGTGGTATCACTGATACTGATATGACAGATGCATCTGTCTTCTGGAGGAAATTACAATTATTCCACATACAAATTTGTTGATGAGTTATGCTCAAGTTAGTAAACAATGGAAAATGGGAAAACGAGTTTTATACTTCATGGTGTTGAAACAATTTCGTCAATCGTTTGTGTGCACTTGCCAACGAACTTCTTCCAAGACATGACAGAGGTGATGACAACCTAGTAAAAGCATTGATTAACATATTTTAGAAAGAATTTCTTCTTGCTTCTTTGTTGATTTATTTATTTATTTGTTTCCTGACTCATTTGTTTTATTTCCTCTTTTCATTTGGCTGCTCCTCTCTGGGCCTGCAGGAGCGGCTGGTCACATGTTTAGGGCAAGCAGCGGCACAGAGGCCACAGTGCCACACTTTTTCACGCACTCAGCCTCGGGTGAAATAACTGTGACTGCGAGCTCAGCAAGAGTGAGTTTGTGCATGGCAGAAAGCAAGCCTGCAAGTGCGAGTGTATATGCATGCATGAATCATTGTTATTTGCACTAAACCAGAGCATTTAGTCCCCTAATAGCTCAACATGCCACTGTCAGCAGCTGCATTGTTAACCCTGGACAGTGTAATTCCCTCGAGAATGTACTATAATTAAACAAGCTACAGAAACATGCAAAATATGAGCTGTGCGTAAGTGTTCAGATGCCATCTGTTAAAGTGTCTTTCTCATTTATCCTGTCTTATGTGAGCATGCGCTCGGAGTGTGTCCTTGTCACCCTGTCAAAATGTCATTGTGATAATGTGGAATAACGTGTCCTCACCCCTCCCTCTCCCCTCTGCTCTTCCTCTGTTCTCCTATCCTCCATCATCCAATTTAGCTGTGTGTGGCACTCAGTGGATTCCCACACTCCACTGCTCTTGTGCTGTCAGGCCCAATCAGAGGCCGGATCTGTATTGATTTTCAGCCACCTGTGCCAGGCGCCTTGCTGCTGCAAGGACTCCCCGCTCCCTTCCTCCTCTGCTCTCCTTCCCTGCCCCAAGTCCGCCACCGTTTCCCGGGGCAACCGACGCACAGTGTGCAGTGCAGTCCATTTGTCACCAATTGTCAGCGTTTAGCAGGGCAATGATGTGTGGCAAGATGGGGGAGGGAGGGGGGAGGAAGGGGATTTGAGGGCAGGTGGAGGGGGTGGAAGAGCTCCCTCCAATGGGATGAGAACCACATCCCACCAAAAAAAAAAAAAAACCTTGCAATGAGGAAACATCACTCTAGACTGCAAATGTAGGCATTTTTTTATTTTGCTTTGCTCCTCCCAGTATAGCAGCTGGAAAACTTGAGTCTCTAAGCCAGGTAGGCACACTCCCTTCCTGCACACACTCTGCGTGTTATCAAATCTACGGCTGTCTCCTTCATTCACTTCACAGGATAAATACTGGCCTACACTCACTGTGCATTCCAAATCACCATAACCTGATCTGATTTTCAACAGGGGACTATAAAGTTGCACCAGCAATCTACTGGATTGCCTGGGGACTGTATTTGTTAGCACAGAGAGTGAGTGAGTCTGATGTCCTTGTTTGTTTTCCTTAATAACCAGAGACTTTTTAAGAATGTCAAGGGCTGGATGTCATTAGCAGGGTGCGGCCGGTCCCTAGTGAGACAAGGCCTGAGTTCAGCTTACTCACTTCCAGCTCTGAGTCAACAGAGAAGGGGCAGTTTTCCGCCATCACAGCGCCCATCGCTAAGCCCAGACCCTGAACTCAGTCAGGACTGAGAGAGGTGCCTCAGTAGGAGAGGAGATACCAGTGTCCTATAATGGATCTGTTTTCATTCCAGGGGAAGTGGTTATTTAAGCAGACTATGGGGAGAGCCCCCTTCTCCAAACATCCACAGAGGGGTTTATACTCTGAAGGTAAATTGGTGTTTGGAATAGAGGAGAGGCTATCAGGGAGACCTCTCTCTATGCTGATGATGAGTCCGAACATATAGAAGGTATACCAGAGAAATGATCACCGTCTCATTTATATTGAGTTTGAGTGAGATCGTCTCATACCACTGTGGTCAATCCCCTGGACTGCTTATTACACCTTTCTATGTACACTGGCTGCAAAGGACCAAACAGTCTGAACTGTTCCACATTTCACCTTTGCTTTCAGAGCAGGAGGTTGTAAGTACCGTTGCAGTGACCAGTACCAGTCTGAAGTCCAGCTGCCAGGATTTAGTTTGGCAGTGAAACTTAAGAGACTTAAGACTTCCACCTTGTTAAAATCATTTGACACCTTCTCCAGTCCAAGGTTGACAAAGAAGCTCAGATTCTGTAAGGATGCCATCTTAATGCGACACCTTGATATTTTCTTCAATTTTCTGAAGCAAACACAGATGAAGTGCTTTTGATATGCGCGCCACATAAATGGCCCTTTTCACAAGCTGCCAGGCGAAATGTGTTGACTTGGCCTTGACTTCAGGTGCCTCCAACAATTATGAAAATATGATGGGTGTAATCTTTAACAGTGCTTGGTGTGTGTTTAAGTGTACATGTGTAAGTGCACGTGGATTTGGGGGGTGTTTTTGGCAGGTTGCTGCTCTGCTTGGTGCCGCTGTGCAGCCTAAGTTAATGGACCTTCGGTAGGGGGTGTCCTGATTGCCCAAGCGCCTTTCGTCTGCTCTCCTCCCGCGCTGCAGTGCCAGAGAAGGAGAGAACGAGTCTCGGGACACGTTTTGGGGATCAGCTCGTGTAAACACAGACTGACCATTCCTGGGTCCATATGGAAGAGATCATTACGTGGAGGGTGGCGTGACGCCTGTCATAGTGGGGCCATGGGATCACATATATCCCCACCCATTCCCCTAAATATCTCCCCGGTCCTCTTCTACTGAATAGTCCTTCCTAGAAAATACATTCAAATCTGTCAGCAGGGCTCGCAACCTGGCAAGTACTCCTGGTCTTCCAAATCACTGACTGAACTTCTGGCCTCCCCGGGTTGGCTGGTGGATGCTGTGAGGACTGTTGCTTAATTCTTTCACCACAAACAAATGCTCAACCTGTTATCAAACCTTTTTACAAGATGATCAAATATCTAACACATCCCGCACTTCCGTGTCCCGAAGCTTAGAGGTTGATGAGCAGGAGTGTAATTACTGTGCTGAGGACTTGCTTCTCCTCATCATGGATGACTGGCTTGGGATTAACTCATTACCCCCTGTCCTGACCATGCAATTAGGCCTTGCACCACAATTAAGTCTCCATGATACGCCTCACTAGGCACTAGACACAGTGATCGCTGCCAGCGCACCATCACTGCAACCTCTTATCTCCACTCTGTCTATGATCGCTGAGCTATGGCTAGTGATTGTAATGACAGCTATTGTTTCTGCAACTCCCGTCCGGTGTATGCTATCGATTAGGTTGGGTGTGTGCTACATCTTGCGAAGCGTGCAGACACACGGGCACAGATGCAAAGGTTTCGGGCTGACTGCGGCTGCTGTCAGTAACATTTTGGGTCTTGCAGAGTCTTCAAGGCGTCTGCCAGGGTGGCCTGGGAACAATGCTGCCCATCTGGAAGTAGCTCCTCCTGGGTCTGGATGATCTGATGGATGGGGAGATCTTTCTAGGATGTCCAGCTGAGCCTGCTGACAGGGACCCAATCAATCACCCCTCTCCTGTCCTCACTGACGGGCGCCCACCACAACTAAGACCCAGAGGTCAAGGGTTCTGTCAAAGCATATTCAGCTTTTAACATTCATCCCTCGGCCAGAGGTAAACTAATTTGATCATGTTAAGTGTGTCTTTATGCTAGGAGTGTTTCTTGTGCGCTCACTTGTTGCCATCACACTCAGATTATCATTTTATCTTTGCTGTGATTGTAACGTTTATCCTTACAAGCCTTCTTTTGTTTCCCTTGTAGGCTGCTGCCCAGCCCTTGAGTTTCTGAATATTTTGGTAGCTCCAGAGGAAAGAGAAGCAGCTGATCGAAGTGGTGCAAGCTAGGGATGACACATGAGACCAGGTTTTCTGGTAAGATAAAAATAACCTGTGCTCCGGCCTGCATAATGACCCACTTCCACAGCTCTAATGGAAGCCATAAAAAGTGTTTTTCTTTTAATAGTGATACCAATATATCACTTACAGTAGCAACACTGTCTGGAAAAACTTTGATTTACGATCGATACGTCTCTTCAGTCAAGCCATTCTGGCAGCTTCACAATCTATTATCTTGTCAGGATCTCAGACCAGACTGTTAGTGAAAAGCCGGTCTTTCAACCAATCTCCTGTGCCGTGATTGATGGCGTTTCGGACTGATTTTCCATTGCTCTGGAGACTCCACTTGTCAAGAGACTTCTCAGGTTTCTGGCAACAGGCCTCAGTTGCAGTTTGAGACATATGTAGACCCACTTACAATTTGGAGATATAGAGAGTGATTGATGATAGCAATACTTTTTATGTGTTCATATTTGATAGCATTTACAGTGACAGCGCAAAGCGGTGGCGTTTTATCATTTTTAAGGCTGTGTTTCTTTATGTGCCGAGGCATTGTTAAAGAGAAAAGCAAGAGAAAGGTGGGACGATAGATAAAACTATCAGATGGCCAATGGGAGGCCTTACTTCCTGTCACTCAGTTGGCCCACCTCGGCACTTGTCAGTCATAATGACAAATGGCAGCGCTTGATGAAACGGAGGGGTTACATTATCACTTCCCTAATGAGGCCGCTCACAGCAGGAGGGGGAAAGAGGGAGCAAGACAGGCAGTATGGAGGGAGAGATGGATAAAAAGGACGACAGGGAAGACCACTTTGCTGCTGCCAAATACCCATGGCTGCCCAGAAATTGTCTATGTTTATCAATGGACAGATTTTCAGATTGCCGTGGAATACTGAAACTGCAATCAGTTATATAACAGGAGCGTATCTCGAATGATTACTTTAGTTCTCGATTCCAACCCAATGTCACATTAAAGTGTCCCTTTGTACTGATCATATAAGCCTACCTAGGACAGATAGTTGAACTAAGCCATCTGCACTGTTATTTGGAACCCACTAATGGAAAGCCATGTGGTAAAAAAGCAACAGTGAGGCCATGTACATTTAAACAGTAGCATTTCACAACTTTTAGACAAGACGCCAGCAGGGACAGAGATAAAGAGGTTTGCTGAAATATTCCCTTCTCATTCACAATATATGTGATTTTTCAGGGCTTTTGTTGAGAATGTAGTGTGGTAGCATCGGCAGCGGCAGCCAGGCCAGAGGACGTTCCCTGTGGGCCTGTGTCTCTCCGTGTCTTTATGGCTGGCTCTGGACTTGGCGCTGGAGTCCGAGGGGGAGATTATCTGGCCTGTCTGCCTTCAGGAGCTCTCAGGGTTTGTGTCTTTGTGCAGCATTAGAGCTGGCTGGGAGTGCGCCCACCGAGAGAGGGGAAATGTGTTTGACATACGCTCAGCGCACACGGTCGGGGAGGCTGAAACAGCAGGATACGATTAATGACCACAGAATAAGATTGTTACAATATGGCTTCCCTAACCCCCACCTTCTTCACCGTGGGGCTGTCATATTTCACGGACTTGCCTGCCTCTGTGTGTTTGTAGTGTGTTTGTGTGTGTGTGTGTGTGTGTGTGACTGTGTTAGGAAGGGGCCCTTTTATCCTCTTTTTGTTGTCTCTCTCTCCCTCTCTCTCTGTCTTTCTCTGTTGATGTGGGTCATTGATATGCAACAGTGCATTCCTGGATCTTACAGGAGAGTCTGTTCTCATGGTTATTGTGGAGTACTTTGGCAGATTAGACACAGGGACACAGGTCCTTTGGACTTTTGTCATGGTGTAGGTAAGACATAAAACCTGTAATGTAGAGGTTAATAGACCCCTGAATTATCAGGTGTATGACTGAATGGAGACTTAAAAGAGACTTGTAACTGTAAAGCAATGTTGGGCTCATCACACAAAAAATGTAATGTATTACTCATGACTCTTTTCAAAAGTAATATCATAACTTTGGCTATTACTCCCAGCTAGCAATAATTTGCTACACTACTCCCCACAGAAGTGATAATTATGTCCTTTCTCCTCAAAATCAAACTTTGCACGTGAGCCTCTGTGTGAATATCAGGTTGATCTCTGATAAGCATCGCTAACGCTACATAGCTTGCAAATGAATTTGACCTGGGAGTCTCCTGTTGTCTGTGACCGCTATTCACCTGAGGATCTGTCTGAAAGATGGAGACTCAGTCATGGATACATGCAACATTTCATCTACCACATATTCAACCACAAGCTTCATTAGTTTTTTGTAGCATGCAGCCAACCTAGTTTTGGTTGCTTCGCCATTGTAGGGATACAGCCATCTTCTGTAGCCTGCCGGTCGTAGTAGGTGTCTCAGGAGTTTTGAGGTTGTGTTTTTTTTTTTGCAGTAGAGAGAGTCTGAGTACAGCTACCTAGAACAATAATCTTTCCATCTTCCAAGCTAGCTTGCTGCTGTGTGACGTGCATGTGCGATGACTGCGAAAATGAATCCGGGAATATGATCGATTGTTGAATTTTTTTTTTTGTTGTGAAAGTAAAGTTGTAGCAACTTCAATGATTTGAGGGTAACTGTAGTATTATTACTGAAATTAACAACCATTATCTATACTGCAAAAAAGACCCATAACAATTTTATACAGTGTTAGATATTGGAAACACACTAATAACCTGTTTTTGAAGTCACATAAACTGAAATTTCTGAATCTAGTAGATGTAGTCATGTAGTCATGTACAAAGCAAGGAATAACTTACTATCTGGACACAGAGTGGGGGTACAATCTAAGAGGTAAAAATTTAATTAAATCTGAAACAATGGTGTTTTCGCACCACTTTCAAAAGTATGTGTATATCAGTTTGTGGGGTGATTTTGTGGAATGCACTGGGTGCAGTGGTGTAAATGTGTGGTTGATCAATTGTGAGGAGAGTGTATTTCTGTAGTGGTCTGCTTAGTGATGGATTACATTGGGGTTAGGACTAGACAAGCATGTTGCTTCTTCCTAGTCCTTTTCAGACATGAAATGTTTTATATTTATATTTCTCACCCTAAGTCTGTATATGATTTCTCATTTGTCTCTATTTTGTAGTTTTTTTCCCCACAATATATTCTATTTTTTGTTCGAAATAAATAAATCAAATCAAATCGGATTAGTCATTTGTTACACTACTTGTCACTGGGACAAGTAATGCGGTTTTGTTTTTAGGTCCATGCCCAGTCCTGTAAGTCTGTGATTCTGTTGTGACGAAGTTGTGTATGATATCTATCATTAGAGCCTACAATAACAGTAACATTACAGTGCAGGTGAAACACTGGTAACATATCCACATGCAAGATAAGCTTTAAAAGGAGGTTCATGGGGAAACCTTGGGAAAAAAGAAAATCTGGAGGCCAAATGTTCCCAGAGTGTTGTGGTGGTTAGGAGGCTCCTTTGAGTGATCCTCAGAGTTCTGGGGTCAGTGCCCAAGGCCCAAAGGGCCACAGAGGCATGGATGTGCAAGAATAGAGAGGGCAGGAGGAAGGAGAGGAAAACCTTAACAAGGTGTCAAACAGGCCTGTTGGATCTTTGCACATGAGCACACGCATAGCTGAACCTGTGCTGTGATGTTTGTTGACACGTCTGGGAGAGAATTTTGAAGTTTTCACAGCTATCATAAATCAGGAGAGGGCATGATTTTTCCCAGGGTAAGGAGCTTTATCTAACTTGCATTTGGCCAATGCCCATGGGCCATTGAGGCCCAAGAACGCCAGCAGGCTTTATTGCCATGGAAACCAATGTGTGCTCTTCTGCAGTTTGATAAACCAAGGCCTCATCCTGTCATCTGCGTGGGGTTAGACTTAACAAAGATGACATTTGTCAAGTTGGGAGGAAACTGGAGCGTTAAAGGACAACAGACACAACAAGGAGAAATCAAATCTCTCCTGCAAGAAAAATAATCGTTAAAACATGCCGTTTTGCCTTTGAGTAGCTGGCTTTAGTGCACATAAAAACCAAATGTCTGCCTCCTGATTCTTCTCTTCCTGACGTCTCCTTGGAATTTCACAGCAAGTTACAGAAAGTGACTTGAGAAAAAGGCTGAGGGAGAGAAAGGGAGAGAGGGCTGGATGTGCCGTCTGGCAGCTTTGGCTCAGTATTTGGGCACAGCACTCACTCATTTATTGAAATCCCACTGTGTGATCCTGCCCTGAAGTGAGAGATTCAAATTTCTCCTTCATCTAGCCCACGTCAAAAAGATACTTAACTGGCACCTTTTTTTTCCTTTTCACATTTTTTTTCCACTGTCTCTTCCTCCAGATGTATCTCCTAGTTTCCTCTACTCTTATAACAGAGACACAAAAACATAGGTTCGACAGAGGTAAGCATCTCTTGCTGTCTGTCTCTGCGCTGGTTAGACTCTAATGTTGTGTTTTATGCATTTAACATGTGGCAGACCTCATCACCCTCACCATGTGCTCACCACACACACCTGTTCCCCACAGCTGCTGCTGCAAGGCACTCTGGGACATGATGCTAATTCCATGTTTTCTAAGCCCCCGGCAGAAAAAAAGAGAGCACTGGAAAAGATTTAATCTCCGTTAGCAATACAGCTGCCGAATCAGAGTTTTAAATCTTGACTTATGTGAGTTGGAGCTGTATTAAACGATAGTCTGCCAGAGAAGAGGCGCGATCATCAAACAGATAAAACTGTCTGAGAGAAATGGGCATCTGTAAAAACAACTGTTCTCTAAAATTAGAGTTGCATAAAAGCTTCCTGCAGAGAGTCCCCCTGCACCTCGTTTCAAAGTATTCCCCTCTGTGCACGATGAGGCCAAAACTGCTGATGCTTCAGAGGTAGTTGGAAAGCACTAAACTGCCTGTGGAGAAAATAATAGGGGCACACAGCAGAACAAACCCAAGCGTTGCCCAACCCCCATCCCAGAACTGCTACCAATTAATGTGCTAAAGAGGCTGCACACATAACTCTGTGCAAGTTACAGAATGAAAGCATGAGCATGTGAAGCTGCTCTCAATATGACAGCCCTGTTGCATTAGGTTTTAAATTATTATTTTTATTATTATTAATTTTCCAGACATGAGCTTTTGTTTCACAGCCAGCGCAGATTTAACACGCAGCTTATTTTGTCACCCATGATGTGTGAGCAGTCAGCTGTCCTGCCGCCGTAATCCACACAGCAACCCCTAAGTGGCGAATCACAAGACACTCGTGTCTTATTAGCCCCTTTACTCAAATTGAGTTACTGCTTCTGTTTATTACAGTGAGGTGATATTTGCTTTAATTTTAAGGGAACTCTATACTGTCTGCTTCCTCCTGTGCTGTCAGCATCAGGCCTGGGGGGTCTGCTTAGCGCTCCCTGACAGAGCTCTGCATGGAGGAAATGAGGCCGGTGAAGACCCCATTGACCGTAAGGCATTCTGCCCATATTTCACTAAGCTCCTCTCCCAAAGGAGAAGGCCGCAGAGACGAACCATATCACAACACATGCTGGGGGGGGGGGGTCAGCAAAGGGAAGAGGGTGAGAAGCAGGGAGAAGAAACCCACACACACACACACACACACACACACACACACACACACACACAAACACACACACACATTAAAATTCACATGAAGAGGCATGCAAAGTGGCAGAATTATGAAAAATGTGGACTAAACAAAACAGTTAATTTCCTCTGTCAGTGTGTGTGAGTCTGTGAGAGAGAGAGCCCGCAGAGTTGTGTGTGTGTGTGTGTCACTCCATGTCTCCATGACAAACTGAGTCACTCTGTGTGTAATTAATTGGTTTACTGCCAGGTTAGGCACCGTCTGTCTCTCAGGAATCTGCATCTGGTCCTGAACTTTATTTTTACATGTTAGTTGAGGTATTAACTTATTTGGACAAGGGATTAAGTCTCACTGGTTGTCCCGTAGATGGAATGGACAAACATAGGGGAGGTATGTTTGATATACTGGGCCCTGTAAGTAAAGAAATGGCTGCCGACAATACTGACTGTAGTCACCGCAAGAACTAGCCACTAATACCTCACTCCCACATGCACATACACTCCCAACCCTTGTGCAACTCATCCCACTCTCACTGTGATCTGAGACTATTTTTCATGCTGTAATCCAGTACAGGACAAATATAAAAGATAATTAATTGAAATTTTAAGTCAGCAAACAGAAGCATCAGAGCAGTCTTCCTGTTTGCAATTCAGTAGCTGAACAAATCTATGAATATCCATGAATAAGACTTTTTTTGGTGTTTTAAACATAGCTGTGTTCCCAATTTCAACAACACAGACACTAGGCTGCATTCCTGTGTTACATGTCAGATAATATCTCTCTGTTACAGCCAATTGGGCCTCAAGGTTCAACTGCCAGAGCATAGCTTACATTCAGCTCTCATGCCCTGTGAGAATAGTATCACTTTTGCTGACATGTCAATATGCATCCCCTAAAACAACCTGTGCCCAACGGGCATGTGCACCGTAAAAGGATACGTGCTGCCGAGATTTACCAGGTACAGGCGAGGGAATTAGCAAAGACAAACTACTGTATCCATGGTTGGTTGGACCGCTCAGACGCTTCTCTCAGCGTCTTAATTGGAAACAAATGTCGAGACGGATGGAAAATCTCATTATTATTGGAGAGAATCCTTTTCTGAAGGACGAGGGATAATAAAGATAAGGATGAGAAACTTTGATTATGTAAAGCTTATAGGCAAACCCACTTGATCCATCATCTTGTTTGGCTCCTGGCTTCAATTATGGAGAGCTGTCTTCCTTCTTGGCACATTTATATGCTTTTTTTGGGGCAGTACACTCAATTTATGTCACAGAAAATAGGTTGCACATACTGTGATACAACACAGGCTGTAGCTGAGGCCTATGCTAATACATGAGTTTATGATATATCTTTGCATGTGTGTATTGTGTGCCAAAAATATAGGCTAAAATATACATATATAAAGTGCAGGTAAGCTTCCATCTCATAACATCCACCGACTGAGTTCTTCAGCCACCCACTGCCAGCCCTCACCTACCTTCCTCCCAGACTGAGCTGGAGCTCATGAGGCCTCAGACACACTTAATGGGATTATGGTAATATAATTTTGTGATGCTGACCTCGGGCCGGTGCCAGGTTTCTTCCACATCCTCAGACAAAGGCAGGGAGCTCACCAAGGGTTCCAGCAGGCTGGCCCAGCTCGGCCTCTTGGCACAGGCTGATGTCCTCATGGGCTCAGAGCAAGATGGATGGCCGCGGGGCAAAGTCTCACTTCCTAAGTCGACTCAAACGGTGGCAAGAGGGGATTGTAAACCTAAATAAATATTGGAGTGAGGAGTGAGTTGACTCCGATGGCTGTTGTTCAGGTAACTCTTCTGATTGAATGTACACAATAATCAATATGCTTCAGGATGTAGGAAATGTGCCCTCCCTTTGCTCCCGGCTTGAATCAGCACATAGTAGTTTTTCAGCTGAGGGTGTAGCTTCCATGGAGACGGCCTTGTGGTCAGCTTGTCTCTCTCGGTGATTTAGCAGAGGTTTCCTCCACTGGATGTTTCTTATTGGTTTAAGAGAGGATTTTATGGACTGGACAATTTAAAAGTAACTCAATGTGAGGGTCAATTCAAACTGTCGCTGTAGGTAATCTAAACAGAGGAATGGCATCCACTAAGAGCACGCAATAATGTTAGAAATACAAACAAATATCTGGATATGATTTCATGTTCATTGTTGCCCTGATTAGACCATTTTAGAAACTCTTTGGAATACTGTAACACGCAGCACATATACACCAGGCAATATGTCAGAGTGCTGTTTGACTCGCCAACTTGTTTTGTCTCATTTTTACTTTGTTGTGTATTTTATTGTTGTCCAGTCTCTGCGGGTGTATCACCAGATTTTTTTTTCTTCCCCTTTTCCTTTTCTTTTCCTCTTCCTTTTGCCTTCAGAAAGACCACCCATAGGGTTCGGAGGGGGCAGACGTCTCTGTGGAATAATAATGGGGTCGTCCTGGGAAAATTGCCCATGGAAAGGCCTGTCTGAAAAAAAAAGAAAAAGAAAAAGAAAAGAAAATTTGGTCTTGTTTCCGATCCTTCTCGGAAACATTCATCAGGGCGCTCCTGCTGCTCGGACGGGAGCAGTCCCATCGAGGCCCTGATCCACTCCCTGGCTGGGTCACTCTGCTGCTGCCAAGACTTTCTGAGCTGAGGTCAGGAGGCTGAGGCGCACGGGTTAGAAAAGCAGCTTTTTATTTGTTTTATTTTTAAAACAGACTTACAGCCGTGGCTGTGTTTCCCAGATCTTGATTATCTGATGTTGCATAGTTGCTTTGAAATTTCTAGTTCATTTCAAAGTTAAAATTCGAGTCGTTGCTGTGATAATGGTTATTTCTCTTGACAAGTCGCTGTATGGAACATATTAAATTTATCATTATGTTTGGGCTGCTACTGGGCAAGGCCGTCTGTCTCCGTAGAAAAGCCCAGTAAATGAGTCACCGTGGTCTCACACAGGGAAAGCCTCAATGCTGATGTCATTTCCTGATTGGGTGACACACATGACACACGATTCTGATGAAACACAATGAAAGCGGCTATCACTGTCCACGTCTTTTATTCAGGTACTCTAACTGTATTTCAAAACAACAAAATTTTCTTCTCTGACTTCTTCTTTTTTAATGTTCCCATTTATGTCATCTCTGCAAAGCAAATGTGTAAACACTCATTTTCTGTTTAGAATTACAACTAACACAAAGGAACTACATTAGTTTTGGTTCCTCATGGAAGGGGTCGTGCAGAAATAGTGTTTGGCTAAAGGAGTTCTCATTATTCATTAGACTAATTGTTTCCCAAAAGTGACAATATGTTCACCTGATTTCAATTCATCTGAACTCACGATTGTTTTTTGAAGAGCTGGACCTGCAAATGTAAACTTTTCCCATTTTCCCATGCGCACGCTGCCAACAACCTGAGAATGAAACAATTGAGCAAAAATGATCTGGTCATTGTCTCGAGCTGGAGAAACATGGACCTGTGTTTACCATTGTGGACTTTTTTCCATGTTTGCTGAATAGAAATGTTGGCTCCGATTGAACTCACAGGCAACATCTTCCATCAGGAGCCAATCATGTCCTGTGTTACTATGTATCTGTTGGAGCCAGCTCAGACGGCATCAGGACATTGTGATGATGACTATTGCCAATGGTTTGAGTCAGGCAAGATTACTTTTATACTAAGAACTCCTCCCAACAACTGTAACGTCAGTGTTTGTGTTGAATGCACTTCGTAATTCCCTTCAAGTCGTTTTTCTCACAGTCTCCAGTGTGTCCATTTTGGAGATTGAACCCTATTTTGCATTTTCCTAAAAAATGTAATGATTCCCCCCCCCCCCCCCAAGCCATCACTAACTGTCCTAGCATTGCCCTGTTGGACCCTGAGGCCCTGCTGCCTCGCTCCAGGTCTGAGCTGCTGGAGATCCAGTGATGGATGTGCCTCAGGGGGGCTCTCTGTGGGAGCCGGGCTTCACACACTCTTTCTGCTCCTCACTGTCCGAGGGGAAGATGTCATCCCTCATGTTTAACCAGAGACAGCAGAGTTGAGCCTGCAGTAGGACACTGTCTTGCATATTCATGATTTATTTTTCTTTTTTTTCTAGTTTATATAACACAATACTGTTTTAATCAGCGGCTTCTTCCTAGAGGCAGCAGTTTGAAGCAAAGTTACAGAGGAAGAAGCCGGAGCAGAGGACATTTTATTACTTCAACTGCACCACATCATTGATAGCGCCAGGATTTAAGGCAGTAAAGTTACACTGTGGGTGCCAACTTTAAATCAAAATTCTAAGTGTAGATACAGTCATACTAATGCACATCATCAGCCAGTGAATTCCATGTGGTATTATGTGTTAAAATGGTGTAACTTCCCTTTCAGAGTACCCACATTCCCACAGCTTAGTAACTGTTTTCCACTGCCAACAAACCCTAGAGCATGTGAGTGAATGCGTTGCCATCTTGGGATGTTGTCATCATATTGATGTGGTGGCATACAATAGAAATGTTACACAGCATTACTGTTAGCATTTTGAAATACACTGACAATGTGTTTTAAACTTAAAAAACAGTCATTAAAATGTAAAATTGCACTTATTGTTGCTTACATTTTGTGCTAACTAGACAAGTAACAAATGGGAATAAATAATTAGTATGATAAACACCTTTATGAGGAGGCTTTCCTTTTCTTCTTCTTCTAGAATAATTCATATACATAGTGTATGAATGCAATTTATCTACCTTTTTTCTTTTTTGCAAAAGTTCTGCTGAGGTAAATCTTGACAACTTTCTGGACACAATACTATAATTGTCTCATTTTTATTTAGTTGCAAGCATTGTGTAATCAGTTGTATGATGATTTCAGGGAACTTTGAAAAAAAAAGCCCCTGTCCAGTCATCACTGTGTGATGAGGTGCAGCGGTGGGTGGCAGAGAAAGGTTCAGTTGAGCTGATGTGAGGAAAGAGACGTCATCTGCGAATGTGCCTCGAATTTCAACACAAAGCTATAGTACCTGATTGTGTTTACACTGTCACTGATTTATTAAGGTCAGCTCGATTCCTATATTACTTGGCCAGTAATGAATAAACAATATTCAATGTCTAGTTTGTTTCTTTAAGCTGTCGTGTATACAGGCCCGGGGGGAGGGGTGTGGACATACATCTTCTCAATAGGCCGTGGTAATAACGGACCTGTGACCTCATGGTCTGAGAAGCCAGAAGCAAAACCACAGTTCCCAGTACCACGACTTGAACGTACTGACTTTTTTTTTCGTCACTTCGCATCGGTCTAACAGTAATGTGACCAAATTGCTGCAGTGGGTAGCCGACAAGCTGCCTCTGATTAATGCAGAAATCAGATTATCTGTGTCACATTAAACAATCTTGTTTTTTTCTGAGTTGTTCCAAAGTGATTCAGACTCAGAAAGTAGGCTAACACCATAATTTAGCTGGTCTTTGCCGGAGGAAGGTACCTTGTCATAAAAGATCTTTGATCTTTGTCTGACAAACACTACAACACAGATAATAATGCATGAAACATGCTGGTAATTAAAGGCACAAGGCGATCACGTATTTCTCAGTGTTTTGTTTTTATTGCAAACAATATAATACAAAAGATAAGCTTTTAAGACAATGCCATGTTTACCTACGGAAACTGCATTAAGGAGATGACGAGATGAGAACTAATGATACAGAATATAAAATGAGGAACACAACTTTTTTTTCCAAAAACAAAAAGTATCCTGTTGATTCCAGCAAATTCTTTACAAAAAACAGCCGCAGCTTCCATATCCATTAATTCATTTGTTAGAAAGGAAAAAAAAGAGAAAACTTCCAGTTTTTCTTTTCTTTTTTTAAAAAAAGAGAAAGACTCATTGTGTAATTATAAGTAATCTGTACATAACTAGGTCATGAATAAAAGAAACTTTTATACGGAAACATTTACAAATGATAAATAAACAAATTTGTACCACATGACAGCAAACTAGTCCACTGAAAACTTTTCATCTCAGTTAGCCGCTGCTGAATTAAAAAGATAATTGCAAATAGTTATTCTCAAATAAAATTAATGCTAAAGAATAAATTAAGAAAAAAAAAAAGGTTAGGATAAAGGATGGGGCTGTAGGAATGACAGAAGCACGCCAGACTCAGACCTGCTGGCTGCTGAGGAGAATCAGGTCAAAGGTCACTTCCTGCATCTCCTCAAGCAGGAAGTCAGAACTACGCTGTGGTTTTGACACCGCAATGCCAGTGGACGGAGCCTCCCGACTGTGGCTCCAGAGGCACCAATGGTATCAAGGCAGTACCCAGATAAAAGCAAGCATTGCTCGGTTACATCTAGCAACACAGTAAGGCCCCTAGTAAAGTTACATGGCACCTGCTATGGCGTTTCCAACACAATAATTTGAGCTAAAGCAAAGAACAATAAGTAGAATATTTGACTAATTCACTGATGACACGGTCATATCATGGCCAAAAATTCAAATCTATTCTGAACCTGCATTGCTCAATTCTTGCATCTCATGGGAATTACAATAAAATATGTACAGTACAAAAAAAATCAAAGCAGAAAGTAGGCTGTAGGTATTATAAGACGGCAGTGTCAGTAAACAGATGTTTCTTACTTCTGTACAAAAAATACATTAGTGAGAAGTAAGGCCACTGAGGGTGTTTGTACCCGCTCCTTTAAGATGTGTTAAACCTTCAAATCGTGATGATGAGGATGCTGATGACACTGATTATGACGATGATGACAAGAGTAGAACACATACACAGTACATACTAAAATATTTATAACCAGTATGTCCTCACAGAGGACTTAACTTTTTTTAAAACATTATATCTAAAAAAATATAATCACAATTCCAACCAATACAAAAGGCACTGTTGTGAGCCAATCCAAAGATATATTTTCAGTACGATAAAAAAAGTCCTTGTCATGTTTTTCTGTTGGCAATGAAGGGTGTGTGTCATGGAGGCACAAAGGCCAACGGGCAAGAAGTCTATGCATGAAATGGGTGTTGTACAGTCAGTGCTGAGGGCCGCCTCCTCATGGCCTGGAGAGCTGTGTGTAAATGGGCTGCTGCTCCCAGTGCTGCGGACTGTGGGTCTGGGGCACAGAGGGCACCCCGGTGGTGTCAGCGATCGGGGTGTACATCGGCCTCTGGCTTGGGCTCATGTAGCTGTAGGTGGAGTACAGGCCGGAGCCTTGGCCCGCCGCGTGGCTGTAGTAGGAGTTGGCACCACCTTGGTGGTCTGAATAGTCATACTGTGCTCTTGTGATGGAGGGGTAAGAGGAGGTGCTGTAGTGCTGCAGGTTGAAGGACCCATAGGTGGCATGCTGTGGGGAGCCCTGCTGCTCGCTGTAGTGGCTGGGGCTCAGCTGCTCTGTTTTGATCTGGGTGGTTCTCTGTTGACCCTGCTGGACTGGCTCTCCTCCTCCACCCAGGGTGGTCAGAGAGTGCTGCTGCTGCTGCTGTTTGGACATCCAGGCGTGGGCTCCGACATTGGCCGCCTGGCTGACTGAGGAGCCGCTGATGCCGTAGCTGCCGGTGTAGCCAGCCTGGGCTGCTCCGGTCACCCCAGCATGGCTGTGAGGTGGCAGGTACTGATCGAACTCGTCGACATCAAAGCTCCCGATGTTGGAGATGACCTCACTGCTCAGCTCGTTAATGTCCACAGCTCCAAAATCGATGTTGAGCTGGCGACTGGTGCCCTCCTGCATGGGGCGCCCCTCACGCTTCAGGTCAGCTTTGCTGGAGGGGAGGTCTGTCTTGGGGGTGGTTGGGGGTGTTGGTGGGCCCTGGGACTGACCTGGTCAGAGGAAAAGCAGAGTTAGCTTGTGTAAAAAGTGATAAAGCGTAAATGTTAATGCTTTCAGGAGGAGGAAACCTGAGCACTGACAGGTGTATCTGCATGATGGCTTGTAAAACCCACTAATCATTAATGATGAATCATTAACGGGTGTCTGTTCAAGGCCCTTAAGGCTTCCAGTTTTTTTTATTTCTACAGTCTCAAACACATGCACAAAATACTAGAAAGTTGCTTTTATTTTCCTTTATCTTATTTTTTTAAATCTTTTTTTTTTTTTTTTTTTAATTTTCTTACCTGAGTGCTCTCCTGGAGAATGCACCTCGCCCATACTGGACGCAGGAGAATCGGCCTGCTGCAGCGCCTTGAATATGGCATTTGGAGAGATGTGGGTTTGCTCGCCGTCCTCGGGGTCGTTTTGCCCGTTCTTGACAGATTTTCTCCGCCGTGGCTGATATTTGTAGTCGGGGTGGTCTTTCTTGTGCTGCACTCTCAGACGCTCAGCTTCCTCCACGAATGGGCGCTTCTCTACTTCGTTGAGCAATCTGAAAATATCACAGAGAAATGGAGGTTCACATTAAAAGGCTTTCATTTAACAACAAGCACGTGACACAGTTGATAAGTTATTGCAAGAAACATGCATTTTACTAATTACTGCATGTATTGATTTCATATCCATAATCAAGAAGAAGCTGTAAAAGGTTTCTTAAGCCAACAAAAAAATAGTAGTGTATCGAAAATCCCAATAAAAAAAGAAAAATCTGTAATATTTAGAGATAGAATTAAAAATGCATGAGTCAAATTCCCTGTGAAGCTACGTGAAACAGCAGGCAGGTGGTGCATTTCATCGAAGAAATGGTGCGCAGCGCACAGCTGCGCGTAAAAACGCACTGCAAAAAATGACTGAGAATGCAAAGCGAACCTACCTCCAGAGTTTGCCCAGGGTTTTGCTGAGTTCCGCGTTGTGCAGATGCGGGTATTGATCGGCCAGCTTCCGTCGTGCAGCTTGAGCCCACACCATGAATGCGTTCATGGGTCTTTTGACGTGAGGTTTGCTTTTACTGGAGCCGTTAACGCGCACCGGCATGGGCACCAGCGTCCAGTCGTAACCCTTCAACACCTGGGACACGGCATCTCTGATACACACGGGGAACTTCTCTTCTTCGCCCTCCTTCTTGTAGTCTTGACCCAGGAGAAGGTGGTTGTCGGACGGCCGGGTGTTCTCAGTGTCCGAACCGGACCCGGACGGGCACGGCGAGCCTGCGGAGTCCTCAGACATGCTGGGACTCGGAGCGTCAGAGTGACACTTCTCCTGTTCTTCTGTCATCTTCAGGTAAGGGTCGAGGAGATTCATGCGAAAAAATTAACGAACAGCTTCTCGCAGTGAAAAACAAACACCAAAAGATGGGAGAAATCCTTCTGTCTAAATCCAAGTGCTGTGCCCAAAGACTGCAGTGACAGCCTGTGAGTGCGCACAGCGTGACTGGCAAAGTTGAATCCGTTGAAGTAAATAAAAAAAGTCAAAAATAAAAGTTGTTACGCGCATTCGACTTTTTACAGTTTGGCAGGTGAGAAGGCAAACTGCAGGTGATCGCTTTCTAATGCTCAACCTTGCAAGTGGGACTTTAAAGAGAAATGTGACTGAAAGATCTGCTCTTGGAGGATTGCTGAAGAGTCTAGGAGCACAGGCGGCGATGGCTGGATTTATGTTTGACGGCAAGGAAATGATTGGGGGAAACTTTTTGTAGGCGGAGACGTAATATGACTCTGCTCAGAACTCTGCAGTCAACAACAGCGAAAACCAAGCTCCAGTAGGAAAAAGGTGTTTTTCCCCTTCATTATCTTTGGTTTCATTTATAACTTAAAGTTTAAAAGTTAACATCTAAAAGTTTATATTGCACCTGCCGAGAGAAAAATAAAAAGGGGGCTGTGATTACAAATTTTAACCACAAATGTTATGTGAAGCATTTTGATATTATAGTTATATGGAGATTAAATATATGATAATATACCATACCACGAATTTTCTTTGATTATACACAAAATCAGTATCGACAACTGAATGAGACTTTTACAAGCATAAATACATTTTAATTTAGTTCATATAGGCTTGTTCTTTATTATAAGTTTATAGACTTTCTTTCTTTTAGTTTCATTTTACAGACATTACAGACTTATTTGCATCTTTACACATCTTTCCCCGGACTGACAATCCTTTGTTTTCCCAATAAAGGTCTAAAAGGCATATTTTTATATTTGAAAACAGTCATCTGTTTATATGAGATCTACTTAAGGGATACACAAGTTGGTTTATTCAGAAATTAAAGCAGTTCTCATTTGGACAAAATTACATTTTATAATCTGATCTTTTATAAATCTGATTTCATTGGAATTAACATTCATGTTTACGCGTCTCTCACAACATGCGGGCAGTCGCGTCCAAAGTGTTTGTTGCACACAGACAGTTCAGTCTGGCTGCTGAGCTCTGCACAGAGGAGCGCAGGGGCCAATAGGGGGAGACAGCAGTCCAGAAACTTGAGAGGGAGCCTTGCAACCGAGCAGGGGCTGCAGTGAGCGGAGCAAACTAAGAGGGTGTTACAAAATCATATTTCAAACATTAAGTTCCCGCTCAACATTTATGTTTTGTGCCTTCCCTTTTTCCGGCAGACGAGTTATTGTTGGAGCAGATTGCAAAACAAAACATTTCGTCGTCTTGAAAAGAATCAACAGGGCACATGAATGTATCTCCAACTTCACCCATAATGTCTTGAGATAAACAGGGGTTTCTTTCTAAACAGGTTGAAGATTATTCTTTTAATTGATTGATTGTGTTATGACTACTGATTTGTAATTTATTTGCTTTTTTTTTTACCATTAATACATTGATCTATATGAAAATAATAACAATAAAAATGATCATAATAATAATAATAAAAGTAGTAGTAGTAATAATAATAATGATAATAACGATTATAATACTCGAATAATAATGAAAATGGGGATTATTATGATCATAATGTTACTAACTTAACAATAATATAAATGCATGGCAATTTTAAATATGATATTATATTTAACATATATGAATTTTCCTTAGAGACGCAAACACGTTTAAATGTAAAGACAGTGGAAAGAGCGGAGCAAAACAAAAACGTGTCGCAACACTAAAATCTACTTTGCTGGATTTGCTCCAGCACTTGTTTTCGGTGGACAAAGGACACTTTGTTGAGAGGGTTCAGTCACTATAATCCATGTATTCAATTTTAGAAACCAAATCCGACTGTAAGTTATGAGTCGAGGGATAGACATGAAAAGATCGAAGGTTTTCTATTTTTATCACAACGTTTTGATTTCGTTAATAATCAGTTTAAAAAAAGTACAGCGAATGTATTAGTAAAGGAATTCTGTTAGTTAAGGTGTGTAAATGTGTAGCTTGGTCATTTAAGATGACAGACACACACTGAAAGTATGTAAGTAAATATTTGTTTTCTTAGACTTCTGATAAAGTAAAATCTGATTAAATCCATTCCCTTATTAAGTCTATAAGGACTTTTCTATACACATAATATGTATAAGAGGTGCTGATGAGATGCAGTCTAGGATTTTATAACTGTAAGACAACTTACATGAGGACTGTGTAAAAGGATATGCAAAATATTTTCATTTTTTAATATAAATTCACATTTTATCATATCTTTATCATACCATTGCAGAATGTATTTGTTCAGTAATTGTCTTTGTCAGTACTCGGTGCCTTTCACTGCTAAAAATAAACGTTTCCTATAAATATCATCTATCTCCATAAAGGTTCAAGGTTCCTGTTAGAGTTTTTCAGTCTATCTTGACCCTGACTTTTTCATTAAAAACAGCCTATTATGTCACATATCAGATATACCTTCTATTTCTGCTCTGTGTCTTATTGGTTGAATCAAGGCTGTGGCCTGTCAGCTTCCCTGCACACAACTAGATGACATACAATTTAGAAATGTTGTTCTTCCAAAGTTCATGTGGGTGAGAAACAGAGGGGATTGGAAAAACTAAAGTTGTTTTTGTTTCATGGGTAGTTAATGGGTATAATTGTGCTGATTTTGTATCAGTTCAAAGTAACCTGATTCTCTGTACTTGGGCTGAAATCCTTGATCCATTTCCCTCAATGAAGAGTAACTTCTGAGATGCCTCTCAGGGCTGCAGCTCATGTCAAGCAGCAAATGATACTCTTAAGTTTTGTTAGTACAAAACAACATACCGTGTCTCATTAGAGGTAAATGTCTTATGTCATTTTCAGTTTTTAAGCTGTGTTGTTGCCAGATGAGTTTGCTGAGCTGTAGAGGTGACGGGTCTCAGCATGCAGAGGAGGAAACCCAGTGATGGCTATAACACAGAGGCATCAGAGGTGTGGTCGGGCATGTTCGCGCCCCCGCAGTGCTGACTGCAGAGGGTTTGAGGTGCCCTGCAGACTGACTTACGCTTGGGGGCGGGGGGGACACACAGATCCTTGGGGGCCAGGCTCACAGCTTAACATGGAATACCCGGCTGCAGGCCGAGCAGGTCTTGGGAAACTTCTCAGCTTGACTTCGAGCCATGGCGTCAAAATTTTGAGGCAAACAGTGGGGGTAAACTGCCAAATCATGTCTTCCACCTCTCCTAGCTCTCTCAGATTCCACTGCAAATGTTTGGGCAGACCGCTTCTCTTTTTAAAAAACTTTTAGTGTTGTGTATGTGTGGGTGATAGCACAGTAAGTTTCTGAAATTTTTGCGTTGTTGCCTTTTAAGACTGTTTGTCAAACAACTGACCTAAAAGAGGAATCAGGACGTAAAATGCTGAGATCCATTAGACATGTTGCAATAGCAAGAAATGCACTGACACCTTTGCTGCGTTTAAATTATCTTCCACGAGACCCATGAAGAATTAGAAGACGTCACTGAGTGACAAATAGTGTGGCAGAGGCAGCGGAGGCAAAGGTGGCTTCAACCACTCACAACCGACATAACACCTGTCTGAGACTTTCCGCGACTAGTGCCAACTGCCCTAGACATGGCAGAAGACTGCAAGAGGTAGAAGTGAGAAAATGCTGTCGGCGAACCATCTGAACTTTCCTTCCGGCTGCTCCCACTGGCGGCTCCTCGTCAATTTACCTGTCTGTTTGTTAATTCTTGAAAAAGTTCGGGCCAGTTTGGTCGTAGGACCCTCGTACCCTCGCCCATCGTCAGCTAAAGTCTTGAAGGGATGGAAGGGCTGCCCCAGGTGTTTGCCTAACCAGATCAGAGCACTTTGGCCACGGGGAACTGTTGACACATGGCATTTTGCAAAGGGTAAAGTTTAAACAGGACTTATCAAGGTCCTGACACCTTCAGAAGGATGGGCTTATATTCCCTGCTCTGACTCTCTCACACCTCCCTGATATCCCACGCAGAACCACAACAGCTCCCAGTGGCTTCACCAGTGTGACTAAGGGGCGAAAGCATGCAGACACTCGAAGACCACAGCTCTCTTCTAGATTCTGGAAAACATTAAAATGTACTGTACGTATTTAAAAAGTAAGACCAATGCAAAATAGCAGTAAAGCATTAATTTCAAATTATACTCTTCATGCATAAGCTGCGTTAACAGTGATAACCGTGCAATTATTAATTGACACAGCAGTTGCCACCTCCATCATCAGGTCAGATAACACATGAGATAGCTCAGCTATGCCACTAAAGAAGTCCAACTGGGAAACAAATGTATTCTGGCCTTCACCCCTGTGTGACCAGCAGTGTGTGGTAATTGCTGCCGCACGCTTTCTTGTATATTTTCTCCTTTCTCTGGCCTCCTCTGCAGATAGTGCCACTGTAATCTCAGCCTTATCTCCTCCTGGCTTTTAGTAAACTGAAACACCTTGGGCACTCATTGATAGTGTATCTGCAGGGAAGGAAATGCATGATGGTCTCGGAGAGAGAGGTAGAACCAATAGTTCTTGATAAACATCATGGGCATTGGATAGGAGCCAACATCGAGCCATAGTTTTATGTTAAACCACAATAAAACAGCAACAAAAAATAGCTTCACTGAAAATACACAAAATTCTTCTAATGGAATCTGTGTCTTGTTAATTCCTAGAGAAGCTGCTTGCATAAAATCCTCACATTCACCATTGAATCTTTCTGACAACACACCTGAGAAGCACATCCAGTATTGAACTCTGCTGAGTGACTACAAGTTTCCCTCCGTGCCTTGGGGTGAAGTGACCTCTGAGTCGGTTCAAATGACAATGAAATGCTGTTAAAGCCGAGTGTGATCTCTGCAGGTCACTCTCCTGCATTTCCAATAGTAGAGCCTGACCTGTAATTATGTCCTAATGACAATGGCTCATTCTCAGAGTGCTGACAAAATGTTATGACATCACCTGGGTCTTTGCAGAGGCTAATCATGGGTTCGCATCCTCAACAGGGGTCCATTCAACAAAGAACAGGTGACAGGTTAAAAGAATGGAGTGAAATAACACTTGTCTTGTGCTGTCACTGTTATTTGCAATGATACAAGTAAAAACTGAGGCTATGCTACTTTTAAAAGGACAAAATAACACAGTCTACCTGTGAAAAGTTTAACTCAGAAGCAATAAAACACACCCTCGCCCAAGTTGCACTTTTGCTTCTATAGCCTTACTTGGTCTGGTATGACTAAGCCCCCAGGAACAGTGCAGGGCTTTGAAACCAATTTAACATAGTGGCCAAATGTGGAATTACAACTTCTGGGTCCATTATGTGATGCCATTGGGACCCAAAAAGACTCTTGCCCGTAGACATACATTGTGAAAGAGACATCTGTAAATTAGTGGGTGCATTTTTTTGCCTGTCAAATCCCCTGTGAAATGACTTGTTAATTTATGCATTTGGTCCAGCAACATTTCGAAAGTCTAGAATTCTAGAAGTTAGTGGAGGGCTAAATCGGAAGTTAGCTGCTCAGCCGCCTTTGGCTACCCAAGTGTGCTTGCACTATGGGCCCTAGTATGTGGAAGATCCTGGTAATTTCAGACTGTGGGAGCTGAGCTTTTTTGGCTTCATGCGCCGATGAGCAACTTTCATAGGAATAAACAGGTGCTCACCTTTAACACTGTATTGATTTCTCTTTAGACATCCATTTGTATGACCAGTAGCTCATGCTGGCTAATGTTAGTAAACTTGCTACTTGCTAAACTAAGCTATTTCTGTGTTACTGACGATACTGAGTCTTTTTTTACTTTCTCTACTTTTACTGTCTTTTCGCATTTAATGACATTTCTTTCTGGAGGAGCAACAAAAACCTAGTTTGAGCAAACTCCATCCAGACAGACTGCTTTAACAATTTCCCCTCAGGGATCAATAAAGTAAGTAAGTAAGTGGACCTCAAGTTGAGATTTTCCTCTTGTCAAAGTACAGTTTCCAAGATCAAGAATGTACTTTTTCACTCAAGAAAGTAGACATTAAAGCAACCCACCTCAGAAAATGTTGGAAAATCAATTCAATTTTAATGTGTCATTATGCTGTAATTTCCACTCATGGCCATAGAGGCCACTGCTCTGCAAAGATTACAAAGTGTTATCCAGTTGTTAAAGATCCAGTCTGTAGGATTTAATGGCTCCTAGTGGTGAGGTTGCAGAACCAAAACTTCTCCCGCGTGCCAAGCTGTAGTAGAACTACGTTGGGCAACGCACACAAAAATGTGAATGGCCATATCTGGAGCAAGTGTTTGCTTTTGTCTGCTCTGGGTTACAGTAGAACAACATGGCGGACACCATGGCAGAGGACCCACTCCTTATGTAGATTTAGATGGCTCATTTTAAGGTAACAAAAACACAATGATTCTTATATTCAGGTGATTATAAACCAATGAAAACAACACATTCTCACTCTGACCTCGTCGCCTATCGACGTTTGGTCATCCAGATACCACCTGAAAGGTACCTTGGGTGCATTGGTTGTTGACGTTCTGGGACGCTGTGTCAAGTTATACCTGTTACATGCATTGTCTTCTTTCAAATTACACTCCCGTTTTCACAGGAAATTTAACGTTTACATACAGTCTCTGTCAAAATAAACGTACTACATCAGTACAGCAATGCGAATTGACATTTTTTTTCCTCCAACAACTAATGGTTGGGTTTAGGAAAAAAGAACAAGGTTTGGCTTTATAATCTTATGGGATTGAACACTGCTCTCCTGGGTGAAAGTCAGACCCATCCCCCCTCCCATCCCTTGTCGGACTTTTGCCGTCTTAACTTCCGTTCTTTTCCCGCCACGTTTCCCCCCGAAGCCGCTGAGTGCCGTTAAACTATAAAGGTGACCAGCCACTTATCATGCCGATGTTAAAGGGTGGCTTTGTTCGTCAGTGTCTGATGTTGCAAATAACCGCCCAATCACCGGATTTCGACGACTTCGGAGTGAGACCAGGTTGATGAAAACATAGTTATGGATATTATATACAATTTCCTGCCAATAGATGCCCCTAAATCCTACGACTGGACCTTTAATATAAACAGCTTGTTTACTACTATAATCACAAGGGAATTTATGGAATACCTTAGACTTTATTAAATCATTTTTAGCCGCTTTATAGTTGAGTTTTGTCCAGATTTCATTCGCGACCCATAAACAATTTCATAGTCAGAATTTCTAGAACAAATTCACCTGCTTCAGCACTCCAAAGGCAACCAGTCCTTCTTACTTTAGGTCTAAGACCTATATCACCAGTGTTTTCCTTCGTAACCCTTATAATAACTGTATTTTTAAATACAATGAGTTATCCAAAAATCCAGTGTTGTTGAAATGTACTAATCCCTTAGTGCCAAGACGTCATGTTTAGGTGGTTTTGAGCAGAAATGCGGTGTAAGTTGTGAAGCTCTCTTCCATCATGGATTCTTGCACAGTTGTGTCTGGAGCGCAGTGCTGACTCAGGCTGGCTGACAGTACTATAGCAGCTCCCTGGCACCACAACACATGAAAAGTCCCATCCACAGCTCTGGATGATGTCAGTGTGGCACCTCTGCCTGCACACAGAGACACCTTTCACAAAGAACCTGTATGTGCTCAGGTCTGGTCTACGTAATGGAATATTCAGCCCCTCTCCCCTCCCACCTGTTTCTATGATCAGGTGAAACAAGACCTTTGTTGTTGCCTGCAGTGCCATAACCTAAAAATAAACTCTAATGTGTTTCCCAATTTCCTCTTTTCAGTCCTGTCACATGCCCTTGTTTACATCATTTTTAAAAAAAAATCTCACTAGAAAGTTTTTAGCTAAGGAAGTACCCATATTTAATGATCATAGTGATACTGAAGTGGGAACAATTTTAAGACATATATTTAAATATTTACATGTAGAAGGCACCCACATTGCAGTGTTTCACAGATCCCTGGTGTCATGTTTTTTGTCATATTTCTCCCCCCTTCTCTCCTGTTTCATTATCCTCCCACCTTAACCTGGTCCTTTCAGCAGGGCTCATTAGTTGGGACGGCCGATGAAAAGGACCATTCTTTCTACACAGTCACCGTGATACTAGAAATACTGAGTTAATGAAAGAGTGATGATATCTAATCACCTTCCAGAGGATAGCACCTGCATCAGAGCCAGTATCCAAACCTTTGCTGAATGCTCACAAATGGACGGCCTACAGATGTACTTCCTCTTAGCTGTTCAGCAGTGACCACAGTCATACCTTTGATATCACTTGTTGCAGGGGAAATGGGAATATCTTGTGTGGTCGAGCAGATCCAGGCCTCTTAGGTGTTTCCACTGGGGATTTCAGCATTAGACCACGGCAATGGGATTAATACGTTTAGAAAGGGCAGGGGTGAAATGAACAATGGCATACTTCAAGGGCTTTAAAACAGTGTCTTATTACAATGGGGAAAGCCAAGTCTATTCTTGATAAATCCTATTTCAGGGCAAAGGAAAAAGAGAAGGTCAACGAACTGCATTTAATGACCATACACACACATTTGAAGGTAACGTGTTCATCTTCATACATATTTAGACAATAATCATTCAAGTCTTGTCCTACTTTAGGACTACTTGTGCAAACATAGTGGTCTATATTATCATTTATGTTCAAAAATAAAATGCCATCAACTTCCAATTTTTGTATGACAGAGTGCTTTTCCACAATAGAGTCACAGCAAGAAGTCAATCAAATAATTTTATACCTCTATATTATTGTGACGGATACAGTGGGCCACTACTACTCAGCACCTGCTCAACTGGCATCATCCAGCCAGTAGTGGAATGTAATTAAGTACATTTAAGCTGCGTTTTCACCAAACACTTTCTGCATAGTACCCTTAGAACTGTGCATAACCCTTACATATATCTATCTAAAAAGTAGATTTGTTATGCGTTTCCACCCCAGACAGTACTCTCAATGTAGACAGAGTTGTTATCAGATGGTAATAGCTGCGTCACTGCACCATCCTGCTCTTGCTGTATTTCTTCTTCACCAGGGGAATGTCTGCACCTCACTGATTGTTAATTTTTTAGTTCTAGTTGACTAATGTATGTAAATATGCCACCGTGGGAACAGTTGTTACAGTCCGCTGTAGTCGGAGCAAGAGTGTAGATTCTGTATCGACTAACCAATGGACTGCGGTATTTCTATGGGAGCAGTGTGCTAGGTATCCTAACAGAGGTGTGACAAAAAACGTGACAGAAAAGAACAGTTTAATTGGCACCATCCACAACCTTTGACAAAGGAAACGCAAAAATAACAATTACAATTTGTAACAAATTGAACTGAACCAGTCTACTTGGTGGGAACAAGGCTTAACTAAAGTACAGTTTTGAGGTACTTGTACTTTACTTGAGTATATTTCATTTTACGCTACTTTCTACTTGTACTCCACTATATTTCAAAGGGAAATATTTTACATTTAACTTTGTTACGTTTGCTGGATGTCTTAGTTACTTTGCAGATTAAGATTTTTAATGCAAAATATAAGAGGAAGAAGACGACAAAGAAGAAAGGAATATTTGATGTAATAGGTTAAGCTAACCAGTAGTATATAACATAGTAAAACTTAGCCCCACCTTTAGCAGCTCTGATATTACAGTAAAGTGAGTAAGACATTAATTTATCACTGATTAATATCCAGTAAATATATTGTGCTGGAATAGATCATTCTGAGTACTTTTACTTTTGGTACTTATACTATATTAAATCATTTAAGTTGATGTACTGTATATATAAAAATTATATCACCACTTGCAGGCAAGAAAAGTGCTAATATCTATAAACTGCATATGTATGAAGAGTCTGTAGACGACAGAGCAAGATTTATCAGAAATATTCTGCATGTGCGAACAAAAGCCAAAAATGGTGTGCGCCAATTTTTTTTTTGACAGTTTCTATAATCTGAGTCCTCTTTTAGGACTCATTTTGTGCATACTCAATTTTTATAAAGGACACCCTTGGTTTCCATTTGTAGTCTGAGAAATATTGACCAATAACATCTGAATGATGGTAGACAGTCCATATGGAGAAGCGGAACGCATTGGCTCAAATGCAATCTCAGAACCCACTGGCTATGATGTGACGTGTTAGCTTTATATTAGCTTATTAAAAATGTCTCAACATTCACATGGAGGTATCAGTTTATAGAGATCAGCTGAAATGATGGAACGCACAGAAGAAAAATCTTGGCTCGGATTTCTGTTGGCTACACCAGATCAGCTTGAAATATTGGCCCTACAGGCTTTAATCATACAGAAACTTTTGGATGGAAGTTTAGAGATTGGGAAAGTGCTAATGTGTCACATTTTGATTTGTATTTCAGCACAACTGTGTTTACAGTTTTTCATTCGTGTTTTTATATGAGCATTGGGGTATATCTTGACTCATTACTGAAAGAGAACATTCCAGACAATCACTGTGATAGAGAGTTGGGGTCGCAGTGAAGTTGCTTTTGTAACCATAATTACTGCACACATTATATTTTTGCGTTATTTTATTACTTAAGTAACTGTGATATTTATTAATGAGTACATTATTTATATTTATGTAGTAATAGATTCAGCATTATTGAGTTACTGGTAAATTATTACTTCATTGTCATTTATAGTACTTTGCATTTTCATGTGTGGTGTTTAAGTGGAGTCATTGTGTTCCCTTGGTCATGAGCTAATTGGTTCCTACCTGCCCTTGGTTTGTGGGGACAGGTATGAATAAGACACAAGAGAGAGAGTGAGTGCCTCATTCTTAATTGCCGTGTTGGTAAAAATTAAACAAAGAGGAAGAAACAAATGTTGTAGACCACTCATTACCCACAGCCTGGAAGAACTGGGGAACACCAACAATCAGAGGGTTGCACTTTGTTAGATGTGTGTTACTGAAAAGGAGAAAATAACTTAGCCTTTCTCTAACTTTTTCAAGTTGTCTACAATCGATCAGATGATCTTTACTAACTTTGGAAAGTTGTGAGAGAAAACACAAGCAGTTTTTGTGGCCTCCGTGTGGTTTCTACATGGCTGCTGGAGCTGCTATTTACTGACTTTTTAGAAGGGAGTGACGTGTGAGTCAACACAATTTGGAATCAGACTTTCCAACAATTTTCCACTTGACTGGATTCACCAGTGTATTCTGTCACTTTTCCTTTTCGTCAGTAAGCAATATGATAAAATCCAAAACAAGTGTAATTCAGGAAAATGAAGAGATTCCTTTAAATATTCACTTTTAAAAAAAAATCAAAGATAACAGTCGGCCACAGCAGGAGGAGCTTTGTCTTCACTCTCTCCATCTTTACATGTTTTCGTCTCCTTATTTGATCACTTTGCAGCATATTCAGGGGCCAGAAGTATAGACAGGGAGAGACGTTAGGCGAGATACGTGCCAAGTATAATACAACACTCCAGGCTGTGTGTGTGTCTCCCCTCACTCCTTCCTCCATTTCTTCCTCCAGCTCCTTTTCGGGTGCTCCTGTGTTCAGGCTGGCTCGGCCACAGCAGGGAAGCGCCATCTAATTGGAGCGGCCCAGCAGTGGTGGCCCCGAACCTCCGGGAGCCAGGCTCGTGCATTCTAATGTTACGCTCAAAGGAAATTGTCCTCCACTATTTCCTGAGATACAATATTTGAGCAGCTTGGTTACTATTCTTGGAGGGAGAAAGAAAACTGTAACTGGTTTATTAGATTTGCTGCAGAGCTCAGTGTTGTCCTGTCTGCGATGCCTTCCTGTGTCCTGGCACTTGAGTGGTGAGGTCACCACAGGTTAGCTAGCTGGCACACCAGTTGGTTGTCTTAGTGTCATGATAAATGGAGGGATGTTTGAGGGAGTGTCAGTATGCACAAGATAATCAAGATTATTATAAAATTAGCCTGTTGAATGGAACTACAGTATGGTTAATGGCCCTGACACACCAAGCAGTCGGCTGTAAGTCAATGTTGGCCATGTGGTGGGCGTCTTTCACCCTAGTTTTTGCCATGTGTGCAACACTGTTGGCACAAGTCAGCCCTCGTTGGCTGATTTAGCATGTTAAAAATGCCATTGGAGATGGTGGAGCCTGCCCGGGGACTGGCAGTTCATTTCAGCGCACAAGAAAAGAAGTGAGGAAAGTAAACAAATAGCTAAAGTCAAGAGTAAGATCGATACAAACTTATCATATTAAGTAAGATTATATTTTTAGTCACTGACCTCGCTATTTACTATGTTATTGGTAACTGTTCATGTTATTGTTCACTAGCGCTCTGTAAATATCCTTTGTTCTTTGTGTTGTAAATATGTTAACTGGCTAACTAGCATCTTGAATCCATCCTGTCGGTCTTTCGGTTTGCCTTTTTTGGTGACAAATACAAACTACCACTACTGCTGGTATAGAGAGTTATTTCCTCTCATGCAGGCACAGAAAGTATGTGCTAGTTAGCCATTGGCTATATTGCTTGTGGTGTGTTCATGTGCAACTTTTTGGCCAAGACACATGTGACGCGAGTCGACGAAACAGTCAGCCTTCATTGCCGCTGGTTCTTTGATTTTATTTTGGTGTGTTTGGGCTACAGTGTGGATAGCCAACGTGAGCCCAGTGGGACCTTGCGGAACCCGATGGGTCGGGCTGGGTTTGGATGACAAATCCGAAATTTTGTTTGGGTTTGGTTGGGGTTCGGCTCACTTGACATGCTGCTGTGTTGTGCTCTGACCTATTCAAGTGCTGGAATTTGTTATTTACGTGACAATGCCTGAACGCAACACAGGCTCAGCTCCAACTGAGTGTGTGTACAGTGTGGTCCTGCACTGCTGTGCGTGCGGCGTGTTTGACTGTGCGTAACAGTAGCCTTTTGATGGTCATTTATACAGTGTCCATGTGTGATCATGGTAAAGAGACAAGCTGTAACCATGATAACAATAACAATGTCAGGTAACAAACGTCAGGCTCGAGTCAGGTTCAGACTTAAAAATCAGAAAGTCTGTTGGGGTTGGGCCGGGCTTAGTTATAACTGCCTCGGACTCGCGTCATGTTTGGTCAGGAAAACGCAGCCTGAACGGTAACTCATGGACGTGTTACTCAAACTGGACTTCCTGGTTTGAATTTTATCATCCATTTGTCTGCATGCTCTGAAATAATCTGAAATAAGTCTAAATAAACTAATCATACTCAGCCATTTTCAGCTTTGACACTGTTGGCCTCTTTAAAATCAACCGTGTTCTCATTGTTACCCCCAGATTTGTTCCTGTGCTCTGGAGGGAGGAAACTTTGAGTCGTGACTCAGGTGTGTGGTATCAGCTGTCAGAGGTGAAAGCAGATGGCGGCACTTACTTTGAGTCTATAGGAAGTTCAGAGAGACGTATTGACACAAAGATGAGGTTTTGTCCTGTTCTCACAGCTTACGCTCGGTCTGGGCGACAAACAGCCTCTGACTCACCAAACAGGTTATCAGGAAGCCGTGACCCTCTTATCACACCGCCATGCACACTCTGTAATTAAAAATCTAGAGTTACCCGGCACCTACACCTCAGCGCACTCCTGTGGTCTGAAACTGTGGCTTCAGCACACTTTAGTTTGGTTGAAGTTGCTCACTGAGGCCTAACTCCTTAATAATGGGTTTCTATACAGAAGACCATGCAGATGGCAGACCCCAAGAAGGAGCAGATGAGGTCCGGTTGATAAACCCAGGGCGGGGAGCGTGTGGGGGAGTGGAAAGTTTTGTCAGTAAGCCCAATCCAGGTCTCTTGGGTTACCACTTAAAGTTGTGCATGGAACAGGAAGGAAAAGGAAAACCTCTGCATGTTTCTCACCAGCCTAAAGATCACAAGCCCAGGGAGGGAGAGGGTGTGACAAAGACGCGTGCAGTCCCTCCGGGGGCTTGAATTTTCAGTTAAAGGTGAAGGCTAATGGTGAGGAAAAACAACGGTATGGAAAAACGACACAGAATATGAGATGGAAAGGGTAGGAGAGCAGCATTTCACTTGAGTTGAGGGAAGACAATTTAAGTATCATACAAGAATCATGTTCATGAGCACTGCCATTTGGCCTTGAGGTGGCACTTGGTTTTAGGTGACTGATTTCGACTTTTCTTTAGTGGGTTTCTCTAAGGTAACCAGATCTGCAAAAGGTTAGAGGTGAAATATTTTGGATATTGTATAGTATGGAACACAACAAACAACTTTAGTAGAGTGAGGAACCAAACGTTTAGGTGAGTATTAAGGTCGAAATCCTTGTTTTAGGTGTGACTGGGAAGAGTCTTTGTCCTTGGCGGTGACAGGACATTCACAGGCACCTCCTCAACAGGCGCCAGCTGATTTTTATCGCCTCTGAAAACTGACTCCACTTCCCCAACCTCTCTACTCTCTGGGGTTCTGCATAAATTTCTTATTGACACGAATGATAACAGGTCATTCTATATTGGCTCGGTCCAAATCTGCCATCAACAGCCTCGGTTATGTCGTTAATTATGTTACTTTAACACTACCATGTTGTTTTTGTGAGGAAAAAAAGTACACTCTTTAAAACTTCAGCCTATTTGACTTATTGAACTGGTGCTTCATTGGCACTTCCAACAGAATATAGATAGATAGATAGATAGATAGATAGATAGATAGATAGACGGATGCACGGATAGATAGATAGATAGATAGATAGATAGATAGATAGATAGATAGATAGATAGGTGGATGGATGGATGGATGGATGGATGGACGGACGGACGGACGGACGGACGGACAGACGGACAGGTGTGGGTGGGTGGGAGGGTGTATGGATGGATGGATGGATGGATGGATGGATGGATAGATAGATAGATAGATAGATAGATAGATAGATAGATAGATAGACGGATGCACGGATAGATGATAGATAGATAGATAGATAGATAGATAGATAGATGGATGGATGGCTGGATAGATAGATAGACAGATAGATAGATAGATAGATAGATAGATAGATAGATAGATAGATAGATAGATAGATAGACGGATGCACGGATAGATGATAGATAGATAGATAGATAGATAGATGGATGGATGGCTGGATAGATAGATAGACAGATAGATAGATAGATAGATAGATAGATAGATAGATAGATAGATAGATAGACGGATGCACGGATAGATAGATAGATAGATAGATAGATAGATAGATAGGTGGATGGATGGATGGATGGATGGATGGACGGACGGACGGACGGACGGACGGACAGACGGACAGGTGTGGGTGGGTGGGAGGGTGTATGGATGGATGGATGGATGGATGGATGGATGGATAGATAGATAGATAGATAGATAGATAGATAGATAGATAGATAGACGGATGCACGGATAGATGATAGATAGATAGATAGATAGATAGATAGATAGATGGATGGATGGCTGGATAGATAGATAGATAGATAGATAGATAGATAGATAGATAGATAGATAGATAGATAGATAGATAGATAGACGGATGCACGGATAGATGATAGATAGATAGATAGATAGATAGATAGATGGATGGATGGCTGGATAGATAGATAGACAGATAGATAGATAGATAGATAGATAGATAGATAGATAGATAGATAGATAGATAGACGGATGCACGGATAGATAGATAGATAGATAGATAGATAGATAGATAGGTGGATGGATGGATGGATGGATGGATGGACGGACGGACGGACGGACGGACGGACAGACGGACAGGTGTGGGTGGGTGGGAGGGTGTATGGATGGATGGATGGATGGATGGATGGATGGATAGATAGATAGATAGATAGATAGATAGACGGATGCACGGATAGATGATAGATAGATAGATAGATAGATAGATAGATAGATAGATAGATAGATGGATGGATGGCTGGATAGATAGATAGACAGATAGATAGATAGATAGATAGATAGATAGATAGATAGATAGATAGATAGATAGATGGACGGATGCACAGACGGACGGATAGATAGATAGATAGATAGATAGATAGATAGATAGATAGATAGATATACCGATTGATATTGGGATTGCCCAATAACAGTCTTTTAACAAGTCACGTGACTCGAGTCACAAATTTGAGGACTGTCTACTCATTTTGACGAATTCCAAGAAAAAAACAAAGACTTGCAACTCGACTTGGATTTTAACACCAATGTCTTGTAGCATCACTCGGACTTGAGCCTTTTGACTCGGTACCTTCCACTAATCAAATTTGGGAAGAGAAAGTTATTTTTCCAATATAAGATGAGTTAAATACAAGACATGGCAAAAACATGCTATGAGAGCAGCGTGTCAGCACTTCTTTTTTATGATAAGGTTTAGTCGCACTTGTTCTAACAAACTTGTTTTAACAAATAAATACAATTTTTAAGAAGTATTCATGGATTTTGTAAATTTACTCTCGTTCAAATAACTGTTAAAGAGCAAATTATGACTTGCATAGGGCTCAAAACTCAAAGTGTGGGACTTGGGTCTTGACTGTCTTAACTTGGGACTTGAATTTGGACTTGAGTGCAAAGACTTGAGACTTGCAAAACAATGACTTGGTCCCACATGTGCTAGCCTCTGATCCTACCTGCAGATGCCGATCTAGTTTAGAAATGGATTTAAGGTTTGTATTGTTTCTTATTAATACTCACTATTTGAATAATGGGTCCAATGTTACTAACCTGAGGGACGTTAAATGTTATCCCTTCAGGTTTATTCAAGGCAACATAAACAACATTAATTCACATCTACGATACAGTGATTAAATAAAGGTTATTTATTTGTCATGGCAACCATTTTGTTTTCATAATATGGACTGCTTATGAATATTTATCAGCGGATGGTTAATGTAACCCTTTTACTGTACTTCCTTGGCATCCTGTAGTGTGCTGAGGGAAATCTGGATTCCATCAAGTCCTGTGTAGTGCATTACAGAAAATCCACTCTCCACTGTGTGTGTGATTTTTTTTTAAAGACTGAGTTTTATAAAATCAGACCTCCATTACATTCAGTACTAACAGGCTCATATCCATTTGGATGGCTCCAATAGTGTTAATCGGCCGGTGAGAGGCAATTTGATCGTAGGCCGGTAGTCTCATGCCAGTTATTGCCCTGCAGGCTGTAACAGATATGGTGGATCTGTGGGCCTTTCTCCAAACATTGAGGTTTGGCCGATCCACAGGGTGCCAGCGCTGGTGATGCCTGCTCTCACACATTGGGAGAGACTGCAAAAGCAGAGCCAATTACATAATAATGATCTCATCTGTGTATAGCCATCCCAAATGACAGCCGTCTATTTCTCTGTTACCATCACCTCGGGAGTCATGGAATGGGTTGGCATTATGATACTGTAAATTGCTTAAATGTGGACACAAGTGTCTCATATGAAGCTGCACAAGGACTCTTTCATGACACCCGTTCGCACTTCTAGTTTTATTGTGAACAACTGAGTAGTATTTATTTTTTCCTTGAAACACATATTAAAACTTATATCTTTCTGTGGAGTCCGCATCTGCTTGAACTTTCGTCGTAAAGAGTGATATGTGTATAACTGATGTCTATCTTTGAGGCATACTTCTTTGAAATAGATTAAACATGACTTGCAACTCATGGCGTGTATGAAATACATTTAAGAATAACCCCAAAAGAGCTATGTTAATAATAAAGAAAGTGGTCATGTTTACATTATAATACAGTATTTTTATAACTTTTCATATGAGAACAAGAAGGTTGTTGTACATAGTTTGACTTTTAAACAGAATGACATGCTATCAATGACCTATAAATGGTCTGTGAAATTATGAAACTCTATATTTTTCTGTTCTGTTGACTTTCACAGAAGGGGCTTGATCTAGAGACGTCTATAATCAAGTGAAATACAGACACAGACTAACGTCTCAGTCCCTGTCTGTGCCAGCTCTCTGAGCCAAGAACAGGGGAAACAAAGCAGGGCACAGAACAACGATGAGGTGCACGAGGCTGAATCAGACAGCAGCCAGATGAAGTTTACTTTACTGATCCCACCATAAAATCCAGAGTTTGATTAGCAAGGCAGCCCCGAAGCGGTCACATTAGCCAAAGGAAGCCTAATCATCATCATCATTGCTGGACTCTTCATTTCACCTCCCTGTTGCGCTGGACCTCAGTGCATCGGCCCCATTCCGTTCCTGTTTTTTCATTCAGCCAGCATCACCATACAAGTGATGTAGTGTCCTTCTGAAATCAAAGCCATAAAACATGGCCTTGCCTCCAATGCTCTGCACCACCTCTTTCCTGTTCTCCCTCCACCCCCACCGCCCTAAAGCTGTCAGCCTCGGCTGCTATTCCCCCGGGGCAAAATCCAGCCTATGAAACCTCACAGCAAGTCACTCAGCCAGACAACTGCAGGCTGGACAGCCCTCGCGGTCTATCATGCTGTCATACGGTTTCTAAAACACTCAGCAACTGATGGCCATTTTACAGTTGTCTCAACAATTATTGCTTATCCTTTGCAAAATGCGAGGAATTGCATATGAAAGAGGACAATACTCTAAAACCAGCAACAGATGTGTGTGCACAGGCTGCCTGGCTGAGACAGGTCAGTGAAGTAGCCACTGCACTTGTGTTGTGATGCCTGAGGAGAGACCTTTGAGACTGTGATATAAATAGTCTTTCTGCCACAAAAACATGTATGTTAAGTTTGAAAGAAATGTATCAGTTAGCTGATGAAGCATTCTGTGCCTTCAGCTAACCTTGGCATTTGTTTCCATCCTGCATGGTCATGCTTGTTGCCTCTTTCGGCCTCCTTTTAGAAATGTTGCCAATACCAAGATCTCAGGATGTACTTTGGTGAGTACAGTGTTATCACAACCGATAGAAACAATGGCCAAGGCAACTAGGATAAAACCCAAACTGTAAGAAATTGTAGCTTCCTTTAAGGTTAGGTATGGTTAAAGGAACTCCACTCTTCAAATGATAATTTCTATGAACCTTTCTCACCCTGTGTTAGGTTGATTTAGTGAAGAAAATTATGTTTTTCTTGAATACCTCCACAATGAACGAAGAATCCAAAAACTGAGATCTTCATTTAACGAATTGAAGTCATAGCGGTCCGCGTTAACAGCACAAATCTACATCAAAACATCAGTTTACAGACTCTCAGACAACTTGTGAAGTATAATCCAAGTCTCATTTATCCAGCCATGCCCTCAGTGCTTCCCAAACACTTTTGTAATATCAGCACAGGCCCACTACTTATCTTTGAGTGAGACTGTTTGTTTGGAAGTGTTTTAAGTATATGTTTCAGCAAAAATACATTGTTTTGCTGTTGTTAAACATCGACCTTTATGATTTTAATTCATCAAGAATTTTCACACTTTTTGGATTCTTTGTTCACCATAGACGCGTGCGAGAAAAACAAAGTTTTGTTCCCAAATTCGGCCTAACACAGTATACAAATGATCATTTAGGGGGGTGAAGTATTCCTGTAAGATTTGGCAGCTTAAACACTTGGTCATAGGTAAGGTTTTGAGTGTGGTCAAGGTGAAAAAAAAAAGAAACATTTATCACAGGTCTGTGAGGTGATGCTAATTCCTGTCTTTCATTTGACAGATGGCCCTTACCATTCAACTTGCTCCCTAAAGGTCTCCCCACTTCCTTCACTGGCACTAAACGTTGGCACTGGATGCCTGATGGGAGGGGCAGAATCATCCAATATCAATGCAATTCCTAACCTGGGAGGTCCATTATCACTGCAGCACTAGGACAGGTTGTTGTTCCCTCACACACACATTACCTGAAAACATATTGTTGACAGTGATAAATTCTTTTACACAACCAAAGGAAAGGAAATGCTAACCGTTGTTTTTGACATAACTTGGCTCAGTTACACTCCCCTACAGTCAATCAAATTCACTTAAAGCCAACGCAGAACAGGCCCCAGTGGCTAATTTCTTCATCTAACCCCCTCCACCAACCTCCCGTCCCTTGCCCCAGTAGGCACTTATATTCAATTTGTCAGTCGCTCTCATTAAACATGCAGAATAGAGAGGCCCACCACTCTACATTTCAGTGGCACAGCTAACCAGGTCAGAGTTCATCTGAGGACGGCTTTCAGTATCCCTCCTTGTTTGCAGACGCTATGGTGCAGACTTAGAAAACATAAGGAATTTCTGCTCTGCCAGATGTGTGTCAAAGCCTAAAGCTGCTGGTGTGAATTTTGACCTGACGGAGAATAGATGCTACACACATTTTCCAAGCTCTGAAATCTGATCCCAAAGAGAGTTTAATGATGCTTTATTTCTCCACTCGCTGAGAATCTCGGTCTCTAATTAGGTTTAACATCATCAGCCTTGGATTTAAGTGTGCGCCTAGACCCTTTTACTTAGGTAGCCTACTGCTGTTAAGTTTGACATTTAAACACAAGTGTACCCTTGAAATCATTTCACTCGGAGAAGATTTTGTCTGACATTTCGCAGTCATTAGAATGCTCACTTTTATTTATTTCATCTCAGTTTTTGCGGCGATGTCTCCTCTCCTATTTTAACCTTTTCACAACTGCTAATTACATTTTATTATTACCACAAATTCCAAGTATTGACCTCAACTTGCAGGCTTGAATGCTTAAAAGCACAAAGAAGGGCCACTACATACAGAGTTGTGTATGGATGTGGTCATAGCAGCCACTTGTGAAGTTAATATGTCCTGTAAAAACACTGAAAGGGATATTTATTACATCTTTATGCATTAGAGGACTTTATTTTATGAGGATTTTATGCTTCCTTGGGGTAACTATAACCTTTAGCTTTATTTTTAGGGTAGTTTTTATTTGTATTTGCGCAGCTTTTACCACCAACTATCCCTTCTCTTCCCTCAAACATCATGTACCATTATTTGTGTAGCTGCTTTCTTGATTTGTATTATTTAGCTATATTTTGTGGAATTAGCACGCAGTGGCAGACAAAGAGACGGTCCCGCTCTGCAGCTTTTACACTACTTTCTCAGCTAATTTTCAGCCTCGCAGGCATCTTCATGCAGAGAGGTTCTGAGCTGTAATGCATGTGCTTGGCAGTCATTTCTCCATTTGCGTCCAGATGTTGCTTGGCTGATGCTCAGCACACTTGTCAAATGAAACCTGGTGACGTTTCAGTGGCAATTATTCTCTTTGTGCTCAAGTGGAACTACACACATGTGAACGCACACAGACACACACAAACACACTCAGGAAGAGATCTGCCAACAGATCTGCATTTGCCAGGAAGTAATTGTTTCCATGTAGCTCTATAAGATGCAAAACTCCACAGCGTTTTCTTTGCTAAACAGTTTAAAAATTGAGTCAAATACAGAATGAATGCTTAAGTTATAGTGTTTACGACCTGTAGGATGACATTTTCTGAATTTGTATATGTCAAACATATTTTATTGAACGACTCTTCTGAGTTGATTCAGCACCTGGCTTTTGGCGCAATGATTTGCCTCCAAATAACCATGTTCACAACTTCATGGTTCATTAGTGAAGTTTGATCTTGTCGGTAGTTTTCTATTTCTTTCGAATATGAAGGAAAGCCAGGATTTCCATCTTACTTTTCTTGGTCCACAGCGTGGAGAGGAGTTGGGGTGTGCGGCAGAGGAAAAGGGTGGAGTGAGAACACGGAGTAGAAGGGGTGGTGTGATGATCGGGAGGGGCGTTTCGGGTCTGACATCCAACTCCTCAGCACACTTAGTCAGGCTGGTGATGTTTTCCTCGTGTCGGCCTGGAAGCTGGTCATAAAAATTTCCAGTCACTTTCTGTTTGCTTCATTACTGGGACATTGTGCACAGTGCACACTCAGTTCAGGTGACTACGTGACTGGCACATTATGAGACAATTTGTCTCCCATTTATATCAATGTCGCTGGACTGTAGATAATCACTAGTACTCCAGTTTGCATTGGAAATCACATAGACACAAACTAAACAACTACTTTGCAGTGTCTGACCTCTGATCTCCATTAAAATAAATTGCCTAACATGAATCCCCAATTGAAGCGATCACATTCAAAATATTATCATGACATATTTATGTCTAAATTGTCCATTCGTCTCAACACAGAGGACACATAGAGAGTAAAAATGAGCCCAGTGGTGGTTTATGGCTCCTGGTTTTATAAGACAAGGGTGGGATGGTGGAGGTGAGGGGGAGTCAGTGAGCTTTAACAGGCACTTGGGGTTTGATGGCTGCTGAGGAGCTACTTGAGGAGTTGTGTCATTTTACAGCTGGGGTTATAGAGGCGAGGGGCTAAGTTACATCCAAGACCTCAGCTGTGTTTCAGGCTGCCGGATAGAAATGTGAGTCACACAGATGATGCCGTCCTCCTGTTGTATAGGACAGAGCGGGAGCTGGGCAGTGGATGTAGTCTGCGTGTGAAAACCTAAATAAACCTACTGTGGGTTTCAGAAAGGGAAATACAAACACCTGTCACCTGGGTGTCAAACACCGGCAATCAATTAGACACTCGTGGAAATAAGGAAGTGGAGATTTTACAACTGCTGGAATTAAGTTGTTTTTTTTTGTTCCTGTGTTGGAATTAAATTTATTGCATATTTTATAATGTTATTTTTCTAGACCTTTGTAATTTAGGTGACCTTAAATGTTAAGTGAAATAAACTGGAACTAAAATGGCACCAAGACTCGCTCATTACATCAAAGGTGAAGGTTAAACAAACACTTGACACTTCATATCAGAGAGGCTCAAAGGCCTGATGATAGTCGCACTGAAAACCAACGAGACGCAACACTCTCACTTAGCACTTGTGCTTCTAAGCCGTAAATCTGTTTGTTTGTTCTGAGTACACTGCCCAAGCCTAAAAACAGAGGGGCCCCTGCACTTTTCTTTCTACATAGCCCCTTTCCCACTGGAATTTAAGCTTCGACTTCAATTTAAAATACACCACCTGGGTGGACGTGCTAATTTTAGCCCCTTTGCCAGCATGATGCACTGCTGGGCTGGTACAGAACACCAATCTTTCTCCATCCAAGCAGTGCTCGAACATCGTTCAAAATGTAGTTGGCACCAAGTTTTAGAGAAAGACTGAACAAGGTAGAGTTAAGAAAAAGAAGGTAACCACCTTAACATTTTTCGTTGGCCTCCATGCTGCTTTCTACTAACCTGGAAACTACTAACCTCGCAAATTCGAATTTGCACTGCACGGGGATCTGGCCCCAACAAGTAGAGCCCGCTGAATTGCCTATCGGACCAATCAGATCAGTCTATCTGACAGAGGCAGGCTGTGGGCAGGCGTAACATGATGACGACAGCGCTGCGCCGTAGGAGTCGAAAAGTAAACAGCCAAGATGGCAGCTGCTGAAGGACAGCATCCATTCAATTTAGCTTTGGAAGAAACGCTAAGCCAGCTACACTCCTTGAGAGAGGAACAGTAGACTGCCCTAGAAGCCTTCACTTCCAGGAAGGACCTTTTTGCTGTTTTGCCGATGGGATACGGCAAAAGCATAATATATCAGTTAGCCCCACTGTTCAACAAACAGGGACTTAGTGCAATGAATACGTCACCTTGTTTTTTGCTCTGATTGGCTATCGTGCTATCCAATTGTGTGCGGCGGCATTTAATATGCCTCAGTTAGTGCCACCCCTTGGGTAGGAAGGGTCTATCAGTGAGGGCCAGACTCAAAATCTTTCTAGATTTGAGTCTGGATTTCCAGGCTAGCTTTCTACTGTTTATTTACCTGTTTTTTGGTCCGTCTATGATATTGAAAGTGACACAACAGAAAAAACAAAACAAACAAACAAAAACGAAACACAAAGACACACTGGTTTACTACCAATGAGAAAGCAATGTATCGTTCCCCCCCCCCATTAAAAAAACCTACAGGAGCTTATGTTGTTAGAAAAAGGGCACATGATGGTAGAGGAGCTGCTGGAATGCACTCGTCAACCTTCTGAGAGTAGCTAAAGAGCCATTGATTGCTTATCATTGCTTATTTGGAGTACGTCTTTCTTGAGTCACGTTAATGTGCATGTATTAGGACTGCTCAGCAGATAAATTATCACCAGTCTCAGTGCGGAGTAGTTGTCCCAGCTGTAAACCACCAGGAGCTTAGAGCCTAGTTAGAGGTCAGAGGTTAATGTGGTGCTAGAGGCGATACAAGACACTGTCCTAAATATAGCCCTTTATATGTAGTCAGGACTGTCATTTGACCCCAGGGACTCTGGAATAGACATTTAGGGGGTGATTTGTCTCAGTTTGTTGACAGATGACACTGGTGGTAATTTTGTAATTTCAGTGGGAACTGTTATTTTCTTCAGATCGTACAATAGAGTGAGTTGTCACACTTACTGACAGCTGAATACATGAATACTGTATATCTAAACATTTTCTATTCAGTAGAAAATGTCTCAGTTATTAAGGCTAACAATGGACTAATGTTCTCAATTAGAAATAAAGACAGAAGAAGCATCTGTTGGTAATTATTGACCTTGTAGCACACAGCCCAGCAGTGACTTTGAGAAAAGCAATACTTTTCTCACTGCCTCTCAAGAAAAGCTGGCCTACAGCAGAGAAAATTATCAGAGGCCACGTCCCGCGAGTTTAGCAGCTCTACATGCAGACCACCTCAACTGCTGTGAAACGCTGGCCTGATCAGGCCTTCCTGTTTCCTTCTGTGTGAGCATGCATGGCTCAGTGCAAAGCAAGCAAGAGAGATGCTACATGTTGGGACTGCTTCGGGTCCGCAGTCAGCCAGCTGTGTTGAGACAAATTGCGCCCTTGCTCAGCCCTGACATCTCGGGGGCGTCTGCGTCTTGCCAAGGAGCCTACAGAGACGAGGAGGGAAAGGAACTGCCCGGTGAGCCTGTCTCGTCTCAGCGTCCACCCGCTCAGGCCTGCTTTCCGGCCAGGGCTCTTAATTGTGTCTCTGGGTGAAGTGGTCGCGGCCCAGCGGTGGGGAGGGGGCATGTACGTGTGATGTGAATGAGACCACACACACAATCACATGCTTTCACACATATGCACATGCACACAAATGCTGTAATCCCATGGCCTGAATGAATGACCATCACAATTGTAATTAGACATGACTGTTTTTGGAGTCCCTGATACACACTGGGGCCTAGCAGCAGGAAGACCATAGGATTAGTCCTGGTTTGGCGTATGCCTGGATGGTTTAACTAAATGCCAGGGGCAGATACTTTAATGACATGACTCAACTCAGCATAAAAGTGATGCCCAGCTTTATGTCAAAGCCAGTTTTCAACTTGCCTGTTTGGAACAGGCAGACTGTTTGGCCTCAGGTATTTCTTCCTCGAGAACTGAAACAACTCCACACTCAACACTGAGCTTCCTCGGTTCCAGAGCAATGCATCTGCCATGACATAGCTGCGTCCAGTTAGCATCATTTGCTAACGTCTATTTGGGACCAGGCCATTTAAGGTAACAAAAGTAGTCAAAGCATTCCAGAAGTTACATCACTGATGCTTGAAATGTTTGAGTTTGCCACTATGTATTATCTCCGGTCTCTCTTTCTTCATCTGTTCTTGAATTTAACGTAGCGGGCGATGGACAGCAAGCTGTACCCAGCATGATGTGCAGGGGTGTAGGGCGTTGACACATCTGGCCGACAGTCAGCCGTCAGTCAGTACTGGGCTGTAGATAAACGTCTGTCACCCTACTTTTAGCAGTGTGAGCTACACCGTTGGCACTGGTCAGCCATTAACAGCTTTTTAATCAGTCCATCGGTAAGATAAGCAGTTCAGCTCAGTGCGTGAGAAGAGAAACGGAAGTTAGGATAGCAAACAAATACAGTCAAGAGGGCGTGAGTTTAAAATCAGACTTGTTTTATTAGGTAGGATTAATTTTCTTAGCCATTAAGCTCTTTAGCAGAAACTGTTTGTGTTAAAGTTTGCCAAGGCATGGTAAACTGCGATTTGCTCCTTTAAAAATGGGTTGCGTTGTTAATGAGCTAACTGGCTAACTAGCGTTTTGATTGCATCCTGTCAGTTTCCCTTTTTATGAATAATGCAGACTTCCACCGACTGCTGGTATGGAGAGTGACTTCATCTCACACAGGGACAGAACGTATGTGCTGGTTCGCTGTTGGCTGTAGTCTTTACGGTGTGTTCAAGTGCAACTTTTTGGCTGAGACACAGGTGACATGAGGCACCACAACAGTCAGCCTTCATTGCCACTAATTCTATCGGTCGGTTTGGTGTGTCTGGGCCTTAATAATTAATAGGGGTCCCTTCTCAATACACTACACTGTGTGTACCTAATAGACTTCTGATATGTCTAGTTGATCTCAAGAGCTTGCACTCGACACTGCAGTTCCTTGGGTCCCCATCAATACACCTGCCAAGTGTGAAGATGGTCGGATAAAGAGCTGATGAGAAAACCAATCAACAAACAGACAGCAGAGACTATACTTAGAGAATACTTATAAGTATTTGTTCACATCAAATATTTCTTTGTCCCTCCAGTGCTACATTCTGAGCATGCTTCGATTGAACAGCAGTGTCTCCTATTTAGGATGCCGTGTATATAAGCAGAGCCAGAAATAGATTCACAGCGAGTCTCCTCCTCTTCGCCTCCGTCAGAAGACTATCCCATAACAGTGATGTCACCAAGTCTTCCTCACACCTAGCCGAAAGCATTCAGCACTGGCTCAGGCTGACCGCAGTCTGGCCAGCTTCCTGTCTGACCATCATGGGCAAACACAGAGAGACGGGCAGCAAACACGGGTGCATCCACCTGTTAACACAGCCAGGTCACAGGGGCCAGAGATTGCAGGAGAAGAAGTGTGAGTGTCTTACAGGGCCACCGCTGAATTGTATTTTACAGCATGGTAGGAAAACCTTCGAAAAAACCCAGCTTGATCTTTTTGTCCTTTGTTCCAGTTTTGGCTCTCACTGCTTTGTGTAATATGTCTTTTACTTCACCATTTAACCCTGAAATACAGTTGTAATGAATGACGGTACCAGCAGTGGACTCTCCAAAGCATGCCCAGACTGGTCACTGCTCAGGGGTTTTATAGCATTTGGCTCAAACTGCGCATTTTTCAGTCTGTCTCCAGTTGTCAGATTCTTTAATTGGGGAAGTCCGACCACCTACGTAAATTTATCTTATGCGTGTGCATGCAGCCGACCGACCATCGTGTTTATGTAGTGGTAATTGGTGGACAGGTGGGATGGAGGCCTGTTGTTTTGCTTAACCTTCTCTGTGGTAATTCAGGACCCAGCTAACTAGACCTTGCTTAACCCCCTGACTTTAGCCCCAATCAACACATGGATATTAGGCACCATGTAACCTCTGCCTTTGTGTATCTGAGAACTGGTTTGTGGTAAAAACCTGTCAAAATATCCCACTCTCATTTCTGTTCGGCGACAGCAACAAGACCTCTACAGTAATTTCCAGAAATCTGTCCAAATTGCTTAAGTCTTAAATTATCTATAATTGGCCCCTGCGTTGGGTTACTGGGGGTAGTAGCCTCCAATCATGTGGGAAGCAGAAAGGGCTGCAGTCACTTCCAGCTGGTTAATGATGGCCAAACGGGTGCTTACCAACATCACGCCAGTTGCCAAAGGTTACCATGGATGAATATTAGCTCCATGTGAGGTTTATTTTACTAACTGGCACAGCCACTTATGTGTGGAAAGCCACACTCAATGACTATGAATGATTTCACTTCTGGTACAATGCTGACTTGTTTGACTTGTCAGTTTCTCTTGTACGACAGCTTTCCGCGCCATCTAACCTTTGTGAATAAAACCATTTCTTGATTGAGGATCCAGCTTGATTTCTGCGTGGCAATTGAAGATTCACTGAAGTGGATGTTGTCAATAATTCTTCTTAAGTGAACCCCCACAGCTAGCAGTCTGCCTACGCTATGTCAGTATTATCTTTTTAGTACCTGACTCACCTGTAACCTGAACTCTCTAAATAGCAATGATAACAGGCTTCTCTGCATGGGTCACACTGCATTAGGGGTCAGGGTGAAACAGACTCTGTCTTTGTGCTTTGCCAATGAAGTTTAGGAGCAGGGCTAATCAGGGGGGCGAAAGCGTACACCACTCCAAATCAGCTCCAGCCAGGCCAGCTGAATTTATCTCAAACTTATTAACTTTGCTCAGGGCTCAAATTGAAACCATGCTCGGGTGCTCACGCTCTAGAGGTGCTGAGTGTGAGAAGTGACAGTATGATTTACAGGGGGGAACCGTGCTGCAGATGCTGCGGGAGGGAGGAGGGTCTGAGGTGAAGCGTTTTCCTCAGAAAGGAAACCCTGTAACTCTAGAGAGTGATTGCACTGTTAGGTTCAAAGTGACAGAAAAACCTACAGGACTGCACAAGTCAGCTCATGGTCTGAGCATCACTATCAGCACCATGAGTCTGTATAATTGTTGGAACCAAATTCAACACATTTAAGAAGATGGTTGGATGGGTGAAAAGCAGAATAGCCTCATCGACTGTGAGATCATTGTATGTACAATGTGCCAATTCCATTGTCTTGCCTTATTTTGTTGAGCATATATGGTTTGGGTAGCCACAAAGGTTACATTATTTCTGAAATGTCCTGATAATTGATTTGCCCGCAGCTCTGTGGCTGCTTCAGATTGAACTGGCCCTCTGACACTTGTTGATTTCAACTAAAGAAAACTAGCACTACCTTACAGAAATCAAGTTATAGTGAATGCTTCACTATAACTTGCAGCATTCACAGACAAAACACTTGTCTTTATCTGGACACATTTTCCCCACAAATGCAACATGCTAATGTTATTAGCACAAGCCTGTGGCATTTTACATTGTATAAATTAGCCTAGCAGCTAGCTGACTTTTCTTATGCTCATATTAAGCCAGGGACAACAGCAACATTTAATAAAGGTAACATTACAGAATTTGGCTCCATTACAACTCACAAGGTTCACTGACAAAACAGCTGTCTTCTACTGAACACGTTTTCCAAACAAATACAACATGCTAATGTTATTAGCACAAGCCTATGGTATTTTACATTGTTTAAATTAGCCCAGCGACTAGCGGACTTTTCCTCCACTCATATGAAGCCAGTAACAACAGTAACATTTAATAAAGGTAACATTGCAAAATTTGACTCCATTACAACTCACAAGGTTCACTGACAAAACACTTGTCTTCTACTGAACACATTTTCCAAACAAATACAACATGCTAACATTATTAGCACAAGCCTATGGCGTTTTACATTGTATAAATTAGCCCAGCAGCTAGCGGACTTTTCCTCCACTCATAGGAAGCCAGGGACAACACCAACATTTAATAAATGTAACAGTACAAAATTTGGCTCCATTACAACTCACAAGGTTCAGTGACAAAACAGCTGTCTTACTAAATTAATTTATTGTTTCTTATCTGTGAAATTAAAGTAAATAAAAGCTTTGCTTCCACTGAGGGAAATGGTTTCAGCTTACAAAAATAGACAGGAAGTCTGTGTCACCACAAAGTGTAGTTTCATTTCTGGGGAGGTGCACTTCAGGCTATGGCATAAGGTATGGCGTAGGCTTGCTCTAACTGTCAACCCAGTCACCAGAAGAAAATATTGGAATTGTACGTTTCTGCAAACCACTGATACGTTACATTTGTACGTTTTATAGTATCATATCAACGTTTCTAAAGTGATGTTTTTCTGATGGCATGTGTATGAGCTGACTTTGTCATCAGGAGGTAGAGAGGATGGTGGAAGGTGTGACACCTAGGTGAGACAGCTGCAGACCACTGTTCAAGACAACTAAACATTTTTTTTTCCAGTAGCTATTATTTTGCCAAAACTGGCTATTTTTTCACCAAGACATTGTTTCTTTTACAGCCATGATTGTGGCACCTAAACCAGGTATTTTAGGCCCAAACATCATCTCTTTCTAACCATAACCAAGTAGTTTTTGTGCCTTAACAGAACCACATTGTTGTAGAAATGTAAGATGTCAACATATCCATTAAATAAATGTACAAATGTAATACATCCGTGGTTTGCATTTATTCTGGCAATTACATTGTAACTGTTCTTTGTAGGCTCCTAACAGATTTTGACAAATGTCCATGCACAATGGCCTTTAAAACTCAGGGTTACCTCACACAGTATTTTCTCATCTCTCACATAAATTTTAAGGACACATTTTCCGCCCTATGTTCAGTGAGCAACAGAAATATTATTGTTTCTTTTTTCTTTAGCCTTAATATAGACAAAGTGTGTTTGTGTGTTTCTTTCTGAAGTTGCAGATGGCACATTCTCTCAACTGGCACATAAAGTTTCATTGGCTGGCAATACTTTTTTATTGGTCCGGACCCAGGCTTCACAAGAGAGTCTCAAAACATATAAATCCTCGCTGATCTCCTCCAGTATGCTTTCAATGTCTTCTTATTTTTAGCTTTGTGTCTGACGATGTTTAGGATGAGCCCGCAGATGGCCTTAAAACGCTTATAAACCCTCTCTTGTTGATCTTATACCAGTGGTAGTCAGATAGTGTTTGTGTGTGTGCGCATGTGGTTCTGTGGGAGCATGCCTGTGTGCATGCTCATCCCTCCCCTCTTCCTGGGCTTTGTTAGGCCAGGTGTGCCTATTCTCAGTGCAGTGCCCGGGGAGCCGTGAGAACGCAATCGCCGGCCCTTCTCTCCCTCCTCTATCTGATTTATTTCAGCCTCTATGGCATTTTAGCAAACAAAAGTACCGCTCAATATTGATCTGGATCTCTCCCATTTCCCCACTCCGCTCCCTTTGTTTTGCTCAGGTCTAGGGTGGCTGCTTTAAATCAAGCCCTCTTGACGTTTGCTTAATGTCTAATTAGGCATGGGTGGGCATGGCCTTTGATTATAGGAAGTGCCTGGAGGTGGGGCTGCAAAGACGACTGAATTTTGACAAAACACCCCAGACTGATCAATCATTGCCTGACACATTGTTTTGTCCTTAATTTCAGAGTGCTCGGTTTAGGGATATGTCCTCTTGGTCACCTTATTCTGAGTTCAAATGATGCGATTTCCTCTCACCAGCCCATGTGCCACTTTTCCAGGGCCATGATGCGTGTCTCTAGATCCACTTACACTGACTCCAGGGTGTGCTGCAATCGACTCATCAATCTGGGGTGCACTGAGTTGATACAGATTGCTAAACCTCATTATCAGTGTTGCAATTGTTTTTAATTTATCCAATTTTAACAAATATAACCTTCAATAATGAGCACACTGCCTGCCAATATCTGTGTCTGCAAATTTGGAGAAAAAATGTGAGTAGTTAGGTAAACTGTTTTTATAGATACGTGCCTCAAACCTTTTTTTTTTTTTTTTTTTTTTTTTAGGTTTTATGGTCTTAAAAGGACCTTCATGGGTTTTGTATCTTTAAGAGGTTTGGATACAGAGCCTTAAAAATAAAGCTTTCTCACTCCTGCCCTACCAGCCTTCAAGGCTTCTCCCTCTATCCTAAACACTGGCCAGATGGCCGGAAAGTTGACTTTATTTAAATCTGGTAATAACGGCTCTTTTCCAACCCCCCCCCCACAACGCCCTGCTCCCACCACCACCACCACTCCTCCGCCTCTCTATCTTCTCTCTGAAGATCACGGCGGTGGTGTGCCAGCGGGTAACAGCCTCAGCTTAGAGTGGACATGTGAGAATGACACAGTGATGACATGCTCCTGCGGAAGGGATTAGAGAGTCTGACGCTCACAGAGTGAGAAGGGAAAGAAGTGAAACATTGAAAACAACAATTGATTCACTCATGGCAGAGTAATGAAGAGAGATGCGTTTTCTGCACAAGAATTCAAATGCACACACTTTGCTCATGATAGCTGAAATTCTATCCAGTGTGAAGAAGTAAACATCTTTGAAACTGTGCAGAACATCTGAAACAGAGGCAAACCCTAGCATCACCTAGCAACCTTTTAAAGCCACTATTAGCCGACTGTGCTACTGTCTGTTACACATCATTACTGCACCTGCTTCTTCTTGTCCATTTAAACCGTCACCCCACCTGCAGCCCACACTTGAGTAGGTACCTTTCATCTAGCCATCCTCCTTCGAGCGAGACCCCACACTGACAGAGTAATGTCTCTTATTAAAGCCATCATTAAAATGAGGGTCATGGGTCAGCCAGCAGGCCACAGGACATCAGGCTATCATTAAGGCTAATTGTGAGCTTGTGATCATCCTCTTTCCTCTAAAAAATGCTGTTTAGTATTTCATACCCCACACTCCCTTTTATCTTTACACATTCAGCATCTTTGAAATTGGAAATTGTTGATACAAGAATGCTTGAAGAGATCTGCTACGTAAAGTAGAGCGTCCAAATTTACAACAAAGCCTCTGACATCACTGCTGTGTGCCATGAGACCCTCTTGTGCTCTGCGTCTATCCCAGTTCTTCCTGTGTCACCCTTTCAATACTCCCCACCTTAGCAGGTCTGTCTTTTAAGCGACCCCTTTTCTGAAAAGAGAGAAGCCCACTTCAGTAGTCGTCCACTGTGTGGCCATCTGAGAAGGAAACTGAATATAAATCCCTAACAATGGGCAGGGTGCTGGGGGAATAGGCCGAAACGGCCATTTAGCAGGTGCACCTTCGTGGCCTCCACACAGTTCCCACACATATCACCGAGACCGGTGGCCTGCCCTAGAGAGTACCCCTGAATCACCATCCAAGATCAAGTAGCGATCAATTAATGGGAGAACAAGGCGTCCGCTGGGGGGATGTCCAGTGTCCCACCCTCCCCTGCTTTGACTCATAGAAGTGCCCATTTGCAATTCTATCTGTGTGGCTGCTCCATGTCAATGCGTGAGGGGGCTGGGGGGACGGAGATATTATCGGGGTGACTGTGAGAACCGGCACTGGCATTTTCACTGGGCCGACCTTTGTTTGCGTGAGCGAGGGCCGATTGGCGGCGCTGTGATGAGGTCACCTGGCAAAGCAGCAGGGGGTCCCGTATCTATTATTCACCTGAAACACAGGGATGAGAACTGGGCTCTGCGGCTTTGTGAACGCACGCTAGACAGGTGACTCCATGAAGGTTTTCAAGTCACACTACATGGGAAATAATTAATATTTCCCTCTTACATAACATCAGTTCCACACATGCAGCCTGCTATTTGGACTTGAGGTCGTATTTGACATTCCTTCCCTATCTGTTCAAAAGAAAAACATGTTTGCTCATGGGTGACTGCGAGTGATATGCCAGCATTGATCAGTGAGTGTGACTCTGCTAATTGCATTCTTGTCCATAAGCAAACAGACTTAATCCTGGGCACTGATAAAGTCATGAAGGCAAACCATACCAGGAACACACTGTCTGCTAGGTTAAATTAATGCTGCACTGATATACTTAACAACCGATAACTCATGAGGCTTAATCTGATACACACTGCTGATACAGTGTACCTTACTAAAGTATAGCTTGGGTCCATACCTGTAGGTTTTGCAGTTTGCTCCCAGAACACATGCTGACAAGCATGTGTCCATATTGTGGTTTTTTTTTTTTATAAGGCTGGGAATGTGGTAAAAGGGTATTCATAGCTTTTCCAACTCTAGCAGCTCCCCAGTGGCAGTATAGCCACCTCTGAAAGCCCCAGCAGTGAATAAAGCTGTAAGTTAAAAACAGCCTTATATAACTTCACGCCCTCAAATATCATTGGAACATTTTTTTCTGGTCACCTTTAGGTAACCAGTGAGCCTCATTAATGCAATGATTGATGGCTAAACTGTTCTCTTAAGGATATTTTTTTAAAGACAGGGAGTAAAATCACAGTGATTCTACCCATACACAACACTGTGAGACGCTGTGGCTAATTTTATTATCTAACAGCAACACATATTTCTTGGCATTCACGGCAAAGTGAGGAGCCCATAATTTTGAGTAACCTCCTCACCTAGCTGATCAAATGGCTCCTTTCTTTTCTCCTTTCCCCACAGAGTGACGGACAACTAACCTGCAATTACTGCGACCAGACAACCCCAACAAACTAGCCTGTAATCACCACTATCAACCAAAGCGGGATGGGGGGGTGAAAGAGTCCTGAGAGGAACCTGGTCTGCCCCCGCCCCCTGTTTGCCCACCACCCCCTGAGACCAAAGGAGGATTGCGAAAGGTATCCTGCATCAGTAAACAAGGGAGGTCTTCAGGTCTTTAGGGGGCTTCCCTCTGTTTTCCATTGAATCAAATTAGGGTAGGAGCTCACACAAGCTCTGCCCATGGCTGTTATGACAGCAAGGTAGATACTCTTTCAAACCACCTGTGACACTGAGCCCAAACACCCTTTTAACCTGAGGTCACATCCACTGTACCACACAGAAACCATGGCACAAGATCAGCCTCTTTTAAACAGTTTAAACAGTAAATATAGTTGAATTTAATCTAATCATAGTCCTGAATACTATCCAAGTGCACTGACCTTTGTTTTTCCCTTGAGATCTAATTTAGTGCATGTCAGATATTTTATCTAAGATACATGTTGTGCATTCACAGAACACCACCCAACAGCACACCGCAAGCATTAATCCATAGATAGATCTTTACGGTCATGTGCCTAATATATTTAGCTCTCTGTTTTTCTTTGGGGAGCAAACTTGATTTCTCGGTTCATTTAAATTTATAAGAGTCAAAGCAAATGGAAATATACATATATGTACTTTTTTGGAAAGGGCAGTTTTATGGCAACAAAAACAGAATCTGTGGTCTCAACAGTCCAGGTTTGATGCAAACGCCTGTGGAACCTTTTATGCAACCTGGCGTCCAGGAGATTTATAAAAATATTTTGCTTTCCACCCTTTTGAGCCTTTTAGCCCTTGCTAAAGGAAAAGTGCTAGCTCCAAAAAACCACACAGAAGAACGAAAAATCCACAGGGTCAAATGTCCTGAGTGGGCCGTTTGCCAGGTCTGTTCCACAAGCAGGATGCTCACACACAGACTGGCTCCAGCCTCCCAATCCTGCAGAAACATATGAAAACAGAAACAAATCCCACCACGAGGGCCAGCACCAGTGGTCCATGAGAATATAAGAGGCTGTTTTAGTGCAGGAACACCGTAGATCGCCCAAGAAGATTAGCCTCTGTGCTACAGGGCCTCGTGTAAATCTCCTTCTAATTGGCAAGGGAATTTGATTTGACTCATGCACTGTGAGAGGCCAGTGCTCATTATTGCTGCCCAGTTAATGCATAAACAGAGGTCTCAGCAGGTCCCCACTAAGTGGTACCAATGATCAGATAGCAGCCTCTTGGTCTGAGAGGCTGCCTTTACAGAAGTTAATTGTTCTTATTGCAATGAGCTCAATCTGTCAACTTTTAGAAACAATTTGATGCTAAATGAGGTCACGGTTAATTCCCCCAGAAAGCATTATATTTGAATGAAGGTCAGTGTCATGGAGGGTCAACAAAATGATTTCCAAAATGAAATAACATATATAACATAGACTCTCAGCAATTTCAATTAAAACAAAAACAGAGGTGTAAAGGTGTCACTTTTAGTGTTACACATGCATTCAAATGTATCTACATTATTAGTTCTACAGTTATCTAATGTGTATGTTCACCAAACCAAGGTGAGACACCCGAGGTGAAAACATTTTTTCATGCACAGGTCAATTTTGAGATTCTGGGCTATATTGCACATGTCAACTTTTAGACCAATGGGAAAAAAAGCATTCAAAATACAAATGTAGGTGTTTGTGTTAGTTCAGATTTCTGTTCTGGAATTGAATGCAAAAAAAAAAAAGCATAATTAATTGGATAATGCCTAATTTGCATATTTAATCATAAGATTTTTGAAAAACTGTAATACAATTTTTTTTATTATTTTTGGCCTTAATGTGAGCAATCAACTGGGAATTTTCATGATGATATTTCTACCTATATTAATTTAATTTAATTTAATTTAATTTAATTTTATTTTATTTTATTTTATTTTATTTTATTTTATTTTATTTTATTTTATTTTTACTAAGGGGTTTGTTTATATATCATTCATAGCCCGATATATAATTATATAAGCTTTTATTTCTAAATACAAGGTGATTTTTATTTTTTTATGGCTGTTGACAGTATTTCTGCTTATTTATGGAGTGATAAAAGGAGATATCTAAAATCCCCTCTTTAAAAAGCTTTTACTCTAACATGTTAACAAAATGAAAAAAAGTATTTTGAAATCTGGCTTTATCCAATGTTCAGATTTTTGTTCTGGAAATGTATGCAAGTCAGTACATATTCATTTAGATAATAACAGAAAAAATTGTAAAAAAAAGAAAATTTATTATTATATTATCAGTTATTACAGCTATTATCAATTAGGAAAGTTCATCTGTTTATTTTTCGTATTTATATATTTTTTAAAAATCCCTGTTCACCTGAGGTGTGTCCCCTCAAAGTTTAGAATATTTTTCTCTCTTTCCCTCTCCCTCCATTTGCACACTCACTCCTGGGGTTAACAAATTAAAATGAATGATTATAATTATATTTTGCATGAGAATATATTACTTTTTTCTTTCTGCATGAAATGGTTGAGAATTTTAGACAACATGATTATCTTGAATTGGATGGAAAAAAAAACATCCTGAGCAACTTCCTGCCAGTCTTAAGCTGAGAGAGTTTTATCAGCGGGATGAGTGGGAGTGCTTTTGTTCCTATCTGTCCACCTGCAGTGGGCAAAACAGATCCCTCAGTGCTCTCCGTGTGATTATGGGTACTTTCAAAGAACAAGAGTTAAGATTGGTTACTAATTTGACAACATTGAGGCCAGTAAGTAGCATGACACAGCAGGGCCCAGCCCTCTGGTTACCAGCTATCATGCTGTGTCTGCCCCCAGGTAACAGTTAAGGGTCACAAGGGAAGACGTAGGCAGCTCCTGTGAGACTGCAGCGGAGCCAACCACCCACCCTTGGGCTCCGTGGGGGTGCAGGGACGAGGGCACAACAATCCAGGATCCATTAAAGTGTGACTGATGCCATTCTTTTTGGGTCTTATGACTGGATATATGGCAGCCGGGGGATAACTGGCTTATAATGTGGGACAGACAGACCCACAGCAGGCTGCTAGCGATCCAGATCCTGGCCCTCAGACACTGACCTCACAGTGGAGTCGACACCACTGCCAAATTAATTTTTCCATTTCACTAATGGGTGATCTCAGTGTATACCAATAACATATTTAATATGACAGCTTGTCAGGATAGCGAATGAAAGTCCAACTTGGAAGCTCAATCAAATATCGACACACCCTGCTGTGAGCTGAAAGGTATTCTGTTATGAGTTTATTTTGTGTGTGTGCAAGTGTGTGTGTGTGTGTGTTACATTCCTGAATACATTATCTGGAATTAACTGTTCCTAAGTACCATGTAGAGCATTACAACATGCAATTTATTTTAATAGTGTAAACAAACAGGATTTGCTGGAGCTGCTGCTTGTGGCATGACCAGCTCACGATTAAATCTGTAACAGTGGGTGGTATATCCTACCTTTCATCACCAGCCAATATTCTACGTCTGGCCCCAGATTTGGCCTAAGATGACGGGTGACAGGAATCAGGATAAGACTTGCTGACCAGTAGACTGAGGACAATGTCTTGTAAAGCCCAAGGACCTATTGGGAACCAAACTCTTGCTGTCTCCTTGTGGGAAAAAACACATTTGAATATAACTGCTTATGCTATTATTTATTAATTGTAATTAAGAGTGTTAGCATTGTTTATGTACATGTCACTATGTCTTACATGAACAAAAGTATCGTGCACTGATACTGTAAATCTTCGTCTCACCATAAAGCATTAACTTTTATAGTACAATGAAATTCATTATATGATGCAGCACTAAATTAACCGCCTATTATACCCTGACGTCTTTACTTTTATGAGAATTCCTCCCAGCAGGATCACAACCCAGGGATCTGCTTAAGCAGCTATATGGTCTCATCCTTGTAAGCCCTGATAAAGGGGTTTCCCTCCACAAATCCTGTTTAAGCCAAACTGCGCTGAGTCGCCCCAGATGATCATTTCAAGCCCAGAGGAAGCCGACAGGTCTGCTCCATCCCCAGACAGTCAGCAGCAGTATCTGTTTAATGGTTAATGTCCCCACCTGTGGTGTCCCTGTGTGAACCAATTGCTAAGGTTCTGGTCAAATATTGAGTGGTTGGCTGGTGGGAAGAGCTGCTCCAGGCTATGGCTGCTACACGGGGCTGTGATCCCTTTCACGAGAGGTGTGGCACCCCACTGATGCAAGGCTAACTGGCTTTAAACTATAAAGCAGAGACCTTAATGGATTGAATATGCATCACATGAAAGTCAGCCACACTGGTGATTTATGCCACTCTCCTGTGTTGGTGCTACAGAATGAGGGGGCAATACGGGCGCATGACTTGGACTGTCTAAGAGAGACCTCTGTTGAGATAGCTCTGATACTTGCAGGAGTAACTCTAGTAGTCTGATCACATCATTAGGCGTTGACCCTCCTGACCCCAGACTCTGGGAGACTGAGCTGTAACCAAGGGAACTGATGCAATGATGAGAACCTGAGGGGGACCCGGTCTGAGAGCTGAAGCCACTGGTGTAGATAATGCTAATGAACAGTCATGCAGTGAAACAAAATGGCTTAATTGTACTGGATTCATCTCGTGCTGAGCCACAAAGGCTAGGGGGAGGTTACGCTTCCAAACGTAGATTATTGTAATCCTCCAGTAATTACTGAGCCACATCTTCTCATGGGAGCAGTGGGGCACATGAGAGGAGTGGACTCTGCATTGTTATTCGTTATGGCAGCCACTGATGACAAACTGCTGCAAACAAAAGCTTTCCAAAAAGCTGCACAAAACACATTTCGTGTCACTCGGACAATGTGGTCCATACAGAGCCTGCTGAGGAGATAGGCAACTGTGAAAGTCCACGTCAATGGGGCTGAAAGCGCTGACTGCTTTACGAGCCCTTGTTGTATCTCGGAAAGTTAGAGCTATAATGTGTTTTTATAATGCTAGCCCGTTCCACAATGGCCTTCATTTTAGGGCTTTTCAATGCCTTGAAAATGTTACGCTTCTATTCTCCCTCTGAAGCCACAGAAAGCGCACTTGGCCGGGCCTGCCCTTTCTGGCTTTTGACAGGAAGCTCATGATTTTAAATGTACGGCTCATGCATAATGAATGAGACTGCACAGGATGTGAGGGCAGTGCATCCAGAGAGCACCTGGGCCAAACAAAGATGCCCTTTCTGCCATGGGATTTGTGCCCTGGTACCCGCTGTCACCAGCACCCGGCTCGCACCCAGCTGCGAAGCATTCAAGCTCACCACGCACATTCATCTCATCAAAGTTGACTCCAAAAAGTGACACTGTCCACTCAGACATAAAGAGCTCTTTATGGGGTTATTAATGATCGGCTGAAAGCTGGGGACAAATGTTTTGGGAACAAGTTTGTCACTGTGGCTGAGCGTCGCTTTGTTTTAATCCATGCCAGTTCAGTCAGGGTGCATTCCACTGCGATGGTGGCGCGGTCTTGTGGGCGCTGAATATGTCAGAGGTTAAAAAGCACATCGGATTGTCACAGTGTTGCAGCATGTCTAGTATCTGTTTGTCTCCATTTCAAAAGTCATCACCCAAACAACCTTATCTCGACAACTGCGGAGTTGCAAGAGCAAAGACTAACTTGTCATTATTCTTGAAGGCTGCTGACCTTAAGTGACAAGTGATCATCAAAATGACTCTTGGAGCTGACCCCTGCACATGACACAATCTTGTCTGGTCCTGTTCTGTGGACAATGCCAGCGAGACTGAAAGGAATAATTAGCATCGTCTGGGCTTTCATTTAGCCTCTGACTGAACAGATGATAAATGATTAATATATGCATCCCACAAGACAAAAAAACAAAAACGCCTTGGTAGCTACAAACAACCCCACACAACAACAATTTATTTGTGAGCATGTGCTTGCGTGCGTGTGTGTGTGTATGAGCAGACCCAGCCGACTTGGCATAGAATGACCCAGTGGCATTGTTGCAGCCTCAAGCATGGCAAGATTTATGCCGATGGGGGTGTGTTGGAATCCAGGCTCTCTCATCCAGCCCAGCTGCATAGAGAACAAAACCAAAGGCCCAGCTGCAGATATTAGCATGGGCAGTCTCTCTCTCTCTCTCTCTCTCTCTCTCCCTGTCTCTCTCCCTCTCTCCCAGTCCATGTGCCCCCATCCCACAACTCTGTCACATGCCCATAGGGCTTTTGTGCCTCACTCTGTTGTTATGGTAATGACTCAGCCCACAAGAGAGAAGAAAAAGGGGAGATGTTAAAAGTTGATTGCAGACAAAATTGAAAGGGAGAAAACCAATAGGAAACAAAGAGGGGACAAAATATAAAAGAATTCTTAATTAATTATTGAGTTCCGCTTAGAAAGTCAAGTCAGTGCTGCCGAACAAAAGCACGAGCACACTAGTGCGCGCACAAACACACACACAAACAACCCTTTCTTGCTGTATGACTTACATGAGGACTGCTTGGACCTGTTTTGAATGTAAATAGTATTAAATGTAAATACGTTATGTAATTCTTTTATTTCTCTGCAAAGCTCACCTACCTGGCTGTGCACTGTGGACCTATTGCAAAGATTACTTATGACACTGACCATATGGCATCAGTTACCGGAGAGAACCAAAACAAAAATGTGTAGCATTTTCTTACTTTTTTTTTCAGAGCTTTGTCAGCTGTGACAAAGTACAGTATGTAGCAGTGAAACACAGAATCTGTAACAAGAGCAGAGAAGTTTAGTATCAATTTAGCACAACTGCCAAAGTAGTGCAAAGTAAATGAAATACACCCCCGCTATTATTATCATTCCCACCTTTCCACTGTGTTTTTGTCTAGCCTCAAAGACCATGATTCCACTGGTGCTTAACATGGCGAGACCTGCCACAGACTTGGCATGTGTGTGTGTGTGCATGTTTGAGGGTAACAGGCAAGGTCTCGTTCAGGTCTGGAAGCTCTCACTGCAGCTCCCCACACTCTGTGGTCTAACACATGTGCTCTGCTGGAGAGCAGGTAACTAAGATCTCTCTGACTAAAGTCTCCTCAATCCCTTTTATTGTCTCTTTAGGCACGTGTGATGCTTTCTTCTGGCAGCATACACGCAAGCAATATAGTGCTACCAGCCTGACCAAGCATTGGCTTCAGCTTGACTCTGTCTTCACCACACACCCAAACACACACAGTTACTGCTTTTTCCACTGCCCAATCACCCGCTGCTAGTTGGCAGGTTGGACAACTCACTTGTGCCACTGCAGCCCTGCTGTATTACAACGATCAGACAGATGGCTGTATGAAAGGGGGACTCCCTCTGTGTGGCCTAAAAAATCCAGCCAGCTGACAACTACTCGATGCCACGATGGTGAAGGGACTGTTTTTAAGTCTCCTGACCTCACTTACAGCAAATGTATGCAAAGTGTCACATGAATGTGATGTATAAGCACCTTGGCCTAGACATGAGTAAAGATTTCCCATTTGTTCAGTCTGACCTTTTCACCAGAATGAGTGCATTTGAATGCATGTTCACAGTCCCGAAGACGTATTCTCACATGAGCATGCTATATTGCATGTGGCACAGGAACATAAACACACTCATGCACAGATGCATGCATGCACACACATTGTGCGTACACAGGAATATACTTTCCCGTAATGTTTTGGCAACTTAAGTGTTTTGACGGCATATGTATGGGCAGCATGGAGCTTTAATTTCTTTCCTCTTTCTTTCTTTCTTTCTTTCTTTCTTTCTTTCTTTCCTACATTAATTAACACTTTTGTAAATAAACATGGTCTGACACTTTTTTTAGCTACCCGCTCAGCCTTAATGTACAGTAGTCAGACATCTTAAGCAACACAATTAGATTAAGCAATTAGATGTGTCACTCATTGACTGTTTATTGACCTTAGATAGGCTCACAGGGATAGGGAGAAATCCACATTTTAAAAGCATACCTCGGCTAAATTCAATCCATTTCCTAATTCAGAGGTATTTATCTGTTGGCGTCAGCTAGGGACACTTAAGTCTTGTGGGGCAACGTTTGTCAAAATAAATTTCCTCATGCACGGCTAGTGGAGAGTGACAAGTGTGTATTTAATAAACCCTGATTTGTTTACCGGCTGAGCACTTAAGACCATAGGCTCCCTGAGCAATGACAGCTTGGACAACAGTCAAATGCATGTTGGGATGCAATGTTACTCTCCATGTGTACATTGGAGTAATGAGACAGTCCTGAACATTCATTATATTCTGTGCAGGTTTTGGACGTGGGGGTGAACGTGACTCCCCCGGTGCCTTGGCAATCAATTATATATACATGAAGCTGATGCAAGACCCAGCATATATGGTGCAGTGTTAGGAGGAACAGTGTTGGTTTCATATTCACAGTCACTTCTCGTGATACAGTTCTGGCTTTGGACTTTGTCCTCACACTGCTGCTGTCCTTTAGACTGTCAGGCCATAGCGGAGATCTCTTTAAGTGGTACGAGCACTGATAAGAAAACATATTGGAGAGGTGTTCCGTCATTGACGTCCCTGTAAATATATCTGATAGATAACTATTACATGTTTGCATATGAAATATTAGTGGTGCTTATTTAAGACCTTTGAAATGGGCTGTTTGATTAACAAAAGCATGTCTAATTTTAATTTTTTTTTTCAACCATTTCTATCTACAATATCTCTTACCTTCTACCTGCTCTGCTTCAGTAGTTCTCTTCTCCCTTTGGAGATAAACCAACGGCACATAATTGCCAGACCAAACACTATTGTTTGCTAGAGAAGAGAGCTGGAAACACATATGACTTGCGTAATGTTCGCCCATAGCACCAGTAGAAAGCATCACGCTGCAGCACTTCCAGTTATTACTACTTTTACTGAAAGATATGTCACGAGAAACAGTGACAGCAAGAGGTGACAGTTCTCCTTGGCTGAATCCAAACGTCCACTCTCTGGACTCGCAGACTTCAGTTGTATGCACCGTGACAAGTTCGTCATCATGTAACGTCTGTGAGGGCAGAGACTGCAACCCTCTGACAGACAGCCCTTGAGGCCGTTTCACTCATTGCCATGGAAACATTCGAGTGACAATTACAATCATTGTAACTGCTGTCATATACTGTCTGCTCATCTGTCCCTGCAGATAACAAGTTATAAATCTCTGTATAGGGTTGTTTTCTACAGTACATATTTCTGTATCGTGATGTTGTTGGATATTATTTCTGGCCTACATGATTCAAATATTGTTTTACAAGGCTACAGTAACAGTTTTACATATACATAAGTTTTGTTTTTTTCAGTCGGCTATTAAAGAAACAACAAAGTCACCTCCGTATTGCAATGAATTGTGGGTAATTAAATCAGTGAAGTCTGCTGAAGTCGGCGCCCCAAGCGGACTCTGTGGAATACTGCAGGAAGTCCACTATAGGCCCCTTGTGGACTGGATGAATTGTGGATTTGGACAGCCCTAAGCCTTCCCAGACTTCTCGGGAATGTACCGGCAAAGTCTGCAAGTCTGCAAATGCAGTGAAGTCCGGGCCATTTGGATTCAGCCTTTATACATCACAAATGAGGAGGAGGATTTGGGGATAAAATGTGCTTTCTCAGGGGTGGTGAAGCTGGATGTATGACGCGTCCACAAGCGTGTGTGCCTAGCCCCCACCAGTGTAGAAAATAATAGGGGTGGCTGTTTTGAAGCACACTATTTAGCGGTGGCATGTTTTGGCGTTTAGACATCTGCTGACTGCGTCTCTGCTACACAAATGTAAATATTGCTCATTTATGGTGCTGGGGCTGGTTGCACAGAGCACATTAAGTATGACACTTACGGTTTAGTTTTTCCCTTAGCTGAAAAAATTATTTAATGGTGTTAGAGAGTTCGAGTTAGAGAGCACAGAGTCTCTTGAAAGGTAAGACGTTAAGGCATTTACTGTACTGAAAGAGATTTTACAGCAGTAAAGTTCTACTGTTTCTATGGAGACCATTTGTTTGCTTGAATGTGTGCTTGGCTTGTGCTAAGCTACCTGTTGTTGCACTCAAGTATATAATCTTACAAAGTTGGCTTGATTGTTAAAAAAAAAAAAAAAATGGCAGAAGATCAGAAGACACTAAAGCAAAATTGGTTGGAGCAAGAAAAAAATCATACTTCTGGAGAAATTCAATAAAAGAAAGAATGTACAGGAAAGTCGATTTGATCCAAAAATAACAGCAAACATGAAGCAATGGATGTGGGAGGAAATTGCAACAAAATTTAATTCAAGGTACTCAGCAGTGTAGCAATGAAAATATTTGACGTTAAACAAAAAATAAATAAACAGAACAGTTATTCTTTACTTCCAAGGAGGTCATTTTACAGTCATGTTTTTGCTAATGATTTTGTTTGGTACCATTTTAGAACAGTTGTGTTATGTTTTAAAGCAACATCATCGGGACCTTCTTAAGGGCAGCATTTGGGTGTCAGTCTATCTAACAGTGCAGTCTTTTGGTGCATACATCAATATTAATTTCAATTACCATAGAAATAAATAGTAATGGCATGGGCCATCAGGAATTGGCGTAGTTCGTATTGTCATTTTAAAGCTTTCATCTTCATACCACAGTTATGTAAGAATCTTATTTCTTAACAGTCATCAGCTTGCAAATTTAAATTGTTCTAATCATCCATATTTTGCAGTACAAAATGCCTCCAGAATTTAAAACAGAATTTCAGTGTTGGCAAACACAAGCCTTCCCACAAAGCCCAGTAAAAGACAGATAATATTCAGTCACATATGGAGGGCTGACCATTAAGCTGCCCTTTCACTCCAGAGGACAGACAAACAGGAGGAGATTTACTGCCCTAATCAAAGCCCTGTCGGCTGCTGGAAATCGACCGTGAATGACGTCATCAGCCTGTCCTCACACTGATGGTTTGATTTATAAAGTATGCAGGATGCTTGGATAGGAAAAAAAAGAAGTGCTTTCACAGTCCTACACAGAATGTGCCATGTGGAAATGTAGACCTCGTCATCAGTGATTCTCAGCTCAATCTCTCTCGTCTTGGTAGGTAGGGAGAGGGGTGTTAGCACAGAGGTAAACTAATGTACCAGCACCTTAGTTATTTGCTCTTATTTTATGAGAGCCAAAAACAAGCTGATCCTGGAACTCCTATAGTAGTCCCATTAGACATATGTTTCTTTTTGGTAACTGAAACAAAGCTCATTAGCTTGAACACATTTTCTGTTTCCACATTTAAGGTAAGGCAAGTAGGATAGTATGTGCCCCGTATGTGATGATGATGGTGTTTACATGGTGTCTGTGCAACATCAAATGCAGGCTCTCCGAACACCTTTATCCCCTCTGAGCATACAGGAAGCCCAGTATACTCTGTCTTTAAGTCCCTAAGTGGAAGAAGACTAATTTGGTTACTTGCTATAGGTTGATGGATGGATTGTGGTTAGTTTGCGAAAACAGTCATGCTTTGGCTTTTAATAAACAATTTAGCCCCTGGAGGATAGTCCAGAGAATTACTTGAGAAGCCTTGGATGAGATGAGGCCCCTTTTGCCCAGTGCGAGCACCTTCCTGGAATCCAAGATTTTCAAATTGATTCTAAAACTATTGGTGTGAAATTAAAGGTTTGCTGGGTCCTAGATTACGCATCATTAAGTAAACTCTCACAAGGCATAAAAATGCTCTGAAATTGAAAATGTGCTTTTCCAAACATTTGGAGCAGCGCTCAAAGATGTCCTGAGGTGGTAATGAATGGAATGTAAATGGATAATGTTTTTATGGGACTGTAGTTGTGTTGGACTCAGAGCAAACCAAACACTGGCCAAGTTTTCCTGGCAGGAACCTTTTATTGGTATTCAATGATAATTAAAAACCCTGACTTATGCATAGGCGTACTTTGTCTTTTAGTGAGAAGCAAAGTCCAAGTGTAAATAAAGGGAAATTAATTAAATGTTGGGCAGTTTAGTGTGGCGCCATGGAAAGAGTACACAACTTCAAAACATGCCAAATTCTAGATGAATCAAGCCGGGGTGATCTGTCATATATTGCCTGGTTTTGACAGGACATATACAGTTTCAGTGACGTGGCTGAGAAATTGAGACAAATTGGGCAAAGTTCACAAAGTAAACACAGGGGAGTCTCGGGACATTTTTTTTGTTGTTTTTGTTTTTGAATCTGTGCATTGCCAAGTCGGTTGACTTCTGTAAACAAAGGGGTTTCATGTTGGAGCTCATTTGGAGCCCTGCTTTTAAAAGAGGAAGTCTTAGCAGTGACGCTAGCCAACATGGTGCCTTGGTACTTAGTACACTGCAGGTAATGTCAGCACTGAGGAACAAACAGTAGATGGGAAATTGTTGAGGATACATTGTACAGAGGGCATGATTTACATTTTTCTTGAGCTCCTTATTGTAGGAGTTTAGTCTGAATTGGTTTTTAGCACTGTTGAGCAGCAGTAGCACACCATATCAGGCAGGTGCAGTAACTGTTATGAGTATTATCAGTTATATTGCAAAGGATGTTGTGGAATTTGCAACACAGGACGTAATTAAATGTATCCTTTGTATGGGATCTTACGAAAATGCACATACAACGGTTCATATGATATCTAACAAATTAGCGCCCCATGAATGATGTTACATACTTCACATAAACTTTTGTAGGTTAGGTTTAGGAAAAGGGACGTGGTGACAGTGTACCATAAAGTAACTTAAACTTTTCTTGGTTTCATGTGGTTCTGAGCACCGGTCTCCTGGCAGAAAGTTCTGTGTTTCATAACCCATCCACCACCCCAACCTTCCTCCATACAGTATGTAGACTACTTCCTCTCTATCCTGTCAGCACATTGGTCATATGATTGCAGCCTTCCCAATTACGTGTGATTATATACAAACTAATGGCGCATGACTATGTGGGTTATACACAAATTGTGGTGCATATATGAACAGTGCATGAGAACCGCCTCATTTAAACACATGCAGTCTGGTTAGTCAATAAATTTCAAGTTAAAAAAGGGCAATTTCTCACAACGTTACTACAACCTGTTCCTAATCATTACAAAAACGACTCTATGCATCATATTGTTATATTTAAAACAGTCTCATTACCCTCACAAGTGTAAAAACAGAGGGGTAAAAGGACTTGTGGCTCGAAGTGTCTGATTGGGCCCTCAACAATGATTGTGGTCTGAATAGGTTCACAAAGCCCAGAGCCAGTTTGTTTAAACCAAACTAATCCAAGCGTGGAGGCAGGACATTGAAATTGCAGGCCTCCTGAAAGGTGATCTGGCGGCAGAACTTCGTTCCAAGGACCGAAGTTTACATAGGATAAATAAAAATAATGAAGAAGAAAATAACAGTGCTGTTTGCCAGGTAGCTTTTTGTGTGTTTTGGTTACGCTTTGTGTTGTTGTGCATTTATCTGTATTGTTGGTAGGATGTTGCTTGTGAATTACCATTTCATATACACAAATATTGAAATATTACATTGGCATCTGAAAAGCCAAAAAAGAGAGAAATAATATTTAATTTAAAGTTTTGAGGGTCCAAATATAACCATAGGAAGCACTCTTGCAGACTGATTGCTGACTATCAATAGTGGCAAATTAATTAAAGGCTGAAAGACGTAAAACTCTCTAGGAATTCTTCTGTACTGGGGTGACTTCACTCTCTGTCCATCAGACGATTAGACCTGACAACCTTGTCCTGCACGTCTGCACCAGCAGTGTGGTAATCAGCAGTGTCTGTGCAAACCACAGTATGGATTTCAACCCTGGACTGCTGAGGACTTCCATTGCTCACATGTGGCGCAGAACACCTCTGCCAGGCCTGTCAGTTCATGTTCCAGGCCACTGCTGCCTAAATGGATCCTGATTGGCTATTTGGACAGGGAATTGTGCAAAAGGTTGACATATGAATCACTGTCGCTCCCCTGTTTCACACTGTAAAGAGAAACATTAGGGGGGAAAAATGCTATCCATGTACGCTACATGACATTCAATATGCCTGAGTTGACCTTTTTCTTCATGTTTAATCAGTACCCATAAATGAGGCTATTAATCTTTATTTCTATCACAGATTATTATGACATTTTGATATGATCAATGCTACTGAGAGCCTGGAAATTGGGCTGTTTTGTCTGAGTGTTTTTACTGTTAGGTCTGGTGAATGATGAATGAGTTTTGACATAATGGCTTCACCTCAGCCTTCCAAGAGTTTTGTCTACCTGGCATCCTAACTATTGACATACAACAGATATTTAACCTCATGCGTTTAGAGGCAATTTATTTGTAGGCAATTTGTAAAATGATAACCATAGATTTATAATCACAAAATGTAATGACAGCAAGGGACAGAAGACGTTGATGTAACATGGCAGACCTGGGCCCAATCCCATTTCACATTTTTACCCCTTTCACTCGTTTTCATTTGCCACCTTGCCCCTCGAAACAGAGTTACAAGGGGTGGTGGTTGAAAACTTCCCCTGTGAAAAAGGACAACCCTTTAAGACTCTGATACATCATCAGCATGCTGGTGTTTACGTAAACAAATGTGACTTGTATTGTCAGACATTGCAAATTGCCCATTGCTAGTGGTGACCTCTTTTGCATGGGCTACAGGCATCCTTTTGTGGTTGTCAGGAAGCTCACAATTCGTTCACAGCTTAAGTTCCATGCTATAAATCAGTCAAACAAGTCATCAAATAAAAACAAATACTGCTTCATTAAAAGGCAACTAGTGGTGCTCTGTAGGCTAACGTTAGCAACCTGTTCTCCTGCCCTAACATTCTGTACTGATAATAGTAGCAGCAGTAACAAGTGCAGCAACTTTGCTGCTGGACTTTCGGACATCATATGTCATCAAATGAAGGGGAATGTCACATGGAAAAATGTCAAAATGTGGCACTGTCATGCACAGATCAGCAATAACAATGTACGCTAGCTTGTAAGCTACCGAGAAATCGGCATACAACAAAGAAAATACATTTGTGGGTTGCTTTTGTGATGTGATTACCCATATCACTTGGTTTAAAATGTGCCCTTCAAATCTCTATCTGAAGGATCGTGTAGCCCTTACACTTCACCTTACCCCTCTATCCCAGCAAGAATTGGGACACCCTATCCCGACATGATGTGCAAAACAAAGGGGTGAGGGCTAAGTGGTCTGGGCAAGTGGTGTATTGGAACTGGGCCTTGCTGCTTGCTGTCGGCACTGCAGGATCACAGATTAAAAACCTCATCTAGGCGGTCCCAGGTTGCTGTGAAAAGCCCTGACAACCTAGTTACCGAGTCTTTTGTTGTCACAATGTTTTGTTACAGTCATTCTCAGCACCAACCAAGAAGCATGACCCATAGCCTCATACGCCTTCTAAATGGTATGACCCGTGCAATGAGCCAGCTAGTGAGCCGCTACGATGACTGACAACACATGAGGTTGCCTCATCGCTAACTGGGGGAGGAAACGCACTGCAGACCCTGACACCACAAAGCATGAACAAAACCATCCACACCCAGAAACAGAGTAAGTGGTTTTTGCAGGGAGAACCAAAGGTAACATTACACACTCTCCTTGGACACAAAGACAATAATTATCAGCCAGCAGAAGCCAAATCTGTGTGATGGAAAAAAAACAATCTTGTTGATCTCCTCCCGGAGTCCAGCTTGTGTGCAGGTGGAGCTGCTGTTATCGCTTAGATAGGCATACTTTTCATTGTTAAACTCCCTCCACAGACAGGTAGTGTCTGGTCACGTTTATAGGAGCCAGAGAGGAGACAGTAGTACTGGAACACTGTCGCGTGGAAGGATGGTATTTCCTGTTGCAAAAGAGGGAATGCAGAAATACATGTTTGATGCCTGTGAATGTGATTCAGTTGCCAAGACAAACACATCCCTATAGTTGTATCATGATAATCAGACGCATGCTCTTTGATTTCTGGGAAACAGGAAGTAAGGGAAATAGAATGTGTCTTGAGTCCCGCTGATGGCGCCGTTCTTTAGGAAGCAAGTTATTGCCTCATGTAAGGTGGTGGTTGGTCAACAACAGCTGCACTGATGGTGTGGTCCACTCTTAGGAGGAGAATCGCAGAGAAAAACTCAAATCGCTTACCACTGGGAAGAGAGACAGGCTGTTTTAATTGCATTGGCACAGGAAGTGGGTGGTCACTGATGGCACGCTGAGGGAGACTAAAAAAACGTTGTCCATCATGTGTACCACTGCATGTCAGCTGAGCAAAGTGAGTCATAACCGTGAGAGAGAGGATGCATGATTGGCACATGCAAGGCAAAGTTCTCTCCCAACATTGCAAAGACCCTGGATTGGTTGACTTTCCAAGAAATACAATTGGCAATGTTGGGTGGGTCGGAAACCTGACGTGCCAGAATGTTTGTCACACAGAACCATATGAGGAGCTGTCATTGGAAACTGTTTGGAAGAGGGCAAGGGCACTTTAAAAAAAAGATACTTGGCAGGTTATTGGATGAACCATCCGTCTATCACCGTCTATCACGCTCCAGTCGGAAAAACAGTGAAAACTTCTTTTCCGTCAAGAAAAGCCTTCAGTGCCAGTCTTTAAGTTAAGAAATACTGTCTTCTTTTAATATAACTGATGCTTCTATGCTATAGTCTTTAGGAGCCACCATTGTTGTTGTGAATGGAAAGTCATCTCTTCGTGCCTCACCACACACACCTAAACCATGGCTGTCGCTGCCAGTAGCTCTTCACAGGATGCTGATTAGTCAAAAGCACTGGTGGTTCGGAGCCAAACGCATTTCAATCAGGACAGACTCATTTTTATTGACATGTGGACATAAGTTGAAAAATATGTGAAGTCTTTGATGATTAGATCCCATGGAGATGGTATGATTTAAGGAGGGTGATGAATCCATGGTCAAAAAGGTGAGTCTAAATTGCCCGTAGGTGTGAATGTGAGTGTGAATGATTGTCTGTCTCTATGTCTCAGCCCTGCGATAGTCTGGTGTCCTGTCAAGGGTGTACCCTGCCTCTTACCCAGTGTCACCTGGGATAGGCTCCAGCCCCCTTTGTGACCCCCAACAGGATAAGTGGTTATGGAAAATGAATGAATGAATGACTTTGCTGTTGTCGAATTGTTAATGCACCCCAATGGCTTGTTTATCAAGTGGTGTGAGAGTTTTAAATGTCATGAGCAGCTTATCATTTCTCTGATGCTTACTGGCCAGTTGCTAGAGACATTAAAAAGTTGCATTTTCTACAGGAAGCAAATGCAAGGTCAAGGGAGTGAAACTAGAACAGAGGAAAAATGAAACAGTATTGGCCCAGCTTTTACTGCTACAAGGGGAATCCTCTGTTTTGTAAAGTGTTTCTAGTATTTTGTATTCATTAATCCAGATGATTAATTACATCTTTGTGGTCTGAATGTTGTATTAACAGATTCACTTGAGTTTCATGGTAAAGGTATAACATTCAGTTATTTTCCTAGTCGTTTTCAGTGCAAGACCTTACTACACTGCATAAAAAGTGATTTGTGGGTGCCCTTTCACACCAATCAGGGAGCGTATTCATTAATTTGTATATTTACAGTACCAAAAGGGTGCCCCAAGTTAATTAGCCACTTACAACAACATTGCTTTTTAATGAAGCATGCATCCACCAGTGTTCTTTGGGCTACTGTTTATTTAATTCCTTCATTGTAATGGATCTCAGATGCCTCATGTTTACACCAGCAGAAGTCAGCGAATGTTTTTCTAATTCACTTCAGCTTGAAGTAAAGTAAACATATATTTTCAAACTGTCGTTCCAGTGGAATCATTAAGACATTTTTCCGGTAATTATGCTGAAAAATTAAGTTTGCAATTATGCCATGTCTACTTAATATACAGTAAATGCCACATTGCTACCAGGGGTGATGACAGTGACATCTACTTGTAAGTAGACGCAGTCAGTGTGTTGCTGACAGTTTAATCGATGTGGCTTCTTGCACAAATACACAGCAGCATTGTTGATTTCTATTCTTTTCCAATTAAAGGGTAACTTAAAGGGTAACTGGTATTTCTCAACCAGGACCCTGCTTTCTCGTGTTTTAGTGTCTAAGTGACTGAGACAACAACTTCTGAAACTGCTTCAGTGTTGTGAGATCACTGAAGCTGACAGCAGTGAACAGGCTGCAATGTAACCACTCAGGACATTTGTGCATCATCAATTTATACCCAATGCCATTGACAGGCTCAGATTATTATTCTACATGTCTGACAGCATTATGGAAAGGATACCTACAGAAGTAGACCTTTTTTAAAGATTAAGATCCTTTTGGTTTAACCAAAAACACCCCCAAAATTGCTATCTGCAAACCCACCAGACCCTATCTAAATAAACAGTCATTTTAACGTGTATAGATCCACCATGTTTCCACATCTAACTTGGTGAATTAAAGGTTTATTTCAACCAAACCAGAGTTGATGATTGTTGGAACAATGGAAAGACAAACCAAGAGGGTTTTTGTGAGTTTTATTTTGTTTCGGCCATCTTTAAATGAAGTGTGTTTCACAATAATAAAATTGGTGTTTATTTAAAGGAAGTCTGGTGGGTTTGGTGATAGCGATTTCTGGGCTGTTTCTGGTAGAACAAGGAAGATCTTATCCTTTAACAAAAAGGACACATGTCGTCAGAATAATCTGAGCCTGTCAGTGGCAAAAACAAGCACTTTTAGTGGTTGTAAATTGACAGTGCACAGTTGCCCAGCAATGTTACATTGCAGCACGTTTAGCCATTGCTGGCTGCAGCAGTCTCTTGCAATACTGGACCAAATTAAAAATCTTTGTTTTCATTCATCACTTGGACACAAAAACATGGGAAAATAAGGTCCAAGTGAAAAGAAAATACCAAAGTTAACCTTTAAATACATAGAATATATGACTCTGAATGTGAAATATGATGTTATGCTATAATACAGATGTAAAAGGCTGTGATTTCTTGCTCCATTCTTTGTAAGTAGTTTGAGGGACCTCTCTGACTTCCTGCCACCGACACTGGTCGGGTTACGCCAAGGGGCGTATGAAGATTGTTATCATCCGGTGATCCGTCAGGGTAAATAGGACATCTTCTATACACAGGAAATGCATGCATTCCACATGAACTGAATGGTCAAAAAGTCCAGGACAGCTGAGGATAAGTGGCTCATTCTATGAATGGAGAAATGAAGGAAAGTGAACAAGTATTGTTTGGTCTGCAATCTGTCTTCGAGAGAGACAATGCCTCTTTGATTGTAGTCTCTGTGGCCCCTAGATTCAAGTTCAATGCCATGGAATCAATAGGCTGTGGCACAGGGGCCCCAGTTGTCAGAGGTCAAATGAGTGGGAGGGTGCGTTGGGTGTGAGGGGGGGAAAATGGGAAGTAGATGTGTTTTAAGGTCAGGCTGAGAGATTTCCCCCTGAAAAAAAAAAGAACACAACAAAGCAGCAGAACGGTGTAAGTTGTGTCTGACTTTTGACCCCAATCATGAAATATGCTCGTGACCATACTCAGTTTTGACAGGCAGTTAAATTTGCATCAGAGGCCTAATAATTAGCACAATTAGGTGCAGTTGTGCCGTAAAGAGTACCTGCATAGTATAACACAGACTTTAGAGCTTAGATCAGGCCCAAAAATCCAGCCCGACCCCACCAGAGCCCGTGCACGATCTGTCCAAGCCCGGCTTGGCCCGTTCCTTTAACTGTAATTATGAGCCCAAGCCCGGTTTAAACATGATTTTTTTTTTTTTTTTTTTAAGTATTGGGCCCTGACGTTTTGAACTAGAGTTGTTGGGATACGAATGTGGACATTGAAGGCTGACTCTCGTCTTTTTTTCCATGGCAAGCCTTCGTCATGTGCCTCTTAAGTGTCGAGGTCCCCATCTTTTTGCTGTCATATACCAGCATCATGCTGCACTTGGTATACTCAACGAAGCCGACACACACACGTTGTCACCGTCGACAACTAATTTAAAGCTGTCCCAAACCTCGGACTTCCCTTGAGATTGGGCCAATTTAAACTCTCCTGGGGCTATTTTTTCTTGACATCCAAAGGCCTCATTTCGCTGGTTAGGCCTATGCGCAGCAGGTCAAGTGTGATGCGTGCGCAGCCAGTGGCGCCGTCAAGGCCCCCCCGCCCAGGTGTGATAAGAAGTTGGTTCCATAGCCTAGGTCTGTTATGAGGAGCCTGACGGGTCGTGTCAGGTCCAGGTTGGGTTCGGGCAGAGAATCTAAGCTCTAACTCACTCATCATATTTGTTTTTATATTTTCCCCCAGCATCAAAGCATTCCCTTAATTTTTTCAAATGACATAGTGACATCACCTTTATATTTTTAGAAAATACCCTTAAATTCTCAATGATTCTGCCAATTTCTGTTTTCCTCCTCCTTTTTTTTTTTTTTTTTAACCGCTGAGCACATACAGTTTCACGGCCTTTTCTACGCTGATTCGATTCTGCAGCAATTGTTCCTTCAGATATTGTGCGCTGACGTCTGGCCAGGTTTCTTCTATCAGTGTCAGTCACTATAACAGTACCTAGAAGTCAGGGATAATCACTTTGTGTCATTTATATTTATTGTGCTCCACATTAAAGACTGGTTTCTGGAAAAGAAGTTTCCTTGATAAGCAGGAGGCCTTTGTGCTATGAAAAGAAAGCATCTTCTGGTCTGGTTAATTATGTGCTTTGGTTATGTAAAAAGATGCTCCATACACTAAAGGGTCTGTGAGACAGTCCCGTAATGAATCACTCGTGGTCTGGAGGATGTATCATCTGAGTATTAGCTCAGACAGCAGCCTAATACTGTCTGTGTCTGAGATTGTTGCCCTCTGCCCGCTGCACTACTGTCTGGAGGATGAATATCAGAAAGGAAAATGCTGAACATTTGATAACTGGCTGTGTGTGTAATAATTTGTGCATATGGTCCAACTCACACTGGAAAATAATGTATTTTTATTTACTTATTTTGTTATATTGCACACGTTTGCATATATGTTTACTAAAAGACATTACTTCCAAACTAATTTCATCTGGTTTTTTTTCTGTTCAGTATAGAGAAAGAGGAAAAACAGCCATCCCCCTTGTTTGAATGCTTTTGAAAAAAAATTTTTTTTTCTATCTATTGACAAAAAATTCGGATAAGATTAAAAAAATGAAGAATCTCTTCCATGAGCGGGGCTTTCCCCGATAATCAAAGTTGACAGGTGAGGGATCTAATTGCACCCACTTACTGCACAGACAATGGTATGTGGAAGGGTGGGTACATTCATAACACAGGTTTAATTATAGTGTATGTGTAATAGTATGTCTATTGAGTCACATACAGTGTAAATGCAAGGACTGCCCTATGGGGAAATTTGCTATTTTTTCAACATGATGTGTAATGTGTGACAGGAAGGATTTGCGGCAGGAAACTGCCAGCGGATTAAATGTGTGCCGAGTAAAAATACAGGGTCAATTTTATATTTTCCCTTAAACATGGAGCCAAATGAGAGTGTTGCCACAAAGGAAGCCACAGTATATCCTCAGCACACCCACTTTGTAACTAAACGCTGGGTCAGACTGTGAGTCTGAGCCGAGGCCATGGCTGGATCAAAGGCCGATTCTGTTGACATTACGGTGCGAAGGCATAAACCGGCATACATGACCGACTGAGTCATGAGACTTACAGTGAATCAGCAGCCTATCAGCTGAGAATGGCAAGTGTTTGTCTTACCATTGTCTGTGTTTATTCTCCTACAATAACTATGAAATCACAGTATGTGTTTGTCGCACATGTGCTGCCTTTCTCTGTGTGGCAAGCTCTCGTAGTTTTTCTATTGTCTGATCAGCAGATACTCAGATAATAGGTTTAGCCTCCAAACCACACTTGGATAAACTTTGTGGGACTTGTGGAGGAATGCTTCATTGCACTGTCATCCGAAAGAGGAAATGTAAAACACATGAAACATGAAAAGGCTGTAATTATTGTCTAAGAGCTGTGGTGAGGTTGAGGAAGGTACACTCTGTGTTGGTGGTGAAGGATATTTCATTTACTGAACTCTCTGTCGGTTCATTGGTTCACCTCGGGGGGAAAAACATTTATTTCGTCATTTGTTTTTGTTTTTTTTTAAATAAACCTAAACAAACTTGTTATTGTGGCATAATTTGTAATCTTTACAAGGAATCCTTTTTGTCTTGCATTACATGTTTATAACTCTCCCTACAATAACATCACATGAATTATTGTCTTCGAGTGGCTTACCTCACACAGGAGATGAATGGCTCTGCCCATGTGATGACATGTTAAATATACTAAAAGGAAAACACGACCTGTGTTGGCACCGAATGTGGAGAAAGCTGTGAGTTACTCAGCGGGAAAGTCAATTTATTGACTTCCTAGATCAACATGTATTCCTACTGAGTGAAATTAGACATGATAGCAGTGAAAATAATTACTCAGTAAACTCTTAAAATGGTGCCGTGTTTACCCTTTTGCGTAATGTTTTAGTGAATTCCGGGCAAAGTGAAAGATCTGTGCATGGCAGCCTGCAACAGTTAAAGAGTGACAACTTACCGTTGCTGAATAAATAATCTGTTATTGACAATTTAACAGTGGTTTTAGGCTACAAATGAATGAAAACACTCGTTTACACGTGTGCTGTATGAGTGGAGGAGAGTCCCTTGACTCAGTGACTGAACAAAAATGTGCTTCCATACTGTTTCTTTATCTGACGCACCCTCTCCAGGAATGCAAAGCCGTTTCGTCAGAGGCGGTAGAGACCAAAAGCTGTCTGAAATTCATGTGAAGGAGCTCTGTTAGTCAGATCCTGTGCACCATAGGTTGTTTGATGTAAAATAGATGGCATCTTTTCCCACATGTTGAATGCAAGGTGCAGTTCAACCACAAGGAAACTGATTATCATATCTCACTACATGTTTAGACACCCTTGTCTTAACATACCCACTTTTTTCCATCTAATCTTTATCATAATAGAGCTCTTATTGGTCTAGCCAGAGTTATTACGGCTTCGTTCCACAGTACATTATCAGCACACTCCTTTCTGTTGATCAACAGGGCCATCGTCACTACAGCGAAATGAGATAAAGAGAACAGTTATGACAGCATGTTCTCATAGGAGGGGCCAGTGAAGTCGAGCCAATGGATGGAGGGGATTTAAGAGCCGATGGGTTACTCCAGTGCACGGTTCAGCCCACAGCCAGCGCAGCTCTTCTTTTTGAGGTCACTCAGTTGGCATTCTTTTCCCAGAGGAATGTGCCTCATAAAAAAGCATTACTTATTGCTCAACTTTGTCACAGGACATTCACTTCACTGTAGCAATACTCTTGTAAAGTGGTACTTGTAAAATAGTTGTAATGGTTTGATGCTGGCAATTAGTTGGATGGTTATTTCTGTTTGATCAAAGTGGTCCCACAACAATTTGAAGCTTCAGTATTGTTGGATATTAGTCATTCTGTTGTGCAGGTACCTGTTTGCTTTATTGTTTTACTGTTTTAAGAGTATGAAAATTGCTATATTGTTTTTGTTATTTCATTTCGTTTTCAAAAAACCTGAAACTTCTATGCAACTTTAGGAATTTATTTTATTTGGGTGCAATTTGGATGTTTTAATTTATTTTATTTTATTCTGTTTTATTTTATTTTATTTTATTTTTTATTTTATTCTTTTTTTATTTTATTTATTTATTCATTTTGCTTTTGATGTGACCTGCTATGTGTGTTTAACAGCAAATAATTAAATATAATTGATTGATTGATTGAAATAACACTTGCTGCACAAATGTACAAACTATATATATTTTTCAATTATAAAAACAAACTTTTTGCAATTTTGGTCGAATAGAAAAATCATTCTACATGGATACTTTTACTAAATTTGTAGCTGGTATATTATTACAAATTGTCAAATCCTAGCTGAGGATCCATGCAGCTGATACGATCTGCATATCATGACAGACAGGTAATATATCAATAGGATCTGAGGAGCCTCTTGGATCACAGAGGAGCAGATGAGCTATAATCCAGGGATCAAAGAGGCACATTCCAGGATAGACGGACCTGTCTACAGACAGGCTCTCTGAACATCCACCTGCCTGACAGAGGAGCCCATCCACCTGCCTGCCCTCTACATGTCACCAGTTTGCATGATGTCCAGTTAAAACATGCATGAAACGAAGGCTATTTCCCTTGGTGCATGGCAAGAAAAGTTTTTTAAGGGGGACACCACTGACATTAACAATTCCAGTATGTTATTTCCATGGCCTAGGAAAGTTTAGTGGGTATTGTAAACATGACATTTTGTCTCTGAAAGCCAGAAACCACAGAAGTAAGTCTCAAATTTGTGATTAAACTACTGATTGTTTTTTTTTTCTTCTTTCTTTTTTTTCTAATAATCAAATAAGCGTTATTAGTGTTCTCAGCTGTGAAGCAGAAAATGTACCCCTGAGTGCATTCTGTGTCATCTCTAACATTTTTCCCAATCCTTTGTCTGTGCAGCAGCTCCACACTTTATACTTGAAGTATACCCTGACGTCACAAATTTGAGTTTTAGCACTCTAGTGTTTGGATCTGGAAGAGAGTTGTTAATGTTTACTGATGTTTTTGGACTGATTTAGACCATAGGAATGACACATATAATATGTATGCATTTGAAAATGGTCGTAGTTCCCCTTTAAGGCCTGGTGGCTACATTGGCTCGATCATATACCAAGTTTTGGTGATATGAATGTGACCTGGAACATTTGCTGCATGCCATCTGTGTCGTGTTTTATCTTCCTCCAATGTTTGAGTTATATTCTGTGCTATAAACCATTAGAAATCTATGAAGAAACATATGAACTTTTTCACCAGTATCAAGTTAGTAGTCAAAATTTATTATGGACACAATTAAGTTAAAAGCATGAGGATGACCAATTTTGATGAGATGAGTCAGGCTTTGGTACAAGCTTGAAAGCTACAGCAGTGGTACCCTACTGGTCCAGCCATGCGGTCCAGATTTCTCCTTAGTCATTAGTTCAAGCTCCTAAAGTTTGATACATTCAATGTCATACTTTTGTTTGGCCATGTGGTTTAGCTAGTTTGCTGTCTTCATCAAGTGGCTGTCGGTTAGTCTCTCACTCTACAGCAGAAAACAGCACTTCAAAATAAATGCTCTGTGCCAGAAATTCACTGTACTTAAAAATAAAATGTGTTATTTTTACATTCAGTCCATTCAGAATGGGCCCATGACCCACTTTTGGGCAGCGACCTACCACTTGTGAACCGCTGAGCTATGGGATGATTAAAAATACACTTTCACTTGAACATTAAATTCATTTTCTGCTTTCTTTGTTCTGTTGTTTAAAAGGAAAGTCAGAAAAATATATATTTTTAAATCCATCATGACTGATGCAGAAGAATATTGTACTGAGATTATAATGTGCACAGTTATAAAAACCCAGGTGCGGAGAAATGCCTGTTGACTGTTCTCAGTATCTGTTGGTTTAAATAAGCAAATCAGCATATTCATCCCCTGAGCTGGAGCTCCGAGTTAACCACTGTAATGTATTTGCTTAGCTATAAATCAAATGACTGTCATCTGTGTTTGCACTGCAGCTCTGGCTCTTGTCACACCTTATATTTCCTTGTTTTACAGAAACCACTGAATACATGTTCTCTGCTATAAAACATTCCCGTTCAGTGATGGTCCTCAGCTCATCTTGCATGTAAATCAGGTATGTTATCTTGTAGTGCATAAAGCACACAAAACACAGATTGGGTTATCTGTTTTTAACTTTAAAATGAAAAGGACTAATACATGACTGTTTAAAGATTTGAATAAATGATTACACGTGAAAGTTTAAACATTAACGAAGCCTTTACACTTTCCATGTTACTGAGGGAGGAAAAAGAGGGGGAAAAAGTAAATGGCACGCCAAACGGACACATATTTACATAGACAAACATGAGTGACAAACAAATCGTGCACCTGTTTCTACATTGTCTCAGTGACTCTCCGAAAAAGATCAGGAAAAGTAATAGCCGTCCGTACTCTGACTGGTCTTCAGTTTAATTTAATCTCTACACAGTCAAAGAATTATGAGCCGGCTGCTGCATCAGCTATGGAAGCTGATGATCACTCCCACAGGTCATCCATCATTCTTGTTGTACATGATAAGTAGGCCCAGGAGAGCTGGAGGCAGGCTACAAGGTGAAAGTCAACACTAAAAACATTTTGGGGAGCAGGAACCTGAAACCCACCTGACACCAAAGTGGAGTGCACCTCCTCATTTATCCTTCCGACCCGGCTGCCCCCTCGCTGGAGATGATAAAAAGCGTTGAGGCTGTAATGTTTTGCAACCTCTGATCTGAAAGCCAGTCCTGCTTACTGTCGTGGAATTATGTTTTTTTTTTCTTCTTTACAATATCGCCTCCTTCTCAACCCCTGAAAAATCACCAGTGACATTGGTTGTGTTGTTCTTGTACATTTCTCTTTTCCCTAATGTGGCGTAAAAGACTCCTCTGCCTGAGCACTCTGTGTTGGTGAAAGATGAGCTCCTTTTAACTCGACATTTAACTGACAATAAATATGTTTACAGGAAGGTATTTATTATCTTTCCCATTATGACTAACTCACTCGTCTTTGAGAGCTGATAGATAGTAAAAAGTCTCACACAGTCAATCTGCCATATGCTTTTTTTAGGACCAGGCCTCCAAATTCCCCAGATCCCAATCTGATCAAGCATCCGTGAGTCGTGCCAGTACTCCAGAGGTACCCCCGATCCACATTGAGGCTTTTGTGGATTGGACTTGTCTCTGACCTGTCGAGGCATGGACACAAGACCTCTGCGGAGTCTCCTGTGGTTTCTGGCACCAGGGTATTGGCAGTGAATCCTTTGAGTCCCATGTGTTGTGAGGTGGGGTACCAGCATATCCCATGGATGCTTGATTAAATTTGGATCTGGGGAATTTGGGGGCCAGGTTCACACCTTGAGATCTTCAAGTTCCTTGGGCCATTCCTACGGATTTTTTTTAGGTGTTTTGAGATGGTGTGTTTTTATCGGAAATAATATGTTTGGCTTTAAACCCTTTGTGATCACCAACATTTTGATTAGTGACTGTAATTTAATTAGATTATTTTTCTCAGTAACTGTAACTGATTACAACTATTTTGTAATTTAATTACATGTAACTAGTTACTCCCCAACATTTTTTTTTATTTTTTATCTATATACTCTCTGCATATGTGCTAATATCAGCCGATGTGTCAGCCTGACGGATTTATTGGTCTGGCTCTATATCAAACACACACACTTACACACACAGAGGACCTTTGTTTCACATCAACATACAGTTTTACAGTAGCTCCCATCTGAGGTCCCAAACAAAGGCTTTAAGGATTCAGGGATTCGCTGCTGTTGCTCACCCAGCGCGACTTGTATTTCAACTCTTACACAAAGATCTCCTCTCAGCTCATCTAAAAACCATACTGTGTTCACAGCTGTTGTGACATGTTTGCACTCTAACTGCTCCGGTCTTAGACATTTTAACATTTACCTATCTCGCTCGCTCACAGAGTCAACAGATCATGGAGATAGCAGTTTTTTTATCTTGGCTGGGCGGTTGTGTATTAATGTTGACCTGTGTAATTTTGTGGCCATCATGCAAATGTTGCATGAGGGGGATTCGCCTTGATTTGGCTATAGGACCGAACAAACAGCCATGAGCTGTAATCTCCCAAATTATCTCAGCTTCTAGGAAACAGCTGGGTTAGAGTAGCATCGCTAAAATCATTTCTTCAAATTACATTTACACTGTCAAACTCACTGGCTATTATAAATGTGTTGCTATGTATTTCTTGGCAACCATGAAGTCATTTGCACTTCCAAAAATGCGCCCTAAGTAACGCCGAGAGCTTACTGTTTATCATGTGGCATCAGTCCTTAAATAAACTGATTTCTCTCATCAGCCTGCTTTTCCTGTTCATTAAATCTGGAGCTGGGCTTGTTTATTTAAAGCTGGTGAGAAAACACATGCAGCTTGGCGACTCCCTCCGAGCAATGAGAGCGAGATGCAGTCTGCCTCGGCCCGTGTAAAAAGGTCTTTTGAGTCACTTTTGAGTTGTTTTTGATCCCTCCTTCATTCCTCCTCCTAATATTTAGATGGATTGGCAAAGCAATTTACCGTGTGCTACACGTTTGACGTAAGCTTTACTGAAAAGGGCACTGCGGCAACCACACCAGTAAAACCACTCCGACCACAGAGGTCCAATATAAATCAATGGAGTCATCTGGAGGGCACGATGGCAGCCGAGGGCCTCGTGAATGTCAGCTGACAGGGATACTTGTGCTCACTGAGCCCTGCCTCATCCTCACCCCTTGAATCAAGTGCCGGGGAACAACTTGACCCCGTTTTTTAAATGGCACACCTGCTGCTGATGATGAAAAAAACAGGAAAGATAGCACAACACTACGCGTACACACTCCTGTGTAGGTCCCTATCCGCCAGCCCTGCCTGGGGTTGTAAATCTCGCCAAGTGAGACTGCTTGCTGGAGGGAACAGAAGACAGGATGACTCGGTACTCAGAGAGTGTTTGCAAATATGTTTTCAGTCTGCAAAGCTCGTAGCAGAATAAACTCAGAGAAGTCAGTTGCAGTGACTGATTGGTGCCTTGGGCTTTAAACTAATAAGGTGCTTAAAACACTGCAAGTGGAGAAGTTTGCCACTGTCAAAAGCGGCTGTGATGATCAAGTAAGGGCAGTGCAACATGTTTTGTCATTCTCAAAGGTTGTCTATATTTTCACAGGAACCACAAGTTAACCGTTTGCATTATTATCTCAGTGTCATTTTAAATTTAGTTGAGGTATTTGCATTATTTTCTAGTAGCTGCAGTGTCTAACAGGCATGAGAAATGAGGCTCTGGCTCAGGGCGTTAACATTTAGAAGAGGTGTTGTGGTCCCACCTGTCAGCTGGCATCCGTCACCGAGTGGTCAGCTACTGTACAGCTTGGCCATTATATACACGCGGCTCGAGCCCGCAGAGGCCTGAAAAGTACACATTGTCGTGCAGTACAAACAGCTCACTTCCTACAGCACCTCGCGTATTACTGTGTCATCTACTCTGATTTATACCACACTGTTTACAGTGGGATATTATGTAACGGTATTCTTTTTATTCTTATCTGTGATTTATAAATGTATATTATTTTTGTTTGTTTGTTTATTCAGTATTCAGCTTCCATTGATCAAAACATTATTTTTGCCCTGTTATAAGAGGATGCTTGTCACAGCAGTTTTCAAAATGAAAATGAAGTACAGAAGATTATTTAAGATTATTTTGTCACGCTTACTTGAAACCAAAAGGAACATGCAAAAATTATTTGATAGATCAGTCATTTTTATTGCATTAAAAGTGGCCTTTTATGTGAGGTTTTTGCTGTATTTCCTTCGTCCCTGAGCCAGACTTTGGACATTCAACTCTGCTTAATTTTAAATGTGTTATTGATCTGATGTTTACTTTAAATACAATTTTTTAAATGTATCGTGTGTTGTAAGATATGTTAGTATTTTATGTCATTTTCATAGAAAGAACACCTGTCCTGTTTTCATTTTTAGAGTTTTGTATGCTTGATGACCACAGCAACAGTCATGTGACAGGAGAGCACATGGCTGGAGGAGTTAGCACCACGGAGGAAACTGAAATTGGAAGAAATCGAAGTAACTTTTTTTGTGTGTTTTTAAATAAAGAATATGTTTCCTGGTTTCCAAACAGGTTGTATTTCATTTACATGTACAAAAAATAAGGAACAGCATATTTTTTATGGTGCATTTTGTGTACATTTAATGCTAACGCTAAACAGATATTAGCATGCTAACATATCAAAAGTTTTTTAATGTCATTTCCACAATAGTCACACTTTGTTTATTGTGATAGAAAAGACTTATGGCAATGGAAATGACTGTGACATTACTTATTATTATATACATATTAATATAAGAGAAGATATTGTATTAATACAGTTATTTAAATATGTGTCAGATTTTCTAAATGTTTCCAGACCAAAATGGATCATAAATGTTACAACATTTATCATCGGTATTACTTCGTTTGATTTTTAACAGGATATCTTGAAAATGTAATACTGTACATTTTGATTAAAGGTTAAATAAAAACAAAACCAATATTTCATATCCATTTAATTTCATTTAGGGGAATAATTGTTTTACTGCTGCATTTCAGCTTTTCAAAAGTGCAGTAATCTGCTTATTAAGGGAAATTAAAGACATATTAAATACATTTGTGTGATTGTATTTACACAACATAAATATTTTTTAGTATTTGTAAAATAAGTATTAGGATCTTGGAGTTCCACAGTTAATTCAAGAGCTAAAACTTTAATACTGTGTATGAAAATCTAGCTTGGGCAACAGAATGTTCTGGATAGAATATCATATAAAATATCTGGGTCATTTAAAAAAAACTCAAAATATGATTTTATGAGAAACACACAAATTTCTTGTTTCATTTCCTTCAAACACATGTGAATGCATCTATAATTCATAAAGTCAAAAAAGACAAAATAACTGATTGGGCCTTCAGTTCCAATTGTGTGTGTGTGTGTGTGTGTGTGTGTGTGTGTGTGTGTGTTCCTTCATGCATGCTCCTGCACCAAGCAGCTCACTCAAACATTGGGAGTGTGTGTGTGTGGTCCATTCCATTGGTGTTTACAGTCTCTGGTCAGAGTGGAGGATGTCAGTGGTGAAGAGTGTGCAGCATGGCACTGGGTGTGGGCTCGAAGGACGCCAGTGCCACGGGCCAGAATCTGTGCCACGAGACATGCGTTTGTGCCAACCACAGACACGCAGGAATCCATAGTGCACCATGGGAAGGAAAACTTACTCAGATAATCTAAGCAGAAAGTAAAGAAAGAAAAGCACAGAAAGCCGTTAGCGTATTGCGAGGCTTCGAGAAGCTGAAAAACTCTGCAGACGCAGCAGAGATACACCCACGCTTGGGTGAAGTACGTGACATTAGGGGGAGAGGGGAGAAGGGAGAAGGGGGCTGTCTGGCCCGTATTCTTGTTCGTGTCCAGAGCCAGGGCAGTGCCTGTCTCCATGTACTACAGCAGTGTGGCAGGACAGACTGTTTCCTGGCAGCAGAGCCGGTACACGCTTTCAAGCAGCAGACCTGTTCAAACTGCAAACTATTATGATCCCCTGCCGCTCGTGCGAGTTTAGAGGGTGGAAAAACGAGAAAGGGAGTGTATGTGTGTATTGGGGTGGGGTGCCGGGGGGATGTCAAATAATCTCTGATAATTGCTGGAGTGTCCACAGGTCCTGCCCGAGTGTACTCAGCAGAGGAACCATTTGGCCTGTTTCATATTTAAAAGAGCAAATGAGGGGAGGGCGTCAGCAGCAGCAGCAGCAGCAGCAGTAGTTTGCACCAGAATCAACACCTGTGTTTAAACAGAGAGGAGGAAACGACTTTTCAATCAAAAGGACATTTGTCCTTTAGGTGAGCTTGTGTGCAAACCTCTGGAGGAACACTGTTGCCTCTGTTGGTGCAAAGACAGATCAGTACAATGATAAAGAATTTGTAATAAAACAGGGTGAGCTGCGCGCTGGTCAACAGATATTCAAATTATTTATGATGGTAAACTGATGTGACAGGTCTCATAAACAGAAACATTTTGTTATGAATGGCTGCTATGCTACATGAAATATCTCTATATCGTGTAGCTACTGGAAGAAGGTGAGGGTGTTGCACCAAACAGGATAATTCAGTCAGCCAGGTATCCTTTAAAATTGCATGCAACAACATTTCTGACCGTTCGTTAATACATAGCAATAATTAATACTTGTGACTAATGGTGGTCAGAGTCATTCCTTTCCTTTTATGGTTAAAAATTGGTTGTAGTTTGACTTTTAAAAACACAAAAATGGCAGAAAAACATAATTAAACAACTTGAATCACTATGCAAATAGTTGAACTACCAGCAAGCTACTGCAAAATGTACTTAAACCATAATTCAGTTACATGTAGCTCACTTCTCCCCAGCACTCTCTGCTGCAACTAAACACATTACAGTTAATTTCACCACATTGTAGGAATGAATTATATTGAATTAAGATCACAATCGTGACCCAAACTGAGGGGCATTTTGTTCTACAACTGCCTGAGCCATAATGTGCCAGTTTGAGTTTGCTCCCCCGTTTCATAACTCACAGTCTCCAGCGGGTTTAATAAGTCAAGTCACCGAAGGAAAGACGCTTGTTTTGCCACCTCCATAAAATTGGTAGGGGATTTTGCTGTTTTTCCAAGCCTCTCTCAGGCCAGTTCAATACTTTGGGGGAAACCTAAGCTACTATTACTACCACTTTTACACATTTGACGCACAAGTGATGTGGGCTGAATTAAACTGCAACATTATATCTTCAACTCAGGGCTTAGCTTATATAATGGGGAGCCCGTTACTGGCATTTTCAGACTCCTCAATCAGAGTAATAAATTGGGCCTGATGGCTAATTTTAGCTGAAATCCAATCCTCGACAATAAGTTACAAGCCTTGCGGGACCTTTTAGTCAAACCGTGTCTGGCACTGCCACAGTTGAAAAGAGCCTTTTAAATAAATGTCTTTCCCAAAAGTTGCATGTATTCAAAGCGGCGCTCTCTCCAGATACAGGGGTCACACAAATATAGCGAGGTTTGCCATGTCAAACACCTATGCTGACTTGTGCGTTCAAGTCACGTCATTCTCTGTCTGAGACTCATTCACTTACACAGCTGTTTAATTTCACTTTTAATGAATTCTTATTCGTTATCACAGCGTTCAGCGTTGTGTCTGTGCCGACCCCCTCTCCTTACAAGGAGACAAGCGTCTAGGTCAGTGTGATTTCACTGTATGGCCCTCAGTCAGTGCATTAGCAGTGACGTGATCATGATTAATGTTAATCATGCTGGATTTACTGTGTGTTTATTTTATGGCGCAGTTGGCAGAGCGGAGCTCGGCCCATCTACGAGAGCTCCTGCTGGCAGCACGCGGAGGTGGACTGGGGGATTTGGACCATGTTTGCCTTGATATTTGGCTGTAACGCTGGCTTGTCTGAGGACCTTGCGGCTGAACAGAGGTTGCGTTGTCAGTCATGAGTGACTGAAAACATTTCCTGCTTGCTGAAAACTCGCTGATTTCTCCACTGAGGCTGTCTCTTTTGATAGGGAGGAATGATTAGATCTCACATGATTCAGCACACTCACTGTTTTCTGAATTCAGACAATTGTGTATTGTCTGTGCCTCCGCAATCTGCAGCACAATTAAGCTGACATGTGCAGAGCACTGTGCATCATGATTTGGTACAAAAAAAATCAGCCTGTTGATCCTCATGGCTGCTTGATAATCAGCAGCACTGTCTGCAGCTGCTTGGTACTGGGTGGCACCGAGGGCTTCAGGTGTCCCAAAGACAGTGCAACACTGCCACCATGTTGAACACATGTACTACAGTGTCACAACAACTCCGTCTTTCTTCAGCATCACAACATTTTGGCAGCACATTTTAAAAAGCAAAGGATTTCTGTTGTGCTGTGAGATGACAATAGTTTGTTTAAAGCAGATTAAATTAAGTAGTTAAATAAAAGACTTCAGTCCAGTATCTCTGGAGATCCAGTACTAGCCCTGTGTGGGTCTGATGTTTAGTGCAGCAGTAATTGAGAAAAACAGAGGTCTGTATGAGAGGCTGAGGCTGAAGACCTGTATTTAATTTCACCAATTTCACTTTAACACATGTACACTCCAATATTTGCTCCAGCCCTGCCCTTAAAAAACACAGAATAACAGAAAAGGCTCAGATAAAATCCCAGTGTGCATTGTATCTGCCTTGTTTACACTGACGGATTCCCTTACCACTTGTGTTAAATGTAGCCCACCGTGTTATTCTACCAAGCAAGAAAGAAAACAATTACTGAAAATGAGGCTGAGTTGAGAGGAGGCCTGTGTGTAAAATAACAAAGACGTGCGACTGTTTGGATCTGATAAGCCCTGTCGAGTGTTTCCTCTAATGCCTCTGAAAATAAACAGCTGGGTTGATGAGGTGAATGGAGGCTTGGTTTGGGTCCTAACCGCTGCTGCAGCCCAGGAGCTTGTTTTAGGGGCTGGACCAGCCGGGAGCAGTAAAGGGCCCCCATCAGTGGCTCAGGCGCCGAGTGAGTTAAACAGGTTAGTGTGTTGGCTGTCTGAACCTGCTGTGACACACGCGCTTTTGCAGAAACGGTATACTGGCAAGACACATACACGTATAGAAATACATGTACGCAGAATTAAAACACAGAGCAGCATCCCCAGAGCTTCCAGCTAGTGACGGTGTAGGTCTGTCTGTCATCAGCAAGAGGATTAAGATGCCTGCTTGTTCCCTGGTGTACAGTATGAATGACACATGTGTGATGGCGCTTATCACAACAGGAATTCAGGCACATTCACATCATGCCTGTAGACATACCTGAAATGTTCTGTCTGTTAAACCTGACAGATATATCTGCCGGTTATTGACAACTGAAGTGAAATTGTTTGTTTATTTGTCTGCTGTAGTTTATGTCTGCTCTGTAAATCACAAATCCTGTGCTCTCCTTTGAGAAAATATCAGAAACCAAAATGGAGAAATTTATAGTCTATATTTTATTATATTATATTCTATAAACAATTCATAATACATTTAGAAACAGCACTAAAAATGATTTTTGACCACAAAGGCACCACTAAATGTGATCTCACTTGCGTTTTAAATTCTCAACAAACAAAGTTTACTCATTATAATACTGAAAGGAACCTTATGAACAAACAGTCAGTGCATGACCCTTTAAAACATTTGTAATATGTGTGTAATGAAATGTGAAGTGATATCCTAAAAAAGATAGTAAGTGGATCTTGGATTGTTAAGCCAAACTTATATTCCCAAGGTCAAGAATGAAGTTCCAGGCTGAACTTGGAAGCAAACATGAACACAGCCCAGTCGCTAGAAGAAAATGTTGGTATTATACATTTCTGCAGACCACAAAATAAGCATGTTTCATATGTGTCCTATCAACATTTCTAAGGTGATGTAAGCTGACTTGATTCATCTTCAGGTGGAGGGGCTGGTGGATGGCATGTCAAGGAAGACAGATGCCAAGTTGCAGACTGCTGTACGAAACCAAAAACACCTTTTTTTTGGTGACCCTTTGTGACGTTTCCACCAGTGTTTGTGGCACTGAACCTGGGTGTTTTTAGAGGCACATTGCAGCTTCTCCCGTGGCATTTGTGGCACCGGACCTTGGTGTTTTTCACTGACCTGTCCCTGCTTTTCCAGCTGATTTTGTACCACAAAAGTGAATGTTTTAAGCCAAAACATGATCTTTTCCTCAACCATAACCAGGGATTTTTGTGCCTAAATGTAACCACACCTTTACCACTGCATTGTTAAGAAACATTAAGTTTCAACATGTCCGCTACAAAATAATTTACAAATGTAACAAATCTGTGGTTTGCAAAAACGTACAATACAAACTTTTTTACTTGCAATTGGGTTGACAGATGAGACGTCCTAGAACAGGCATAGATGAAATCATTGCTATTACTGCATTTGCACGTGAAGAGATCCAAATCTGTCTGTTCATGACAGCCATGACAGTTGAAAGTCCTGGATTGTTATCTCAAACGAGGGATTTGTTAAGATTTATTATTCCTCAATAAGCTTAACATTAGCATTTTTTTATCTTAAGAAATCTGTATTACTGCCTTGATGCTATATTCATTCTACTCTTTTCTTTATTATTATTTAATTGTATTTTTCATCTTTGAATCTGTCCATCTATCTGCATTTTTGGTAAACCATTGACTGAACTAAATGAAGGTTATTATATTTATTTAAGTCAGCAAAAATGTGCATAACATCAGCACACGAGGTGTGCATTTCTGCCCGTGATTGTATATGGATACAACACATGATAAAAAAAATTAAGGCTTTACCTATCAAAACTCGACTTCATGACACCATTAAAAGTCAAAAACTCTACATTAAAGAGAAAGTCATGACAGTGATCTAATGTTCCTGGTGTTGGTCTGTTCCTGCCTCAACATCTGAGCCGACCAGCCAGACCAGGTCTCGCAAGTTGGTGCCAGTGAATCACCCGGAGGTGTGTGCTGAGTTTAACACAGTGAATTCTGACCTCATTCTCCCTTTAAATGTTTCTAAAAATAGACACTGCACGCCCACACCCACTTAGATCCCCACACCCAACGGGTGTCATACCTGTGTGTCACACGTAGGCAGATACAATCACATCCCTTTAATCCCACTTGAGCTTTCTTTGTCAAAAGCTTATCGTAATTTACACAGTTTAATGGAGCATTTAGTTGTTTCTTTAGGGTGACACAACAAATAAAAGCAGTCGCTTGTTAAATCACGAGGCACCAGCGCTGTATATTTTTCTTTATCACATATCCCATTAAAGGATCTTTTTTTTGAGGAGACTAAATAAAGACACGTCCACGATCCAACTTCCTTGACATTGTCTGCTCATCAGAACGAGTGATGTGAGCGAGACAGAGAGAATGTGGGAATTTCACCGTCAGACAGGTAGAGACAAGACTGGGCTGCCGGCACACAGGAACATGATTTCATTCATGAAAACCACAGAAAGCAAAACATGCTTTATCATCCAGACATGTATCTCTCAACGTGTTCTGATGACTTCGCTCTTTATTTTACGTGCACCAGCGTCTGAAGTTTTAAAGTAACGCAGATTAAATACAATTTGTTGAGTGTCGGGATAACTTAAAAGGTTATCTTATTTTGTATACATGCATTAACTGCTGTGTACATACACAGAGCCGCAGCCTTGATGGCACAGCAGAACAATGAAATGAGGCCACTGTAGACGTCTGGATTGAGGCCAAGAGACAGTATGTCCCAGATCTGTCTGGAAAAGACTATATACCAGGACTACATGTTGCCATAATTATGCATAATTCCTTTGTCACTGTGTGCTACAATAATAATATAGCAGTATTCAGTATAGGAGGGGTGTATATGGTATATAGGTAGGATAAGTTTTGCATCGCTCAGAAAAAAAGAGAGCAAAATCTTTAATATCTTTCATTTAATTGCAAAGTTTGCAACTTCAGTGAATCTAACAACAGAAGTTTAATGTGCAGCACCAGCTGACAGGAGAGGAATGATGATAGCCGGTCAGTTACACTCTTCAGTGCTTCCAGCAGCATGATTTTGAGGAAGTTTGGAGCCTCGGTTTGGCTCTGATTGCTCGTTTGAGTTCATGGGCTTAAATAAAGACACTTAATCACAAGTGCTCAGTGGAGTTTTTCCCGGACTGCGCAGGACTTTGCCAAGACCTCAGGCAGTCACATCTCTGGATTGGGAGGAAGAATATTCCCCTCAGATTACTGCGTGACTCACAAAAACAACTAGCTCGAGAGAAATACGATACACATATCATTTAGATTTTAGCATAACACGGAGTTTATGCCAGACTTTAGTCGAGCAAAAGTCACCTTACTAGATGTGTTAAAGGCACAATCAGGAATCAGTAACATACAGGTACAGTAGATGCACATTTACATCCACTCCAGTTATTTTCTTATTTATTTGTTGGCCATTAAAACCACTGCAGACGCAGAAGGTTAAACAAGATAAAGCAATTAAAAGAGAGTCAAACCTCAATGGATCAAAAACAATGTGGAAAACATGATGGAGGGGTGACTTTTTTTTCAAGTATTCATTTGAATCTTCTTATTAATCCACACATTTCTGATAAAATGTTTTATCTCTCCAGTCCTGTAGAAGTTTTAGGAGACATTTAAGTCACATCCTTTATGTACATCATGATCAGTAAGTGAAGTCTGCTTCCCTTGCACTTTGTCGCAATATGTGTTTAAACAAAATCACACAATATATGATACATGACACACGATAAATGATAAACGATACATGATAAATGATACACGATACATGATACACGATAAATGATAAATGATACACGATAAATGATAAACGATACACAATAAACAATACACGACACACGATAAATGATACACGATACATGATACACAATAAATGATAAACAATACACAATAAACAATACACGACACACGATAAACAAGACACGATAAATGATAAACGATACACGACACACAATAAATGATACACGACACACGATAAATGATAAACGATACACGATAAACAATACACGGTACACGATAAATGATAAACGATACACGACACACAATAAATGATACACGATACACGACACACGATAAATGATAAACGATACACGATAAATGATACACGATACACAACACACGATAAATGATAAACGATACACGATAAATGATACACAATACACAACACACGATAAATGATAAACGATACAGGATAAACAATACACGACACACGATAAATGATAAACGATACACGATAAACAATACACGATACACGATAAATGATAAACGATACACGACACACAATAAATGATACACGATATACGACACACGATAAATGATAAACGGTACACGATAAACAATAGACAATACCCGATACCTGACACACGATAAACGATACAGATTTTCATCATTTTCACTCCAGTTTTTTTTTTTTTTTTTTTGTAATTTAAATTTGGATGGATGTAAATTTAAATCTAAAGCAGCAGAAAACATAAAGTTCAACTTGTCATGTTTGATTTTGTTCCAGTCAGCAGTGTAGTGGCAGTTAATGAGGCGAGTGTACTACTAGGTAGATGGGTGGGATACTATGAAGGAAGTGGGTATACTCACCTATATATTACAACATATTTCAGTGGCTTTTTGACTGAAAAAGAAAAGATAAAAGGAGGTGTGTATGCCCCGTATACCTGCATTTACCCTTAACTACACCACTGCCAATCAGAGAGGTGTAAACCACATTGCTCAAAACATTAACAGCCAAAAAACAAGAACAAGGTGACAGTACTAAAAGTGTCACATTCTATATTATGTTATACTATGATGTGTTACACACTAACAACATTAATCCTTATGTCCAGAACAGCCTTTAACCGACCGGCACCCACCAAGCTGATTTCCTTATGAATAGAAGTCAATTAAATCTCAGAACAATTTTCTGGTGGTCCTTTTTTTATTGTCCTAACACGTTCTACATAACTGTTTACAGGGTGGGCAAGGCTGTCTGCCCACACCATATAAAATCGGCTTAACACACCTGGAAAATAAAATGCCGCTGGAAAACGCTTGTCTTCCAGGGCAACATAAAATCCGCCACCTCTGCTCATGACTAATTGGCTGTTAACACTGTTTTAACAAACCTGAGCTGTTGCGTTACACCGATGTGTAAATGAACGGGCATGATTGGAAGGGACGTCAACCAGTGCTGGAAAAATGGAGACCAGTAGTCAGTTGAATGGGGGGTGTGGAGCAATGACATCACTATGGTCAGCACTCAGGACAGCGCACAAAACAAGATGTCTTCTAATTATTTTTCATAGATTGTTATCTGAACAATGTGTACCCATCTGTATCTGTACAGCATGTTCAGGTGTCATATCTAAGGTGTTGTGCAATTGCAATTATTTCACACTGGATATTACATTACAGCAAACCTGAGGCTATATAAGGTCAGTTAAAGGCACTCAGAAAATAGTGATTAAAGCTTAAATTTAGGCTTCTTAATGCTGCATTTTAAGCTTTGTTTTTAATGTCTTTGCTTTAGAGATTGCATTTCAAAAGAGCAGCCCTTAAACAGTTATTTCTGTGTCAACAAATGTACAAATCTCTCCCTGTCAGCATGTGGGGTATTGGATGCATGCGACCAGCTGTATATAATATCCAATGTACTGTGTAATGGCAGCATGTACAGCTAAGTCTGGAGGAAGACAGGTCTCCTGAGTACCACAGTGCTGACGTGTCCGCTCCAGTTTAAATACTGTATGGTCAACAACTCTACGTGTCACCTCCACCGACCAATTTCTATATTGAGAGGTTTAAAAAAAAAAGAACCGAGGTAATTCAGAGCCAATATAATAGTTTATTTGAAGGAGTTTGTGACTTTTTTTGTGTCAAGATGTCTTTCTATTTGTACATGCTGACAGAACAAGTTCTAAGAAGAGACGAGTCACATTCACAGAAAGGGAATTCACCTTGTGCAGGAAGCTGGCCGACAGACAAGCGTCTCAGTTTTCACCGAGGCGTCTAACAAAGTGGTCCAACCGGTGGCTGTCTACAGTTAACATGTTGTTTCACCCCGTCTAATATTACAAGGTAATTACAGGGCAGGACATGTTTTTCCTTCATTAAATATATTGCTTAATTATCCGACTATACTTTACAATATATCACACAATGGCCCAAAAGTTGATAAATAAGACAATTAAGCATAAAACACAATCATTTAATACATTTAAATGAGCTGGCTACTGTATGCAGAGCACTACCAGGAATCTCTGGATGTAAAGGGGGGATAGTGTTGCACAGCGCTGAGCGGACAGGTTTCTTTTCTTCTTTTACCCCCTATGGGTCAGTGGGAGTGTAAATGTCACTCTGAATTGATGAGCTGCCTTCTGAGCTGACTTGTCAAATAAAGATTCTCATTTTCAGCAACAAGACTAAATGATCTGTGTGATTCGTTCTAAAACGTTAATACAAATGTCTTTCATTTTGTGGCACTGGTGATTGTTTTGAAAGCATTTTCAGCTATTAGTAAAATTAAAGCAACTTGTATGTAGTGTGAGGCATTTTTAACACCTGGGAATGGTGTTATCTTTAACCATGAAAAGCTGGTTAAAGCTTGTTGAGACAAAGGTCCTTTTAAGATATTCAAAGTGCAGGTGACCGACTTGTATCCAAGTCATGTGGCTGGCTGTCAGGCTGCAACTGAGGCCTGGCTGATTGTTAACACCCCACAGTGAGACCTGTTGCCCTGGGCTATTAGTCATCCTGACAAGCATGGCGTATGTGCCACTCTCTCTGGTCATGACACACTTGTTTCCACCATCTCCCCACCTTCACACGCCGCTCCAGCTCTGATATATTCCTAACGCATAGTGGCAAGAGTGACACAACGCCACTGAACCAAAACAAGCACCTATCAATTACTGATGAAAGAGGTCTTTTACCTTTTTTTACAGCATGTTTAGAGCGGGGCATGGATGGGACTTAAAGAAATGACGGAGAAAGAGCTTCGATGTAGAAAGACAGCAGTGCAAACCTGCGATATTTAGAAATATAATATCACATGATTACAACTACATACCTCATGTTTGGAAGTCAGAGAAATATGGTTTTCAACACACAAAAAAACAGTTTCATGAATAGTTATGACACAACTGAAAGTAGTCAATAGATCTATGAGATTGCACAATATGAACTAAAAGTTTTCTGTGTCTAAACAAAGCTATTAGCCACAAATTCACATGGCAAACAAGTAAAAAATGACATGTTCATACTGCACTATTTTCACTATTAATCCTCATTAATGCAATTTATGGAAACATGAGAACACCAACCCTTTCTCCCTCCAAAGTCGTCAGCAGTGACTTGCAGCTTCAGACACTGATGAAAAAGCTGTCCTTTAATGTTTGCATGAAACACGGCCTGTCGCCGTTATAGTTTAATGGCGCTCAGGGGCCAGTGGATGAAAATTAAGGCAACGGTAGTCTGAGTGGGACGGGTGGGTCCAACAAACAATGACTTTCACTTGGGAGAGAGGTGTCCGTGGCCAAACCCTGTTCTTTTTTCCCAAAACCCAACCATGTGTTTTTGTTGTTGAAGGCCAAAAAAAACCCATCAATTTGTGGTGTTTTACCAACGTAGTACATTTATTTTGAAAGTGACTGCATGTAAACAGTCAATTTCCTGCAAAAACGGAAGTGTATTTTGAAGGAAGACAATGCATTTAACAAGCGTAACTTGACACGGCATCCCAAAATGTCAACAACCAACACACCCAGGGTACCTTACACATCGCATATGAATGTGGAATGTCTATGACCAAACCTTGATATGTGACGAGGTTGGAGTGAGAATGTGTTGAGAGTGTGTTTAGAAATTTAAAACGACAGTTTGAAAATTCCACGGCCATATTCTCCCAGGAGCAGAGTTGGGTATAACGCCTTACAAAGTAATGCGTTAGAGTACTTTGATTACTTTTTGCAGTAACGAGTAACTGTTAGTAACGCTTTAGTTTGCTGTTTGAGTAATCAAATACTTGAGTACATTTTCAAACAAGCCATCAGTTACTTCCGTTACTTTTAGAACGCTGGTCCTTCAGCTCCGAAACAGCAACGGCTGTCTTTTGGTTCTAATAACGGAGATAACGTTAAACCTATCAGTCCGAAAGAAGCCACGGAGCTTGTGGCTCGCTACGTGGTACAAGAAATGCTGCCATCATCTACGATGGAGTCTAAAACATTCCACAGGATCGTCAGTAAAATCCCCACGACTCTGAGCTTTCTGAAAGTCACTATGTCACATTACACGATTGTGGAGTCATAAAATCGTGCCATGACCCTTACCCAACTCTGCCCATGTAACACTGGGGGGACCATTTTCAATTTTCACCCTCTGCGAGCCAGTCCTTGAGGGGAGTCTGGAGGAAATTCCCCCCAGGAGAATTTTTAAGAAACTGAACAACTAAACTGACTATTTTAGAGCAACTTGAAACATAGAACTTAGATCAGAGGTTTTCAAACTTTTAATCACTGAGTGCCATTTTAAGGAGCCAGCATATGATTGAGGCCACACAGGAAAGGTACACACACACAATTAAATTTTAATGCATACTACACTATGTCTTTTTTATAAACTTTGACAGTATAAACAATGGACAGTGACATAACCTACGTAGCACTTAAATTACATTGTAGTTTTTCACTTTTTAATACATTTAAAAGTAATGAAATAGAAAGACAGTACAGCACAGGTATATGGATTGCATTTACCCACAGTAGTGGGTAGGTGCAACAGCTTCTGTTGGGGTACGGCAACACCATTTGCACAAACCACAAGCAGAACTGCAATATGCTGTAATACTAAAACCAGTAATAAAAATGCAAGGTTGTTAAGTTTATTGTGATTATGATTACATTTGCTGATGATATTTCAGACGGTGGTGCATGGTTGCCTGTGACAGCATACAGTAGCAATTTTTTTATTTAAATATATGTTTTATAATAATATACTGGGGGGTGCCTACCCAATACATATTTAAATTTTTGCTGAGGAATATACAGTAGTTATGATTAAATGCTTAATACAACATAATTTTTGCTGTTCAATTAATACCAAAAGTTCATACGCAGTTTTAATTTTTTTAGATTTTACACATTTTCCCCTCCTTCTCAAGTACCATAACTAGCATATTTAAGGATTAAACTGTATGAGAAAGAGAAGTAATAACTAAATTTGACCAATTCAAAATATGATAAAAGCTCCTTGAGACATTTTGATATAATGTGATACTTCAGCTGCTCCATACTTACAATACTTCACCTTGTCTCAGGTGCGTTCACTGACCTGCCAACACAAAGGACATTTTGAGCATGTGGATTCATCCTTAACTCTGTGAGAGGAGGAGATGCCGCTATTAAAATTAAATCAATCTGATTTATGCTGCCATCGATACACTTCATTTGCAGATCCTAAGTCTTAAAACAGCCTTGGGACTTTTGTTTTTTGTTCTTTGCATGTCACGCTTAAAAAGCTGACCTCTGAAGGGCCACTGTATTAGAGTAAAAAAAAAGGAAAATCCCGAACTTGGCATGTTATAAGCACTGTTACTGGAACTGAGGGCATGCAACAATATTAATATGCTCATTCAGGCACACCGTGATGCGCTAATGTTGACTTATTTGAGGTATAATCTGTATTTTTCTGAGGCACTGGTTTGTGATTTCTCTCTGAGTTTGCCATTCAAGTCTTAGCCAGCTGTAAGAAATATAAGCAGTGATTTAATATTAGACAAGGCAGGGATTCAGTACGCTGCTAAAGCCATTAAGAGCTTTCTCTTCTCTTTCATCATGTCCAGGATAGGAGGCCTCACATTGCCTGCTGCAAGGAGGAGACGGTGATCAGCGGATCAAATTTGGGGCCATAGATAATGTATGTGGCTAATTTACAGCTTGGAGGTTTCTTAATCTCGTCCTGCGCCGGTCCTGAGGTGACAAGCAAAGCTGCATTCAGAAACTCTGAGGTGTAATCAGCAATCAGAAAAAGGAAGCCGGATGTCAGGCTTTTATAAATGGTTTCCTCAGAGGAGTTTGATTTACCGTCCCGAGCACAGTTGAACTTACAGTGTGTGTGTGTGTGTGTGTGTGTGTGTGGAAGCGATGAAGGGGAGGTGCAGGGGATGCTTGAAGAGCTGGGTGAGCGCAGAACTACAAATTACATGTCAAAGCACAATAACCCAAAATCAACTCAAATGTTTCCATGTCTGAGGTATCGATTTATGCCAGGTTTAGGCAGTATAAAACATCATAAGCACTTGAGGTCTTGCCCCTTGACCCTGCTATCCCCACAGGGAAAAACATCTGTAACAGCTGCAGAGGGAATGGAGCGACATGAATTTTGTGAGCTGGAGTTCTTGTTGAAACATATAAAGCCCATTTTAGTTTTTATTTATTTAAACCCTGACAGCTGCAGAAATTACTGCTCTCCTTTTATTTCATGATTTTAAAATATAGTGCTCCTGTTTCAGTATTAAACTTGTATATGTAAGTGTAATATTGTCATTATTTCTCCCATTTTCTTGCATTGGACATTACCTAACCACACAAGAACCAAGGCTTCAAAATCCATCCAAAAACCTGGTGAGAAAGCGCTGAATTTTGGTTTCAGTTTAATATTTGTATTGGCCAGTAAGAACTAAGATACATACAGTACTGCTAATAAATAAGAGCAATATTTTTTGAGTCCTTTTTATCAACAAAAACAAAAAGTATTTACTGTGTTTATTATTACTGTCTAACTAACACATTATATGTGAAACAGAAAGCAGAAACATACCGCTGAGCCTTAGATACTGTAGCTGTGTTTCCACTGTTTTTATGCTCCTTCCCTCCCTGTCTGTCCATACAATGATAAAAAGTTATTACCATCCCTCTCTTTCACTTCCTCACAACAACACTGGCAGACGCATCGGGTTTTATTGGGTTCTTCTGATTTTGGACGAGCCGTCCTCTGACCCGTGCAGACCTTTCTGTATTCTGAATTTAATTGCGCCTAAAGCAGGTATGCAGGGTTTACAGTGCAATCTTAGCCAAACAGAAAAGATGACATGGATGACAGTCTTAAACGAAATGGACCGTGACGGCGGGATATAAAGTATTTTATTACTGTTTAGAGAAAATAAAACAAGAAAGACATGGACGGCAAATGTGAAAATAACTAAAGTTTGTGGAGTTCCAGAGATTGGAGTCACTGAATAGTTGATCTCAGTTGCTGCTGAATTTGCAGTCGTTATGTTGTTGTTGTTGATTTTAAAATCCAGTTCTGATGTATGCGTTCTTTCTCTTTTGTCATACATCACAACTTTTTGTTCTAAGTTTCCAAAATGTGATGATTTAGAGCCACTGATAACTTGAAATGCTAGTTACTGCCTCTCTAGGTCACAGCATGCACATATTATGAGGCTTTTATTTTTTATTTTCTGTCTCTTTGTGGTGGTAATGCATTTTTTCTTATTCTTTGTGGTCATTTTGTTTTTCTTTGAGGTAAGTTTATGTCTTTTATGGTTGATTTGTTTCTCTTTCTAGTCGTTTTATGTGTCTTCGCAGTCCTTTTGTGTTTCTTTGAAGTATGTTTGTGCCTTTTTTGGTCATTTTGTGTGTCATTGTAGTTTCTTTGCATCTCTTTGTTGTTGCTTTGTGTCTCTTTATAGTTCCTTGGCATCTCTTTGTTGTCATTTTCTGTGTCTTTGTAGTTCCTTTGCATCTCTTTGTTTTGGTTTTGTGTGTCTTTGAGGTGTATTTATGTCTTTTATGGTCTTTTTGTGTCTCTTTGTAGTTCCTTGCATCTCTTTGTTGTTGCTTTGTGTCTCTTTGTAGTTTCTTGGCATCTCTTTGTTGTTGCTTTGTGTCTCTTTATAGTTCCTTTGCATCTCTTTGTTTTCATTTTGTGTCTCTTTATAGTTCCTTTGCATCTCTTTGTTTTCATTTTGTGTCTCTTTATAGTTCCTTTGCATCTCTTTGTTTTCATTTTGTGTCTCTTTGTAGTTCCTTGGCATCTCTTTGTTGTCATTTTCTGTCTCTTTGTAGTTCCTTTGCATCTCTTTGTTTTGGTTTTGTGTGTCTTTGAGGTGTATTTTTGTCTTTCATGGTCTTTTTGTGTTTCTTTGTAGTTCCTTTGCATCTCTTTGTGGCCACTTTGAGTCTCCTTCTGGTTGGTACGTGTTATTGTGAGTGACATTTTGCAGGTGGGGGTCAGGGTGGCCCCTGACACTTTTGGCCCCCAGACCTCTGCCAGGTAGGCCCGCTCAGAATCCACCCATGACCCAGAGTAGTGCCACGCAGCGTCTTCAGATGCTCACTTGTGTGTGCCAATATGTTAGACACCACGTGAAGTGATGGCTTTAACATAGCAGTTCTCATGTATTTGAGTTATTATCTCTTCAACACATCCAGCCATGTCTTTTTTTCATAAGGATGCTGTTACCAGTCAGGGGGTCATATCCTGTCTTCATTAAAATGTTGGTCTTAGCAACTAAACTGCAATAAACAAATCTCAGTAAATCTAGAAACACATTTGCAGATAACTTATTGGTCTGTGGATGTCACGGCATAAGCGCTTATCCCCACATCCTCCCAGAGGGACCTACACCAAAGTGGGAAAGGGGCACATTACTCATATTTATGGAAATTATCTGGGAGAGCTCTCCCATGGTGCTCGGGCCTCTCAGCGGGTGCCATGCAAACTCAGACGATGATCTCTCCAGCAGCTGCCTAACTGAGACAGACCTGTGATTCCCATCAAAAGGCCACTGCAGGGTTTCCAAAACAAAACACAGCAAACATAGTTTGATCAGTCCTGTTGGGACTGGTGTTGATGAAATGTGGCTTAATTGAGGGATATGTTGATGAGTTTTTCCTCTGCAGCAGCTATAGGTGGTTAGAGGTTGAGAGAGGGGCAAAGGCTTTGTATTAAACTCACTTTGAAGGTAATTGTTGGCCCTTATTTGACCCCAAGATGCTTCTTTAAAAAGTATGACAAGTCATTAAAGACCAGGGTTTGAAAAAGTATCTATTGGGTTCCAAGAGTATTACACATTGTGATTGGATGTTGCAAAAGAACAAACTTTATATCTATTAATAATAAAAAGTTTTCAGAGCCATATTAATTCCAATATATCACAGGACACAGGCCTCTTAATTTGGATGACATCATTCTCATTCATTAGAAATTAGTAGGAGTGTGTTCTTAACATTCAAAATGTTCTCTACAAAGTTATGACGCATTCAAGTGCTTAAGTAAAACCCCAAATCCGAGCCAGTTTACCTGTCACCTTTCCTGCTTTCCTCTTTGTTTTCTTTGTCTGTTTTTTTTAAACTTTCATATCCTATTAAATCTAAAATAAAACAGACGTCTTAGGTTGTGGCAAAATCTGAATGATGTCACAGTTTTCAGGATGTGACCCAGACTAAGAACTTGTACATGATTATGAAATGTCAATGTGTCAGTATCATATCAGGTTTCCTTTAGCAAGCAGGTTTTCATACGCCAAGACAAAGGTGACTAATGCAGGTATGTTTGTTCTCTTCTATTCGCGATTGATGGCTCAGTTCATCTGCTGAGCTTCACTTTAAAGCCAGCAGAAACTGAATTGAGACTTTGTCTGTTGTCAGAATTTAGTGCTTAGGTTTATGGTTTAGCTGTAATTCCAGACATTGACATTATAATTTACATAACACTGCACAGCTTTAAGGCAAGCTTGAATATAACACCTCCATAAGATATCTGGGGATTATTAATGTGAAAAAGCTCCATGCCAAATAGCTAAGTTAACCTTTGAGTTTAAGGATTTAGGATGGTAGATGTAAATATAAGCTGTTTAATGATAGTATGTAACTGGTTATTTCTCAAGATGAGTTTCAAGAAGGAGAAGTAGCATTTATTTCTGTAAAGTTGAAATGAATTAATGAAGCGAAGAAGGCCCAGACAGGCCCTATACGACGACGGCATGTCACCCTTACTCTGGAAAAGTCATACTGAGACGCAACCGAAAGACGACAGCCAAAAAGAATATTTACAAAGGCAGTGAATCACCGTTTTGTGTGGCTTTGCCTGAGGCAGGCCACTTTTCTTGTGCTTAAATCAGAAGAACACGTAATGAAATACGTATCCAACTTATGACGTTTTAACTATCAGTGCTGGGCGAGCCAACTGCGAGCATGTCACCAATGTTAAAGAGTTTTATTTATTCTCTTCCGCTACAGTGTTACAAAGGCAGGTAATGTGTTGTACTAGTAAGCGCTTTAGGCTTTGAGTTGAGATGACCACAGTATTTCATAGTCAGGGAGACTGAATTATAAGGAAGTTATTAGAATGAAAAACTTCTTTGAAATAATGACTTAGTATCTCAAAATAATGACAAACTTTCCCAAAAGAGTTGCTTAATATCTCAAAATAATGAGAAATGATAGTAAGTCATTATTTTGAGATACTAAGTCACCATTTTTAAGAAAATGTCCCATTATTTTGACATTTTAACTCATTATTTTGAGATATTGAGTCATTATTAACTGATAATTTGAATAAAGTTTATCATTATTTTGAGATAATCAAGTCATTATTTTTTAGAAACTGAAGCTGATCAAGTGCCGCCCCTAGCACACACTGGACGTGTCGCGCTGTAGCTCATCAACAGACAACCACGCAAAGTTATTACTACTTTTACTCAAAGATCTGTACTTCCTCCACCATTTGGCCATTGTCTTTATAATGATGGGATAATGTGATGATAATGATCTCTACTCATCTATTCTTTGTCTCACACAAGACAAAGCAACAGCAACAGAGTTCTCTTTATACATCAGTGGTGACTAGAGGAGTCGAGCTGCCGTAGGAGCAGAGAAAAAGAGCTGCTACAGGAGCTGGTATGTACAAGCAGAGAGTGAGTGGGGGGAAAGTGCGTTTAATTCCAGGGGTGGTGAGACTAGAAATAGGACAGTGGCTTGAAGTGCCACAGGGCGGTGTGTCCAGGAGCACGACGCATGTCTAGCTGCCGCCGATGTGGGGTTGTACATTGAAAATAATAGAGACATACTTTTTTGACACATAAATTAGCTGCCGGTTGTGTTTTGGCCATAAGTCAAGAAATTTTGAGAGTTGCACTTGAGATAGTTCTGAATATTTTTCAGGTCTTCTCTTGTTTGCCTAGCTGCTAACTAAGCAGCAGTTGTAGCATTACTAGGTGCGTTAGCCTCACCCTCTCCACTTTCAGTGGTGGTTGGACGGTGTGTCAGAGTCTGTTAAAAAGTTATGAAACAATCCATTGTGGCACACAAGAATGCCTGTACACTTGGCATAGTAATACAGCTAACTGGCTAATATGCAAAAATAATTACAGGTGCCGCACAGTGATGTAGCGTTAGCTAGCTCACATGATCGCATAATGATTCCTAGGCAACAGTCAGCCTATCAAAAATGTTGTGTACTGTTAACTAATAGGTTTTATGAATAGGCTGATTATCTTGGCTAATTTGTTAGATTCACGTTAATGTGGATTTTCAGACACATTTTACTTAAAATGCTTTCATTAGTTAATTAGATTATTTAGAGGTCATTTGGTGGCCCCCCAAAAGTAACTCTGAGGACCCTCTCGGGGTCACAGACCCCCTGTTGAAGACCCAGGATTTAGAGGATCTTTTTTTAAATTTCATCACACTGGCCGAAATAGGCTTCCATAGTATTAGCGGTGTCACAGACTCAGAGTTCACATTCCTCCTGAGGCCAGGATGGATTTATCGTGCCTGTCCGTAAGACTGAATTCACATTTCTGTCTCCTGAAAGTATACCAGACTGAGGTGGCCTCTCACTTATTTTTGATGGCCTTGTGTGTGAGAGTGTATATATCAGCCATCTCACCTTTTTCAGGCTTGGCGCGGACAGCAGGCGCCGATGGAAATGCAGGGTGGATGCCACTGACCGTCATGCCATAGCGCGCTGGCCTCTCTCCTTTACCAGCAGGCAGACAGGAAAGGTAAAAACTGGGCCCTCACTAATATGTACAAACGCTGTTTCAGTCCGTGTAACCTGAGCGTCAGGGGAAAACGGCGTATGAATGACAGACATTTCATTGCTGCGTGCATCTATTAATCACAGACTCTCACTTCTCTCGAGTGTTCTGCTATTTCTCTATTTTCTCCTCTCCAAATGTATAAAAATCAATTGGGAAAAATGCTGCTTAACAGGGATTTAGAGGAAGTTGAGCAGTAATTTAAGAAAACTATCAAGCAGAGGAAGGAGATCCAGCTTCCCTTGGCATTTTAGAGTGCTCCAGAAATTGCATGATGGTTTTGGCAGGTTCTTCAGTTTGCTGTTTTCTTTTTTCTTCGGTTACATGCGCCTTCCCAATGATCAGATTCTGGCAACCACAAACTCTTCCCAGTGGACATCCTCAGGCTGTATTCCATCCAGTGTCCATCACAGCTCAGGACAGAGTGAGCCAAAGACCTGGCCATGGACCACACCTCACTGACCGGTAAAACATGTGTGTTGTTTCTTTAATTAATTGAATAGTAGAGAAATAAAATACACCCTAAAACAACCACTATGTAAAAAATATAGGGTGTCATAGATTTCCATGACTTCACAATGTTCATTGTTTCTTTTAACATTTAAAACAAGAAGAGAACTGGAGACCATCTTGCAGTGGAATCACTTGAGCCGTTTTACAGTGATCTGCGACTCAAAACAATTGGAGGGCGAGGCAATGGCCCCGTCCCTTCTTCCTACACCTCTGCTTCAGGCTCTCTTGCTCAGACCACACTAATCTTCAAACTTAGCCTTCATCGTGATCTCAGCTTGACATCTGAAAATTTCACAACTGCATCTCGCAAGGTTGTGATGCTACGAGGAGACAAAATCTGTCCACAGACACTTAAAACACCTGGCAAAGCACTAAAAATGCTTCTGCCCACTTCAGTAGGTGCCACCAGGACCCTTTTTTGCCATGGTGAAGCACACACACACACACACACACACACAGATTCACAAGGTAGAAACGATACCAGCCGTCACAACATTGCAGCTGGTTATCATTTATATTGCAATCTATGAACATATAACTCACCCATTCTTGTAAATTTGGATAAAATATGTCCTACCAAATAAAAAAAGATTAAAAAAAAGAACTTAAAATGATATCTTTTCAACATGCTAATTTCATTTTTAGAGTAAAACATTATTTTTATAGGATTTATGTGCATTAAATAAATATGATTTATAAAATATTTTAGATTTTGTGTGTGTGTGTGTATGTAAAAATGCTGGCCCTTTAATGACTCTGTAAAACTCTGTAAAATTACTACAAAAACATCATTTAATTGGACATAAAAGTGAGCTACAGTGCATCTCAAGGACTCCTGTCTCACTCCCTGGTTTCTATAAAGGCGAGAATGCTGCTCAAGAACTGGTAAGCTTTACATTTTAGGATATATTCATTAAATAATAATGCTATTGAGTGTGTTTCAACCATAACATATCAACTCTGCAGCCCTGCTGAATCAAAACTGAATAAGAATTATGGTTTAAAAAATATTATTTTGATTAGCAACTTCTAAAAAATAACCTGACAACTCATTACAACTGCAATGAAATTCATAAATATATAACTTTGTTGTCAGTTCCATAAGACGTCGGCTCTGTCAGACCTTACCTCTGACATCCATTATGTTATTTATTGCTATTTAAGAAAAAATTGAATCAATGAGAGGTTGGCCCTTTACAAGGTTTACAGTCAAGACTTTGATATTTCAAAGAGTCAGAGACAAAGACTAATACTAAAAATTAAAATTAAGAATAGATATATATAAAAAGACAAAGAAATAATACACTCTACTACACAAATGAGGGCTGTCCTGGTCACAATATATGACTCCAAAATTAAAGAAATCTCAAAATACAGTTCCGATCACATAGACAGTTCTGACATTAAAACATTTCCTTCTTTTAACTTGTTTAACCTTCACCATGCTCATTTATACTCATTAATGTTTCAGGAGTCACATTAAACTCATTAAACTTGAACTGATAAGTGGCCATCCTGGGAATTTCAAGGAAATCATTATGTTCTGTGATAATATGTGTAAACTGTATCATGCCTGGCTGTTACAGCAGGAGTGTATGACTGGTACAGTATCAAACAGTATCATGTGTTCATCTCTTCTGTATCTGATCCCTATGGAGTTGCTCCCTCTAGTGGAGCAGGCAGCGCTTGTTTAATCACTCTAGGGATAATTTCACTTAATCAATCTGATATTACTTTTTCACAGCACAACTGTAGTGCTATAAACACAGATTTGTGTAGAGCAAAGTGTTACAGAGGTGTACCCCCTTCAATTAAACACTTAAACTGAGCAGGGATCCAGAATAGAAAAAAACTTGTGAAAGCCTTCGAGGTGCTGGTGTGATTCTTCGCCATGTATGTCTCTGTTTATGTGTGTTATCATGTAAACATGAGTAATGAAAACACAACCGTGGCAAAATATTGTCTGAGACCTATTAAGTTAATTTCAATTTAATTGTTGCATCTGGGGAATCATTAATTAATCAATCAATCGCCCGCTGCTGTGACAAGGCGCCTGGGCTGTAGGGCGCAATGGAAACCACAGCTGGCCGTATGTAAATGGGAATTAATTAGCAAGCTTACGTTTCAGCGCCCGTATTTGGACTGAAAACATTCTAAGGAGTCCGAGCCAGGGCAGGAGAGTCTCCACCAGCCTGCTGTGGTCACATCCCATCTCTGTCGGACAGAATAATTTCACCTCATTACCTCTGCCATGTATAAATAGAACTCTTTCCACCCACCAGCTCTTTAACGACATGTGCTCTTTAAACACCTACAATTAACCCCTTGTGACTAGGGCCTTGTGTCTACCCCCATGTAGGCTCTGTGCTGAGCGTACTCCCAGTGGATTACACCCCCCTCCAACTCACGCTGAACCCATACACCCCATTCAGGCTCAGTCCAGTCCACTACACCTCCACCTCGGCTTGCGATCATTAAACAGCCATATATCTTGTGTTGTGTTTTCCCTCCAGCAGGATTTATTGGGTGACTGATAGAGTTTACAATGTGTCTTGAGCAGCACAAAACACGTCATGACAATCCGTACACGCATCGTGCTTACCGTTCCACCCCCCCCAAAACATGCCACACGTATGTCAGCCCACCCTCACACCCACCACACACACATACACACAAAAGATGTTACATGTCAAGTGATTTTTGAGTTGAGTCATAAGGCAGTTCTGTCTGAAAAAGAGAGAGGAAAAAAAGAACCTCAAAGTTTGTGATACGGCTCCCTGGAGCCCACTTGGTTGAAGTTATTTGTGGCAGGTATCCAGCTGATGGACTGTAACATGCTTGACATTATGGCTCTTCAGATAGAAAGATATAGTTTTTCCAAACCCACAGGCGCTCCCCAAATCTCAATCCCTCCATCAGGGAGATTTGCATGGAGGGTCTCTGCTTGTACACATGAGGTAAGTGCTGCCATACACAATGGCCCCATTGGAGTGTGGATCATAGTTTATTTCCCCTCAAAGGTCCCTTCGACATCTACAGTGGCAATCACCTCAAATCTTCCCATCCTTTCACTCATTTGTACCCATTTTAACAAACACAGTCAGCTTGTTCTAGACTTATTCCGATATTGTCTGCTCACACAAATGGACAACACACATGTGAGTATACATACTTAACACCCAGGCCTATCCACACTGCAGCGTGGCTGAGCTATAGCTCCTGGTAACAGACCGGGGACTCGCTCGCTTCCTCCCCACGGCAAATAATTCAGTCAAGTGCTACCTCAGAAAAGGTGAAGCTCACAATGGATTTCTCAGATATTCAGCACGAAAACCACAGCTTTCCTCACCCAGAGCACCACCTATAATCACTGTGTCAGACTCCGGCTCTGCGGCGACCTCAGACAAGTTGTTCTTGGACAGGTACCACACCAGTGGCGGGAGTCACCCGTGCTAAAACTGGCAGTGTAAAGGACTTTTCTCCAGGCTGGTGTAAGAAAAAAAACGTCCTAGCTATCAATTCTGACAAGATATAATGGCTGCTTTTGGTCAATGACGTGTGTCCTATTTGTCATGTTTGTCATGTTAGCAAATGACTAGCTAACTGTAGTTTTCCTCATGTAAGATGTGATGATTAAAACCTGTCTAGTGTATTTTGCTGGATTGGAGAATTACTCTAGCCGTCAGAGGACCTGCAGAAGCTCCCGAATGTCTTTGTTTTACCTAAATCTACACAAAGGTTTCTACCTCTATATTTTGTTTTCATTTTACATATCAGCCTTTTATTACTCATAGCTGTTTTCCTAACCTTGATTCCCAGTCAGTGTGTGCTGATAATGACATTACCATGGCTATTGTGGTATGCTTCATGACTTCGATTGTTTGTTTGAACCCGTGCTTTGGGGCAGACATGATGGAGAGAGGAGCAAGATGGTGAAATATTTTATACTCTTGTCAGACTTCCTATAAATGAGGATCATAGACATAGCAGCGTTAAATTCAGTGGCTGTTGATCTTGCTGAGGTTTCAGACTTTGCTGCCATTTACAAACTTATCAAGTAGATAGATATTTTGCATTGCTACAGTCCCATTATTTTAATTTTAGAAGAATAATTCATTAGATTAATCAAAAATTTTTTGATTTTTGTCCATTTAATTTGTGGAACATATTCATATAGTGTTTTTAACTTGGAGGCAGGGCCTTGTTTGCACTGTCAATTTATGTCCAATAAAAGTGCTTATTTTTTCCATTGACATGTTCAGATTATTTTTGTCGGTGTCGGACAACTTACGGAAAGCATCCCTACAGAGATGGACCTTTTTTGTTAAAGAATAAGATCCCTTTTGTTTAACTAGAAACAGACACAAAATCAGCTCCGCCAATTCCACCAGACTCCATTCATTTAAACAGTAATTTTAGAATTGTAAAATAAACTTAATTCAAACAACAAAACTGACAAAACAAAACTCACAAACACTGTCTTGGTTTGTTTTTCCACTGTTCCAACTATCGCCAACTCTGGTCTTCTTGAAATAAACCCTTAATTCGCCCACTTAGATGTGAAAACGTGGGGGCTTTATACACGCTAAAATTGCTGTTTATTTATCTTTAACGAAAGGTCTATCTCTGTATGGATCCTTTCCATAAGTTCTCAGACACTTAGAATAATAATCTGATCCTGTCAGTGGCAAAAAAGAAGCACTTTTAGTGGATATTAATCGAAGGTGCGAACATGCCCCGGGTGGTTATACTGTAGACTGTTTCCCACTGCCGATTGCAGCGCTCTTGTTCAATACTGGACCAAATTACAAAAAATGTTGTTACAATTAGTCACTAGCCCTTTTTAAATAGGAATTGTGCAAACCTTTTTCAGCATTGGCAGTATAAAAACAAAACATAAACAGTGACGTGGGAGGGAAGCCGTGGCTAGTCAGTCCTTCGGCGATTCATTCGTAAGTCAGCCCGTTCTTCACAGTCCCCGTCATTAGACGGTTAATGGCCTCTTCGTTTGCGCGAGCAAGGAAGGTGCACAATTCTTTGTCTCCCCAGTTGCTCATCTTTACAGTGTCTGTCAGGTTTGCGTTTCCCTCTTGCTACTAGCTGCTCGCTAATTCTTGCTATCAGCTGTTTCCTGTTTATCCACCTACAGTGGGTCGCACGTGCGGCGTCATCAACAGCCCCTCCCATGGCGGAAAGCCGCCTCGTTCGTTTCAAACCAAAAAGGTTCCGCCAGTATGTCAACCCAAGAGGGGGAAAACTGGGCACCTCGGATCAACTCGCCAATCCGGCTCTGTGTGTCTAAACGCTTGCAGCTTGCCGGCAAAACGGCCCAACATTTGCCAAAAATCTGGCAGTGTAAAAGGGGCTACTTAGACATAAAAAATAGAGGCCAAGTTGAAAAATATTGAACTTACTAAACCTAAAGTTGAGAAATTATTTTCTACTTTTCCAGTGGTTACATTTGCAAATGTTTTTAAAGTCAAAATGTCTTTTAACATTATTGATTATTTATCCTCTTGTGTTTTCAGGTAATTTTCTGTAATCCAAAATTTTTTATTCAGGACTTTAATTCAGGAGGATCGTTTTTGAATTAGAGAGAAAGATGATTTCTACAAAAAAAATCCTGTTTATTATGACAATGACATGCTCATGGGGCAGGAAGACCTTACCTGGAAATAGCCATGTTCACGCGAGGCATGTGCTGAATATTTACACCGTAATTACCATTGCATGCGACATGTGATGCAACCTGGGGAAATCACTTTGGCCTGTGTTAATTGGAGTCTAACTGCTCTCCAGACTTGCGGCTGGTTAGGCATAATTTGGCCACGGCAGTCTGATCTATGTCAGCCCGCTGCATCCTAATCACAGCCAGATAAGAAAAACAGAGGGAGTCTCACAGAGCGCTGCACACACTGGAATATATTTTCACATAAACTGTATGGGGTGATGTGTTGAATGTTGAAGTTATTTTAATATTCTGGTGTGACTGATATCAACCACTGATAAACCAGGCTTTTCTATTTAAACGTGGCAGTGGGGTTAGAGAAATACTGATATACTGTACATTAAACCTGATGTGGCCACAACCAGCATCATGTTGTGTCTTAGATATATTGGATTACATATATTAGATTAGAGCTAAAAATATCATATACTATACATAAGCTGCTGGAGAAAAGATCCTTTAACAGTCTGCCCTGGATTTATCTTGAAGTGTTAGCTGTGTGAGTATGAATGAAAGTCCATTTTTAATATTATATAAGGTAAAAAGCTGGATACAGTTTCCTAAAACAAGACAAAAACCACCTCTTTCTTTCCACAGTCTTACATCCTGCCGGTCTTACACCGCCTCTCAGACGCTGGTGGGGAAGTATGAAGACATTAGCTTAATGTCTCAACTCCAAAAGATGTGGCTGATTTAAAACACCTAAAGGAAGCACATAACCATGGCAGCATTTGGCCTTGCCTTGGATAAATAAAAGGATATGGTTTCTGCAGTAGTGACAGTCTCACATTATATATACTGTAAATGTGTCATCATGCCTCCGCCTGTGCCCCAGAATGATAGTTTACCTGAACTGATGGAAATTAATGGTGATGTGTCACTGTATCCAAGGGCTTTTGGTTTATATATTTTGACTTCTGATTACGGCCTGCATAATCACAACTTCTTTTTTTTTTATTCCCTCCCAAACCGTCGCACGCGTTCGTGTTGACTTTGTGGTTTTCCTAAATTGGACTCTGGCTCCAGTTGGCTGAGTTTCCAAAGCAACCTTTAGCCTTATCTGCTACTGGTGGGGACAAACAATGAGGTCTTTTACTTTCGTGACTCCCTCTTTACCTTTCCACGTCTTTAAGTAAAAAGGCTATTAATGTGAATATGAGCTATATTTAAAAATGGGCAAACAATATTAATAGCTGACATTTCAAATATGGTGTAAAATATGGAATATAGTGTTTGAACTAACTGTGATATTTAGAATATATCCCATCATTTTGTTTGTATCTAGCTTACAAGACCTTGTCTGAACATAAACATACAGTAAAAGAACAGATATACTTCTCCACCATGTATAAATATCTTTATTTGAATACTGTTGGTAAAAAACATCTGCAATATAGATGTTTAATATTTCAGTATGAACTGTACAAAACTCCTCTATTTTTAATACTGTTATTACAACTGCTAGTCACACGTAACACATTTTTATTTCGAAACAAAACCCAAAAAAAGGATAATTTTGCAACAGTATATTGCTTTTTCTCTCCAGTAGTTCAGTCTTCCTAATCAAGCTTGTTTGAGGACAGGACATTTCCTCAGATGCTGTAATGATCAGTCGACTTAATGTATAGCCTTTCTGATGGATGAGGCTGTGGTTCATTGAGCTGAGCCAACTCCTGCAACACATAGGGGAGGAGATGTGTAGTGTTTTCCTTGGTTTGACTCCTAGGTCAGTACATTTGTTCAATGCAAAACGTCATTATTAATATAACAGGAAAGAGACCAGACGATCCCCTGTTAAGCCATAAAGCCATTCTTCAAAGCAAAATTTGTAATGAAGTACTTGATCCTGTATCTGCCACTATGACCCAAAGCTAAATGGCAAATTTGTTAAATCAGAAGGCTGTTTAAGACTTATGCACCATGATAGCAATGACATGAATAAATGTAAAATTGTGAAACAAAAATGTAATTCAATGTAATAATAATAACAATAAGAAGAGCTCTCTTCAGTGTTACTCACATTGGAGTTGCTGCCAAATTACACAAAAAATAAACACATTCACAGTTTGAATATGACGTTAATGATATGTGGCTTTGTCAAGACTTACGTCATTAAAGAGGAGAGCTTTCAGGGTAAACTTCCCTTTGGCTTTATGAAGTCTATAGCTCAGGTACCCTTGGGAGTCATGCTAATAAATTTGGTTAAACAGGTAACACACTTGTCTTTATACACGTGTGTTGCAACATGTGGCTTACACACTCAAAAAACAGGACAGGTGTAATCAATTTAGTAAATTCTCTCATATTGCACTATCGCTAACTGGTGCTTCCTCCTCAGGCTCCACCTCACTCAGCTGCCCGACAGACTCGCTGCTTCTTCCCACTTTAACCTGAATAGCCGCAGCATGACCTGAAGCACAGCCAGTTAGCCTCCACTAGCCTCCCAGCTAGCCCCACCTCTCTGTTTGGATCCAACCAGAGCACCGAGCCCTGGTTTGTTATACAGATTAAAGTGGGAAGAAGCAGCGGGTTTGTCAGGCAGCTGAGTGAAGTGGAGCCTGCGGAGGAAACACTGGGACCGTCTGGATGTAATAGTCCGTGGAGGTGCTGCGGTGCTCGGCTGCACAGATAGGAAACCCCTCGGCTGACAGGATGTACCACTCTCTCACTCTGCTACTTTGTTTATCTCATGCATTCCTTGGACTTCCGGTTTCCCTTTTTGTGTTACGTACGTGCCACTTGGCCGTCGGATGTAGTCCATGTAGTGTGTTCAAATGCAACTGACACAGGGCAACGTGAGGCAATGTAGACAACGCAACAGTTGGCTTTCGTCGCAGCTAGTTCTTTGATGTCGGTTTGGTGTGTCAGCACCTTTAAAGCGAATGCACCAGTGACATCAAGTGGGGGGCCAGTGGTCCCTTCCCTACTTTCCACCACATTACTACTGGCCTCCTTGCTTGAAACACACCCATTTACAAAAGCTGTCTTCATTTTGATCTTAACTACACAACTGTAAAGTTTTATGGCTGCATTTTGCACGGTTGCGCAACCCAGTCTCACTCCAAAGTTGTCAAAATCCGGCACTTGGTGACAAAAGTTAGGGTAGGGCAAGCGGGAAGGGTGGTGGATGGGTCCAATTACCACCGACTTTTAACCAGGAGGCCGATCTTTCCTTTTCATAAGATTGTAAAGCCAAACCCTGTTCTTTTGTCCTAAACCCCACCACATGCGAATGTTGTTCAAATGTAACCACGTGCATTTGTTGTTGAAGGGAAAAAGGATACATTTCCTGTTAAAACGGAAGTAACAGGCTGAAGTTGACAAGTTTGCGTCCCAGACAACAACAAACAACAGACCCAGGGTACCTTGCATGTCATATCTGGATGTTACGAGGTTGTGTGGAGTGAGAATGTGTTGGGTTGCGATGTTATTGCATTGACAGAATCTTTCCACACAAATAAAGACAGACATAAACACCTGGCAGAACAATCAAAATGACTTCTGTGGTAGTTCCCGCTACAATATGTGTCTCCAGGACCACATTTTGCCATAATGACTGACACACTCACAAACTTACAAGATGAAAACAGTACCAGCTGTTGCGACATTGTTGCGCCAGGTAATAATTTATTTAACTGCACATTTTTCAGAAATAGCAGCATTTAATCCTGATGGTTGAATTACACTCTTCCACACATTTTCATCTTATTATGAACACAAGTGAAGCTCACACATCCGTCCACATCCAATCACAATCCAGACTACTAAGATTCCCACGTAACTGCCACTGTAATAATATTCAGCCTGTGTCAGCACAGAAGTGTGAAAACAAATTAGGACTATGATTAATGAACACTTCTAACAACTCCCATACTGACCACGGTGATGGGACTCCCAGTAAAGACTGCCTCCTGCCTCCAGAGCTAACATTAACCCCTTCAGCATCAACACCAATGCTCCCTTGACTCTCATCAATCCAGCGCTGACAACTGTACAACTCGTTCTCCCAATCAGCACGTTAAAGGTCTCACTTCCATGATGCCTGTCTGCTGTAAGGCCATAAAAAGAGGAAAAAAGTAGACAGGGTTCTGTTTTAAATGTCTTATGGAAAGCATTTTTTCATTTTGTTTGTTTTTTTCATGTCCTCTTAAAAGGATGTTGTTAAGACTTGTAACCTCCGGATTATTTTTGGCTTTGTTGTTAACTGACAGGGTATCCTTCCCTCAACATGCATCAGTGTCCACACATAAACATCCTCGAGCAGGATCCACGTGTGCCAATGTACAGCATTTATTTATGTTATATCCCTGGTGGTGATGATCCTTCAGCACTTGACTAGAATGCAATCAAACCGAGTGTGTGTCAATATGAGCTAAAAGACATCTTTGTCTGCTCCACAGTTCCTCATCACTCACTTTTCTCCACTGATACTGTACAATAAGAGCAAGCAGGAGAGAACTAGCTGGCAGGGATGGTGTGCTCTGCGCTGACAGCCATGTTGGAGTTGATAGACACGACGTGTCAGCACCCAGATTGCCCTCAGAGAGCGATGACGGTGGCCTTTACAAGGATGTCTTTCTGCGAATTAGTCACTGGGCAAATATACAAAAGCTGCCCATTGCCTGGCAAGCAGATTGTCCATCAGTGCTTAAAGTCCCTCGATGCCAGTTTGGGTAATTACTGAACTTAAAAGGTCCAACTGATATCAAAGGGACATATTTTTACCCTGACCCACCTCCTGTTTTATTTTAATCATTATTTTTTTGTGCATCTCATCATCTCATCACACGGTGGCATCTGTCTAGTGAAGGGAGATGTTAGTAGTCCAGAGTAAACTGCTGTCACACACCTGTTTTACATCATAGCTTCACTAATCCATCTTCAAAAACACACTCAAAACACTGACTCGAACACAACAGCCCAAACTGAAAAACAAGGGGACAAGAACTGCACTAAATATAGACTTTTTACTTTCTAACTTGAAGTCTATGAGTGTGAAATCTAAATCATAAAACAGTGTGACGCTTTAGGGGGTGAAGTATATTGCTTACAATACAAGGTAATTACTCACATTCATCACTCTGGTTATAAATGGAAATCTTTTCCCTCCTCAAGGCAAGCTGTAAAGTAATATAAACATTTACCCATAACCCAGCTACTTTATTAGTATAAAACACACCATATTTGCTCAACCTGCAGCTCTTTTCCAAGCATGTATTATGCAGTAATCTGCCTATTTTACAGTAATAGGTTTTAAATGTAATAAAGAAACACCAAGGGCACGTTTTGCTGCATGGGAAAAGTCATAAATCACAGTGTGTCTGCAGAGTGACAAATTACTGATGTCATCAACATGGCATGCCAAAAGCAGAATCTTACCGTCGGCTGGTGCACACTGACTTTTGGGCCAACACTGCTCACAGCATGGTGGTAAAAGTCTGTGAAACAAAAAAACCCAATCCTATCCCATAGCAATTCCCACGGTTAGAAGTAGTGTACAGTATAGACAGTACAGGACTTGGATGGTAGACAAACATCTGCTGTGATACTTTGTGGCTTCCCGGATGCTTTTGATACAATTGATTACAAATTTACAATTGACCGATTTTTGACAGGTTAAGTTCGTGGCCTTTCTCACTGTCTCCAACAGCCAACACCCTCAACTCATGACATACCGACGCTTATTTAGTGGCCCTTACACATTACAGTGTGATGCTTTAGGTACCCCCACCCCCTCAGCACCAGGAATTTACGCTTGTTTCATGCATTGTATCTTTTTAAAATAAACTTCAGTTTTTACAGGAAATATACAGTTTCTGCTCGTTAAATGTATACAGTCTCTTTTAAAAAGACGACACCGTTTGGCTCAAAATAAGTATGTTTGTTACCAATGTAATGTAATGTCACGTGACATACATCACTAACACGGTATGCTACAAATACTAGCACACTACATTGTTATGAAAAAATATTCGATTGACTTTTGGTTTCACACGGGTTACAAAAACAGCAGTCTTCCAGGTGAAGGTCTGGAGTTTGTTTGAGCCGTCCATCTCCCCTGTCACCCACCATATGGGGACTCTCTCGTTCTTTATACCACAGCAGTTGCTCGAAGTGTCAAAAATACCGCTGCCCGGTGCATCTCATACCTACACCAAAGGGTGTCTCGGCACAGTGATGTCTGATGATGTCAAGGGCAACAGACCTAGCATCGGTATTTGATGAGTTGGGAGTGAGACCAGGTTTCTCTCTCTTGTTTTGTTAGGAGATATTAATTTCTATATATCTTGTAATGTGCCCAAAGTTCAGTGAGAGCCCTTCCCTTTTCTCTGTCTATGTTTGCTGTCAATCGAGAACATGGTGTTTCTGTTAATATGCAGATGACACACAGGTCTCCATGTCTGCCTTAACTGAACATCTCCATCCTGTTAACAACCTTCTTCAATGCCAAATCAATTAATGGCTCTAGTTTCATTCGCAAAATAAGGATACTTTTTTATTTGATTTTATGTAGGATCTTCTCATAGACATTTTTCTCACCTATATGTCTATATATTCTGGTTTTGTTTTGGTTGTCAAAGTTCTCTCTTAAAGCACAACTTTTTTCTCCCCCCTTCTGGAAGTGGCAAAAGATATATGCCTGCATGAAAACTCACCCTATCTTCAATGCCTCCAAGGACACTTTCTTGAAGTCATGTTTTTGCTTTTTGTTTTTTTTTTTGTTTTTTTTTACTTTAATCTTTCCTGTGAATGCCAACTTTCTCAATTTATCTGCCATATCCACTCTAGAAACTTTTCTTGGAAGCTTGATCCTGCTCCATCACTATGGTCTCATTCTCCCTTCCATTTTAATAATAATCTTTATTGCAAACTATCAACACATACAGTAGTATCAGAAGAATACAAATGAAAATTTAAAAACACAAAATAATACAAAAATACAGAATGAAAAGCACTGCCAAAAAGTAAAAGACAACTAAGATAAAACATATCTAATACAGGGAGCTTTCCCTGGCAGTGATAGGCTCAATCAGCATTGCGTGAACTTGTTTGGAAAGAGCTTGAATGTTAATTTATATGTAAAAGTCCTTTTTCTTGGGTCTTTTAACTTAACTCAGCATTACAAGAACATTCTAAATGACTGCTCTGTAAAGCATTAACTGCAAAAATATATGAACAGTAATTAATACACAGTGTACCCTCTGAAACTCTGTTATTAATAGTCCATCAAAACCTGCAAAACCACCAGTAGAAGAAGAAATGCCCCTAATTTCTTTAACGGGCCAGGGAATATTGAAATGAGCAATCCCACCCTGGTAGATGGTTACAAATGACGAAGAACCACTGGAAAGATTTCTACTCAGCACTCTACCTGTATAAGTGTGACTACTGTACAGACCAGAAATTATACAGAGACAAAAGTAAACATCTCTAAGCAATGTTTGCTTTACAGCACACCTCATTTACCATGAAAAAAGTTTACTGAATTAAGGAAAGACACGGTGAGAACGGGAAGTGGCGAAAGGAAAGGAAAGCTGAAAAACAAGAGACATAGGGCCAAGGAGAGATACCGAACATCATGTATGCACACATGAATTAATCTTTTAAAATTTATTTAAGAAAGTGTGCGGTTGTATTCCCTGGCAGCAGGCCACATCAGTCATACAGGTGTGAGATCTGATTCACTCAGATGCATGCTCGCCCACAGCTCCTCTCTGCCGCAACGTTCAGACATGTTTATTTGGACACAAGCCATAAATCCCAAGCTGTCGGGGAGGCATGGGGTGGGTCTGCGTATGGTGCAGGAGGCCTGTCCTGCTCCAATGATAATTTGTGGTGTGGTGCATGTTTGACGGCCTACAAAGAGGCCTCAGACTGCCACTGGCTGGCTGCACCTATGGCCACGTCCACTACAAATAAGCCAAGGACCCTTATTCTGCAGAAGGAAATATTTTATAATATAAAGTTATTTTCCTGAATTTACCTTCAGAGGTCTTGGGAAACTGTTTTAATTTTAAAAGTGTATATATATACACTCTGAGGGAGAGGAAGAATGAGTTCAGTGAAAGTAGGACGGTAGGTAATAAAAGAATTGGAAACCAAATTAAGTCTACAATAAAGCCACATGACATACTTTCTTGAAATGACATTAAAAGCTTCCTTCTAATAAACTCTACAAGTACAGAAATACAGAACTTTACATTGATACATGTTGAGCTGATCTTCAAAATTTTAATTGTGATTTTATGGGAACTCGTTGGATAGCAATAGGGTGTAAATTAATCCTATTCATGAATGATGTCAATGATAACCTCCCAATCTCCTTTGGGCCCTGTACCTCTTAACCTCTGCTCTCTTCCAGGTCAACACACTCTGGACAAAGTCAATTTCCTTCCAACACTCCCTCATCCACTCGCAGTGTTTATAGACCTCCCTCTTCAGGGAAAGGCTGCTAATTTAAAGCTATGCTTGTGTCACCTGGTGAACCTCATGCCCCAGGACCCCGATCGGAACTGCTATGGGTCAGAGGTGACTGTCTGGCCCCTAGCTTATCAAAGCTGTGTTTATTTAAAGTCTACGTGCAGCAATGGACGACAACAAACAGAAGGACCACAGGCTATGGAGCAGTTTATTGGCAAATCCTGGTTGGGACTACAGATTAGGCGTGTACTTTTCAGAGTGTATAGCTGTTGAAATGGCAGCATTGTCACTCTTAATCCTAGTGACGATGGCTTGCTTTGCTCTGGAATACTGTAAGGTGAATGCGCCTCGGCACCTTGTGACATTCACAGAGAACCTGCAGAGGGGCTGAACTTGGGTGCATGTTTACAGGCTTTCCTTGGATAAACAATCTGTCTTGATTGGCACTTACTTGAGTACCCCCTACAAATCTGACTTACATCTGAGCCACAGGCATGTGGAACATATGGATAGTTAACAGTTTTCAACCTCTGCTAATATATTTATGGCCAGAGGTAACTGTCAAGCTGAGAGACCAGAGCTGTCCAACTGGATTCCTTACATTCTCCCATTGCATAATGTCATAGATAAATCAAACATTTCTTCACACTTGTTATGCCTTTAATCCCAAAGCAAAAGATTATGGAAACACTTGTAACACAATACATCAAATACAAATACATCAGAAAAACAGCTTGGGGCTCCATGGAGCCTGCGGGCCCTGCTCTAGGCATTACTTGCTACAATTTATTGAGCTAATTACTAAGGTGCTGAAGAAGCAAAAAGAGGTCTGACAGATATATTCTGAGATTGTCCCAAGAAATACAACAGCATTTTTGTTTTGACCAAGAGTCCCAAAACATCATATGTTTACATCCAAGTGACAAAACCCTCTAAGAGCCCTAGTGATTCTGACAGCAGCATAGGAGGTAGTAAGTTGATGTTGTGATAGAGCATCAGTCCGCGTAGGGTGGAGGACAGAGTGGATGGTTGGGTCAACCAAAAATCTGACCGGAGGCTGCTGTTTGTTTCCCATTTCCCGCATGACCACAAGTGTGGCTTTAAGTGTTTATTAATGTAATCTTGACAACGAAGGCCCCAACAAAGTACTTGTTTGAAACCAAAGTATGGTCTGTCTTTAAACCGACCACTCAGTATTTTTTGTTTTATCTCCACCCTCTACTGGACTTTATGGGTGATACTGCACTCCAATCATGAGCATGCATTCGCCCTAAAAACTTTGCATAAACTTAGCCAATCAGAGCATACCTATCCAAATCGTGCAGTGCCCACAGTATACATAGGAGGCATATGACATCATCTGTTATCCTTTCATTTCCAGCAACCATGTTTGTACACTGATCAGTGTGGCTTTGTTGATGTTATGTCCCGACAGGGCGTTTATTCATCTGACTCCACCCACTGTACCCATCGAGTCCAGTAGAGGGCAAAGCTAATGTAAGATAGAATGAAGGTTACATTACTGTAACCCTTGTTCTATTAGCATGGGTGGAGCCCCGTCTAGGGCCTTGTTGCTCCCACACTGCTTGCTGAAGAGGGTGTAGGATAGCTGTCATATGCCTCCTATATATATCTCAAGGCAACTGAATCAAATGCAACTGGACTTAATTTTGTCTTAGAAGACGTTTCACCTCTTATCCAAGAGGCTTCATCAGTTCATGCTTGTCTGACTAGTCAGACTAGTTCCAGCCTCATGAGAGATAACTAGCGTAGTCAGAGATAACTATGACCTGGATAAATGAGAATATCCACAGGCTCATATACTTTGAGCTCCGCACATTTTAAGGTAGTCACGCCCTGATTTGCTGGCTGCATGTATGCAAAATTCAGTGGGCAAATGCATGCTCTTGACTGAAGGATAGTACTACCCATAGAGTCCAGTAGAGGGTAGAACTTGTGCTAATAGAACTAGGATTACAACATTGGGTTACAAGGGGGAGGGATTTAATTTTTCTCTAACCAATCAGTAGAGATCAACGACTCACCCAGAATCTGACGTCATTAGTATCCATGCCTCGGGGGTGCCGAAAACAAGCGAGCATTGCCCGTTTAAAATGTCTCTGTCGTCATGCACGCCCAGCTGCACCACCGTTAAATCCAGTTTAGCAGCTTCCTTAATTTGGTCCGCCATTAACGCGAGTAGTGGCGAAATACCTCAATAGCATCGTTAATGTGGTCTGTAGGATCTGTAGCGGTCACCATTGTTGCTATCCTCACCAGTTACCTACTGGCGTACAGCTTGACATCAGCGTGGCACTGATTGGCTAATCGCTAGACCTGCCCCCACCCCCGGCGTTCATTGGTCCGTCCATCGTTTGGACAAGATAAATCGCAAATTCATTGCAGTATGCCAGACCAGAGATGCAAGCCTACTCAGTTGAGTGGGTGGGGTCTATGGTCTGGAACCAGGCTACTTAACCATAGCACTGGTACATCATAAAACTGATACCTTACATATTTTGTCATTTGATTTGAAGGCAATTTTTGACCCATCATGTAAATCATACTGTAATATTAACCCATATGCCCTTATTATACATCTTAAAACATGGGATAATCCTGGATGATTCATGCTTTATTGGTTGAATACAACAACAATCAGTCAGTTAAAACGAGTAGGAAATAGGTACACTCTCCAGTGGCTTTTGGTGCTGATAGGTGGGTATACTGTAAATGGCCAAAGAGGTGGGTATGCCCTGTTTACCTGTGTGTACTCCCTACTACACCACTGGACATGAGTGTCATTATAACACTATTACTTATTATCTGGGTCTTTGTACATGAATATTTAAAAACATGATGAGATATCTAACATTATTTTGGTCAAAATCAATTGTGACCTCACAGGGAAGTCATTAGATCAAGCTTTGGGGACCGCCACACACGACTGTAACAGAGTATCCTGAGAAAAGGTGAGGTGTTAATCACGTTTGACCCAGCTTTGTTTTCCCACCAGTCTGCACTGTACGTAGCCACACATGGTGTCAGGGATGGCTCCCCTGGTTTATTTACTCTCATCTCTGAATCTCTGAGAGCTGTGTGTGGCCTCCATGCTCCTGCGCTGTAAAGGCACTGCCAGAGGAAACGTAACATTTTACAGTACTCTCTACTGGTGACAGATCTAACACACGTGGCTGGTGGAGCTCAGACACAATGAGAGAGATCTGTTTCAGACTTCGGCTGTGACTGTGGATGAAAGTATCCAGAGGTCAGGTTTGTATGTTAACCAATGGAAGTATTTCTATAAAACCGTAATGTTTTAGTGATGACAAAACTTGACTGCTAAGCATTTCTGAAAAAAAAAATCCTAACTGATATCTGATTATTTTTCAGCATATTAAATTCCATATATAAGTGGCACACAAGAGTGCACTGTTTAATGTGAAACCACTGCCTGACCAGAAGTTTAACTTCCCTTTTAATAATGAACAGATCCATGTGGCGCTCTGCAGCTCTATATGAGAGGTGGAGGAAAGTCACCCCCTTTGTGCTTCACTTACTGCTGGCAGTATCAGGTCACCCATCCTCTGCGGGATTGATTTAGATGATCTCTCCTTCCCAGCCTGCTGTGATTGGCAATGGAGGCAGGTTTTTATTATGCAGTGGCAGGACCTGACTCCATCTCATTATGAAGTGTGGAGGGGGGATAGAAGGAGGAGAGGTAAGGGCAAGGGCGGGTGGACTGGGATAAGTTCCCCTTTGTGTACACACAAGGAGGTAAAAGGCAGACTGTATGCAGTGGCTAGGGGATCACTCGAGTGGCTCCACGGGTCCTGTCGCGTGGCCCTGAGGCTTTCCTTTGGTTAGCACGCTCAGCCCTCCCTGTTCACAGCTTTAGAAACGTACCATACAGTACGGCCACCCATTGCTCTGCCTCTCGTTGACACTCATAAAAGGAGAATACCAGCTGTTGTTAAATGATAACAGTAATTTTGAAAGTGGGTTTGTTGTATGTGCACATTTTATTCCAGTTACTGAGGTTAATCGGGTTATGGGAAGGTCATGGTCAATGATTTGGACAATTTACCAGTCAACTTAAATTTGGTGGAAATGTTACCCCAGGCCTAGTTTTTCTTCAGGTTGGCCTTATAAGTTGCTAGTGACGCAATGCAAAGTATTCGCACACCAACTTTATCAGTTCCTCCATTGTGTCTTCTTAATGCATCCATGATGCCCGCTATTTGATCGACAAAGGCCAGATGGCAGAAGTTCAACACAGTGAGCAAAATCTGTGTGCATTCACGTGGTTGCAACTACTTAATACCCGTACTGCCATGTTTGAAACTGCTGCCCCTCTGACGCTTTCCCCTCATTGAAATGACTGGAACTGGCAAGTTACCACACAGCAATGTAAAAGCCCCATTACTTAAAAAGCTATGACAAAAAGGAACCTGCTTCTGGCTATTTTGCAACAGAAGTAGTACGAGTATATTCCTGTCACCCACTATTACTAACACCCAAAGCCCAGAAAGAAAGACAGGAATATGGTGTGTGTAGACAGAGGGGGGCACATGCGTTCGTCAATGATGTATCATCTTGTTATTCCCTCTTAATAACCAGTTCATCATTCATTTCTTTATGATGTTGAATAACCTCAGCGGAGACAAGATGTAGAGATGTCTTGCAGAGCATTTGTGAATCAGTTCTGTGCAGATACAAGACAGTTGTGGTTTACAAGCTCAGCAGCTGAGTATAAAACGAGTTGGTAGTGAATCTGTTTCCTTGCCCTGTTTTTCTCTCAGTTCCTAAACTGGAGAAACCCAACGTGAGAGTTTTGAGGGACTATGTTTTACGTTCCCTGCTAACCGTCTCAGACATTCACCCCTTCCTATTGAGAAGGGCATGCGTGGGCACATGTGGTCTTAATTACGATGTTATATGATGCAAAAACACTATGGCACAGAGAATCAATGAGGTATGAAGTTTTGCCATGTCCTCTTTCAGATCCCATCATTCAATCCAGGAAACTTGGGCAGAATGCTGCTTTTTTTGTGCCTTCCTCAGCACACACCACTTCCTGTGTTTGACTGTAAACGCTTAATGAGTTGTTAGATGCATATAATAACTGCAAATTATTATGGAGAGTGACTGTTGTCCTTTAAAAAGGTTACATCAGTGTCTGGCAAGCAGAGCCAGAGAAACTCTGCACTGCATTGAGCACTTGAAGCGTGTTTCACCTGGGACATACTATACTATGACTTTTTTTCATGATTTTGGACGACATGCTATACTATAACTTTTTTCATGATTTTTGAAAACATACTATACTATGACTTTTTTTCATGAAGCTCAGAGTAAGTTTAATCAGGACGCCTTTCTTTGTGCTCATTCATTCAACTCTCCCCATCCCACTCCCACTGCTTCCTCAAATTAGCTGACTATGGGTGTCCACTCAAATCAAACGTTGCCACGATCTCTCTCAGCCAATCAGGATGCCACTGCAATATTTAAATCTGCTCTCTCTTCTGCTGCTGTCAGCCATCATTTTAAGCAGAATCTTTGTGCCCTCCTCCACCCGGATCACCTCCAGCCATCGTATCCAGAGTCCAGGACAAGCTCAGCAAAGGCTCATTCCTCTACTCATCCAGATCATCAGAACTTCTCCATCTTCCTCTCATCTCATCTTCACCACCTCTACCACCACCAGCATCTAGACCCCGGGGAGGGGTTCCATATTTAACTATGGATTCATCACCCGCCTTAAATCATACCATCTCTACGGGGTCTGATTGCCAAAGACTTTTCACATTTTGCATTCCTGTGTGCACATGTTAATAAATCTTCTTTTTACTAAAAAAAAACGCGTCTCTCCTGATTGAAATGATGTTGGACGAAATGATATACAATGACTTTTTTTCATGATTTTGGACAACATGCTATACTATGATTTTTTTTTTTAAAGATTTTGGGCAATATACTATACTATGACTTTTTTTCATGATTTTGGGCGACATACTACACTATGCCTTTTTTTCATGATTTTGGGCGACATACTATACTATGACTTTTTTTCATGATTTTGGGCAACATACTATACTATGACTTTTTTTCATGATTTTGGGCGACATAATATGACTTTTTTTCATGATTTTGGCGACATACTATACTATGACTTTTTTTCATGATTTTGGGCAACATACTATGACTTTTTTTCATGATTTTGGATGACATACCATACTATGACTTCTTTTCAGGATTTTGGACGACATACTATACTATGACTATTTTTTCATGATTTTGTTCGACATACTATAGTAACTATTTCTTTGATGATTTTGGGTGACATACTACACTATGACTTTTTTTCATGATTTTGGACGACATGCTATACTATGATTTTTTTTAAAGATTTTGGGCAATATACTATGCTATGACTTTTTTTCATGATTTTGGGCAACATACTATGACTTTTCATTATTTTGGGCGACATACTATGACTTTTTTTCATGATTTTGGGCAACATACTATACTATGACTTCTTTTCATGATTTTGGGCGACATACTATACTATGCCTTTTTTTCATGATTTTGGGTGACATACTACACTATGATTTTTTTTCATGATTTTGGACGACATGCTATGACTTTTCATTATTTTGGGCGACATACTATGACTTTTTTTCATGATGTTGGGTGACATACTATACTATGACTTTTTTTCATGATTTTGGACGACATACTATACTATGCCTTTTTTTCATGATTTTGGGTGACATACTACACTATGACTTTTTTTCATGATTTTGGACGACATGCTATACTATGACTTTTTTTCATGATTTTGGACGACATACTATAGTAACTATTTCTTTGATGATTTTGGGTGACATACTACACTATGACTTTTTTTCATGATTTTGGACGACATACTACACTATGACTTTTTTTCATGATTTTGGGCAACATACTATGACTTTTTTTCATGATTTTGGATGACATACCATACTATGACTTTTTTTCATGATTTTGGGCGACATACTATACTATGACTTTTCTTCATGATTTTGGATGACATACTATACCTTGAGATTTTTAAATGATTTTGAACAACATACTATACTATGACGTTTTTTCATGATTTTGGACAACATGCTATACTATGACTTTTCTTCATGATTTTGGATGACATACTATACCTTGAGATTTTTAAATGATTTTGAACAACATACTATACTATGACGTTTTTTCATGATTTTGGACAACATGCTATACTATGACTTTTTTCATGATTTTGGACAACATACTATACTGTGACTTTTTTTCATAATTTTGGACGACATGCTATACTATGACTGTTTTTTTCATGGTTTTGGGCGACATACTATACTATGACTTTTTTTCATGATTTTGGGCAACATACTATACTATGACTTTTTTTCATGATTTTGTTCAACATACTATGACTTTTCATTATTTTGGGTGACATACTATGACTTTTTTTCATGATTTTGGGCAAAATACTATACTATGACTTTTTTTCATGATTTTGGGTGACATACTATGACTTTTTTTCATGATTTTGGATGACATACTATGACTTTTTTTCATGGTTTTGGGCAACATACTATACTATGACTTTTTTTTCGTGATTTTGGGCGACATACTATGACTTTTTTTCATGATTTTGGACGACATACTATGACTTTTTTTCATGATTTTGGGCAACATACTATACTATGACTTTTTTTCGTGATTTTGGGCGACATACTATGACTTTTTTTCATGATTTTGCATGACATACTATGACTTTTTTTCATGGTTTTGGGCAACATACTATACTATGACTTTTTTTTCGTGATTTTGGGCGACATACTATGACTTTTTTTCATGATTTTGGACGACATACTATGACTTTTTTTCATGATTTTGGACAACATACTATACTATGACGTTTTTCATGATTTTGGGCAACATACTATACTATGACTTTTTTTTATGATTTTGGACAACATACTATACTATGACTTTTTTCATGATTTTGGGCAACATACTATACTATGACTTTTTTCATGATTTTGGGCAACATACTATGACTTTTTTTCATGATTTTGGATGACGTACTATGACTTTTTTTCATGGTTTTGGGCAACATACTATACTATGACTTTTTTTCATGATTTTGGGTGACATACTATGACTTTTTTCATGATCTTGGACAACATACTATGACTTTTTTTCATGGTTTTGGGCAACATACTATACTATGACTTTTTTTTCGTGATTTTGGGCGACATACTATGACTTTTTTTCATGATTTTGGACGACATACTATGACTTTTTTTCATGATTTTGGGCAACATACTATACTATGACTTTTTTTTCGTGATTTTGGGCGACATACTATGACTTTTTTTCATGATTTTGGATGACATACTATGACTTTTTTTCATGGTTTTGGGCAACATACTATACTATGACTTTTTTTTCGTGATTTTGGGTGACATACTATGACTTTTTTTCATGATTTTGGATGACATACTATGACTTTTTTTCATGATTTTGGACAACATACTATACTATGACGTTTTTCATGATTTTGGGCAACATACTATACTATGACTTTTTTCATGATTTTGGACAACACTATACTATGACTTTTTTCATGATTTTGGGCAACATACTATACTATGACTTTTTTCATGATTTTGGGCAACATACTATACTATGACTTTTTTTCATGATTTTGGATGACGTACTATGACTTTTTTTCATGGTTTTGGGCAACATACTATACTATGACTTTTTTTCATGATTTTGGATGACATACTATGACTTTTTTTCATGGTTTTGGGCAACATACTATACTATGACTTTTTTCATGATTTTGGGCGACATACTATGACTTTTTTTCATGACTTTGGACGACATACTATGACTTTTTTTCATGATTTTGGGCAACATGCTATACTATGACTTTTTTCATGATTTTGGGCAACATACTATACTATGACTTTTTTCATGATTTTGGGCAACATACTATGACTTTTTTTCATGATTTTGGATGACGTACTATGACTTTTTTTCATGGTTTTGGGCAACATACTATACTATGACTTTTTTTTCGTGATTTTGGGCGACATACTATGACTTTTTTTCATGATTTTGGATGACATACTATGACTTTTTTTCATGGTTTTGGGCAACATACTATACTATGACTTTTTTTTCGTGATTTTGGGCGACATACTATGACTTTTTTTCATGATTTTGGACGACATACTATGACTTTTTTTCATGATTTTGGGCAACATACTATACTATGACTTTTTTTTCGTGATTTTGGGCGACATACTATGACTTTTTTTCATGATTTTGGATGACATACTATGACTTTTTTTCATGGTTTTGGGCAACATACTATACTATGACTTTTTTTTTCGTGATTTTGGGCGACATACTATGACTTTTTTTCATGATTTTGGACGACATACTATGACTTTTTTTCATGGTTTTGGACAACATACTATACTATGACGTTTTTCATGATTTTGGGCAACATACTATACTATGACTTTTTTCATGATTTTGGACAACACTATACTATGACTTTTTTCATGATTTTGGGCAACATACTATACTATGACTTTTTTCATGATTTTGGGCAACATACTATACTATGACTTTTTTTCATGATTTTGGATGACGTACTATGACTTTTTTTCATGGTTTTGGGCAACATACTATACTATGACTTTTTTTCATGATTTTGGATGACATACTATGACTTTTTTTCATGGTTTTGGGCAACATACTATACTATGACTTTTTTCATGATTTTGGGCGACATACTATGACTTTTTTTCATGATTTTGGACAACATACTATACTATGACTTTTTTCATGATTTTGGATGACATACTATGACTTTTTTTCATGGTTTTGGGCAACATACTATACTATGACTTTTTTCATGATTTTGGGCGACATACTATGACTTTTTTTCATGGTTTTGGGCAACATACTATACTATGACTTTTTTTTCGTGATTTTGGGCGACATACTATGACTTTTTTTCATGACTTTGGACGACATACTATGACTTTTTTTCATGATTTTGGGCAACATACTATACTATGACTTTTTTCATGATTTTGGGCGACATACTATTGACTTTTTTCATGATGTTGGGTGACATACTATACTATGACTTTTTTTCATGATTTTGGACGACATACTATACTATGACTTTTTTTCATGATTTTGGACAACATACTATACTATGACTTTTTTCATGATTTTGGATGACATACCATACTATGACTTCTTTTCAGGATTTTGGACAACATACTATACTATGACTTTTTTTCATGATTTTGGACAACATACTATACTATGACTTTTTTTCATGATTTTGGACGACATACTATACTATGACTTTTTTCATGATTTTGGACAACATACTATACTATGACTTTTTTCATGATTTTGGATGACATACCATACTATGACTTCTTTTCAGGATTTTGGACAACATACTATACTATGACTTTTTTTTCATTTTTGTTCGACATACTATACTAACTATTTCTTTGATGATTTTGGATGACATACTATACTGTGACTTCTTTTCAGGATTTTGGACAACATACTACACTATGACTTTTTGTCATGATTTTGGATGACATACTACACTATGACTTTTTTTCATGATTTTGGATGACATACTATACTATGACTTTTTCTCATGATTTTGGATCACATACCATACTATGATTTTTTTTTTTCATGATTTTGGATGACACGAGTTTGGACTTCATGCTATACTATGACTTTCTTTTCATGATCTTAGACAACCTATTATACTCATGATTTTTGACGACATGCTACACCATGACTTTTTTCATGATTTTGGATGACATGTTATACTATGACTTTATTTTCATGGCTTTGGACGGCATGCTATTGTATGACATTTTTCATGATTTTGGACATAATCAGATCAAATCAACTTTATTTGCACAGACTCAAAGGTCCAGTAAAAACATACAACAACACATACTATACTATGACTTTTTTTTCATGATTTTAGACAACCTATTATTCTTTAACTTTTTTCATAATTTTGGACGACATACTATACTATAACTATTTTTCATGATTTTGGACAACATACTATACTATGACTTTTTTTTTCATGATTTTAGACAACCTATTATTCTTTAACTTTTTTCATAATTTTAGACGACATACTACATTATGACTATTTTTCATGATTTTGGACGACATACTACACTATGACTTTTTTTCATGATTTTGGACAACATGCTACACTATGACTTTTTTGCATGATTTTGGACAACATACTATACTATGACTTTTTTGCATGATTTTGGACAACATACTACACTATGACTTTTTTTTCATGATTTTGGACAATATACTACACTATGACTTTTTTTTCACGATTTTGGACCACATACTATACTATGACTATTTTTTCATGATTTTGGACAACATATTATATTACTAACTGATCTAACCCCCAGCAGAGGTCCGGAGCAATGGAGTGGCGATAACATGTCTCAACTTTGTCTATGAGCTTTAGTATATGAAGCCCAGCATGATAGTGGTGCTCCACACAGACCTGCCACCCTCAGCCTGCCTTTCAGCACCTTCTGGCCAACAGAAAGGGCTTCTTTGTTCAGCCGTGTGCTTGTGACGTTCACTCAAGCCATGCTTCCATTAGCAACAGCCTGCCAAATAACCAGGGATTGTGATGGAGCCTAATACCCACTGCATATGTAGTATTTACTTAAGAAGGAATAGAAAACTGTCCCTCCTATAGCGTCCAGACACAAGGCTACTGTTATAACTCACCTTAGTCACACTCACTGCCTTTTACCAGCATGATTGACTGATTGATTTCACCAGTATAGGGTTGCCCCATTTCTATATTTTTGATTTATTATCATCATCCTCACAGGGTTGATAATGATTAGACTGTTAACTTATTAATTCTCATTTTAAAGAATACCATGAAGCTAAAAAGATTAAGGTCAAAATGAAAAGTGTCCCACAGCTGACCAGCAGTAGCAGTTTGATTTAAAATCTTTGGTCCAGCTGTACAATCTTCCATGTAGTCAGAATTTTAGTTGAGCCAGCAGACTTTGCTACACACATTCAAGAAATTCATATTTTATTTGAGTCACCCAAAAGGTGTTTTATTGCACATGAAACACAATCCTGTACAAACATAACGAAAAGTTAACTTAAATTTCCCAAAACTTCTAGGAAGACTAAAGAAGTGACACCCTGGATTTGATTTGACCTGCAGTATTTTTCCACTGGGTAGACCTGATATTCCATGACCATGTTCAAAAATAAAGTATGCCAGTCTTTTGCTTATTTTACTTGGATACAGTGACACAGATTCTCTTATCACAGCTTTCCTTTTACTCACATTGTCCCGGTATAGACTCCTACAGTATGTGAATTGAATCCAGGCGCTCAATTCAAACATGTCTCAGAGACAGACTCACCTGCTGAGCCAAGTCTACAAGTATATGGAAATAAAACAATATTCAAACATCTCTTTTAAAATAAACATTTGCACTTGGTCGACATAGCTGGCAAATGCTCTTCTACGCTGTCTCTATTTAAGGAAATCCAATAGGTCTCTTCATATTTTCATGGATTACAATGATGGCCATGCAACATAAAATCATTTCATTAAAATGATTTCTACTTCAAATAAAAAAAAAAAAATTCAGCCATCTTCTTCTGCCTTCACTATGTATGTAGGTGCACAGCGTAGAGTGCAGCTGACCTTTGAGATTTTTAATCAGCTAAAATTATGAAAACATCAAATTCCATTGAGCAAACATTTTTAATGATAGTGATTACAAATCAGATTAAACACTTAAAACAATGGCGATATAACTATAAACCAAAGGTGCTGTGAAAATTTATTATTGGATTAACAGATGAACTGATGGAAATAGTATTCCATCTCTTGTCCCCATGATAATTTGCATAACTTGAATTATGGGTGTGACCTCTAGTGCTAAACTGGAACCAGCAACGATTAGTTTAGCGCTTTCCTGTAAGCTAATTGTCTGTCCCAAAGCAACTGGGACATAAAACATGGAACACACCACCTGTTACACCTCAGATGTCAGATTATATCCGTAATCTCATTCTTTCGGTCATTACCCATAGCTCATGACCATAGGTGTAGGCTGGGACGTAGATGGACCAGTAAATTGAAAGCTTTGCCTTCCAGCTCAGCTCCCTCTTTACCACGACAGGCGTCTGCAGTGATACGCCCATGTTATTGCAGAAGCTGTGCCAAACCGCCCATCCATCTCATGCTCCATTCTAAGCTCAGATTTGGAGGTGCTGATTCTCGTCCCAACTGCTTCACACCCTAGTGTAAAGGTCACGGTGTGATGAAGCCAATAGAACCACATCATCTGCAAAAAGCAGAGATGCAGTCCTGAGGTCACCAAATTGGACCCCTTCCTTCCCCAAACCGCGCCTTGAGATCCTGTCCATGAATATCACAAACGGAATTGGAGACAAGGGACAACCCTGGCGGAGGACAGTGCCCATCGGAAATGTATGCGGACACAGCTCTCACTTTGGTTATACAAGGACCAGATAGCTCATAGCAGCAACCCTGGTACCCCGTACTCCTGCAGTACCCCCCACAAGACTCCCCTTGGGATGTAGTGGTAAGCCTCTCCAGCCTTCCATCAGCTGATGACTCCTAACCACCTGTAGAAAATGAGGAGGAGAAAAAAAGGGATCAATATTGTTGAGACAGAATGACTTGCTGTTCCGTTTGTCTTTTTATTTACCAAAGCCTGCTATTTTCCACTTTTACAATCTTCTTTGTTTGCTTGACCAATTTTATCTGCATTGAATTTCTGGGGAAAACAAACAAGGTTACAGAGCCTCATAAAGGGGCCTATTCTTAACATTTCATTTAAGAGAAAAAAAAACCAGGGTCATTTTTGTGTATTTTTGTCCAAGACGGGAAACCCTGCCCATCTTCATTTTTACTGGAACGTCTCTCTTGGGGATTCGCTGTACACGTTAACTCTCAAGGTCCAAGGATGCTGACTCTACTTGTGTTTCTGACAGACATTTGCCCATTTCAGGTACTAAATATCCACAAATGCTTGTCATTTGATTATCTGCTCAGATAATCCATAGTACATATCAAACAGTGATGTAACCAAGCACATAGGAATTCCTTAGTCCTTTACCTGACTTAAACTGTCCTAGCAAACACATACTGAAAAGATGCATAACATATTTGAAAATATTAATTGACAGAACCACCAAATACTATGCTTTTTCTGTTTGCTAGACTGATGACAACCAGTGTGTGTGATACAGCCACCCACTCATTTGGACACACTCTTTTCTGTTCAGAGGTGTAACACAAATTTAGGCATAGTTCTGGTAAAATGTAAATTGTGGTTAAACATGAACTGCCCTATTCAAACCTAGGCAGGGCAGTCACCGCAGAGAATATTTTGGTTCATTTTCAAGACCTTCCGAATAGTTAAAGAAAAGTAGTGTGTGTTTTGTTTATTGGTGGTAACTGTCTTAGTAACCAACTGTCAGATGTTGAAATTAAGCCTTGTTTTACATGCTTTTAAAAAGTCTGACCACTTTGGTGAGTCCAACATACTTGGTTATAAATCTTGCAGGTACTGGAGAGAGATGCCGCACATGCATTAATTTTTCAGGCCCACCGCACACCTTTCCACAGGACTACACCAACAAAACAAGGAGTGTGGTCAGGTTTTCCAGTCCAGCCTAATTAAAGGGGAGGAATATGAAACATGTGTCCTGTGCTTACAAAGGGCTGTGGTAACCAAATGCATCACCAAGATCAACACTTATTTCAACAACCAACAGCCATGTCGCTGTTTACAGAGAGCCATATATTATAATGAAGAAAGGTTATACTATGAAGGCAAAGCTGAAATGCAAGTGGAATTAATTGCCTATTATGAATACTGTTGATATTTTTATTCGTATTTCTTTATGTCAGTATAATCTCACCACTTTGGTTGTTGGCAGTAATGCACCGTTAAGCTCTTATGACCAGCAAACATGAAGCCACTGTGCTGAAATTATTGTGACTACAAATCAAATATTCTGAAAATTAAAGATGAATTAAATCAAACACAATACATTTGGTCATTTTAAAGTGAATAAGAAACTGTCTAACTTTGGGAGGGCATTATTTTTAGATCAAAATATGTTACTCATTCAAGAATAATTTGATTTACTATTTAATAATCCCTTATGGTGAGTTGTTTGTTAATGTATTAAAAACCACTCAAAACGGATATAAGTTAATGTGGATCATGTGACCAATGCCCTGCTGAGTATAGAAGGAAGTAGTCCGCATAAGGAGGCAGGTTAGGGTGATGGATATGTCACAAAGCACAGGACTTTCTCCCAGGACTTTCCTCAAGAGACTCATATCGGAGCTGTGTGAAACCAAGTGAACTTTGAGTCATTTTAAGGTACTTTGTCACCATTTTTCCCCCCTAAAACTATCCAAAGTAACTTTACTTGCCTAAACCTAAAGACACCTTAACATGTTACTTTTCCTAAAACTCTACTTAAGTCTACTTGCTTAAACCATATCTACGTAAATTTACATGTAATGTCTTTTGTGGGGCACTAATTTGTTAGAAATCAGATGAACCTTTGTGTGTGCATTTTTGTAAGATAGCATATGAATCTTTGTATGAGGATACGTTGCCTCGGTACCAAGTCGATGCCAAATTTCTGAAAACATGACAAGCTACTTGTTTTTCTCCAGCACCGGTGGTACTAGGGATGCAATTCTTACAGACCTGACAGAGCAGCATTAATGCCTACAAGTGTTCTAGTCTGCCATTACATGCCAAGAAAGAAGAAGAATGCCTACCAACACAAAAAAACAACAATTACACAAGTTTAGCTGTAGCAATGGCTTCATCTTGACTCGTCAAAAAGAGGTTAATGTCTTTTGTTATTTTTTTTGCAATAGGAGTGCAATGTATTTACACAACGCTTCAAAGTGCCAGCAGAGTGACGAGGAGGAGCATGTATTGTGTTCTGAGTACTAAGAGTTGAAAAATGTTCAGCTTTGGGTAAAATGCTGCGCTCCTCACTGTCGCTTTTTACCCAGCCATCCAATCACAGTGGAGGAGGGATGGGACAAGTAGTGTACCACAAAGACCAAGCATCCCATTTCACATGTACAAGTGCTGAACAACAAAGACAGTGGAGGAGAAATATGTTAATATAGTGTAGGCAATATAAGTTACAATGTAACTGTAATGCAATCAAGAGCAACAAGGAACCTGATGTTTCTCGTGGTGTTTCTTTGAACTGGAGTAGTGGCTGACCTTCGTGTATAATGAGCCTATTCACACAATAATTGCTACATAGGAATACCTTGGGTAAACTAGTAAAGACGTATCAAAAACAATCAGGTGGTCGCAGTAAATCCTTGCCTCTCTGTGAGGAATTGGGAACAGAGGTGCTCAGTGAAAGTTTCAGTCCCATCTGCCAGCGAGCCCATCAGGACCTGGAAACCACACTGCTTTCTCTCACAAAAAGTCTGAAGGAATGAAGAGTGGGTTGGTTCCTGGGAGGTTGTGGCAGGACCTGGCTCACCTCAGCTCATCTCGGCCTGCGATACGCTCCAGTGTAAAGTATAAACTTCTAAAGCAATAAGGGTTTTTGAGAATTTGCATGGTTTTAGAGGAACAACTTGATATCATGTCAGGGGAACTGGAAGAGTTGGTGTGTCTATTTTGAGATTTCCTTTACCTCATAATTCAAAGGCACTGATTAAAACATGAATGCCCTTTTGAAAGCTGAGTCATGTTGGGAGTGCCATTCCCGTATTTCCCCTGTAACACCCTTGGAACGAGGGTCGACTCATACTTGAGCCCTGCCGTGAAGTGAGCAGTATCCCATACTCATGATGAATGAGGCTCCTAGCAGGACGGTGGCAAGGAGGACAGCTCCAGTGTTATCGCACAGCGTCTTGAAGCACTACACTTCTGAGGGCCCACTCACCTGGGAGGGTCCAGAGCATTAGGGCCTTCATCAATCACACCTAAGCCGGTCTCCACAGGCAGTAGCATGGACAGGCCTGACACAGCATTAAACAGCAAGCTACTCCCAAAATATAACTGGTAACTTTAAGTTCTGACCAAAAGGCTCTGTTGGGAAAAGTATTGGTATCACTGTTGCAAAGATAAGCAAGAAACTGTTTGCTGTTAATTAATAAAGTTAGAAAAGCAAGGGACCTTTTACTTTTGTTTGTACAATGCTGAAAAGTTACTGTTCATGCAAAATAAACACTTCATTGTTATGATAATATTAAAGTAATAGGAATCATTACTCAAACAAGACTTCTCATAATTCAAATTGAAGCAATGTGGATTTTATACAAGGCCCACGTTTAAACCTTCACAAACCTACTTGTCTGTGCTATAATTGGTCTTTGGGGACTCCCAATGGCTTTTCATAGAGTCATATTATCCTTGCCGTTGCCGGACGTTTTTCAAAGCTCGAGCAATCAATGCGGAGTTAATGAACCCAGTCCTGGGGCTCCTGTAGCCCACTGGAGGCACACGTTGAGAGGCCCCTATACCTGAGAGATCCATTTAAGGGTGAGATATTCCAAGCGGAAAAGCCTATTGGTAGCCAGGCCACAGTTTATAGGGGTCAGAACAATTGGGAGAAAAGCACACCCAATCTTTCAGGGGTCCAAATGCGCAGTAACACTGTCAACACACAAGGGAGAGCAGGACCCCTGAGGGTCGGTCATAGGGCAAAGCCTATGCCAGAGCCTCTCACCTTCTCCCATAAATCCTTACAATCTGAGCTCCTACTGAATGTTGTAGGAAGGTCAGGTGTTTGGGGCTTTCTCTGGAGAGGCCAGAGTTGTCCTGTGCACGCCTATCACTGTCGCAGAGAGACCCTTCAAACTTTTGACCTCTTCAACTGCATGCTACTGGTTACATTTGATACTTGAAGCAATGGCGATTGCTCCTGAATGGCAGTGTCAGTAAATACACTCCCAGCCCAGGCATGAAGAAAGAATGTTGTATGTTTCTGCAAACCAGGGATACGTTTGTACGTCTCATACGTATCAAAGCAACATTTCTTATGTGACTTAGAACTGATTACGTGTAAATGTGCTGATTTTGTCATCAGGAGGTGGAGCAGTTAATGGATGGCATCACACCAAGACCACTCTTCATGATCAATTAACAGTAAAGGTGGCACCAACTGGGTATTTTAAAAAATCCAAATCATGATCTTTTCCTAACCATAACAAAGTGTTTTTTGTGCCTAAATATAACCACACGTGAAGCACGATGTTGTCGAAATTTAAAGTTTCAACATATCGGCAAATGTTGTACAGAAACGTACAATGCCAACTTTTATTGCAGTGATTGGGTTCAACCGAAGTTCAAAACATGACCGAATTATCAAAAACCTGTGGAAGAGAAAAAAACTGAATGTCAAGCTATTGTTGAATAAACTTGCTTTGTTTTTAAGGCTGCCATGGGTTTAACTTGCCCATGGCCATTGTCCATTGTGAAAAAAAGAAATGCACTTGTGTTACTTTTTTCAATAAAACCTCCCACCAAATGGCCAAAGCTGTCCAATGAGCCTTCCAGCACACTGCGGTACATTGTGGTACACTGTTATGTACCCTGAGCAAGGTGTGCTGTGGTATCTGGCATCTGTTTTTTCTAAGAGGTGGAGCGTGCCTGTCTGCTGTCTGCTGGTCCGGCTTCGGAGGCTGTGGGAGAATAGGAGAGTGAGCAGCTATTTGGCTTGGCCCGGTCAGGACATGTGTACTGCACTACAGCGCGCTGGATAGGTGGATGTGGGCACTGGAAGTTGGCATGGTACATTCATACTCATTATGACAAGCGCACACACGCACATGTCCACACACCACACACAGACAGATGGACACATACACACACACACAGCACCTCTGGTGGATCCATTCCCAGAATATTTTGGAACTCAACCAGCTGCATGTACTGTATAGAGTGTATGCAGGTTGGCCGTTTGGTTTGGCATTGCCAGTAGACTGGAAACATGTCATGTGACTTCTGGAAAAAGTGGTTCCCACCAGCCTTATGTCTACATGCCAAACTGAGACATGGGCGATAGAATGCAGCACAGTCTGTGACTATTACAAGCTCCAAAACAAGGTAGGTAATTTAAGATACCTGCTGACAGTAGGTGGGTGTGTTAATTTATGCTTTTAGCAAACAATCTGAGTATCCATCATTTCTGTATTCGTCCTAAAATTCTTCAAAGCTTTGTGTTACCTGTACAATCATCATATCGTGTAAGGTGTTAAACCTGCAGCTTCCATGAGTTAAAGTAAGTTAGATGACTTAGAAACATGGTGCGAACAGGGCCAACAGCACTTGGGTGACCCAGCAAGGTGGCAGTTCACCTGAGCTGATAAACAGGTCGACAGAAACACAAGTCTGTTACCTTAAGAGGGATTTAAACCAGCAGACTTGCAGGGGCCTACACTGACACTGACAGCTTTATAGAAGCATGACACTGGCAGGACTGAAGCAGTAAAAACACTAAGACAACATACACCTTAGGAAATAATGATTCCACTCGCAAGTATGGTAAGTTTGTTTGTGTGTGTTAGTGTATGCATAGTGTAGCGTGTGAGAGCCACAATTTGGCGTACAAAACCCCATGTCTACATGCTTGTGTTCATGCAAATGCAAACAACTTGGCGTGGAGAAAGCAGCTTCTCTGTTCACTCAGGGTCAAGCGAGCGAATAATTATAGGAGGTGGCCTTCTCTGGAGTCTGTTTATAACTCTGGTAAGGGAGAGTGTCAGTGGCAGAAAATGTCATGCTTGCTTCATAAATACAATACCACCTTGCCTTTCTGAAGTGAGCTAAGAGCAGGGCAAACCTATGAGTGACTCCAATGCTACCACAGAAGCACACACACCCACACAGACAGGCAGCCAAGGCCAAACAAGACCAGCTATCTACATCTAAACCAGTTGACACAAACAAAGAAGCATGTAAACGCAAGCACATACAAACATGGTGGTAAAATAAAATGGCTGATGTCAGAGTCACTGGCACGTTTGGGCTGACACCTCCTGGGTGACACACTGCTGTTCGCAGGCCAGGGTTGCAGTGTTAGCAAGCTACGGTACCACAGCCACAGAGGACAAAGACAGCCTTCATGTGGTGTTCACTCAGCCCTGGAGACTACTTCTGGTTTTGTGTGTCTGGAAATGAGAATGTGAGGTGGCAGTGAGACCCCATCGACCCAAAATCAAGCACAGGAGTTATTTACACACTTGACATTTACTGGAGTTTACTCTGTCTTTCCTTCCCAATGCTGCTCCAGCATATTATGCATGTATACATCTCCTTTCCTTTCAATTTTGGATAATTGCAAAGGAGCAAAGGTACAGTGTGATTTCTCCAACAAGCAAATTCTGATTTCCCTCAGTGGGACATGGTTTCAGTTTTCACCGACTTCTATAATGACAAAGACAAGGCCATCACCAAGGTAACCCTCAATTTCAACACGTAGCAGTTTCAGTTTCTGATACACCAAACCTCTCTCCCTCTCCAACACCACTGAGAAGGAAATATTAGTTCCTTAATAAAACATAATTTTGTCTGGAGGCTGAGCCTGGAGGCCCTACGAAAACAGATGTTGTCTTGTCATGTTAGCAATACCACGCGTGAGGCCGGGGTCTATTTCATTCTGTTTTCATACTGAGCGGACTTCTTCCTCTCTGTCTGCTGTCTCTCACGTCAGTTTGTCTTGAAAACGGAGCCGCATTCCACACACTGTCGCCTTAATTTGCCAGCCTGATTTGAGGCCTGTTCTTGAGATGACAATATTAATTAAGGGCTAATTAAAGTTATGCAAACAAAAGCTCATATTCATATTTTCTCTGCAAAAGTAACCATATTAAATCAGAATAAGGCGAGCGGTGGCCTCGTGGGCAGACAGAAGTTGAAAGCTGCGCGTAATTAAATAACGTGACACCTCTCGGCCTGCTAGCTCCCCGTTAAGTAACCCTCCACAACATGAGATACATTCCAACACTTTCGTTTGTGTGTCTTGGAGTCAGTCAGCCCTCATTGTTAAAGCATGACCAGGCCACCGGAGTAGGGGAGGAATACAACCGTCCAAACATATGACGTGACTGACAAGAGGGATCCTCCTGAAAACAGCGTGGTGCCTCACAAAGGGCAGAAATGCTGTATGAAATTTGAAGGTATCTTTTTTCAGTATGGTGTGTTCTTCATTGGCATCTATTGGCTTCAAGAAACAAGAAAAATGTGCCACCTCATTTTCTTACTCACACATATTGACAGAAGTATGCTTTTTTGCCGTTTCAAACCTGGCTGTCAACAGAGAACCAATCAGATGCCTGCAACGGCTGTAACACTGTGTTTTCATTGCTGGTATGCATTTTAACAATACATCATCCCAAGGCTGGGCACCTCAGACTAAACACACGTCATCTATTGTTTCCAAAGTGGGCAACGACTCAACATCGAAAGGCTAAAAACAAATCTAATAAAGTCTGTTCATGTTTGTGAAGAAAGACCTTGAGGACAACGCTGTGGTCAGAAACAGATGAAGGCAAATGGTTTAAAGATGCTCTATCAGAGGATTTGTTTTCAAGACACTTAGAGCTACGGAATTGCATTGACTCGATCAAAGGGGTTGCAGCTATCTTTGCAGGTCTGCCTTTGAAGCGATTCCACAAGAGTAGTTTGAGATGCGTCAAAGCTCTTCCGCTTCTCTTTTCCTTTTCCCTTTGATGCCAGTCCAGCTGAGACATCTCTCTTTCTTTCTCCGGAAGTGATAGGTGGAGGGAGGGGGTGGAAGCTGCTGGCCTGACTGCAGCAGAGACAGGCTCCATGGTGTTGAAACGCTGTCTGAGCTAGTGCAGGGCTCAACTCTGGAAACACCAAATGTACAGAATGGAGAGAAGTTGCAGGCCTCCATATGTCCACCCACGCACCTCAGTACAGGCTGCACCAATGACAGGCATAGGAACAATTTAGAGTGATAAGACGCCCAATGTCCCCACAGAATTTCTCAATGAGACCGTTATCATAGTTTAAACAGCTCCAGAGACCCGTGCAGATGGTTGCATCTATTCAGTTTCAGTGAATTCAGTGAGGTCTGATGTTATTCAGATGGACACAAGTCTCTGTCAAAAGTCAAAACATGACTTTCAGAAGTACAGTGCAGTGTATATTCACTCTCTGGTGTACATTGGCTTGGATTATGCAGACAGTGTATGTTTAAACCAAGTCTGTTGCTGAGGTCTGAATGAACACACGCCGAATAACTGGACCTCTTTTCTGTCCATCGTCCTCAGTGTTTCATCAGAGCCAATACTGCACAGTTCCTGTTATGCTTAATTAGTACATGACTACGAAATCATAACATAAGCAGTGTCAGGTTCCTGCTGCCCAAAATGCTCGTTTCTAAAACAAACTGTTGCTGCGAAAGCAAGGTTTCTGAAACGGTGGTGGTGAATGTAACGGGTGTGATGGTGGCGGTAAGTACGGTGGGTGGTGTTTGGCAGTGGTGCAGCTCTGTGGGTTTGGAGGTCCCCTATGTTTATGCTTTTGTCAGACACTGTGTTGGCCCCCGGGCCAGGCCCCTGGAGGACCCCTCCTGGCTGCTGCTCTCGCTCCTGTCTGCTTGCCGTGACTGCTCCATAATAAATAAGCAGCTGTAGGCCTGGACCTGCGTTCTGCATATTCTCACACAACCTACTGTAAATGAGAGGGGAAGCTGCCCCAGCCCCAGCACTTCACACACTTAGAGCGTGCTGCACTTACCGTGTTACACAACGCTGGGTGAAGCCAGCATCAGCTTTGCTCTGTGAATCATATACTGAACTTTGTATACTCTCCTTTTGCAATTCAGTGTCACCTGTCCGTTATCTGCGTTTTTGCGACACATTTCAAATTGAATAGAATGTGTTTAATTAATCATATCTGCCTGTCCTTAGCATTAACTTTCTATGTTGCAATAGATAATAACTTGCTTTTGCCCTAAGGTTTGATTTCCTAGGTGACTGCAGCATTTTAGCAGAAAATTAGCAGAACTGAAAGCCAATGAAACATCATTTACAGAACGCCATTGCTCTAAATTATCAATAAAACTGTTGAGTAATTTGCAATTAGAGTTAAGGAGCAGTGTGTAGAATTGCGTGGCATCTAGCAGTGAGGACTGCAGACTGCAACCAGCTGAAACTTCTCCCATGTGCCAACCGTGAACTCCGGATCCTTCAGTGTTCATTTTTCAGGAGGTTTTTACCTGGAACCAAATTATTTACAGAGATATCTTCCTCTCCAACACAAACAGAACCGACGACTTTAACTGGTAAAAACACTGAATAAATCAGTTTCACATTAAAAATCTGTGTTTTTACGATGCTGTTCAACTTGTCGCAGAGGGCCGGCTAACTACAGTGGCTGCTGCGAAAATGCAAATGGCCCTATTGAGAGCCAGTGTTCAGTTTGTCTTTTCTGGGCTACTGCGAAAGCATGGCACCGCAACATGGCGGACTCCTCCCTCCAGACACTGTATGAGCAGGCTGTTCTCAGACAAGCACATAGAATACTATCTGATGCTTCCCACAATATCCACACTGATTATAAGCTTTTGCCTTTGGGTAGATGACACAGGATGTGCAAATTTAACCTGAATCATTTTAAAAATTCATTTTTGCCAACCTCAATTAAGATTTGAAATGATGCATAGGTGTTGTGTTGCACTTTAATCATGGTGCTCTGTTGTGTGCTTATGTTATGTGCAATATATGTAAGGCTGATGTGCAATGCTGTTACATGTAGTATGTGTTTTTATGTTTGTTTTTTTATGGTGTATGCTTTTCATTTCTTCTGGACTATTACTGTAAGGCAGCAATACTTGTGCAGCTCCTGAGTCCAAGACAAATTTCCCTAAGCGGACAATAAAGTATACTGTATTGTATCGCATCGCATTGTATCGTATCATATCGCATCGTATCTTGTCCGACTCTATGGATGAGGACCTGCTTGATGTTTCTTATTTTTAGGGAATAATACACTAAAGAAAACATACATATTATTCTATATTCCATTTCTGCCAAATATCCCCCAACACACTGGACCTTTAAATAAACATGTACTAAATTAAACAGGCAAAGCTCTGATGTCATTTGTCTGATGATATTAAATAAAGGGGGCCTATTACAGACAGTATGCAATAGGTCAAAAACTACGGACCGAGAACCAAAAGTGTCTGCAGAGGAAATTAAGGTTCAGGTTGAGCTTCTAAAATAGTTTCCGGAAAAGTTCCTATGATTAAAAAGGACAAATGGAAAGAGCCCTGAATAAAGAAAAATATAGTCAGGCATAACACTTCAAACCGAGGAATAACAGCATGAGAGAATCTTGCCTTCTGGACCCATTTACACATCACTGCAGCATATATTGCGGTTTTAACACTTTCTTAGAGATCATTAAGCCACAGAAATTGCATTTGTCAAAAGCTTATTTTTGACACCATGGGTACACTTGCACAATCTCCACATCCAGACTCCCCCAGACCCCATCAGAGCGAGCTGGCTGGAGGGTACTTCCACGCTTCAGAGAAGTATCAAAACTTTTACATCAGCAGAGGAGCCTCAGTCACGGTGCTGAGTCTGGCCTTTTTCTGACAGGTATAAACACACAGATATAAGTCTGCACCTCGCAGTCAGAGGTTCATTTTCAGGGAAGGCCCACAGTTGGCTGAAACCACAATGCGGTCATAAAATGCACATAGAGCGTAAAAGCCAGTCAAATGGACCCTGGAAGGCACCTTGGGTGCAATTCCCTTTCAGCCAAAACTTAAAAAACTCTGGTAATCAGGATGGCTGCAGGGCGAACGTGGCTTATAAGAGGCCCTGATGACAGACCCTCAGTTAAAGACAGCCATACTCTTTAAACCTGTGCACCTCAACTATACTTTAACGTCATTAAGGTTTATAGTATTGGCATCAAGTTGCATGATCAATTTAACGTGTCAGAGTCTGAGCTGGGATTGCTTGCACACAGCTCTCAACAAAGAGGTGGCTGAGATGGCTAGCAGCTAATAGTGCTAACAGTGCAAACAACAGCAACAGTGCAGACAGAGCTAATGGTGTTAACTGAGGGAGAACTGGAGGGTGGGCGTTATGCTTCTGCAACAATGACACACAACCACTGTGGGTCAGGACCACATTATCAGCGGTAAATTCATTAATTAGCTACCCAGCAGGATGCATTTTTTTCCCAATTCAGACTGGGCAGAACATGGTTGGGGAAGAAATAACACCAGTGGGATACACACACAGAGACTCACAAGCACTAACATGCTTGCACAGCTGAACCAGCTGCAAACAAAAAACAAAAAACAAAAAACAGAAAAAACAACGTGATCTCATCCCTATTCATCATATTTTGACGATTGCGTTAATACAATAATGCTGATGGCAGCCTTTTCTGTTGTGTCTTGGTACAGAAGGGGTCGGTAACTAGGTTTAGTCAACAAAACTACTTGGTTTGGGCTACGAAAAGATTATGGTTGTTGTAAGTCACGTGAGTCGACTCACACGACGAATGAGTGACCAACAATACATTTGACGAAAGACTCATGACAAAATAACTCAACGTTGACTTATAGTTTTACACAGGGCAAGAACACTGGTCTCCTGGGTAAAAGTCCTGTGCTTGTCCTACTAACCTTCCCTTCCACCTGCCCCAAGCAGACTGTCTAGCTCTCTGAACTACGTCTGTTGCTCTGACCATCTGATAATGACACAGCTGGGTTGTTAAAAGTCCAGCGCATCTCTTACAGATGCTAAAGGGTGCATTGTTCATCCATACCTGACGCTGAGGGCAATTGACCAAGTGCTAATTTTTGACGCAATGTGAGTGAGACCAGATTGAAAGAACAGAGAAACTTGTATTACATCACACAAAGAGGGAGCGTGACTTAATTCTCTGTTCAGGACACCATTACGCTACCATATCTTTATATTAATGTTCTCAATGTTATATACAGCTCCTTTAAAGATGACGAGAACTCTGTGTGAACTAATGGTTGTCATGGCTATGTCAATATTAATCTTTCACTAATAGCCCTATAATAACAAGTTTGCACAAATGTATAGGACAGAGTTAGAGATGGTTATTTAATGTATGAAGTCCTGAGGAAAAAAGACCTTCCAAAAACTACCCACTCCACTCACACCATGTCTCTGGCATGCTGTGTGAATATGAAATGCAAAGCAAACTTTGGACTTGGTAAGCATCATTAAAACGTTGCCGCTTGTTATTGCAATGAACCAGATGCCTCCAGCTGCCTCAGTTATTACATAACATGTAAATTCTGTCTGGTCTACCCTTTAAGGGACCCTCACATTTTAAACGTTTCATGGTAAATGACAACAAAATGTGACCGTAAACATTTATTCCGACAATTAGCCTGTATCTCTATGTTTGTGTCTGCAAACCTAACCTGACAGTGCAGACATGCTATCATGCCAGATGTCTTGGAGTTAGCCCACGCAGCCTCCGCTGGGGCTCAGGGGAGAGGCCAGACATGGCTGTAAGATGGCCAGAAGGTGGAAATTTGTGAGGCTCCAAATCCCCTCTTGCTACCATGAACATCTTTTTAGTTAGCATCTAAGGAGAGCTAAAGTGTGTGTTCTTTGGGGGGAAAAAATCCAGCTGATATCTGTCAGAGTTGTTGGTTTGCTTGCTAAGGTGCTAATATGCAATGGAAAATAAGTTATTAGTGGCCTTTACTTTTGTTCATGTAGAAAATCCCTTATCCTGCATTAATTGTTTTTGAATCAAAGATAATTTCTCCCTCAATTAAACTCAAAATGGGGATGTTGCAACACAACATCTGGTGCTTCATCATCTGGGAAATGTATTCTTGTTTATATCTGTATGCATGTGTGTGTGTGTGTGTGTGCATTCACTTGCAGCCTGGGAGTATTTACATGTGTACACTGGAGGAAGCAGGGCCTCCAGGAATTTGATACACCATCCCACTCAGGAAGAGAGCCCAAGTCACACACCAGATAACACCTCAGTAGAGTCGGGCACTGGATGTTTGGTTAAAGCCACATGCATTATGCATGCCCTCTCACTGTAAAAGTACACATGTGTCAAAAGGCTCCCATCATCATCACTCCACTTGACAGATCCGCTTCCATGGTACAGGGGTCCCTCAAGGAGACCTGGGCTCAATATTGGAGGGGAAATCAGTCATGACACTAATGAGGCCCAAGAAAAATGCTCTGAGATCCAGTCAAATTCTCCTTATTCATAATAGTCTTCAGGGAGGTTATTTCAGATTGATTTCATCTGTTAAACAATCTATTCAAGTCATTTTCAGAGAATGTGTTGTACTCATATTGTCAAGACCACAATCGTGCTGTATCCTTTCTATTACATCCTGTAACTTCCCATAAGGCCCAATGAGACAGATCTCGCTATCTTTCCTCCCATCTGGCTTCTTTACATGTGCTCAGTTCCTCCTGGGGTCAGTTGATGGTTAGAAATTCTCTGCTTGTGTCTCGGCTTGTTTTAGTAAACACAACCTCCTTTGCATTAACCCCAACAAGATGTTATCTGCTTTGGTGCCTTCTGATGCACAAGAGTTGCCACTGCTCTTCCGTCATGAAGATTTTCAGCGTGAATCCAATAGAGTTGTGGTGGGAAACACCACACCAACAGGCCATCGCCTTTGACCTGCAAATAGCAGGAAGAGGAGGAAGAAGCCGAGGTTTGACCCTCAGGGGGCCATTCCCAGACAGGGAATCTAGAGCGCTGAAGGAACATGTGTGGTTTTGATATCCGCTGTGCTGCTGAGCAGGAAACAGAGGTGAATGGCATGGGGAATCATCTGTTGATCATCTGGGATATTGGGCCCAAAAGGGCTCCACCTGTAGCCTATAGAAAACCTTCACACAACAATTTGGAAAAACCTTCACACAGCATGTGGACAAAAGAATATTCGAAATGCTAAATGGACGATGTCTTTTTTGCCGCAGAAGACTTGAATATTATCAACATACAGCCATGGTTGGATTAGTGAATGTGCCTACCAGGCACAGACCCAGGGACCCAAAGTGTCAGGGGCCTCCTGGCCTTCACCTCCAAATTAACACATACTGACCAGATAAAAACACAAAACAACCAGAAGGAGACACACAATTACCTTAATTAGGCACAAAAAGACCCTAAAGAGACACAAAATGACTGCCAGGAGGCACAAAACAAACACAAGGAGACAGAAAATGACTACAAAGAGACACAAAACTACCACAAAGAAACACAAAATTACACATTACCTCAAGGGGACACCATATTACCTCATAGTGACACAAATAGTCCTTAAACAGATACAGAACAACTGAAAAAGGCACAAAATTACCTTAAAAAAACACAAAATTGCCTCAAAGTGACCCAAAATTTCCATAGAGACACACAATGACTAGCAAGAGGCACAAAACCATCACAAGGAGACAGAAAATGACTACAAAGAGACACAAAATGACCAAAAAGACACAAAATTACCTAAAAAAAGACACAAAATCCCCTCAAAGTGACACAAAATTACCTCAAAAAGACACCTAATGGCTACAGAGAGACACAAAACAACCAAAAAAGACACAAAATTTCCACAAAGGGATACAAAACCACAAAAAGATGCATAAAAACTACAAAGTGAAGTAAAGTCACCACCAAGTGCATGTGTCTTGCTCCTCATTAGGAGAGGCAGTGGGACCTTTTACATATCTGTGCCCTCATAATCCACCCATGCATAGAGCTACAGTAAACCTGCTTTGACTGTGGCATCTGTGTGATCCTTCACCAGCAGAATGACACCATTAAAAAAAGAGAGAAGAAAGAGGTTATGGACATTTGGAAAAGGATTCATGATTGAGTTCGCCTAATACACTTACGCAACTGCAAAAGCCAAATCAGGTTTGTTTAAAAAATGATGGATGAGCTGCAAATCCTTTGAATATTCAGATTTTTAGATGCTAGCTGTGAAGCCCTGTCTTGGTGTGAGGTTGCTTCTATTTTAGTTGCAGGCGGTAAGGCTCGGGGGCTGCAGCAGACACTGTGGCGCTGCAAGTCCCAGGCAATGTTAGCCTGGCTGTGCTGCTCGAGGGGGTTTTACACCTGAATGTGAGAGGGCCCGGAGACGTCAGAACCATGTAAGCCAGAAGACCCCCTACAGCGCCTGTCCCAGCTTCAACTGGGTCTGCCGGCAGAACGCCTGTCAAAACAAGGATTTCTTTTGGTGAAGGGGCTTTAAGTGAGTCGTGGCTCTGACAGTGATAAATGGCCTTGTCCATCGAATATGAATTTGCACCCACAGAAATTACAAACCAAGATAACTTTATTTGTACAACGGAGCTGGCGATAAATTCAAATTCAAGCACCTGATGAATTGGCACATAAATGATCCGTACTCTGTAAAAGGAATTCTCCTGGTGAGCCCGCAAGGAATGAAACAGCAACAATGTGGTTTTCTGGTATATAATAGCCTGTTTGCTTTCAGTTGCTTCAGGGGTGATTAGCCTTCTCTACGATAACAAAACCGTACCTGTCACTCGCAACAGAATCATGCTACAGCCGTGTAACACGATCTGCTGAGCCTATGAGCTGTGAACAGCGGCTTTATTGATTTTTTTGGAGGTGGTTGATATTGTCACATTTAGAGCAGCACGTTGTATCTGTTTTCAAGGAGTCCAGTCACGTGCGTTAAAGTAAACAAATTGAGTTGCAGGGGGTATGGTAGGGTTTGCAGGGGGTGGGCTCATGTTGTAGGTTGTGACACATGCAGATCTTGTCAGGATCAGGAGGAGCATGTTGGGTTGACGACAAGGCAGAGGTGGTCAGGAAAACCTGATCTCTTTCCTCAGGGAGGACCAGTGTACTGTGGCTTCCTGTTTAAGGGGACAAAGCCACGGTGTACCTTAAGACGCTGTATCACCTCTACCATCCCACGTCAAGCCACATCACCTCCCACTCTACCCCATCCATCCCCACCTCCACGCGCGCTTTGATTTCCAGCCAAAGCAAACAGCAAACTTGGCAGCCGCGGTCCCCGTTCCCATGGTGACAGCGCACAAGGGCACAGCGTTGGCCTTGATGATTTGGATCTGCAGGGACGGACAAAGAGGCCAATTCAAAGCCAGCCGAGAGATTTGGATGCAGGCAGAGCTTTCTGCTGGACACTGGGCCTGAATACACAAGAAAAAAAAAAATCAGCAGCATGCAAGACTTATCGCATCCAATCAACCAAGTGATATTAACACATCCTGTCACTTGGAGGAGACTTGCTGAACAAAGAGGGCGCTTGTCAGGGTTGGATGGGACCAGTAATAGGGGTGTAATGGGGAAGGATACAACTTCAGCAAGTGTAATTAACTCTGTGTACTGTTGAGAGAGTCATGCTGTGTCTGGTCTAAAAATATGTCACAGTAAAGAGGGTGAGGACTCATGCAGTCTTATATTTGGTTTTGATTCATAGAGATTTGTGTGAAAAAATAATCTAAAAGGTCCACTTATGAGCTTTTTGGGGGGGTAGTGCAAACACATCTTAAGGTGATTGCAACAAAAAGTATCCATCAAAAGTTACAACCACAGTTACATCTGACCAACAGCATTATCTGTATTGATTTAGTATCACTCTGTCATTATTGATTAAAGATAGGCTAGGCAACTAATTTCAGTTATATTTGTTGAAATTCTCTTTACATCCTGGTAGCAATCAATAAATGAAATACTCTGGGAAAAAAATTGAAAAAATCTCATATCTGTGGCTATCGCAGGCCTGCAATCAACCCATCTAATAATCTTATTCAGGCCCAATGAAATGATTGTATAGCTTACCTGTCTGTCAGACAGAGGGCATTCCTATCGAGAGGGCTGATTCAATGGCAGAGAATTCTGGAGAGGAAGCTGATATTCCAGCATTGGCATCAACTGCTTACACTGCAACCCAAAAAAGGAAAACGGACTTATCGAAAGGAGAGTCTAAAAGGGAGTCTGACGATAAATGACATAAAACACAAATTTGCATCTGGTAACCAAAGCCAAAGTCTCACTGCTGCAACTTAATGTTCATGTTAAAGTAGCTAAAGTTAGCCAGAGCCTTGAATCAAAGTGTGTCCTCTGCCTCACTCCCCACCGCCAGACCACATCCACAGGAGGAGAGCAGGCAGCAGCTCCAGGGACGAACCCCCAACCAGGGTCCGCAGCAAGACAAGTTCAACCAGTGCAAATCCCCACCAGATCAGTTGACAGGTTAGACCTGGCACTGCTGCTGGACACTTGGCCATATTCAAGCCTCTACAGCCAGAAACCGAAGGTCTGTCTCCCAAACTACTGCCCACTTTCCTCCTGTGGAAGCAGTCCACAATGGCAGGTAGCGAGATGAAGGAACGGTGGGGTGGCTGGCGTTAGCTTGCCAATTCTTGTCTCACTTGTGATCCGATAAAGAGTAAAGGCGGGGCAAGGAGCGTCTGAGTTCATGTGCTGTGTGCAACTCTACAATGAAATAAGATCAACTGAGTCAGAGGAGCTGCAGCAGGAAGGTGAATTTATTCATCTATTTATTTTCCTTTCCCAGATTCCTGCCTACCCCACATTAATCTGAATATTTGGGCCTGTTGACACATTGATTGGGTGAAGAAATAAATGCAGGAGACAAATGTGCTCATCAGAGGTCGTTGAAATTTATATTACCTTTTTCTTTCTTTAAGTGGATACAAGATTTGACAAGAAATGTTAGTTTCCATATTTGAACGGTTGCATTACAACAAAATTGTCACTGAGTTTAGTCACAGCTCATATTTCCTTAATTGAATCTATCACAATCAAAACACAAGGAATGTGGGGGGTTTTTTCATAGGCAACCCAGCAGATTATAGAAAAATTATAATACGGTATAATAATAATTATTTCAGTTCAAGTGAATGGGATGTTAGTACGTGGAATACAGCATTAATCTCCCTGCGACACCCAAAAGTTTCCATGAAACATTACTCAGGTCGACATGTTTCCCTAAATTCCTTAATTCCTGTTACTTAAAGTCTGAAGTTAGTTTTAGTCTGTTAAAGTTCTCAGAAGTAATTTATTTCTTGAATGTCATTTCAGGAATACGTCAAGCAGCTGCTACCGAAACTAGCAGACGACAATGGATGAAATGCTTCTTTTGCAATTAAGCACAACTCAGAGCACTTTCTATTAACGCCTGGGGGGAAAAGGGCTGAGCTATGTGATCTGTAACTCAGACAATTTGTGCCAAATAAAACCTGAATAAATCAGAGCCATATTTCAGCGTTGCCTCACTGAGATGTAAATCTGGGTCTCAGAAAGGCTCTGTGGCCTCGCCCTGGGACTGGAGGTAGTGTGTTATTGTTGATTAAAATGGATTATGGGTGAGATTACAGTCTGTCTCCTCCCAAAGTCCGCTCTAAACTAGCCCAGCGCCAGCAGTCCAGGTCACTCCGAAGAGAAATAGACTTGGTGAGAGAGGCTCTTTCAAACCAGCCCTACAGTCTGTCTGACTGAGTGTGGTTTCAGTGACACAGTGCCTTTTTCTTTTTTATTGGACCACAGAGAGGGATAGGAGTCGATTGAGTGAGGACAAGAAAGAATGAAAAGAGAAAGCAAGAGGGGGAGAGAGGGAGAGGGTGAGGGTGAGGGTGAGTGAGACAGAAAAGTAGACTGATATATAACACCCAGACAGAGGGAGCGACAGCTATCAACATGTGCCTGCGAACTCCACAGACTGACCAGTCCTGTCTGCTGGTGGGCAGCCAGTTTGTGGACTGTGGCTGTGGTGACGAGTCCTCACAGGCCTGGATAGAATGTTTTCACATCTCTGCTAGAACACAAGTTCATGCATACAGCCAAGACTGCTTTGACACTGATGGAGGAGCTCTATCAGTGAATAAAGTACCCTTAATGCTCCGTGACATTCATTCACTGAAAGATGAATGAATGAATGCTTAATAGACTATAACAAGAGTAAGAGTCTACTGCCATGCTTGCAGTGTGAGGTATAGTTCAGTAGGGCCCACATGGGCACAGTGGTGCTTTGAGTTAAATGCTAACACCAGCAGGCTAATAGGATCTCAGTGGCAATGCTAACACAGGATTTTTACTTCTGTTTCGAATTGATGCCGTACCCTATGCCGGAGTCTGGCGTGCACCACCCTAGAAATGTACCTACACGCCACGGCGAAACAGACCTCAAAGTTTTTATTTACTTTAATTCAACAGACAATAAACAATAAATTGTGAAGACAATAAAGCCCCCACAAAAATAACATTTTAAGTCTTGTGTGTGATTTATTCTGGCTTCGTATGAGTAGAGAAAATCTGCTCGTCGCTAGGCTAACTTATTCAAGACAGTTGTTTTGTCTGTGAACCTTGTTAGCTGTAATGGAGCAGAATTTTGTAACATTACCTTTGTTAAATGTTGCTGTTGTCCCTGGCTTCATATGAGTGCAGGAAAAGTCCACTAGCCACTAGGCTAATTTATACAATGTAAAATGCCACAGGCTTGTGCTAAAAACATTAGCATGTTGTATTTTGGGGGAAAATGTGCTAATGTGCTAATTGCTATCAGCTGCAGCACCAACGTAGAGCACAATACTCGCGGCTCGTACAAAAACGAAATATAAATCTACACCTTGTGTGGAAATGTCATCGTCGCCCACAGGAAGGAGGAGGAGGAGGAGACAGCTAGCACTGTTAGCAATGCTGAGAGCCCTGCCAACTCGGGAGCGACCAGTGTTGAGGTGAGTGACCATAGATGGCTCACTTTTGATGGTGGACTTGACTTCTCTTCTGGCGGAAATGAACAACCGGCGCACCAGAATTTCCTGTCAATGGTCCAAAAGTCCGTACCATCCAATAAAATGCTTTCACACTAGTAAGGGACTGGACCATGGTTCCGTTTGGTCCGGACAGAGACCACCTCTTTTGGCCGGACCAAATTTCGGCCGTTTGGTCCGGACTGTGGTCCAGCGGTAGTTTTCACACCTGCGGAACAAACTGGAAAGTCCAGACCAAACGACTTAGGTGTGAAAAGGCCCTAAGTTATTGAATGTCATCCCTAGGGGGACATGACGCCTACAGCATAGCATGGCTAAAAAGTAATAACACCAACCATATTTATTTAAGGCTACACTGAACATCCACCTCTTCTGATGAGTAATGTGAATAAATTGCTTGTGCTAATCCCACTCTTAAGCTTTGAGCAGTTTTTAGACAGTCATATCATTGTTTTGGTGTGGCAGTATGAATGTGGCTCAGTGCCATCAGCTCCACCCCGAGAGTGAGCTTAAAGGTTTTGTAGTGCACACAAAATGAACTAAAAATTCTGCATTCAGCTATTGTATTTATAGGACATAACTTTCTCTGAGTGCTGAGAGAATTCTTCCCGATGATGCAACTCTGAACTGTCGAATGGCATTTTCCTTGTACTAGGGCCCTACTGTGGGAAATGTCAATGAGGTTGATTGCAAAAAATAACATAGACTCATTGTATTTCATTGCTTAAGTCTTCACCCAAGGATTGCTGGAAGGGATAGTTCATCCCCAAATGTATCTTTGAGAAATCATGACCTGGTTGCTCAACATAATCTTCAGTGAAATGAAGATGAAACTGCTCACAACAAGGTCTGTGTGTTATCTTGAGTAACTGAGTCATGATTTCTGGAAAGAGACATTGCTGTTGAGTTTTTCAAATGTATTTTTTGGCGCTTTTAGCACCACAAGCTGAGTGCCATCTGCTTCGATTATATTAGAGAGAAGGCAGACATCTCTACGGCTGATATCTCCAGCACTCAGCAACTCACACTAAAACAATCTAGATTAATAAATAGCACCATGGGTAAGAGGGAAAATATGTGTTTTTGTTTTTGATGTTAACTGTCCCATTCATTAAAAGTGACAGTTTAGGTTTGTCCACAGTTCACACACCTGTGCTAAAGATACATGATCAGATGGGACTTTGTGTTAAACTATGGAAAATGCAGCCACCACAGCTGTCATACACATGTGATCACTTTTGTTTTAGCTCAAAACAGATTCATCATTGTAAATGCTACAGTAATATCACACTTTGTCAAATATGATTTTATGTTTCGTAACTTTCCCTTCTGAGTCCTCCATGTCTCGTCTGTCTCTGTATATTTTAAAGGTAGCGCCATGAGATTTAAGGTCCAATTAAGATAACAGGCACAAGGTTGTAAAAAAAAAAGACACTCACTGCAATTGAGTTGATTACCCCTGTCTTAGCAAGAAAAATCTTAAGGGGATGGCTGAAGTGTGTGTAACAACCAGAGTGGTTCTGTTGTCATAAGGCAGTATTTATTTCTGTTTTTAATTAAAGAAAATGACTCCCATCTGTTAAAAGGTTATTGTTGTGCCTGTTATAAAAGGTTTCAGCAGAACAGTTGATTAATTGAGCATGTCTTCAGTGCTGCACTCGAGCTGGAGCTGACCAACCAATTATCATAATCCAGAGCTGTTTATTTTTTCTCCGCTGCCAGTCATGACACGTCGGCCGAGCCGGTGGTTTTACATTGCGAGGCCTGGTGACAGGAGATGCTCAGTAGCCAGTGAGACGGCGGGAGGAGGCAGGACAAGGCCTGTTCAGTCTGTCAGTCATCTAAAACGCTGTAATGACTGAAAGTTGATATGTCTGGGTTGGCTGAGCGAGCTGTACACTACCGACAGGGATGAAGAAAACACTGACACATTCAGATCAATTTAGTTCTGACCTAATTTACTGTATCAGCTATGATTTGTGTTTCTTATTTTCAGGTTCATTTCGTGGTCTTTTAATATCCCGAGGCCACACAGTGAGAGGACGTCACCAGTGATGCTACAGTATGAACAAGTAATACTTTAACTTTTTGATTTAGCGCTCTGTCTTCGCTCTCTTTAGAAGAAATACAGTCTCATCAGGCAGTTATTGGCTCCATTACTGATGCATTACTATAATGCATTCTCTAATGGAGGAAAAGCAAAGCTGCATTTACTGTTAGCTCATGAAAACCTTGGAAATGTTCAATCGGCTTAAATAGTAACAGCTGATATTTTCATTGGCCAAAAGGCAAAAAGTCAGGTTTCAACAAGGCTCTTTATTTTATGTCATTCTGTACGCCGCTATGTTTAGATGACACATTCACTGTCTCCTGCTCCAACAAAGTGAGCTTAGTCACATTTGGTGACCAAAAGTTGCTGCGGCTTGTCGACAAACGTCTAGCACATTAATCAAACGTTGCCCACAATTGTTTTGTTTTCCAAAAAAAATGAAGTATTTACTGTATGTCTTCTATTTTCACTTTTGGCAAAAGAGAGTAAATGTCAGAGTTAATAAGAGGTTATCGGGAAGGAAAAAGTAATTAAACTCCCTCCCTTTAGAATGAGTCCTTTTACAGTACATGCTGGCGGATATTTCTCCCTCTTCCTCTGTCTAGACACGCAGGGCAGGACTGCAGCTTACATACTGGACAAAAGAGCCATACACGTCTCTGGAGAACTGTGAAGACCAATCCAGCATTTCAGACTTCTCTGACCTGGGCTATAAACGTGAAAGAAACTGGGGAATCCACCATGTTTACCACCAGGTAGTCAGTTTGGGGGTTAAAAGAAATTGTAAAGGGGCTAACAGAAGCCACACAAAATACTGATTTCAACTAAAAGTGCTACAATATGCAGTAGTGGAGCACCCTCACCCCAAACTTACCCTGGTAGTCTGGTAAATTCTGGCTACTGTGCAGGTAGCCAACATGAGTTTAACAGTGGCCACTAAGGAAATTAAATTTCCTTTCCCACCTTCCATGCTTGATAATGGCCTCCTCCAGAAACCTGCTCCCTCCTGACCTTTGCTTCCACCTGTTATAGTCATGGTCTGCCTCATGTCACTCACCTCATAACATTGACAACACCGCTCCACCGGGTGTTAATTGCTACACTCACTACTCAGTGTCCCGGCTAATACTCCCTCGCGGCTGGCAACATGCGTGCCCTCGTATTAAACCGGTGGCACAACTGGTATCTCTGTGTCGCAGTTAACGACAACAGATGTGATCACTTTCCCAGCTACACCTATTTTCTATTGAGAAAAAAAACAAAAAACAGATTTCCAGGTTAGCTCAACAGCTACTAACGCTTGTAAAGTTTGTCTCAGGAGGAAACACAATATATTGTTTGTTTCCTTTTGCTTGGGAACAACTTGGTGGGAAATTGGAGCCTGAATGCAGTCCTTGTGTCAAAATCCTAAAGGCTTGTAAAGTTTTTAAATTTTATTTAGGGAAAAATATATCACACCAGCCAGGAAATACTTAAATGTTCAGCTTAATCTGAGGTGGAATGTAAATAAGTACATTTACTCAAGTACTTAAATTTTAAGGTACTTGTATTTTACTGGAGTATTTCCATTTTCAGGCTATTGTTAGTTTCTATTCCACTACATTTCAGAGGTAAATATTGTTCTTTGCAATCCACTATATTTATTTTTAGCTACGAGTGACTTAGTTTATTTATCTTTTATATCAAAAATATAAATTTGCAAACAGGTTATAATATATTCTTATAGGTTAAGCCACCGAGCAGTAGATCAATTTAAAGTATAGCTTCACCTTTAACAGCTGCAACATTAAAGTGATGAACACACAAATGCATCAATCATTATTCTTCAATAATATAATATAATATATAAGTCTGAAATAGATCTTTCTACATAATGAGTGCTTTTACTTTCAGAGCTGTAAGTATATGTTTTGATGCTAATATAAATGCAGAGTACTTTCGCACTGTAGTATTTCTACTTCTACTCAAGAAAAAGATCTGAATGCTTCGACCGCTTCTGAGCTTATGTATGTAAAAAAAGTCTTGTAATTGCAAAACTGAAAATTGCTTAGAAGACTGATATCTATTATCTCTATAAGTATAGTAAAAAGTCCAATCTGACTTCCTGTAGTCTGAGAGATTGGCCTTTAGTGTAAATCGAAGGCTCAGCCATCCATGGAGGAGGCATGAGGCCGTGACCCCTCTGTTCTCCTCTACCAGGAATGGAGGCTGCTGAAAGCATCATTAATTGCCAAATCACACAGAGACCGTAAACATCAGTAGCCTGCAAGGACATCCCATGAGAATCTTGTCGGCAAAGATGGAAAAAAAAATTGAGTGCAGGTTAAAGTCAAGCATTTTTTAGTCTTTTAATCTATTCAAATCTTGCTCTCAAAATTATTGTTTTTTTTTTGACAGGAAAATAATATTTTGAATAATTCATCATATCTGCAGTTTGATTTTTACAGTATACGCTGAACACAAGCACTCTCTCAGATATAATGTTACAAGTTAAAATATCTGTTAAAGTGACACTTTCAGCAGCTCGTAAAATTCCTACACTGTACCCTCGCTGCCAAGAGACTCTATTTTTCCTTATCATGTACAGTATCAGACTGTGAAAGTGGAGCAATAACATCCTTGAGTGTGCCTTGCCGGGGCAGTCAGCCGCCGTCCGTGGAGGAAATTAAAGTGAAATACATCCCCCCGCCTGGCTCTCGCACGTCACACACCCATAAAGCACTTCTCTGCGATTGTCATCTTTACAGCCTACATGTCGCTTAAGGAGGTTTTTTTCATGTGGCTGAATAAATCAATGTTTGAATATTTGTGATTTGCCTAGCAACAACAATCAAATGCAGAGAGCATTGCTGGCAGTGAAAGAATGGAGCTTGGTGTGTGTTCTTCAAGTGGCAATCTGTATTAATGCCAGTGAGGAAAGTGGGGTCAAGGACTTTAGTTTACTGTTTAAAGTGTTTTCATTGGGGTCGAAATGTAACTGAATATAAACCAAGCAGAGTGAAAAGTTCTATCATCAGCTTAAGAAAGTATTACATAAGAATTAGTAAAGCTTTAAAAGTAAGAAGTCTTTAGAGTTTGTGTCTGAAGTTCAGGTTGGTCGGGACTAGCCTGCGCTCACACTGAAAGGACCTTTTCATCCATGACAGAATGAATCAGAAGCATAATTTGGAGAAAGCTGCTGACAGAAAATCAGTTAGGAAAATATTTGGACGTCCATACACTCCCCCAAACACATCACATGTTAAAAATACAGAAGTTCCTGCACATGCGTGCGAGATGCAGGAGCTGGGGCGCCTGGCCGCCCTCTGGTCTCACTCCATCCGCCCCACACGCTCTGTAAATATCCCATCATCCCCAGGTGGTGGAGACACTAGTCAAGGCCAGGAAACTGCCAGCATGACGGACACATGTCTTACACTGCTATCCCATCGTACTCCCCCACGCACCCCCAGCTCCACCTCCCACAAGCAATACTTCAGATCCCATCCTCAGTCATCAGACCCCTCAGTTGATACATACATACAATACAATACAATACATAGGCGGGAATTCTGGTGTATTTCAACCTGACGTATTTCCCATAGAAGTGGCTATGGGTCACACTAACATTGCACAACACATATCTCTGAGTCAGGACCAAAAGTAAACACAGAATATGTAGGGTAGATTGCATTATTGGCACTTAATACTTTCTATTATATGGGTTACCATTTGGGTGAAAGTCTCAAGGGAATGGCTGCCTGTGTTGTACATTACAAACACACTGCTGCAGTCACAGTGCAAACAAAATGGGATTATGAGTCCACAATTTGTTCGAGTGGTTCAAATCTGAAGTGGTTCATTTCCTGGCAGACGGTGTAAAATACATAAATGTAGAACAAAGTAACTCTAACCCTCAATTTTACCAACCCTCAAAAATAATTACCATTCCCTCGACCATTACCACAAGGACAACATTTATAATGTACCCAAATAACAAAACAAAAGAATGTTTTCCTCAGGGCGAAACATAAAGGTTTGTTTTATGTGGGTCAAATAAATCATTTCAAATCCAGGTACATGACAAGTGAAGTGCAATACTCAGAAGTTTATGATTAAAGGTTTAGTGCAGTGGTTCCCAACTGGTCCAGCCACAGGGTCCAGATTTCTCCTTAGTCATCAGTTCAAGGTCCACACAGTTTAATACATTCAATGTCATACTTTCCCTTGCCCATGTGTTCCAGCTAGTTTGCTGTCTCTGTCAAGCAGTTGTCCGTTAGTCATTGACTCTACAGCTGGAAATGGCACTTTAAAATAAAAGCTCTGTGCTGGTAATTCTGCGACCCACCAGTAGGGAACCACTGGTCTAGTGTGAGCAATTTAGTGGCGCCTAGCTGTGAGGTTGCAGAACTGCAAACTGTTAGGAGGACTACGGTGGCAAGAACATGAAAATGCAAGTGGTTCTATCTAGAGTCAGTGTTTGGTTTGTCCATTCTGGGCTACTGTAGAACAACATGGCAAACCTGCTCCTTACGTAGATATATAAACGGCTAATTATAAAGTAACGACAACACAACAATTCTTATTTTCTGGTGATTATAAACTAATGAAAATATAGTTCAATTAATATTACGTACCATTTCTACCAAGAAACGGTGCTAAATTTTTGTTTTATTTTGTTTTGTTTTGGTTTGGTTTCTGCAGTGCTCAGGACCTGAGACCTGACCTGTAAGTATACAGGATGACTTTTCTGTAACATATTCATCTGGTATATGAGCAGGGGTGTAAATATAGACAGTGCAGGCAGTACAATAACACTAGGGCCCCTGGGGTGGAGGGGCCCATAGTGAGAGCAGGCCCTTGCAAGTGATTCAGATTGCCACCTTGGAAATATACCTGTGTTCAATGATAGATGATTAAAAAAAGAATATTATTAATTTAAAAATGGTGCTATTTGCTGAAAATGTCATCAAAAAGGCAAATCCATCTGTGTCATGGTTTTCTTTTTTCTTTTTACTTTTTCAAATAGTTTGTAGCCATATAAAACAAACTTACATGCTTTTTCTATATGCGATAAAATATATATAAATATAGCCTACTATAAAAACTACTCAATTAAATTATCTATTTCTTATTTTTTTAATATTTAAATATATACATAATAAATAAACATAATTTCAACTAAAGTGTGTGCAAGTTTTGTAAGTGTGGTACGAAATTGGCAGCATCTTCTAACATTAATTAAAAAATTATTTTATAACTGTTACATACAATTACATACAAGTCTGATGAAACATGTTTTAAAATTAGAAGGCATTTGGGCTATTTGATTTAAGTGTTTTACTTACAGAAAGAGCAAAACGTTTACAAAATACAGCCTGTTTAAAGGAAAATAAGCTTTGACTCATCCTTTAAACTACTATGCTCAACCTCTGAATGCACCCCAATCTGCTGGTTAAAACTAAATGACCATTATTCAGTGTTAAATTCACCGGATCTAATAGGCTAAGAGTTAGATACTTTTTATCAGATTTGTTATAATGCTATCTAAAAACATTTTCCTCTCAGTTTGGCGTAACAGACACACACACACACACACACACACACACACACAGACTCTCCAGTGTAGACTAAAACTAGGGTGGCAATGTCCAATTTATTAGCATGTTGTTTCAACTGCAAATGAGTGCATATGTGAGTCAATCTTGCACAGGAATTGCAGATCTAGTTCCATCTGTGGAAAATGCCATATATAAAAGTATATACAGAGTGCATGACTTTTGTTGTTAAAATGTGGGGGAAACTTTTAAATAGTATAATTTTAATTTGGAAATCTTAATAATTTTACAGTAAGATCTTCTGATTCATGTGTGCTGACAGGGATACAATAAAAGGCTTGAAGCAAGAGATACAAACATTTGCACATTTAGAAAAGAAGTCTGTTTTTTTACTGATGCGGTGGGACTGTATACAGTAAGGCTGCCATGGTCCATAAATGTAAATCAGCATGGCTTTTCTGAGAGAGAAATATATGGTCTGGTTACAGCAGAGGCCTCTGAGGATTAGCCTTACTCTCGAAGCATCCTTCAAGATGATGCAACAGGTCAGCAGTCAGACACTGTTGGCGGTCTGAGCTCCACGAAGATAAAGGCCTGATGTGAAGTGAAAGAAATCTGGTTTTAAATCATTTTCAGTGGATCTTTTCTGCTGTCTGTCACCGACTGCGCAGAGTGCTTTCTTACAGAAGCTCATTGGTCCTTAGCCCTCATGAGAGACACCAATGAAGCAATGCATCACAGTCGTTTTAACGCTTAAAAGACTCAGAGGAAAAGAAAAGTGTTCACAGTGGACCTGGGACTGAAAGAAATGAACCAGAAACCTATGTGTATATGCATGTGTGTGTGTTTGTGTTGTGCATGTACATGTGTGGGCCCTTGTGCGCTTCAAGCAATCTATAAAATTGCTTCTATTTATGCGGAGCAGAAAACAATAGATTTTATATGTTTGCATATGTCGAGGTAATTCCATAGTGGATTTAAAAGCCTAATGGCCTGAGTTGGAATCACTGAAGTATTTGGGATCTAAGATCTGATAGTTATAGTTAGCGACACAGTTGCTGGCACAGCTTGAGCTCTTGAGTTACAGAGAACAATGTTTAAAACGCACAACTCTGAAACTTTAACCACTGTAACCTTGTGCAAATGGACTGCAAACATGCAAGATAGACATCAAACAGATACCGAGAAAATTCTCTGATCTGTGGATGAAATGGCCAGTTCAGCTATTAACAAAACAGGCTACATTTATGTGCTATTAGGGCCATTTATTTTCAAAGAGATGGAAACAACAAGCTGATTAGTTGGACATTGCACCGCCCTCATTTCAATCTACAGTGGAGAGCCTGTTTGTGTGTCGGGCCAAACTGAGAGGAAAATATTCTTGTTTTAGATTGGATAATAACATCGCAAATCTGATAAATTCAATCTAACTCATAGCCTATTAGATCCGGTGAATTTAACACTGAAGAATGGTCATTTAGTTTTGACCAGCAGATTGGGGTGCATTCAGAGGTTGAGCATAGTAGTTTAAAGGATGAGTCCAAACTTATTTTCCGTCCAACAGGCTGTATTTTGTCGACGTCTTGCTCTTTTTTTCTGTAAGAAATTACCAGAAAATAATTAACTAGCCCAACTGCCTTGTAATTTAAAACACTTTCATTGCACTTACATGCAATTTTAGAGCAGTTATTAAAATTATTTCGCACTTAGTGTTACTACGTGTTGCAAATTCCGTACCACACTAACAAAACAGTGTGTGGGTACATGTGTTTCTTTGTGCATATGTGTGTATCCCTGTGTGTTGCTGCGCTCATAAGAATTCCTGAGGGATAATCCCATAATTAGGACAGATAGCACAGGAAGTTTATTCAGGTGGGCTTTTTAAACAGGCCTGTCTACCTACTCTACTGTATAAGAGACAGCCAAGCACAAAAGGCTGGAAATGAGAGCCTGTTTAGGTGCTTTCCACTCATACAAGACTATGAGATTAAGCACAGGAATCCTATCAGAGAAATCAGTGGTTTTACCGGTTGCAATCTGGCTGTGTGGTTGCAACAGGCTGCAAATGCTGCAGCTGTCAGGAGTTAACTGTTTGATGACAACTTGTGGAAATATGTTGTGTACAGACAAATTTATGTATGATATAAATACGGTTAGTGTTTAGTCATAGTTAGAGGGGGGAAAACCTGTATCCAATCATTTAAATGCTGGGAAAGCATGTTTAAAACTCACATAAGAGACACTATTACATTTAATATGGATATGATTAATTAATCAGTACCCGACAGCCATTAACACTATGATGTAATTCAACAGCAACATGTTTTAGTAAACTCCATGCACGTTTCCATCCCCATTAGTTTATGTTTTGATGACTTGCTGTAACATTATCATGCAGGGATTTGAAGGCATACAACGTTTTTACCAGTGATTAAACAATCTAACACAGCCTCAAAATCGCCATTGCCAAATGCACCAGACTCCATTCAAATAAACAGCAATTTTAGCATGAATAGAGTCAGCATATTTTCACATTACCTGAGTGAATTTCAGGTTTGTTTCAAACAAACCAGAGTGGGTGGTTGTTACAAGAGTGGGAAGATGAACCAAGATGGTTTTGTCAGTTTTATTTTGTGTCTGTCAACTTTCAATGAAGTGTGTTAAACAACGATTAAATTGCCATTTATTTGAATGGAGTCTGGTTGGTTTGATGGCAGTAATTTTGGGGCTGTTTCTGGTTAAACAAAGAAGGAGCTTACTCTCCAGCAAGAATGTCTGTCTCTGTATTGATCCTTTTAATAATCTTGTCAGACATTTATAACAATCTGAGCCTGTTGAGGCCAAAACAGGCACTTTTGGTAAATGTAAACTGACGATGCAAACATGCCCTGATATTAACATTGCAGCCTGGCCGCTGCTCTCGCTCAATAATGGACCAATTCCAAAACCTGTTGTTCCCATTAATCACTTAGACACAAAACTGAAAAATAAGGGTCCTGGCTGAATTTGATTTAATTTCCTTTACTGGTAACATACTATTGTTAGCTTTCATATTTTTTGGGAGCATTACACTCAAGTATTTCACTCAAAAGAAAAATAACAAACTATCTGGCTTGTGCTGAACTTACAACAAAGCCAAGGCTGCACTTTTGGACACCCAAAACAAACTCTCTCTGGGTCAGAGACAGGAAGCAGATGGCCTTCCTTCACTCTCCATGTGGGATCATATACCCTCCATAAGCCCATTAACACCTATGATACAATAGCCACACCGCCGTGCGGTGCATTAAACCAAGGTTGCACATCTTTAATTCGGCTGATCATTGTTTTCTCTTCTGACGAACACAAACAAAGCCACAACGAGGCTGCGTAGAGCCATTAGTTGTAAATTGCCAAGAACAGTGTGAAAATCCAGTTGAAACCATGTGGTTTTAAACTGCCTCCTCCTCGCCATGTTTTTGGAATCACTTCCAGCTGCTCCACAGCCACTAATGGCACCTTGGGCCCACATTGCCGTTTTAACACCGGCCAAGTCTCAGCCCCCTCCTGCCCGCTAGAAGCTGAGGAGGTTTTCAACTACTGTTGAACAAATGATTTTAGCCCGTATTACGAGCAATAAAAAGGCGCCCTGCTGAGCGGCCTGAACGTTGCGTTCATGTACATGACCAGATCCTACAATATTCTAACAGTAGCCTAAGTGGTTTATTGTCAGGGTTTAAGGAAATCCAAAAAGACATACTGTATAATCAAATGAAAGTCTTTAGATACACTTTTAGAAAAATAAATGTACAATACTCAGTTTAATATTCAATACCTACAGCTACAGTTAATCACATCACTCAGCCTCCTTTTTTGTGCACAATTTTTATTATTCTTCAAATGCACTGCACAGAGGTCTATATAATCCAAGGCCAGTGGGACCAAATGTGAGACATCCACCCCACCCCACCCTGATTTTTTAAATGTGCAAACTCATATCCTACTATATTATATTATATATCATAGGCAAGAAAGCTATACAGTATATTATGCAATAAATGAAAGCTTCTATAGTCTATATAAATCACACATGCTGTGCACCATAAAATATTGACACTTACGTGTATGAGGCTACGGCAACACCACTTGGACAAACTACATACAGAACTGTAAACAAGAACCTCTAAATAATTATAATGGCAATTTTTTAATGTTATTTATGATTATAATTACATTGGCTAATGGATATTTTGGACAGTGGTGCGTGGTTGCCTGTCGTAGAATAGCACCTTTTTTTTTCAAATTATATTTTATAATTGCTGCCTCAATATAACAGACTGAACAGAAAGAAAGCACATAAAGAAAAGTACAAAGACATCTTTGTAGAGGTGCTGCTTTGCGTGTAACAGCTATAACAGCATGTTCAGTTTAGTCCTGTTTACCAACAACAACACAACCGCCTCTGTTCAGTTCTGAACATGTACACAGCTGCACACACAATCTATGCCAAAGCACAGTAAAGATGTTCGGTCAGTTAACAATGATTAGACGCCCACTGTTTGTCTGTGTGTGTCCAGTGTGAGCAGTTAACAACTGCAACACATCTGCAGGTCTGGAACAATAAGGGGTCTTCATATGGATGGCCAGACAGTTTGGAGAAGCAATTGAGCGGTGTGAAAGGATTCTTTGACAGGTATAATCTCAGCGGTGATCAAAGACAGAGACTGCAGTTTGAGGGACAACCTCAGTAACCATTATGCAAAATGAACACATCCCAAACACAAATACGTGTGAGATGGCCTGGGGGAATATTTAAATGCATGTCATGGCAGGGACTTTAGTTTTGAGCTTGTGTTTATGTTAAAGGGAGCTCACTCAGTCTGTTGGAGGCTATCAGTGACATCATCTGAGAGGGAGGACTCTTGCTGATAACCCCTGACCCCACGCACGACCGTCAGTTATAGAAACAGCCAAGGTTTACAAGAGAGTGTGTGTGTGTGTGTGTGTGTGTGTGTGTGTGGGGGGGGGGGGGGGGGGTGGTAACACACTCAAACATGCAGCACTGAGGAACAAAAACACAACCAGTGGCCAGAAATATAGAAACAATTTAAAGCTTAAAAACTGTGTCAAAGAGGGTTTAACTAAAGTCGGTGGTGTTTCTTCAGGATGTACTTTACAGTAGTTGGATTGCATATTATTGAAAGATGTTTCAAATATTTACTTTCTCCATGTATGTAAATGGGAGTAAGTCTCATCAATCATCTAAAATTATAACAAGATTGTGTTCATTTTAGTCATTTTCTCTTGTGTATTGTTTGTAATTATGCCAAGGATTCCCTAGATAAAAGTGACATACATGTGTCTGATGAAAGTCATATATCAAACGTGTAATAATTTTGGTTCTCTGTGTAGAATATAAATATATAAATGCACTTTATACTGATATTTTCTGCATTGTTTCAGTTATTATGCTGCCTACTCTATGAATTCAGTGTGTATTACCTTGAAACCTGCAACAGAGACTGCATGTGTGCATACATACATACATGTATGTATTCATATGTTCATGTGTCAATTGACTGCTTATGAACCATGTTGGCTGGTCAGATGGCCAATTAGTGCTTGAACCTTTTCGCTCTAGCCCGAGAACAGCGGAGCAGGGCACATCTGGTGTCAATACATCTTAATAACCTATTGTAATTCTCCTTTTCCTGGACTGAACATGCTAGGACACAGGCCCATTTAAAAACTTGTCAAGCGTCGTGAGTGTACCTGTTTGAATGGAGCCAGATTGCCATCACTAGATCAGCACGGGTACTGCAGGAGAGGAACACTTTCTACAGCAGGGCAGTAAAACTGAGAGTCAATTTTTAATTGTAGTTAAAATCACACCTCTTGTGGAAAGAAAGGGAGATATTTTGATGGTGTTAAACTCAATCAGAAAGGGTTTTATGCATTCACACACTCACTGGCACACTAAGCATGGATACTAATCAAAGGTCTAAATTGTTCAATACAAGCCAATATATCACACTGCGTGCTGAGCGTTTGTGTGTCCTCTATTGTTGATACAGATTATAAAGTTTTTACAACACTGCATTTAACTCACCCCTGAAAAACAGAATTAAACCTGTGCACCAATGCTGGAAAATGCAATTAAAATGTATGCTAGAAATGTTGTTTCAGTGTATATCAATTTATGTCAGGCACTTTGAGTTGCCTTTTACAAAAAAAAAAAGGATCATTTCTTCAGTTGGTTTGATGGCTGGATAAAGGTGAGTGTTTGGCACCTTAGGCTTGTAGATGAAAGCGAGGACACGCTGTGGTGTTACAGTTTAGCCTCAAGGGCCCAATGTCCTACATTCTTTCTGTCTGTCTCACACATTCCTGCAACTAGAACAATACAGCTAAGGTTAATTCCCAATCATACTAGACATGTTCTGCATTTGTTTTGTTTCTGAGAGGTGTTTTAATTGCTGCTTTAACAATGCCATTAGTTTCTGCTGGGCGCACAGCGCTCGCTTTGCACAGATCATTATTTTCTCCATCGAAAAGCTAAGAGAAATAACAATAGCTAAATGTGCAGCCAATACTTTCATCAAGGTTAACTTTAACAGATGTTTGGGGGGAAATAAGCGGAATACTTTCTGTCAGTGAATGCCTTTGGAATTTCAAGGTCCATGGAAAATAAAGATTAAAACATCAGATACACAAAGGAAAGCTTTTCCGTGTAAGTACCTGTGTCTTATTTAATAGTTAGACAACAACGGGGTAATGCTGCAGGGAATGGATTGGAGGATACAGTCTTTAGGGAGCTTAGAGAGCAAATCTATCCAACATGCAATTTACTGATCTGACTTTTGGCTGGCCAGTATGTTATGAAACTAGACAAATGTCTTGATCTGTCAAACATACTTATTTTACGCAACCAAAACTATATAGTTTACGTGTCCTAGCTCGGCTGTCTGGGATGTGACAGAGCATAATGTATGAATTTCAACAGCCCTGGCAAAAACCAAATGAGCCATTTATAGTATCAAAGAGCAAATATTGACGTCAAAGATGCAAAAAATTGGCAGATGCCAGTGGTAACGCCTGGGCAGAAATGAAAGTGGTTTACACATGAGCAGCAAAGACAAAAAAAAAAGACCACAGTCATTCTGTGACACTGCCTATTACTGGCTCCTGCTGAGCCCTACAGGGCAGAGCACAGGGAGGAGTTCCCCAGAGGACAGATTACCTCATGCTGTCCCATGCTGTCACAGCAGGCATGCCATCATCCCCTGGCGTCCTCCATCTTCCTCAGGATGATGTGATGATTAGGAAGGCTGACGTCTCTGGGATCAGACCGGCATCCAAAGTCATGCTGCAGACCACTGGGTGAGGGAGATGCTGTGTCAGTATACCACTGGCTGTTTCCATAGCAAAAGCAGAGCAAATGCTGTGTATCGCTGTGTTGCTGTGGCTATGTTGGTGTCAGATGCAGTGGCCTGAAATCACCCTCTGACTGCAGCATGAAGGGTTGTGCAAGAGTGGTGAAAAATACTCATGTCTGATCAAACATGGCTTTATTATTTTTCATTTAGACCACTGGCCTGTACAGCAAAGCCTAAATGCTATTTATAGCCATAAATAGCACTGGATCTTAGACTAACGAGCAAAGAGCCACGGACCACAATCTGCGCAGAATAAAGCTCAAGTTGCTTTTTCTGTGAGCTCAGCCAGTGCAGTAGATAATATGGCTGGCTATTCCAAAACCACAAGTTTCAGCCATATTACAAAAATCCGCTGAAAACTCAAAGCGCCTTGTGGCTGACACGAAGGAAGTCGAGCTGGCTTTCCCAGTAGCCACCAGCCGTCGTCACAGCTCACTGACTTATATTGTTTAGGTGACACACAACGTGACACAACCAAGACTATAGTGCCTTCACCTTTGGGAGCTGAATCTAGCTGGCATACTGGCTCACTACATTGAAACCCTAAGGAGCTGCAGTGCCGACAGACTCACAAAAAATAAAGGGAGGAATACGGGGCTTCCTCCCCCCAGAGAATAACCCCACCACCCCACCATTAGCATACACATATACACAAATACTCCCCGCAGCTGCTGAACATGTGCATTTCCATCCAGCTCAGCTATATACATGGAGACGGTGACACATTCACACCTGTTAGCACCGGCAGCACCGGCCAGCTCTGACTGACAGCTTCCCTCTGGCCATCATCACCTCTCAATCGCAGGAGAACTGTCCAAGCAAACAGTCCATCAGCAGCGCGTCGGAAGTCTCTGCCGTACAGCATTAGTATCAACAACCTTTCCACATCTCTGCTGATTACTGGACAAAGGCTCTGAAAAAACAAGAGAAAATGTCTTTTTGGTTTGTTAATAGAAGCTCGCTTACTGGAATATGAGCCACCAGGTGGGAATAACTAAGTGTGTGTGTGTAATAAGACACAAATTACTGCTGTTTTGTGTTTCTGTATGTGTGTGTGTGCTGCCTGTGTGGTACTATTATGCTGTTTGTATCAAGGGTAGAACCAGTAAGTTAGTGCTATCTAATTTGTGGCCTTGAACATTAAAAGGAGGCATGTTGGCAGCTGCTCTCTTTTTATCCAGTTTTATCTTATAGATTTTACAAGAACAGATAAAGAAAACTGACTACAAAAGATTACTTTAAGTCAAGAGTATCTTTAGCTCCTGTACTTTGTTGTATTTCCCAGAATAAAGGAATATTTAATTGGTGTATGGTTACAAGAGGTAATTGAATCAAATCTTTTGCATTTGATTGGACAGCTAAAAAGTGGGCAGGCTTAGAGTTTAGCACAATACCAGCCATAGACTGCATAAAATAATGGATGAAGCTACCCCAACATCACCCGTGTTCTGTGGACTGCCATTTTGAAGCCTTGAGTTGGGTATTTCAGCCGTCGCCATCTTGGTTTTTTAGAGCCAGACGTGACCATATTTGGACAAGACGGTGGAGCTGTGGAAGAGCAAGAGGTGGATCTGACTCACACATTGTTGCAACCCCTTGCAGACAGCTTGTCACTCAACTGACCCCACCCTTTAATATGCACAAATTTGGGCTTTAGTAAAATATAAAAATGTAAAGTCATAAAAAAATTCACCCCCTTGTACAGTTGTCATGAATGTTGAAATTAGTTATAGACACCAAAACTATTTTTGTACCCAGCTGGAAACATGTTTATTTCTGCTCTAAAGTTGGGCATTTCAACATGGGTGTCTATGAGGATTGACTCGCTCTTGGAGGCAGCCTCAAGTGGCCATTAGAGGAACTGCAGTTTTTGGCACTTCTGCACTGGCTTCATGTTTTTAGCCTCTGAGGTTGTGGACTGCAGACTGCTGGCTCCACACACACACCCCTCAGCGTGAGATCAGGAGGAGGAAGATGGGAGAGACGAATGAATGAATGAATTAGACCTCAGCCACATTGGTTTGATCATTAAAAAGAGGGTGCATCATAACAGTGAGGCCCAAAGGTGTTAAGCTAACAGGATAGTGGGCGAATATCTGTCAGAGACAAAGCACATCGTAGGTTTCATGAAGGTTAGTTGCTGAAGCAGTCCATTCTAAAATGCCTTACACATAATCTGGTCCTGTCACAGATACCACTTTCCTCAAAGTGAATACATTTTAGCCTGCGCCCTGTAACCATGGTATTTTGGGAAAATGAAAACACATTGATGAAGCATGCTGTTGCTACCCCGCTAACTAACTGTGTGGCTAAAAATTGCAGACTAATTGCTGGGAGGATGTCATGATATTATTGGCTGAAATTGGCACAGGCTTACGTAAGCACACATCATATTTTGTTTTACAGGAAGAAAACATGATTGGATTTGACACAAGATAATGAAATTGTTTTTTGTAATATTTTGGGCATAGATTGTTAAATATGTGCAAATAAATGTCCGGGGATGTGATCTGAAAGGGTTAAAAAGGCATTTTTTCTTTACCTTACAGTGTGAGAAGACTCAAGAAATTCAAGACAGGGAAGGTTTTTACACACACACAAAAAGAGATATATACTTTTTTAAAACATATTTCTGGTGTGTGTTCCACAAATTTAAGGTACTCAGCATTGGTGTCTAAGAAAAAAGCTATTTAAAGAATCTATGATCATTGACAAAAAGAATTTTATTTTTTCTCAAAACAGCCAAACAATATTTTTTCTGCTGCTCACACCAGAGTCATACATATACTCTTTGTTTGTTATCATATGTTTTGCAGAAACTCAACAGAGCTGTGAGGTTTATTTAATGTGCTGAGAGGAATGGGCCCTGTCAGCGATAACAAATGGGGAGATAAACTGTCTGTTATCATGGATGAAGATCATAAGAAGTGCAGAGAGGAGATGTATAGGTATGGAAAGATATAAATCTCCGATAGCTCCTCTGAACTCAGAGGAGCGTCCCATATGGGAACACTCTGTTGAAGATCTTAAGGTTTTTTTATATTCAAATGACAGATTTACATGTTTGCAAGGTGGAGACAGATCAACAGAATATCCTTTTTCTGCACTGAGGGCCATGGTGGACATTAATCTTATACGCATGAGAAATGACCCTGCCCCTGTCTCTCTGTGTCTATCCTCATGGCAGGTGATTAAATGGCAGCGCTTGCTCCGTAGTGAGGGACATGGTGTGTTTTAAACACCTATCCAGCATGACCTTTGATCCCTCACTGTCTGCTTATCTGCACTGAAGACCTTCAGATGGATGAGTCCAAAGGGAGGATGAAGGCTGTGTGTTAAAGTCATCACACGATGACGTAAAGCAGGCGCACGCTGAGGCTTTTCCACAAGTTCAAAAGGAAATTAAATACTTACTTGATTTTTGTTTCACATTTTCCCCTCAGCAGCCCCCTTCCCTTCCATCCTGCCCATTGCCAGATTTATTCATGTTGTTCTTTAGATCATCTGCATAATGTATGTCAGAGATTTACATGGCTGACCAGATTTTTGTTCAAAGTCAAGGTCTGACATGGTAAGCCTGACTCAGAGAGCTGCTGAGTAACCTTAGTTTGACTCAGAGGATTAAAAAAGGATGTGTCTAAATGTCCTTTTGAAGACAAACTGCTCGTCCCCTCCCTCTGGAATCTTAAACTCAAGTCTCACAAACTTTGACGGCAGATATATCATACGCTGATAAACTGAAATTACATCTGATAGTCATAACCAATGATGTGGAACCTTACTGGGCTACGCAGTATGGTATAGATGTTGTATTTTCTTCTGGATATCACAAAATGTCTGCAGTCAGTCAGTGTTCTTCTTCTTCACCACAACCCATGAATCAGATCGAAAACTCGCTCCTCTACAGCTCCACCCCCTTGCCCAAATATGGTCACTTCTAGCACATAAAATCCAAGATGACGACAGCCGAAACACTAAAAATCAAGGCTTTAAAATGACAGTGTTCCAAATCAATTTCCAATGTAAGTACTGGCTGTTGGACTATAAGTATTTCTTATTCGTACAATGCCACTTCAAGGGTACGCAGGTGCATGGTAATCCATAAGTGTGTTTTTTACTTTTAAGATTTTAACCTTAATATGTGCACTGGCTTTAATTAATCACACAACAATTAATCCCCATTGAAACGTCTTCATTCCTCTTAAACAACAAGTTGTCTTCCGCAGGCTGAGCTGACCTTGGTTATCTCACAGTTAGGAAACAGTTGTGTGATATCTACGTGGGCGGGAGGTCATCCTAGGTTATCACCTGTTCCTCCTCCAACACTGCTCATCCTCTCTACCTTGAGGAGTTTAACAGTTTGCACAGAGCCGTGGCACGACTGATAAAGTCTATTCAATTAATCAGAGGGGATAAAGACACAAACTGCAATATGACCTGCGCTTCTGTCTGCTTCGGGAAAATAATTCACAACTCTGACATGCTAGTTTAGCGTGTCAAATACATAATACCTAGTTGCAGAAACGAGTTTTCAAACCTCTGGCTTGAGCTACGTACGCACACTTCATGTATGGTATCTTCTGTTTTCATGAGCTTATCACTGTTATCCACCTCTTAGCTGAGTCTGAAACCCTGAGGTCAAGAGACTACCACGATCCTTCCTCCCCTTTATGAAGAGTTTGAGTGTATTCTGACGTCTCATAGCTGTTCTCCCTCTGTATCACAGCGTGTCTCCTCTCACACCACGTAATGCTACAGCACAGAGAGCTGCACTGCTTTAACCGACTCACTCCTTCCATCATCATGATTTTAAAAGTGCATAGAGTGCAAACACATATACCCTCATTGTGTCTATTGGTTGATGGGCCCAGCTGCTTGTGGCCAGTAATTCAGCCATTAGTCCTTCATTGGCTAACAGCCCACATCACCGGCTGTGCTATCAGCCAAGCCAACAATCTGATGACTGTGGAATACTGATGCTCAGCTGTGGGGCCCTGTGAGGGTGGACCTCTTGCTTCTTAAAAACATCAAGGCTCTGTCTTGCTTTTTTTGTGCCAATCCCCTTTGTTTTTCTTTTTTTCTTAATAACGAGAGACCAAAGCGAAATAAATTGCCAGCAAACTGGGTGGAATAAGTCGAGGCTTACATGTTATTTAGTGGATTTAAAACTTTGGGTTTGATCTTTTTCAATTACTTTGTTGTGTCATAACTAATCAAAGGCGTTATTACTAAATTAGGTACTGGAAATCTACCAATCATAATCATCAAAGTTTACAAAATTGCTGCTTTTGTTTCACACAGATGCATAATGGCCTTGTTAAAATCAAATTTTTCAAAGAACATCAAACAATTAAAGTTACATTTCCTACCAAACGATTTGCCGCTGTGTGTTGTACACACTAGGAACTGAGCCTCAGACTTTACATAAACCATTTTTCTGTCTCTCCAACGGCTGAGTGTAATGTAAGCAGACAGTGGCCCCATCAGGCCAATGAATTCTGCAAATCATATTTGGAAAGAAGGTGGAGCTGATTTACTTACTGAATGTTCAAACAACATTCATTTTAGTCAGTATGCTCATTAATAACATTTAATTACATGTGACCTTCCTGTTATCACCAGCTAAATATCATGTAACTCAAGATACATTGTAATTAGTCTGTATTGTTTGTGCAAGCTTTGTGTATACAGTTTGGAAATCCAACCTATGGGGCATTACAAGGTAGAGTAAACAGGCTATTTTTCAAAGCCAGAGGCACTTCAGGAGCATATTTATAAGCGGCCGGGTTCAGACGTTTCATACGTTTCATTATAAACTGAAGTTTTCTAAAACCCCGAACCTTCATGATTCGCGATTGTGATTTGCCTGGAAATATTGCTGCTGTCGACAGAAGAAAAATATACATGTTTCATTTTGGAAATCAGAGACAGAACATGAGCGGGCTGCCAGTGAGCAGCAGTAATAACCAAATGACTGCCCCTGGCAGGAAATGACACGCATGTCGTTCCTGGGCATCACAGGGTAGTGCTGACTTGCCCAAAATAGGCCCTGCCAGTAACAACAATATTACACACAGATCTCTCTATGTGTGTGCAGGTTAAAAAAGCAGAGGCTGGCAGCCGCTCCTTCCCCTCATTATTTCCATCTACTTCCCCTGCTAGAAAATCCTCAATCCTCTGATGCCATCTCTAATAGCCAAGACAACCAACAAATCACAGGCTGATCCTCAATAAGAGCTCCAGCTTATACTGGATGCTGGCTGACCAGAAATGAGACGGATGATCTCAGGACATATGGGGTGCCACAGTTTGAGGCAATAAAGCCCATAGGTAATGGGATGCATATAATCCCTCAAGGGCCAAGTTAAATATTGCTCTTTATGTACAACATAGATTGGATTTTTACCCAAAATACATGCAATGTTATGAGCCTCCTTCACAATCACAGGTTAGCCTGACGTCATGTGGTAAAGAGCTGCTAGCTAATATGATATTTTGGGTCACTGAGTTTAGTGTAGCACATCTGTCGCAATCTTGTTCATTCATCACGACTTAAAAATGCTGAGCCTTATATCAATTCCAATAATAGCTGTATGTTGATGACTTTGAGGGTGCTTTCAGACCTAGAGTTGTCTTGCTTTGGTCTGCATCAGGGACTTATTCTGTCACAAAGTTGCGTAATTGCCTAGAGTTGGTTTGTGTTCTCACGGCAGCATTTACAAGCAGACCAGATCAAATGCCACGTGCAAGAAAGCTGCTCTTGATTGGTCAGAATTTCCATGTGGGGAAAAAATCCAGGAAGTAAACAAAATCTTCAGGAAGGGCACACTTGAAAGATAAATGTTACACTTTCTAATGTCACAATGGAGGGACAACTACGCAGGTTGATTTTAGCGCTGCTCATTGTGGACTATATTGCTGTCATTGTTCATTTTAGTCAAACCATACAGTTTGAAAACGAGGCGTGGCTCCAACCAGAAAACAATGTTTTGATGCACTGGATGTGCTGAATGCGCAACCCAAAGACAGACATTAACAATCCTCTAGGACTGTAACATGCTCATGTTTAACCCAAACAATGAGTAATGTGACTGCAGTTGGTTCAGATCAAGATCGGAACACGTTCTCATGGGAAGTACCCATTGGTCTGACAGCCCATTGTTCCGACCATATTAAACCCATTGTTCCGAAGTCCGTTCTGAAATCATCATGATGCCCTGTGGCTAAGGTCTGGTTAGGTTTAGGCACAAAAACCACTTGGTTAGGGTTAGGAAAAGATCATGGTGTGGGTTAAAATGAAAAAGAAAGTGACAAACACATAAGCTGTGAGCCTGCTTCGCCTCAAGCCTATCCCGGCTGACTCAGAGCGGGTTGCGGCGCACCATCAAGGCAGAAATACGCCTGCTGGGAGCCGTTAAGCACCACGGACTGTCGGACTAATGGGATGTCGGACCAATGGGCTGTTGGACCAATGACATGGACCCGTTCTCACCACATACGAATCCCACCAGAGTTCGTTTGTAACCGGACCGAGACCACCTCTTTAAGAAGGTCTCGATCCAGTTGTTTTGGTGCGCACCCAATTGTGATCGCTGTGTTCACACCTGCCAAAACAAACCGCACTTAAGGGGCAAATGAAATTGAGTTCGATTGAACCAAACCAAACAGGGCTGGTGTGAAAGCACCCTGAAGTTCCCATCAGGTAAGGAGTTAAGAGTGGAAAACAAACAATTTCTGAAATTTCACCTGGGACACTGCTGTTTGCATCCAGTATGAAACCAAAAGTAAGTTGAATTATTTTAATATCAACAGTGTAGTGTGCTGGTATGTGTCGCATGCTACGCTAGTGACGTATGCCGCAAAGGTCACATGACATTACATGAAATTAGTAGGATACTTATATATTTTATCCGAAACCATGATGTTTTTTTTCTAAACCTAACCATGTACTTTCATTGTCTAAACCTAAGGAAGTAAATGTTAAAGTTTGTTAACTTCATTCTCAGTTTATTTCAAAAAGAGACTGTATAAATTTAATTGATTGATTTCAAGGCCATCTCACAGCGCCCTCCAGTTTTGTTCTTCCTCCTGGGAAACCTATCAATAATCGTCACACTTGAATTCATAACCTTTATGTTTGTCTGACATTACCCTAGTTGCCGAATTTCTCATGAAACACAATTTACACAAATAATCCACACGCTGCATACAATTCAACCATCTGTCACCGCAATCCCAACAACCCACAACCCAGTTCAATGCACTGGCAGAGAGGCCTGCTTACGGTAATTAGCAATATCGCCTCACAGCAAGAGGCTTCCTCCCACAGTCCAAAGACATGCAGGTTCATTGGTGACTCTAAATTTGCTGTAGGTGTGAATGTGAGTGTGAATGGTTGTCTGTCTCTGTGTGTCAGCCCTGTTATAGTCGGGCGACCTGTCCAGGGCGTATCCTGCCTCTTGCTCAATGTCAGCTGGGATAAGCTCCAGCCCCTCCATAACCCCTAATAGGATAAGCGGTTACGGAAAATGAATGAATGTATTCCGAAACCTAAATGTTTGCAGGTATGCACATGCAAAACCAACAATGCAGCAATGTTGTTTCCCTTCTGGAAATTATTAATCATCTGGTTATTATCTATAATCCTAGAGAGTCTCTGCAGTCAGGCATGTTTCTCATACCTGTGTGAGAGACTGATTTACAACTTCATGGTTTATGGCGTTCTGTCCAACTGAAGTCATTAATACACTTATCTTTGACACTACCTAGTCTGGGGGGTTAATGCAGACGAGGCTGCAGCTCACAAGAAGCTGGATTCATTTATTTTAACTGTGACCACCCCTCACGTGTGACACTTAGTGTGTTTTGTAGCTGGTTTCACATTTCACTATCGCAATGCATGCACTCAACACAAGGACAAATATACAGCCAAGTGTTTCTCCAATGCATCGGAGCTCTTAATGGCTACATTGCTTATTTTGCCCCACTGCTGAAGAGAACACGAATTGTCTGGGGTTCACGCAGGAACCCACCTCAGGAAGGCCTAGTCGGGGGCTCAAGGCCGCTCTGCTTTGTCTGCTGCCACTGTACTCCACTCAAGAATCCATATCTGTGGAATTATAATTGAGGATAAATATTATCAAGTGCAATCGGAGAGGGTGTTGTGTATTTGTGCTGGGGCCAAGAAGAGAGAGGCTGTGAAACTGAACACCAACGTGGGCCCTGACCACAGGAGAGCTTAGTTGGAGGCAGAGGAACCATTTTCCTCTGTGGACCGCCACAGGCATCAGGGAATACCAAGGTGAAAGGTCAAGGTAGAAAGTGACGTCATTTCCACAACGAAGACTGTGCCCCATGGGCTACAGCTAACATAACACTGAAGAATGAACCAATGTTCAAAAGAAATATGGGGGCTGTGGTTTACTTTCACCCGGGACAACTCTGTTTCTGGGGGGGGGGTTGGCATTGTTACGTTTGGCCTTTTCTTCTACTCTCTCATCACCAGGTGGAGAAAAACAACCCATAATCCAAGTTCTCTAATCTTGTACAGGATAACTGTCAGCACCTCCATACACTGTGGAAGGCTTCCCCGGCTTGTTACAACACTGGCACCAGTAGTAATCACTCTAATCCTTTGGTATCCATGGTAAACAAAACCTCTCGCACAGTCATTATCTATTCACAGCCAAAGGCCGTCAGATAACAAAGCACATCAGGGAGAGGAGAATGAATGAAGGGAGATGCAAGAAAGCTAGAGAGAAAGTAAAAAAAAGAAGAGTGTGAGAGAAAGCAAACGGGGGAAAAAGACAAGGGGACAAAGAGGAGGGAGAGAACAGTATTTAATTGTATTATATAACACTCTTTGCTGTGTGCCAGGCAGCAACTGTTTTCACTCTTTCAAAGGAGAGTTTTATGTTGTAAAAGTTCCAGGCATTTCGCAGCCTTGATGTAAACTGATACTCTGTTGTTTGATTTATGTTACAAAATTCAAACCGGTCCAAGAATGAAAACGCTACACTGTCAGATTTTTTGGAAATCTTACATAATAACAATTTAGTGACATTTATGACTAAAACCTTAAATGTATAAAGATGGCAAGCACTTTAGTATTTTTAAAGAACAGCCATCCATCACTTGGCAGAAAAGAGAAACAGGGCTTTCAGGGACACACACATAATCAGTGGAGAGGCAAAACCTGGGTGGGAACCTGACAGGTCCACTAAGTCCTCCTCAGTCAAATTTGGACATGATTGCCAAAGGCCAGAAAGGTAGGTAGCTGTAAGCACAACCTATAATCCTTTCCTCTGTGTGGTGTCTGGTGCAGAGACTCAACAGATGAGGTGAAGTGCTGATTCTTGGAACAGCTGAAGATCTGCCGGTAGCAGGATGATTAACATCTGCCTGAGTGCCAGCCTAGCTTATTAGTCGGTGTTGCAGGGTTGTGGGTGACAGGCTAGGAGAAGAATTGTTCAAGATGGGTATAGACGTGCCATTGTGCATGTTCTAGTTCAAGTTCATTTGTAATCTCAACTATTAAAAATGTAACTGCATAAAAAAGTCAACAAAACATCCAGACTAGCGTAAGCAGGGTATCAATTCAGCTCAGATTAATTGGTCTTGAATGATAGGGATCTATAATCTAACATCAGCAAAAGCTGCCATACATTGTCATGTTGATTAGTGATAGTCCTTGACGAGATACCATTAATTAAAATCAATAATTAAAGATTTTTTATGCTCCATTTTATGGTGGAATGTCATGGTGCTGCCTGTTTCAACCATGCATAGTTTCTTCTCCTTCTTTCCTTTTTATGGCAGATTGCAATCATTGCTTTTGAGGTTACATGTAAGACTACAACTAATAATTAGTTTAATTATTGATTTGCCAATTTATTCCTTGTTTTGTCCATAAAATGTCAGAAAACACTGAAAAATGCTCTGTGTAATCACTATAAAGACGCCAAGAGCACTGCTTAGCGTCTGTGTGAGATGCACTGGGCTTTCCACCAACTCCAGTGTCACCCATCCATGTCATTACTGGAGAAGTAATAAGAGTGTGAGTCTGCTCATTGTGGGCAAACACTAAACTTGAGGTGGATGGGTCCAACAAACACTGAACCTTGACCCAGGAGAGTGGTGTTCAAGAACAACAAGCAACGACCTCGATTTTGGTGCTTGTGCCACTCAAAGTCGGCTGTTTTATTTAATCGACACGCCGCCTCCTTCCCAGTCGCAATGGTGTCGTTCAAAGTCATGCGTTTTTAGCGTCATCTGCAATATTTTCCTAACCATAACCAAGTAGTTTTGCCTAAACCTAACCGCCGGACCCATCTTACCATTGACACTTTCTGCGTCAAGACACAATGGAAATGGCTGCCCCTGGTGTCATTTTAACAACCCCCGGTGGCTCTGCTCACGAGGCGAAATATAAGTAGGGATCACGTCACATTGGTTTCATCTGACAGTCCAAAAATACAAAACTATTCCATTTATTGTCATGCATGTCAAAGAAAAGCAGCAAATTCTCACATTTAAGAAGCAGGCACTGGGGCAGTTTGCAGCCGAGTGTGAAGTGGTCAGGATGAGAGTCAGCACCTCCAAGTCTGAGGCCATGGTTCTCTGCCAGAAACTGGTGAATTGCCCCCTCTGGGTTGGGAGAGAGTTACTGCCTCAAGCGAGATAGTTCTAGTATGTTGGGGTCTTGTTCCCGAGTGAGGGTAGAATGGAGAGTGAGGATAGGCGGCGTCCGCAGTGATGCAGGCACTGCGCCGGACCATTGTGGTGAAGAGGAAGCTGAGCTAGAAGGTGAAGCTTTCAATTTACTGGTCCATATAGTTTCCAACCCTGACCTATGGTCATGAGGTAGTGTCCGAAAGAATAAGGTCACAGTTAAGAAACTGAAATGAGTTTCCCCTGTGGGGTGGCTGGGCTCAGCCTTCGAGATAGGGTAAGGAGCTCGGACATCTGGAGGGAGCTCAAAGTAGGGCAGCTGCTCCTTCACGTTGAAAGGGATCAGTTGAGGTGGTTCGGGCATCTAATCATGATGCTGGAGGTGTTCCAGGCACGTCCCACTGGTAGGAGGCCCTGGGGCAGACCCAGAACACACTGGAGGGATTACATATCTCAACTGGCCTGGGAACGCCTTGGGGTCCCTCAGGAGGAGCTGGAGGACGTTGCTGGGGAGAGGAACATCCGGGGTGCTTTGCTTGGCCTGCTGCCCCCACGACCTGCTTCCGGAGAAGTGGATGAAAATGGGTGGATTGATGGATGGAAGAAGAATGACATCAGCAAATGCTTGACTTTTTAACTTAAAGTCACGTTCTAGCAGTTAATTAAAATAAAAGTTTTCTGGTACTTTCATGCTTCTGTTGGTTGGAAGGACAAATGCACATGTCCCCTGTGCCCACCCCCCAAATACTATGCCTATGTCTGGGGGAACAAGACACTGGTATTAAAGCACAGCAGAAACCATTCTGTAACATTTGATCATTTGTACCCAGCCTTGTGACAGTGCTCCAAATTGTTCCCCTACAAACAAAATGCACGGATTAGCAATTCTGGCTTGTGTCCAGCGCCTTTACCTTTTTTCACTGCGCCCTTTTCCCCCCAAAACAAAAGTCTGTGAGAGCAGCAGGAGCTTCTTACAATGTAAATGTAACTCAGTACCTGACACATAACCCTGTCTTGCCTTTGCTTCTTCTTATTATTTGGGAATTGCTAGACATATTTCTGGGCTTCTCAAACACCCTCTCATCTTACCATAACAATCTGATTCAATATGTGGTTTTATTGTTATGGAACGCAAAGGCTGAGCTGTCTGCCTGTAGCAGACAGTTTGGTATTGAAATTCAAGCTGTTGTCATGAATCGGGTACAGTTAAGATTTCTCTGCCCAAGGTGAGTTTTGCAGCAGGCTCCACCTGGACTGGAGAGGCAGTATTGGGCAAAAACAGACTTTTTCCACTGAGGAAAGCCCATAATTTAAATTGCTAATGCTATTTTTGAAAGATTTAATTATTATTTATCTGTAGTTCACATCAAACAGATAGAGAGGTAAACTCAGAATGACCAAACAAAGATGTCTTAATTCAGAGCTGATGATCTCTTTGACCGCACATGAATTTTAAACGCAAGGAAATCTTTATTAAATGTTCTCTGCACTAATGTCGTCTGTTTTCTGCCCTCTGTTTGCATGTACATCTGTACATCGTACAACAGTGTTGCTGGCATACCTGGTCATGCGCATTGCAAAAAAATCAACTCCCTCTGAAATCTTGAAATGCTGTGCCTCTCATAATCCCATGTGGTATGTTCCCACTTAACCAGTAATTGTATTTTCTCTTCACGTATTTAATAGAACAACATGGCAGCAGTGCTCTTAATTTCTTCCTTGTGCTTGGAGGACAACCCAAGTGTTGAATGCAAGGAGAAGTGCACACAATTAGCTAATATAATTCACAGATGTGCTCACTGAGGTTTCTCTCTCTCCGTCATCTCAGCGTCGCACAGCAGGCTGAGCAACCTGAGAGTCTGGACACGCTCTCTGCTCTCACCCCACTGTGACCTACTGGCACATACATTTCAGATGACGTAGTAATTAAAATACACTAATTTGATAATAATGCAATAACAGCAGCACACCCTGAAGGGCTAATTTAAAGAAAACATTTTCCCAGACCGCCAGTAAAGCATGTGTAATGCCCCATAGAAAATACAGTAGCCTGTTGGTGCGCTTTCGGAGGTCTCGGGGGTATTTCAGGGTACTGATTTCATACCACAATCATTAAAATCTTAGCTCCCTTTTGGCTGAGAGCGCCTGACTGGCGACAGAGCCTGCAGATGATATTGGATCACCCAAGGTGTAAACTTGATGAATATCTGAGGCTGTTTTGCAAAGGGTTAAGCGTGAAGCTGCTCCACAGATCAAGGCACAGCGACGATTCAAAGCTGAACTTTATATTATTTCAACTGGATTGTGAAGTTCATAGGGCATCTCCAAAGGGTTAATTGTTACAATAGAGTAACTCAAGACAAGTTTCATTGATTAAAAATGCTGACCTAGATTTAACACTGCTGATTTTTTAAATGTTATTCGTAACATTATTTACCTTTCCTTAACAGTTCACGGAGGAGAGAGTATCAGGGACCATGTGGGGAAAAATCAAAGGATTACATTGTTACAAGGTTTGCTGGACAAATTTAAACCAAGCGTCTTCAACCAACTTGCCATGAGTAAAAATTTATTTCATTTTAAATGTGGTAAAAAACATAGTTTATCAAAGTTTGGCCTGTGGACCAGTGGCGGCCCTCAGAAGCATTTTGTGTGGCCCTAAACATAACATGAAATGCATGCATTATATTGTCATCCATGGTCCACTTTAACTCATCCAAAAAAATCTCTCCATGCCTTAAAATGGCTTAAGGCCCAGACACACCAAGGCCAACAGTTGCGACAGTTGTGTCGTCCCATGTCACCTGTGTCTCTGCCAAAAGGTACACTTGAACACCTCTCAAAGAATACAGCCAATGGCCAACTAACACATGTATTCTACGCCTGCATGAGAGGAAATCACTCTCTATGCCAGAAGGCAGGGGTAGTCTGTATTCGTCATTTAAAAAGGGAAAATGGATGAACGACAAGACGTATTTAAAACACTAATTAGCCAGTTAGCAGAGCGAACAATAACAATTACAAACTGTTTCTGTTAAAGAGCTCAGCAGCTTTGTTTCTATCTCACATCCTCTTGACCGCAGTTGTTGTTTTTGCTTTGCTCACTTCTGCTTCTCTTCTCGTGCATCAATGTTGATTTAACGTTATGAATCAGCCGCAAAAAAAGCAGACAATGCAGAACCAGTGCGACAGATGCTCACTGATGGCCCAACATTGATCATCAGTTTGGTGTGTCAGGGCCCTTTGATGTGACTCAACACATTTGCCTCATTCAGTATGCACAGACCTTTGAATGTGCAATTTAGTCCCACTGCTCAGCCACTCTATACCTGCTCATCTCTGACTCTGCTCATCAAACACACAAACATCTGCTTGTAAACAGTAAGAGATACCACAAGCTTCAGCTTGCCAGCTAATAATTTGTTGCTATTGTCAGATAAGCCTTGTTCCCGAACGCCTGCTCTGACATGCTGAAGTGAAGTTGACACCTAACTTGCCAGACATCAAAATGTAGCCTGGCTTCTCCTTTGATATCCCTTGTTATGCCATGTGATGGACAGCCTCACCCTGCAAGTTGATGTGATTGGTTCCTTAGGATTAAGGTAACAAACTTTGTCTCACTCCGAAGTCGTTCTCACTCCAAAGTCTTCTAATATTGGCATGATATGTGGCTGGTTGCCATTGCAGTAATTAATGGTGCCTGGCATCATCAGAGGGAAACGCGGCGGGACAAGAACAAAAGTTAAGGTGGTGAAAGTCAGATTAGGTGAGTGCGGGAGCGGTGGTGAATGGATCCAACAAACACCAGGGAGAGCGGTGTTTATGTCCCGTAAGATTTTAAAGCTAAACCCTGCTCTTTTTTCCTAAACCTTACCATGTGCGTTAATTGTTGAAGGAAAAAAACATCAATATGCAGTGTTGTAGGGACGTAGTGTGTTTATTTTGAACAAGACTGTATGTAAACGGTAAATCTATTTTGAAAGATGAAAATGCATATAACAGGCAGAACTTGACATGGATTCCCAGAACGTCAACAACCAAAGCACCCAGGGTATCTTTCACGTCTTATGTGGACATGGAAAGTCCATGACCAAACACTGATATGTGATGAGGTCGGAGTGAGAATGTGTTGGTCTGACTGCATATTTCACAAATAATATATGTCTTAATATATTAAACAAAACACCATAAGGATATGTTGACAAGAGAAAAAACTTAATTTTCACTGGAGCGGGTCTTCAGTGGGTATTAAGTCAAACTTCTATCAAGCGTCTCAAAGTTTGGGAATGTCGCAGGAATTAGCCCTACATTCTGTCATCAGCATCATTCTGTCACTGCGAAAGTTAGTTCAGTGAGCAAGTCTGCAGTTTAATTTGGAAGTTTTTTTCTCTTAATTGGCACTCAGTCATAAACACTGGTTTAAAGCAAAACCAGATCATTTAAATAGAGGGGTCAGATTTCCCTTAGTCTTTACTATTGGTTTCAAATTAGTGTCACGTCTCATTTAACTAAAGCTTTAAAGAATGGAGTCCTGATGCATTAATGGCCCAGCAGAACTTCTTATTTAGAGACCAAATGCCTATGATCCACCTCCAACATACTGTATCTGCAAACCAATTTCTGCACATCATTATCCAGCTCTGTTAATCATAAATACCCCCATGCTTGTGACCTGATCCCAGCCGTCCATCAACCATGAATATCATTAAATGTGAGCCATGATGCACAGTAATTCTGCCCCTAATTCCTCCTCATCAAGACACAAAGACAAAAACAAACCAAAAAACAAACAGAGAGCAGGGGAAAGAATTTGGCCTCTTTGTATCCTTCCCTTTGTGCCGTTGGCATGGTGGCTTTGAAGCCTACAGAAGTGGAAGTGAAAGTGATTGAACTTGCTCAGTGAGGCTTGTTCGACAGGACCGGGTTGTGCAAATCACGCCTCATGACCCATTTGTGGGTGTGTTTATTAACCCCATGTACAGTACTTCCACATTTTGGGTTTGCTAATGAGCAGTGGGTACATGGGTAGATGGCACATGTCAAAACAAAAAACAATTTTATCTGAAGATGGGACTTTATCTATTACATGGCACTACAAGTTCGGATGGCATAGACCCTGTCCTAAATTCCATTTAACTACCAAATATGGCAGAAGCACTGTTGTTAGGTCTGTATGGCAATGACAATGAAGATGGGGAACAACATGCACACCAACATAATGACTGAAAGGCCATCCAAACCTTAAGATGATTTCCCAGACCACATATTCATGGGCATATACTGACTGCCAAGAGGATTAACTTTGAATTTGATTAATTAGATAGGATTTCGGACACAATTAGTGATTCCCTGTAGCTAAAACTGAACACTTGTCTTTTGTCCATGATAGCAGGTAGCTAGCCAGAGACAAGTGAGCACCATTGATAGAACAGCTTTCCATCTTGACTAGTCTACTGCAGTGGTTCTCAAGTGGTCCATTCACAGGGGTCAAAATTTCTCCTTAGTCATTAGTCCAAGGTCCACACAGTTTAATACATCCGGCGTCATACTTGTGTTTGGCCATGCAGCGGAGCTACTTTGCTGTCTTTGTCAAGTAGTTGTCTGTCTACAGCAAAAAACAGAACTTCAAAATCAAAACTCGGTGCCAGAAATTCACTGTATTTAAAAATAACATGTTTTTTTTTTTTTTTTTTTTTACAAACTTGACATGTCTGCAAGTCACTTGCGGTCCATTCAGAATGGACTCGCAACCCCCTTTTGGACCAGGACCCACCAGTTGAGAACCACTGGCCTACCTGTTCATTCTAAACACAGATACAGCTACAAGCATGACAGGACAAGTGCTGACTTAAGAATCAAATTTACACTTATAAATATGATTTCTTAAGATAATATGGGGGTCTAAGACAGGACACAGATATGAGTTTAGGAATAGTAACAGGAAGAAAGGATTTTTCTTACCTGTGAAACTTTTTTTTTTTTTTTAATGAGGCCTGTGGTTGTATGCTGAATAACCATTGCTGTGGCCATTGTATGGTTTATTAGATAATTGCAATATGTAACCAACTGCTGTGTTTACATGGTTGACCCATATGACTTATATCATTAGAAAGCTGCGATCCTTCTAATTTGATTAATTACGGATCATTTCAAGGCACAACCACTGCAGCAGGTACTTTAAATGCGTCTGTCAGACAACCAACAAGCAAACAAATAGCTCATACTTACTTACCTATGATGATTTATCATAATCCACCTTCCCTATATATTTGCAAAGGCCCAGACGACCCATGCACTGAATACTGAGTCCAAACTCAACATTGCAACCATAGATATTCATGGACAGCTGTTGCATCATTTCAAATGTTTTGATTTCTCCAGGTACTGTCTGCAGTATCCTCAGTTTGCATGTAAATTTCCCTGATAACAAGATTTCAAAATGGCGACCAAACTCTGACCTTTTGATTGACACTTTACTTAAGCAAATAGGAGCTTCCATATCCTCTCCAAAACCTACAATAGCCAATGAGAGCCTGTGTTGGGAGAAAAGCCTGCCTCTTTTTTCACTCTGTAGAGCCAGCCAATAGCATGCAGCTGGTCCGATGACAGACAGGTCTTGCAGCCAGTGAAACCCCTGATCACAAGATGGGCTTTTAGGCCCATTATCTTTAACATAGACCATTTTAAATGCACATAAATGATAAACAGGTGGTTCTTCATTTGTCTTAAGAGGAAAAAACTCAGTCTTGTTATTAATTTAGGTTTTCAAAAAGTGTTTTCATATGTGGTAGGCTATGGTCCTCAAGAGATATTTTTGCTTTGATTGATGTGTTTTTAACTCTTACATTCAGTACATTATTTTACCCTTTGTTTGAAAGGCGTCTAACCAAAATCTTAGAAAATTGTGTGAAATTTTTATTATATTATTGTCTGCTTTAAATTTAGACAAGGTTAGATTTTATGTTATGGTCTTTGTTTTCCTGCCAATAAGTCCCAATCATTGTCATCTGTGGCATCTTTTTTTCGAGAAAATTTTCAAGCAGAGATTTAAAAAAAAATAGAATCTTTTTTAGTGTATTCAGACTTCTATTACTCAATGACAGTCACAGTTACACTGATTCTGACTGTCAGGGAAAATCTTCAGAGTCCATCCATGTACTTAAACATGGAATAAGAACAGCTTTCAGTTTACTTTGGGTATGCCTTGGATAGGCCTTTTAGATTAATTTTACAAGTATGGGAAGAGGTTTTTAATAGATGCATCAGCATGCCACTGAGATAAAGTTTAAAAAAAAACTGTCTGGAAGCCCGACAGTCTATGACTCCTCTTATGGATACTAAGTGCAGACTCCCAGAGGGTGGTCGCTGGCATGGTTTACTTTCATAGGCGCATGCTTCCATTTGTCATTGTTATGCTAAACATTGCTTTGGTATCGAGGAAATTGAATCAAGGAGCCGTCCAGCAGCAGTCTTGTGGCTGTCTTGTCCTTATCATTTCCATCAGCCTGATCAGGAACACATTGAGCTCCCACCAACAGAGGGTCAGAAAGTCACGTAACCTTAGGGCAGGCAGCCATTTCCTGAGCACTCCATCACGATAGCCTCTGTTGGCCTTCAGGCAGTGATGTAATATGCAAATACGGAGTCATTTAGTTGTGACCCACAGTGGTAATGCTGTTGATTATCAACTGTAAAAGACTCTCTCTTTACAACTGCACACAGAGAGAATTATAAGGGACCAGCAACAGAAATGTCAGAGATGGATATCGCAAAATCTGGCAAAGTAAAACCAAAATTAGCTCTATGGGCAGATACCAAGAGATATAAGTGATAAAATGTGTTTTATTTTTGTTTTGTTTTTGTAATTTAGGCAGTACCCTTTAAGCTAATGGCAGCATCACACAAGAAAGGAAAATGACAAGAGACACAATGGCATCTGCATAAGCCATAAATGATGTTAGTCTCACAGGAGGTGGATCTGAGCACGACATCAACATTTCATTATAGAAGTTGCTGCCAAACCCCTGCTGAGCAAAAATATTCTACTGTCACACTCCACTACGAGTACAGGATTTAAGGCGACTTTATAGCTGACTGAGAGAATAATCCAGTTTGCCTGCGATGGCAGATGGAAGCATTTACAATACACCAAAATGTATTTCTACTTCTGTAACTTATTGACAAATAATTAGACAAATTCTTGTAATATTAGTGTTATTGGACACCAAGGGGAGGCAGCACTGAGGCTATTGCCACACCAGCATGACGTGAATAAGATGCCCTGTTTAAACATGGATGTACTGTTATGTATTATTACCTTATATTAAATAGCACACAAACAAGCACACAAAAGGTGACAGCTCCACTTTATTGGAAGCAGTTTGAATTACCACACACACTTAACCAAAAAAAACTATACTAAATGGGCAAGTAAGACAATAAGGGTATATTGTATTCTGTAAATATGCTCAACATTACATGATGAGTTTAAAAAAAAAAAAGAAAAACTGGAATGTAAAAGAGAAATAAGTTGAAGGAAACTTCTGGACAGTGACTTTAAAAAGTGGAAGAAAGGCAAGTGCAAAGTTTGCATAGCCACAACAAAACATGAATAAACACTGATTCAAAAGAGGAATGAAAATGAGAAACCAGCCAAGTGAGAAAGAGAAAAGACACATTATACTTGATAAAGTGACTTCGGTCAGTGTTATTTTCAGACCCTAGTTATTCCACATTTGTACCTGAGTAGAATTCAGATTATTTTTCTGCCTCTTCAAGACAGACTTATTCACATTACAAGTAAAGTGCGAGAAAGAAGACTTTCAACTGTACGGAAATCGTACATGTTGGTGCTCAGGAAAATAGAAAATACAAAACAAGATCAAATAATAATAAAAAAAAAAATCCTGCACACTTATTCTGTGGCACTGTGAAGCTTACCATTTGTGCTAAAAAAGGCACGTCTCTGCATAAATATGTGTAAAACACAGAACATATCACACATTCATACGGATTCAATACTGTCAATTCACCATGATTGTAAACTTCATCTGTGGGGTTTGACGTTATTGTCTCTGGCTGCGCTCCTGTTTGAAGGCCATGATGAACTTCCAGGCTTCAACATACTGGGACAGACAGATCGCTTCTGGGAAGAGCTCCTCCACATCAGGGGGGATGTCCAGGTCTTTGCGCTCCATGTAAGACACCAGTGTGTCTTTCAGGCTTTTAAGAGACAAAAGATACTTTACACATGTGATCTAACACACACACACACACACACACACAACTACCAGTCTGAATAAAATAAAGCTATGTAGCTAAAAGACCTAGCACACTTCACTGAGGCTTAGGACGAGAGGTACATTTTGAATTGTTTATACTGTACTAATAGCCATGTTACTTAATAGCGCAGTATTTACTTAGGCACAGTGTTTCACCTTCATGGGTTGTCCCTGCGCCCAATCAAATAACAGAAATTTGTACAACATAACTTTTTGTCCCGGGCTTTTCCAGGACAACCAAATGTAATATGTAGGAGGCCAACTCTGACCAAAGTTAACCTCAGGTTTGTTTGCATGCAACACACTGAATCCCGCCAAGGTGGCTCAAAATGAATCAAACAGAAACCACTTTGTTTCAACTGAGACCAACAGCACAGCATGCGGTGTTTTTTCTCCTTTTTTTCCTGTCTTTTATTTTGTACATGATTTTAAAAGGAGCCTATTATGCTCATTTTCAGATTCATTCTTGTATTTTGGGTTTCTACAAGAACATGTTTACCTGCTCTGATCTTCCAAAAACACTTAATTTTCCTCATACTGTCTGTGCTGAAACACCTGTATTCATCCTCTGTCTGAAAGCACCTCTCCCAAAAAGCCCTGCTCCGATTGGTCAGCAATAGGCTCATTCGAGATGAACTGCGTCTCGCCTGAAAAGTAGATGAGAGCAGGCAGCCACAGCGGGGGCAGTGACAAAAAGCTGCCGTGAAGTCGGACAGTTTCCCGACAGTTTCCAGCAGCCTTCAGTCTGTACAGGAAGTCACAGACACACTAACATCCTGTCTGGAATGATGTCACTTCATTAAAAAAGTGATCAGACCCATATATCAGTTTGTTTTCATCATCAGTCACACAACATGTTTTCTGTTCACAGAATAAACCTTCAGATCAGACAAATACAATCTTAATCTCTAAAATTCAACAAAAATGAGTAGTTTATCTAAAACGTCATATTGTTGAGTCGGCATCTAAACCAATCAGCTGTTAGATCAGGTGAGAGCCAGACGGTGCAGTCGGTGGAGAGCAACTGCAGCACCTGGCTCTACAAACTGCGGCCGCCTCGCTCTCGCGGCTTTATCGCCGTCCACTTTTGTAATACGTCAGAGCAAGTCGGGATGAAGTCGGACACAAAACTAACCGGCATGCATTGTGCGCCGATCGCCGGTGATCAAATCTGCGCAGGACTCGCTCACCTCGAACGAACCTATTTCTGGGTCTTCAATAACTGACCCTTTGCTAAGTCCCACCCCCAGACGCAGACTGGTCAATCATAACATAGCATCAGGCTGACTCAGACCAGGGTACGACAACAACACAGCTGTGCTCCATTGACTCTAATACAATCGTTTCAGATTTCCTCCATTTTCAGGCTGGTTTTGTGGATTTGGAGTTAAATGTTGTGCCTGGGGCACGTCGTGTATTAATGATACTCGTTACCTGGAGAGGTTGGAAAAAGATATACATTTCTTCCCTGTTCCAAAACCAAAATCAAATCCTGAAAAGTGTAGGGTTAGCTGGCTAGCTACTGAAGATATAGCCTACTGAATGTATACACGTGCTGCTTTTGCTTTTTAATGATTGTAACAGTGAAGACCGACCCTGCTGTACAGGAACCAGTGAAGGGAAGCAGGGAAACTTTGCTCATATTCAACCAGCTGTGTGTCATCGCATTGTGCACAGATCAATGTTGTGTGACTTCTGGGTGCTGGCAGCGGTATAGGGTGAAGCCAAACACTGTTCATCTGCACACACTGCGATGCCACACAGCTGGTTCAATATCAGCAAAGTTTCCCTTTATATTCATTGTCTTGTGTGGCGATCAGCAGTGATGTGGTGGTTCACTTTTACACTGTGATCTGTAGCCTATAGTTCGACTTTAGCTTCTAACTATCTTTGTCTTTTTAACCTGTTGTTGCTGCTGAGTCAGTTTGACATCCTGGATATATCCTTCAAACACAGACTGTAGACCCCTCTGTCTGCTTCTCTGTGGAATCACTGTTTACTTTTTCCAAAAATATGAATCGATTTTATTTAAAAAAAAAAAAAAAAAAAAGAAGAAGAAGAAGAAGAAGAAGAAGAAGAAGAAGAAGTGTTACCTCCAGTCAGGCCTGTAGGTGTCAGGTGCATCGGGCTTTTTAAGGACCAGCACCAGGAACTCGTGCATCTCCAGCAGGAATGTGTCAGCACTGCTCTTAGAAAAGAAGCCAGTCAGCAGCCTGTGCTTGTCCTCACTCAGGGCCTGTTTGTACTTCTCTGAGACTTCCACAAATGGATCCTGAAGAACACAGGGAGTGCATGAAACAGGGATAATAATAATGATGATAATAATGCCATTTTCACCATACTGGTAGCCATGTGTTACCCTCTTGAGCCGCAGCATATTTTCTGATTTGAGTGAGGCCAGCAGCTGCCACAGAGCCACACAGTGCTTCAGACAGCACATGCTCAGGGCCTGTGAACAAAACAGGGAGAACATGAAGTTTTTTCTCATGTGTAGCTAATAAAAAAAGGACCCACACTAATTAAAACCACGTTTATTTTAAATCCAATACTCTGACTTTTAGTGCTGTTATACTATACTTTACTCTCGGACAAGAGAATTTGCTCTTAGGGGCAGATTTGGCAAACTGTTTGTATACAAAGTAACATCTCTGGAAGTGAGAGAACTTCAATAGGATAATATAACCGGTGTCCCAGATAGGCCGACCTTGAGGATATGCGGAGCCATCTGGTTTCCCATCTGCAGCACCTCCTCCAGGTAGCTGGACAGCTGCATGTGAGGCTCTCCCCCAGTCATGGCAAGGAAACCGAGGGCTACTTCCAGTGTGGACAAGGCCTCGCACACCTCGCTGTAGGAGTGCAGCTCCCCAGCCACGGCGAACAGGGTGAGAGTCTGAAGAGGCTCCTATTGGCACACAGACACGGGTCGTATCATCTCTACAGCAGCATGCTCAGTTGGGCTACCTACTGTGCTGTATGTCACAACTTACCTGCTGGACTTTTGCTTTTACATCCTTTAGGATAACCTCATAGTTGCGGTCATGTCTGTTCACCAGTGTTGGAATGCCCTGTGGGAAAGAGTGAGTATTTTAACATGTATCTCCAACAAAAAGGTGTCATAACTGTACTTTGCATGTGCTCTCAGATCGCTCACATTGAGAGTGATGAGAGGTTTGCCCTGTAAGAAGCGAGAGACGATCTGCTGCTGGATCTTGGGCAGGTCATACTCATGAAGGGTTTCCTGGCCTCTCTCAATGCTGTACTGGGTGTTGGACAGAACCAGAGGCATCAGGTCCCTCTCCAGCTCGTACCGAATCACGTGCAGGTCAGTCAGATCTGCAGGGCTCACTTTGTAGCTGGGGGAGGGAGAAACACAAGACACAGTGTCTCTGAATCATGAGAGTACATCTGTTTGTTTGTTTTTAACCTTTCTAGCTATGAGTTGGTAATTCTAAAGTTATCTTTCTAACCTTTTTACAATCTCTCAGTAAAAGCAGCACACAAATGAGATACACATTCAGGGAAGAAGTTCACACACTGTGTTCCGACAGCCAAACATGTGCAAGTGAGAAAAATGTGGCATGAGCGCCCCCACCTGGTCTCCTCTCCAGTGTGCTTATCCACACAGTAGACCAGGTCATTGTGCAGGGCGATGAGGTAGCTGACAAGGGCTGTGGAGCACAGGCCTGGGCCTTGTCGCCGCGGCAACAGCACCTTGAAGTCAGTGTTGACGTCCAGGTCCTTCTGGCAGAAATCCGCCGGGATCTTGATCTCACCTGAGCGACAGCATTTCATTTGAGGTCAGATCACGATGTTGGACAGGGCCAGTGTTAGTGTTACTAAGTGTCTGTGTATTTACCGTTCGTTGCCAACGACACTCGGAGCTGATTCCAGGTTGTCAGGAAGATTTTGATGTATTTATCATACCAGGCTTTCAGCGAAACTGCACACATGAGGAAAACAAAATTTCATCCCAAGTGCACAAACGTCCCTCAGAGGCACGACTTGCAGCACGTTGGACGGACCGACTACAGCATTTTAAGGCATCTCACGTGTGGAAGAGATTTAGCTCTTTTAAGAATACTCAATCATTGTCTCCTCCCAGGTTAAAACAACTCATTCCTTGGCAGGCAGCGTTTTTAACTGTGCGCTGCCAGCTATTTTACTATGACATTTCTGAGAAAGAGGTAATTAGGAAATGCGTGGAACTTTGTATCTCTTGTGTGAGTGAGTCATGCAATTGAAAAAGCTGGCGCAGACAGTTAGTTTCAGTACCTGCTTTCTGACTCTGGAGGAATTCAGCAATGGTGCCACAAGTCAGATCGGTGATGTTTTGGAACTTCTTGACCAGATCTCTCTGGAGCGTGAGGATGTCAGGAAGGTGTTTCACCAGTCGGACCTCTGCTTCCTTAAAAAATAAAAATAAGAAATTGCCTCAGTGGTGCGTTCAGGCGGACATCACGTCACATCTCTTGTATATTCTTGGGTTACTCCAATGATTTTTCAGTTTTCTTAACAGGATTGCAGGATTTTCTTTAAAAATGTATAGATTCATACAAAAGTAATCCCTCTCAATCATCACTTATGACCCCCTAAAAGTTTGTGGCAGTGTATTTATCTGCAGAGGTCCTGCCTTTTACCTGTCTATTTTTATTTTCTTCTTATTTTGTTGTTTTCAGGATGTCTCTGGGCATGTAGCCCCCAGCCAAAACAGCACAAAGGTGAGGTGAGGACTAAATAAAAAGGCAATTACTGGGTGCCAAAGTGTAATCAGCACGTATTTGAGAGGAGGCAAAAACAAAATGCAGACACAGTGCCAAAAAAAAACGCAAATATAGCACAGTGAAATGCCAAGAGGACAAAGTTTGTTTCAAAATGAGAGTGAATCTGGGTTGGTTTTCACTTTTATTTCCTCTGGTGTGCACTGGAGGAGAGGATGGGGATCATGAGTGACGTAAGTTGACCTTTTTTTCTGATGAACAGGCTGGTGCTGGTAGTTAGCTTAGTTAACTTGCTTAAGTATCTGCTTTTCCGTGACAAAAAATGAAACGTTCCAACAGTAGGATCTTGCAGAGTGCACACACTCAGTGTAGAGAGGAGGGGACAACTGTGAATATGTTGTTCACAAACCAGTAACCAACAATCTCTGGATAGTATGCCTTTAAATAGTAAGTATTCTTTTTTTAATTTGTGATTAAACAGTAGGGTTAATGAAACTGGATTCCTTTGCAAATGTGGAGCGTTTTCTTACCCTATGCAGAAATCTCCAGAGCACCGGCAGAGTGTCTTTGCCGTCATTCTGCTCCACAATGTGGGTGAGACTCAGCAGAGACACTTTCTCCCTGCAGCTCCAAACAGCCGAACCATGGATCAGTGAATTTTGGGGAAGTGACGCCAGGAAGAGACGAGGTTCTCCGAACATGAGCTTCATGATTGGATTGGCAGAGATGCGGGAGTCAGCCCGGATGAATGTGTTCACTTCCTTTAGCTGCCTATCCAAGTGCTGTGGAGGAGGAGGAGGTGGCAATAGACAACGTGTTGGATGCAGATCTCTTACAAACAGGCAGAACTAATTGCTGAAATTCAAATATGTGCTGTATTTGTTCCAGTTTAGAACAAGTAGATTATTTAAAAAGTATTTCTACCTTCAACTGAGGTGTGATGATGATGTTGCTCACTTCCATCTCCCATCCATTTCTAGCCTCTTTGGTGGAGAGCACATTGTCATAAGGAGCAGGCCCTAAAAGGAAAGACCAGTTTAATTGTTTCATAGTCGAAGGTTAAGTCTCAAAACAAATTAAAAAAATGCACATAACGAAGTTGCTATAGTTACCACTGTAATCACACTACCATATCATCCTGGATCATACAGAAAGCTAGAGGAAGCATTGCAGAGGGCAGTGCTGACCCATAACTCCCACATTTGTTGAGTTAAGTGACCTAAATTGACTCCATATCCATCTTTATATCATCCAATATGAGTACATAAATTGCAAAAGGAATGCAATGCAATTTCTGACCACTAGAGGGCACCCCTTTCCTATGTTCTGTCACTACCCTGCAGGCTACAACTTTACAGCAACAGGTAGACGATGATTTAGGTGCAATAAACTTTAGAAACATGTTTTTACGACCTTTAAAATAGAGGTGAAAAAGGAAACACAGCTGTTGATATTCAAACTCAAATAACTTCATTTTGGTATTGTTATGTTTCTATAAATATCCACACAGCACTTAATAGTTTTATAGTAGGTCTGTTGGTCCTTACATGTTTGTTGTTTGGGCACCATGAGGCTGCTGATGAGCAGGTGAACAGCGCTGACTGTGTCGTCAGTGCCTTTACCCAGGGACCTGATGAGATGTTCTAGGTCCTTTCGCAGGTGCGCAAGTAGAAAAGCACCTGTGTCAGGGACTGGTGGCTTGATGATTGTAGAGATGGACTAGAAACACAAATAAAGTGGATGAGCGACCAGACTCCCCCTCTCTACGAGCAGGGTATTAACAGTGCTCTAACACTTGAATGATAGCTTGTGTTGTTTGTGAGCATTTTTGTTTTGCTGCACCTCTAAACATAAGAATATATTGCTTGAAGAAAGGATCTACATTGGAATTGTTCTCATAATTTAAGCTACCTGTGGGTGGTTGCAGGCGCCGAGCAGCATGGCCATGTGAGTGAGCATGCGGACCATCGTGAAGGGAACAGGAGAAATGCTCTTTGTGTCCAGCATGTCCGGATTGTCCCTGCGGCTGGGGTCGCCGAGGATGTGGCCTGTCTGAGTGCGGTCACCCCTGTGAGAGGACAATGAATAAATAAATACAAATTTTAAAAAAGAAAATACACAATGAATTTTCTTCTGTGTTACAATTTGTCCTCGACTGAACTTTAAGACCACTTACTGCAGGCCAGTAACTTGAAATCCCTGCACAGGCCTGTGATTGTCTCCTCCAATCTCAGCACCACAGTCCACACAGTGACTTTTCTCCATGGGCTGGCCACACTAGAGAAAAAGAAACAAGATTTTAGAAAATAAATTCTTAAGAGTACGGAAATAAGACTGATTACAAACGTTTTTATGGATCACAGTGAAGCAACATACCTCTCCAATGGTGCAGGGGTGACCATTTGGACAACCTATGGTGAGAGTAAATAAAAAATTACTTACATAGAATTTTCAACAATATTTCAAATTTTAGAGTACATTTTCTTTCTCCTGTCTGTGACTTACGGTACCACTGCAAATGCCCCATAGCTTTTTGAGCCACTGCTAACATGTCCTCCGGCATGCTAGGCAAGAAGGCGGCCTGTACCGACAGATAAAAACATTCAATTCACTTCAAAAAAACAGAGAAAGCCTAGCTTCCAACATTGACAACAGCTGACTGTACACATACCTGCATGTTGGCAGGAGCCATTGCCAGCTGCTGCAGGGGAGCTAAGATCCCCTGGTTCCCGCAGAGCAAGACAGCAGCCAGGTGAATAGCTAAGTCCACCAACACACAACGGGCACCAGACGCACCCGGACGAACATCCAACAGCTCGAGGTTGTTGGTCACCAGACCCCTAGCAAAGGCCTTCATCTGCGGGCTGGCAAGGACTTTTGAGTTTTCGATGTAACCCATCAGGGCTTCCAATTGCTGTGAGTACAAACACACAAAAATATATAGATATGTACTTTTACACTTTAAACCACATCTCAACCAAGAGAAGTGTCTCCTTTGGATAAAGTTGTGTGGTAACGTTAGACCACAACATCAACTCAACGTGAATAAGATTAACAAGGATGTCTACATCTGTTTTAAGGTAAGTCAACATTGTGTTTGAGGCAACATATTGTCACTTTGCTGGAAAGAAATATAAAGTTATCTTTAACATCTCTAGCTAATGTTAGCTAAAGTTAGCCTAACGTTAGCTCCTAGCTGCGTTGTTCATCATGTCACTTTGTTTGCTGGGAGTTCATTAGTCTATTTTGTTCTAGTTTTGTACTTTGGTGATCGTACATCATTGTTAGCTGTTGTCCAAAGGGCTCTAGTTAAGCTAACGTTAACTTCTGGAGCTTAGCTTCATTAATTTATCTGTAATCGCAGAGATAACAAAAGTTGGCAAACATTATGCCGAATGATATGAAATACTGTAGCACCAAACTAACGGAGAGACACTCTTGGTAAAGGTGGTAAAAGGCCGTTATCCTTTTCTCATATTCTGAGCCAAAAACCTTAACTTCAGTGGCACTTTAACTTGTTGTCTTTGATGATAACGCCAACGAGATGCTGTTCACAAGCGTACACTGTGACCTGTAAATTTTGGTTTGTAATTTAAGCTTTTCATCGACCTTCTCAACAATAAAATGATGAATATAGCCTATCCCTCCAATGCGTAGTTTAGGCCCTTTTGGTTACTTCTCAATGACGCCTTATCATTATGTCCCCAAAAATCATCAATTGCCTCCTGCAAAATGCCGTGTACTGTGACACCTGCCATAGCACCGGTCACTGAATGTTGATAGTTTGTCCGAGTGAGTGGAGGGGGGCGTGGCTTAGCCATAGGTCAATTGCAAGCAAGTTGGATGAATGCAGAACAAGTCTTGATGATAGTCATTTGCACAAATGGGTGTAAACAAGCATGACCGATTATTTCAGAGCACCTCATTGGGTCTTATTGTAAAGATCTACCTCAAGCTTGGGATGGAAGCTGGCATTGGCTTCTCTGTAGAGAGTGGTGACTTCTCTGTACAGTGCCAATAGAAGATAAACTGTTGTACACTGTGGTAAACATCGGCACCCCTGTGAAGAAAGAGAGCAGTGAGATACCCACATAAACGCACAGACATGCACAAAAGCAGTCCTGACTTTATGTTCGGTTACAAACAAGAAAGTGATGTAATGTTACCTTGCAAGTCTCATCCAGTCCATCCATTTTGCCCTCCATAACTCCCTTTGCCACAGCGTTTCTGATGGTCTTGTAGTCTTCCCCACACACAAGATACTGGTCTGTTGGGGTGGCTTCTTCACTCTGGGTGTAATGGAAATTGAACCACACTCTTTAGTTACTTGTAGCATTACATCTGGAGCACAACCTTGCCTTTATTAAAGCACTAACACTGAAAATCACAATGTGGGTAACTGAACCTTTTGCAGCACTTCTTCAGGGAAGAGCCAACGCATTTCTTCCTTTTTGAGGAGTTTCAGGACAAACTCCACTCCATGCTGGCTGCAGATCTTACGGATCACGTAGACACGATACCAGTCGTTTCTACTGCGCCTACACAAGTTCACCACACTGGTCAGGAAGGCTGTGGTTCCACTTTGACCAGCCTCTGCTGTGATTAAAAAGAGAGGAAGTACAGTTTAGTAAAATGAACGCATTCTAAAACCCAATCACACTTGGGGCCCATACACATGCTGCGTCTTTAATCGCCTGGAGAACGCAAGGTCGAGTGTTGGGTGCTACTCTGTGCCAACTTTCAAGAACACAGAGCCAGGCTGCGTCTGAGGTTGCTAAGCGACCCTAACAAGCACCATATCATTGTCTACTTACCTGAAATCCTGAGTGCAGAGCTGATTTTTTAACAAGCATTGTTCTCTAAGTGTGTAGGCCTAAAGTATTGTCTGTGGGACGGATGTAAAGCTCTGAGTAGCCCTGCTCTAAAATGATCAACTACTTCTCCATATTTACCACAGAATGATATTTACAGAAGAACAGAAATGTATCTGTCGGCAGTGATTGGTTGTTTCTTGTCACATGATGTGGAGTGCACTGCTGCATTCCAAAAGTTGAACCCTGTTTATTTCAGGGCGCAGACATCAGGCACTGAAAAACAGGCACCTGGGAACGCTTGCGAGTCACAGCATCGCTTTGGCTTTTGTGCGTATTGAAAACAATGGATTTGAGGGCAAAAAAAACGCAGCATGAGCACGACCCCTCATACTGTATTTCATCCAAATTACACACCTGCGGTTCTGAGTTTTTCCATAATGAGGCTTGCAGCCATATCCAGGTCCATACGCACTCTGGCCAACTGCTGTAGATACTCCACAGTGGCTGCTTCAGCAGACTGACCATGTGATTGCAGGTAGTCGGTCAGGAAGGCACTTTCATCCTGCAGACACACCTGCTGGTCTGCGACGGACCTGAACTGCAACCTTTCAAACATGGAGTCCTAGAGAAATGAAAAGTGAATATATCCGATGAAAACAAGTTGTATCAAAACTAACTGTGTCACGATTTCAATCCTAAATCAAAAATTGATCGAAATGAACTTTCAATTTCAGTCAAATCAAAAGCAGGATATGCCAGTCTCCCAGTATTCTTTTTCTTTTTTTCCTACTCGTACACATCCGAGGAAAAAATTAAAAACAAGCAACACTTCCAAAATGACACAGTCTAGCTTACTGGTAGCCTGAAGCTGCACTTTTTGAGACAGCATGGCCACTGCTAGAGTCAGTAATGAAGGACAAACAACAGAACTGGACAATTCTCCTGCTTCCCTGAAGTCACCACTGTGGCAACATTTTGCTTTTGCCATGTAAACAATGAACACATTGTTGACAAAAAACTATATAGACTACAAACAAACAGTTTGTAGTCTATAGTATCCATGCGGGTACCATACGCTGCCTCGGGCAACACAAGGATCAACAGAAGGAAGAAGGATCTAGTGGCAGATGAGGAAACTTCTTTTTGTTTTTTGTGTCTTATATTAATCAATTAAATATGACCATATGGCCTCAGTGTGGTAGATTCCAAAACATATATGGCAGTATAAACACTTGATACCACTTTTTAAAGAACAATGTAGAAATGACTGTTCTGTTGTCAGGGCATAAAACCCTACTGATCTTTACGAATCAAGACTTCATAGTCTAAAAATGGCATAGCTGTCAGTGCTGGAAAAAAATTAATAAATAAAATAAAATGGTGACTGTGAAATCAAAAACATTCAAATATACAGCAGAGTCAGAATTCATGTGTACCTCCAGGCAGTTGATGTACAACAAGTAGAGCTCAGTTTTGTCCGTCTCCTCCAAGATGTTGCTCTGCTCAACTGCCACCAGATGCTGCTGCAGGTACTCTTTCACCTCATCAAAGCTTTAGAAAGAGTACAATTTATACTACAATGAGAAACACAGCTAAAAATGTTTGAGGCATACACAAGTAGGCTTTACATGTAACCACAGCACCTCACCTGTACTTCAGCAGGAGTTTGAGCACTACTGACCGGACCACTGGATTTTTATCCACAGAGTCATCAAACGGAGAGAGCACCTTTGTCAACACTTGTCGATTAACTGGTAAATATACAAAAGAAAGGGTTCGTCAGAGGTGACAGCACACGTATAAATAGAGACATGACTGTGCACACACACACAAACACACACACACACAAGTGAATTGGGTAAGAGCAGCCTCCTACTTCGGAGAATGGGAACAGTGTTGGCCTCGACCATGAGGAAGGACAGCAGATGGACAATGACAGCCGAAGAGGGGGGAGAGTTGTCCTTGAAGCACACAGTGGACACCAGTTCGATGAAGAAAGCGTTGCACTGCTTCCTGAACTGAGCGTGTCGGTTGACGAGAACCCTGCACAAAACAAGAGACACAAGATAAATGATATGCGCCTTTTATGAGGAACACAAATGTAAACAATCCGGTTGTTGTATCGACATGCAGTTACAAACCTTATGGCATCTGAAGGAACCATGGGGAAGTCATCGTTAACTGGCTGCATGCACAGGGGACAGTACATCTGACCGGGGATCAGCCACTGTTTGATACAGGCTACACAATAGATGTGGTCACATGGCAGGCAGAGCGGGTCTTGTGGGTCTCCCATACACACTGGGCATAGTTTAAGCCCAAACCTGGAAAAAACATACACGCAAGGTGAAGACACAGGGTCGAGGGAAATTACAGTAGAAGAGATTTTGATAAAAATTTCTTACTTGAAGATGCGTTCAACGGCTCCATCTTTGCAAGCTTTGAGCAAACCGATTACTGCCTCAAATGACCGCTGAGTTTTGAGGTCTGAATTCTTTTCCAGTATCTTGATGAGAGAGCAGACGCAATACGTTTCTTTATTGATGGCGGCATTATTGTGGATATACTTTAAAGGTAATTTATTGAAGTCGTGAAGATTCAGATTAGTACAAAGAACCAAGACCAACCTGGCAAAGACCTCTTGTATGCTCCAAAAGTAAAGGCGTCAGCTTCTTCTCTAATTGCTCAATGCCCAACAGCATGTGTTCCACAAAGAGCGAGAGGGTGAATATGCGATTCCATCCAGCTCTAAAAGCAAAGAAACACGAACAAATAATCATCCAAGTCAATGCAGCTAAAGTAGTTTCTAAAGACAACCTAACAACCTCAGCATAAACAGTACAACAGTCCCACCTGGACCATTTCAATATATTTAGTAAAGCTTGACTTACTGGACTCTGCAGACCATCGCCTTGCTCCTCTCGCCATAGCGTCTCACACTGTCTTCTGAGCAGATCAGCTCAATGGGAACCTGGAGTTTTTTGACCTGTCTGAGCCAGGCTTGTCGTTGGGCATCTGTGTTAAGGAGCTGAGGCTCCAGGTACTCCACACATGCAAAGGCAGCGTACACATCGAGTACCTTGGATAGAGGGGTAATATGATCACTACACATCACAGGCCAATAAAAGGGCAACATAAATATCAGATATTATCAAACATAATTTACTCTTAAAGTTATACTATGCAGGATTGTCGGTTACAGTTGTAAACACGTTCACCAGCAAAAGTGAAAATAAAAGCCCCAGATTCACTAATTTGGTGTTTCGTCTCACAAAAATTGAAGTGCTATTTAAAATACTTAAACAGTCTTTACAGACTCACCAGTTCAACCCCGTCTCTTGTATGATGATTCTGCAAGAGGTGCTGGGTGACTTGGGGCTCGATGCAGATCATCCTGGAGAGGTTCTGCAGTCTGTTCTTGAACTCGTGATAAGCAGCATGGACCCATGCAAGCGATGTCGGCATATCTGTAGCATTGAGCTGCAATCGCAGCTCATTGACGCAACAATTCAGAGCGCCAGAGAGGAGCTAGCAAAGCAATAATGTGCGTTAGTATATGCGCGCACACACCATCACACAGATGCAGCATTACAATCAAAGTATGATTTAAGGATTACAGGAAAACAACCTGCAGATCTTCCTGACAAGTCACATTCATTGTCATGTAGATGAAGTCTTGAAGGTAGCGCTGGAAAAACTCTGTCTGGATCTCTTGGTCTGCTTTCATAATGTATGGTCCCAGTGGTGTCTTCCAAAAGAACTCATCAAACTCTTGTTGAGTGTGGCCTAACAGACATATACATTTAATTCACACAACAACATCATGGTGGTGACATGCCAGTTATGAGAGTAACTGATGACAGGCTATTACCTTCATGCTGAAGCGCATGAACCCAGAGTTCTTCCAGGTAGTCCTTGATCCTCCAGCTGAAGGGCATGCTGCAGCTTACATTCCTGTTTTGGGCAATGTAGTTCTGTACAAGGACTGTTCTTGTCTCTGAGCTGTGAAAAGAGAAAATGTTAAAAACATTAAAATGGGCAAAAGGTAATAGTGTTAAATCTTACCAAGTACAGGAATTTGGCGTCCTTTATGTAAAGTGCCACTCACTTGTGGTCCATCGTTAGGCGTGGGATTTTCAGCAGCTTAACATTGCCAAAGATGTCTAACCACAGCCTCTTGACATGTTCACCACAGTTTCTATCAAGCAGGATGTCCAAGTTCTGGTCACGGTCAATGACTGAAACCAGTTGTGCCAAGAGGGGGATCACCACAGCCTGAACACGCTTCCATAAGGTGTGCCTGTCATGAACCCCAAAAAGTTGACAGTGCTGTTCAAAAAAAAGGAACATAAAGGCAAACATAGAAATGTTTTATTCTGCAGCTGACACACTCACCTAAAGGTACCTCCTTCTTGCAAGGCATCAATGTTTGAGGCCTCCTTCATGACCCAGTTGCTTTTGATGGCTGAGAAGGCGTTGCCCTCGTTAGTCGCCAGCAATGAGTGAAGATGCCTCTTCACAGTTTGTAGAAATTCACCTGACAAGAGTTAGCGAACATGTTGAGCACTGCCCTGCTGTATCAACAACAAAAACACTGGGGAAAAAAAGTTGGCCGTTAGTACCTTTTATTTCGTCACTGTCATTGAGGAGCATCAGCAGAATCTCAACTCTCCGAGTACTGCGGAAGCCGCTTTCCATCTGGTCCCTGAGCATGCCTACTGCACTCTGCACACAGCTCCGCACCAGTGCTGTAGTGTCCACAACGTTATCCCAGCCCTGCAGCCGGAGGATATGCTGGTTAAAAACTAGTGTCACAAGCAGCACAGAATAAAAAATATGTCATTGTTGTCAGAAAAAAATAGTGTGGAGGGAACAATTTTGTCTAAAATTGATGCACATATGGTGAATGTTATGAATGTAGATTTTAAATTTAAGGCTGAAAAGTGTCTGAAATAAATGTCTGTTCTCACATTTTCCTCTGCCTCTGCCTCCTCCTGCTCATTCTCAGTGTACATGTCATCCACCTCCATGGCTGAAGAAAAAAAAACATTTACTGCCACACATTTTTTATGTAGACAAAATTGTTATTTGCTGTCAATTATTTATCGATTAATTACCATCAGGCCGACTCGTCTTTGCTTCAAACATTTGACAGATTGTCATGTTTTGCAAGGCTTTGATGTCTGAAACGATGTCTTCTGACCGTCTGAGGTCATCAATGTGAACTGATTTCCAAGGGCCTGTAAATATCAACATGTCTCAGATTATTCTTCAAACAATTTGATAAAACATTTAAAATAAAGTCGGTGTAGTCTTACCTCCATGAAAGCCGATGTAGGAGGTCCCACCTTCCATTCTTGGCAGTCTGGTGATAAAGTACACAAACACCCTGCTTCCCATGCTCTCCTGAGTTAGCTTGTTGATTTCATTGATGGATGAATACCTACAAACGAACAACAAAATTCAATATGGCGAAAGCACACAGCGGTGCATTACCCAGCAGAGAGAAATTGTTGAACCTACTTTGCAGATGCAATGAGATTTGCACTATGAGAGGCTTCATCAAAATCACTCTGAATGAGGAGAATCTTGTTGCAGGGTCCAATGTTGCGGTTTCCATTTTCAGCAGTGAGGACGTTTCTACAAGAAAACAGGGATTTGATCTTTAGACTGAGATCATACAAAAGGATCACAGGAGTCATTCTTGCTGATGATTATTCCATGCTTTTGAACATATAGTATATCCTTACAAACTTACTTTAACAATACAGATGTCAAAATATTTGAAAGGCTCTAAAACAACCGGAATAAACCGTAAATTTAATATAATTGCCCTCTGAAAAGACAGTTTAAGTCTGTGGCTCTTTAATATTGTTTCTTACAACCAAACATACCAGTATTCACATGAAAAGTAATTATTTTTATTGCAATATTTATTGTAGTTTACTGTGTGAGCATACCGACATATTTCAGGTTAATGGGCCATAACTGTTATCAAGTGTAAAACAATACATTGCCCCACATATTAACAAACCTGATCTTCTTCAGGAAGGAGTGCTCTGTGTCAAACTGCTGGAGTGAGAGAAGCTCAACACTATGCAGCACTTGCTCCAAAGGTTCCAGGTCAGATGCTGTCAGGAGTCTGGAGAATGTTGTCACCTATGGTTTAAAATTACAATCAGGGCTTTAAAACCTAATACTAACAGCTTCAGAATATATTTGAAAGTAGTATTGTATCACACGCTTAAAGTTACCTCTGTGAAGGAGGAGTAGCAATGGACTTCCTGCCTTGTGTGAGCAAGAATGAAGTCCGCCAAGCAGCTGTTATTTTGCTCTTCAAAGTAGACCCTGGCCAGGTTTTCACTCTCCACTTTGGGAAGGCCTGTGCAGTCCAACCGCACAACTGAGTCTGGTGTGGCGCATCTGAGCAGAATGAGTTTAGCCTCATCCAGTATTCTCCTCTCAGGATCTGAGATGTCCAAACTGTCCTTCTGCTTCTCTATTACTTGAAGTACCACAGAAGCACAAGTGTCCGAGTGGTAGCCAATGAAGACGTCTGGTGGCTGGTACTTGTAAACCTGAGCTGCTGCTGCTGCGTGTTGACTGCTGAGAGACACAAAAATCCTCAACCATTTCTCCAATTCATCCACCAACCTCTTCTGCTCAGTTTTAAGGACAGTGTGGATGTCCAGGTAGTGTTTCTCCAGCCTGTTGATGAGAGGTATTGGGAACTGTTTGTACACCACCTCTCTTTCCTCAATGACAATTAGTCGGAAGTCTTTGTGCACCCGGCATTTCACACGGTGGGTTCCCAGTCCAAGGTCAACATATTTCTGTCCTCCCAAGCAGACATAGTATTGGTTGAGGGCATCGTAGAGACTTTCATAGAGGTTCTGCAAGTTTAGCAGCACAACTGTTTGACCTGTCTCCATGCAGATCTTTACTCTGTTGATGTTGCGGCAGATTTGGGTATACTCTTGGTCTTTTGGGAAACTGGATCCAAAGATTATCTCTGGCTGACCACTTTCTGAAAAGAAGACTTGCTGCAGGATCTGTAGGGCTGCGTAGTTTTTTGTTAGCACCAGCAGGTACCTACATTCTTCTTCTTGTCCAACTGCCTGAATGTTTTCTCTCACAAACTCAATGGCACTGATGTTCTCCAGGTTGGGTGCAATCTGCAGTCGTTTGGTAAAGACCTTAACTGCGTCCACTTCATCCCTGCCACTGAAATTTCTCAGCACAGCCTTCACGGTTTCCTCTGCAGTGGGCCGTCTTTGAGAAGCTTTTGCCACTGCAAAAATCATCTTAATCAAGCTGTAATAGTCACGAAGGCCAAAAAAGCCTTTGCCTTGTTTGCGGCAGATGTTCAAGTAGGCTCTTGCAAAGGGTTGGAAGAAATCCCTGACCTTCTCCAAAACCATTGCATCAGATTTGCATATGCCTTTAGCACTCTCAATGAGTTCCCTCTCATCAGGGTCACCACGGGAGACAAAAATGCCTCTATTCATCTTTGCAGGGTCTAAAGCCCAGTTTGAGATGCCAATGAATCCAACCTTCTTGTGTGGTAGTGGCTCATCATCAATGCATCCCTCTTCTAGCAGTGGATGAAGAGTTTTCAGTGGCATCTTTGGAGAGTCCTCAGCCAGCCCAATCTCATCAAGAACCACAACTGAAATGTACTCATCCAGGTTCTTTCCTTCCTGGAAGCGTCCGCATTGCTTGAACGTATTAATGATGCCTTCTGGGGTTGAGTGAGGGCTACACTGGAAGGACACCAAATGGACTTGTTTGAGCTTTTTGTAGAGGTCCGAATGAGCAGCTTGGCCCTGCATTGCATCTGCCACCAGAGTTTTAGACAGGGATTTGGAACTTCCAGGTTTTCCAACTAAGAAGAGAGGGATTCTTAGCTCAATGCAGAGAACCATCATGAAGACATTCTCTTTGAGGGCACTGTTTCTTGCAATAGTATCCCCCATTGGCACGCCACTAAGAAGTAAATCTTGCATGAGTGTGATTTCCTGCATCACCTTCATTGGGCTGTATTGTGGTGGTAGGCTTTTGCTGATTTTCTGTCTGTATTTATCCTTATTTTCCAGACAGGCATGGTAGCACACTCCTATGGCCATGACCAGAGACCAGAGCACAGGATCTCTGACCTCAGGTTGTCTGTGATGCCGTTCACTCTTCTCTGCATTTTGATTACTCTCAAAGTCTTCAAGCTCTGCAAAGAACATGACGTGGTTGTTGTAGAACCAAACAAAAGACTGCATGCAACGTTCGACATCTCTCAGGCTGACAAAGCTACATTCATCTTTTCTTGTCCGCATGTACTTCTGTGAAGCTGAGAGGACATCAGTGATCCACTTGATGTAACTTTGATCAATTGCTCTGTTTTCAACCACTCTTTGTACAATCTGCTGGATGTATATTTTCTCTGTGTGATCGTTGAGCTGTCCAAAGTCCCACACGAGAGGGATCATGCTTGGTGGTAATGCTTGAACTCTGTAGACCAACTGCCGGAGAGGGATAGACCCAAGCTTTTCATCTGTCTCTTCAGCTCGAACTCTGTATCCAAGGCCAGAAGCTTCTAACCTCTCAATCATCGTATCTGTGTGTTTTCGGTAAGGGTTGCATGCTGCGATAATCTGCAACCCACAGTTGGGTGTCAAAGGTTCGCCCTTGACTGTCTTGTCACAGAGAACCTCCTTAATACTGCTGATGGCCTCAGTAGTGTTGGCCTCATCAAAGAAAAGAACAGAGTCAAATCCGTAGTCTTGCTTGTTAATAGCAGCTATGTCTTCTGCTTCTCTGACTTTGGTGTAAATCATCTCCGAAGTTGTCCCTCCATGTACCTTGACCAGTTTCATGTTCTCGGTAGCCACTCCACTCCTCCGCAACTCACAAAGGAATTTGATGAGTCTCGTCTTGCCACACCCTGTCTCTCCCATGATAATGACAGGGATGCCACACCTGAACCGCATATGGATTGCCAGCATCTTCAGTATGTTGTCAGTTGTAAGCTCATATGTTTCATCGGGGTCAAGAGGCCACTGGATTCCAAGAACATTGCAGATTCGCTCTATTTTCTCCCCTCTTGGAAGGCGATCAAAGTCGATGTTGAAAGGTACTTTCTGTAGGTTTAGGCCTTCATACAACGCCCTTGTCATGACATTCTTTTTTATTACCCTTCCAGAGGTGGGCTCAATGGCATCAACAAAGTTCTGTTCATTGGGCTGGAGATGGAAACCAATGAAGGTCATGGACACATGGTCATCATTAAAGAAGATGTATGGATGTGGTTCTGTTTCCCATCTCTTTCTGATCAGGAAAGGAGCCAGGTCTTCATCCCGGACATTAGTCAGGTCCATCTGCAGCCTGCCAGGACTCTGGTCTGAGATGCTGAGTGATGGAGTGGCAAAGTCCTTTGCCATCAGAATCATGAAGTCCACCACAAAGGTTTTGAATCCAGCAAGCGTGTCTCCAGTGAAAGTGGCATCACAAAAAACGGATGTCTCACAGTCTTGCAACTGGTGGTTCAGAAACCATGCAAAATTTCTCAGTTCTGCCCAGGATGGATCCATAATGCCACAGAACATGAGAAACATCTGAAGACATTCAACATGAGACCCTTCAACCCCCTGATATGTGAACACATCAAGATCAATGTGGTTATGAAATCGTGTAAGATACTGGTATGGCCGCTGAAAGGCTGCACTCCTGAATTCTTTATCATCCATCAGTGGGTCATCAGTGCTTACAATGGTAGGATTTTCTTGCTTGCTCATCTCTAGCATTAGCACCTCTTTCGGTGGTCGGCAGAAAATATTTGGAAACACTTCTGTGAACGTGCTGTTCACATTTTGAGCCTATGCAGAAAACAAATATAAAAACAACAGAGTTAGCAACAGTTTAAAATCCAATTACAAATGATCAGCATCAGTGCCAAACTAACTTGTAAACTCATACCTGTCGTGGAGTATTTCTGGTTGACATGATAGTTGGCTCTAAAATTTCAATGACATACAAGTGCTTGTCACTGCACTTCCATGTCTTTCCCTCAGAGTCCATCAAATAACGCAGAATCAGCAACTTGAAAAGAAACTCATGGAGACCTCTCTGCACCTTTTCAATCATATAAAACAGTCTATTAACACCATATGCAAGCTGTCAAGACAAATCCTAATAATAAGGCTATATTGCCTTAAGCTAAGCATTAACTTGAGACTCATTATTACCGATGATGTGATGTCAAAGTGGAACATCATGAGTTCTTTCCTCTTGGGGGTGTTCAACAGAGACTGGACGATAACATTCTCATCAACATTTGGTTCGATCAAGGGGATGCATTTCATCATTGACGGCTTTTTGGTTGAGTGCTTCAGTTTTTCATACAGCCTCTTGATGTAGAGAGATTTACCTGCAAATTAAAAAAGGTTATTATCATTCATATCAATCATTTTAGGAGTGAAATATTAATCAATTTCAGATATTCGAGTACTGTATATAAATACTAACCAACACCAGCCCTTTTGGATGAGATGACACCAACGCACAGTCGGTCTTTGAATACAGCTCCTGCACTGTCTTGATCTGCTGGGACAACATAGTGGTTGTGAAGGTACCTCTGGATCCTCGCCAGTGGCTCCTGTGGGACCATGTGCAATCTGTACTGGCTGAAGGCTGAAGGAAGGTAGGCATGTTCTCTTTCCGAGCTGCAGATGATAACAAGTCTGTAGTCTTTCCTGCTCCGCATTTTCATTCGCTGAAAAAAGTTCTCAACTTTGGAGCTCACATCATAAGAGAGCAGATCTCCATACAGTAGAGAGTATATCTTCTGCCCCCTGTAGCCTGTGCTCAGACAGCGTCTGAGGAATAGCTCCACTTGTTCGTATGGTGTTGATGAGTTGCACAGGAGGACTTCGTCATAGGTGGGAAGTGTCTCGTCTTTGCTACTCATGTAAATGGAGATGCAAGATGTCAAGACCTCATCGTGCGGGCAAACAATGAGGTTTGGATTTCCTATGGCCAGGCCTTGAGGTAGCTTCCTCTGTATGAAATCCCCAGTGTTGTCATCAGAAATGTCCTCTTCGCTTTCGCCTCTGTCACTCTCATCTTCTTTGTTGGCCAGTATTTCCAGCAGTCTTCCAAGACTTCTTATATCGAGGATGTGGGGAAGATAGTTCTTCATGTCTTTCATATAGGCATTCCATATCAGATCAAATTTCTGCAAACCATTTGCTTGTTCCACAAGACTTTGCAGAGAGTCCAACTCACTGTCGAAGTCTGCACCTCCAAGCTCACTTCTTGGCACCGTAACAAAAGTCTGAAACTCAATGTCTTCATTTTGCTCTTGTGGTTTAGTGAGGATCTCATACTGGAGTGCATGCCAGACCTGCCTCAAGTCTGAGGCTGTGCAATTTGGCTTGACAAAGGAGAGCATCATGAGAACTTGGTCCTCCACATTGATCACATTTCGCTGAGTCAGCTTGCTGCAGAGGTAGACAATCTGTTCAGCCGTATAGTAGTTCAGATAGTAATGCTGGGACCTCTGTTTGTCCACAAAATTCATCCAATAGTCCAGGCATTTCTCCATTTTCCTGCAAAGGTCAGGAAGCTGCTCCTCTATGCTGCCCTCCGCAATGACAACACCAACAACACTGTCTAGGTTGAAGTCCATCATAATACTGGGTTCTTCGCTGCTTAAACAGCAGTGGATTTGTGCTTCCCAGTGTCTGAACAGAGGATTCCCAGCATTGTAGAGGGCAATGAATGCCTCAGCTAGCCTTTGAACACTGGCAAAAACCTGAAAAATAAACAGTCAGATGCAACTATGAATCCTTTTTTGTATGTACGGTGTAATCAAGAGGCATACTGTGTATCCTTTAGCTGTCAAACACTGAGCTATTGAGGATGAGTCCATATTCATTGCATTTCATGCATTAAGTACACTCATCACTGTTAATGATAATGGATATTAGTTCTCTACCTTTCAAATGTGATAGAAAATACTTTTTCACCATAAATTGTTATTCCTTTTATTTTGGTATTTTATTGTTATTTTAATTACTTTTATCTCTGTGGTTTTTGTCAAGGTTTACATAGTACATACAGAGTAGTAGTAGTAGTAGTAGTAGTAGTAGTAGATGCACTGGTAGAATTAGGAGTAGCATTTTGGATTCTTTGCTAAACGAAGCAACCTATGTTAATTGTATAAAAGGGAAACATTTCAGTATACCTCTGCAAAGTGATCAACTTCATTCTGCCCTTGATCCCCTTTCCCAGACATGAGCATGAGCTTGTTCTGCAGCTCCCGCAGGTCCTCCAGAGAATAGCCACGCATCTGCTGACCTTCATCATGCTCCTCTGGAATCTGCAGCTTCAGGGCGGTGTCAAGGTTCAGCTGGATTGAGAAACAGAAATACACTTTCACTGTAAGAACTCTGTTCTCAGAGACAACCTCTGTGCTGCCTGGATATAGGGATGCCATCATGTTGGATGTTGTTATTTACCTTTTTCACATTTTGTGCACTGATCAGGTAGATCCCCTTATTGTTGATGGCTGATGCTAAAGAGAGAGATGACAGCTCCACTGACCCATGACTGTCCTTCACGGTTTTCAGCCATTCCAAATGGCGTGCACTGTCCCGCTAATAAAAAGATGATTATTAACTGTGATTTAAATATTCATTTTCTATTTCATACTGTCAGGGTCAACCCAAGCATCCTGGTTGTTTGGAAGTTTGAGGTTGTAAGCTTTAGTGTTTTTAGTATAAGTATAAGCAAGGTGTCCTCTTACCAGTTTTTTTGGTAGATTGTTGTCATTCTCCAAAGCTCTCCAGAGCTTCTTGAGCACCTCTTTGAAGACAGGAAAACCAGAGTCTGGTTTGAGCTCATATAGCATTGAAGAGTAGCCGAGGACAGCATCATGGAAGCAAGCGACACGATCCACGTCCATGTCATTCTCTCCCGCCGAGATGGAAGCCAGGTCAACGAACACCTTCAACTCATTGATATCTTTAACAAAAATAAAAATAGAATTAGTAAGTTGTCTGAGTGAGCCTTTAAATAAAGTACTACTGTGACTACAGCAGATAACTATTCTTACCTTCAAGTGCATCTTTTACCCATTTTACAAAGTGTCCTCTGAGTCCCAGCTCCTGTAGGCACAGTCTGCGAGGTTCGGTGATGTCAACCAGGACCATCTTTGCCTGCATCAAGTCATTGTCAATCCGGTTGAGCTGCTCTCTCTGAAAGTCAGCATGATTCTGAAAGGAGAAGGGAGTCAAAAGTTCAACACAATGCAGTAACTTAATGCACCTATGGTACGCACAGGGAGCTTTTCAGCCTGATGAGTTTTCACATAATGTGCAATGTTCCTGGATGCAATATACTTGGTTTAAAACACTGCCACTTACAGCTTCTGTGAGTGTCTCCAGAACCCTGAAGTCCCCTTGAAGGCGAAGAGTCTCTTTGACCATCATGATAATCTGAGCTGAAGCCACAGCTAGATGAAGTTCGTGATACTGCTCGATCTGTTGAACCCTGCTGTAGATCCACTGTTTGTCGATGGATTTATCAACTCTGCACATGATGTCCAGGTCCTGTGCAAGCTCATCGTACTTGCCCTTGTAATCTCTGAAGAGCTGATTTACCTCCTCAAGCCTTATGCTGCCATTCTTCAGACAAGTGTAGATGTCTTTGTAATCAGCAAAGCAAGGCTCGAAAATGTTATCATGTATCATTTCTGGTGTTGCCATAATGTCCACTACTTCATGTTGGTCAGGGTTCTCATCTTCCATTTCTTCAGTGGCCACGCATTTGGCTTGTTTCTCCCAACACACTTTGAATATATAGCTGTCTCTGAAGGTGAACAGGATCTCTGCCATGTGTCTGGTATCTTCACTCAGATCAAAGTAGGTGACAATACCAGCCATGGGTGAAGGAACTCGGTCAAATGGATGAACCTCCATGAAACAGTTCAGGGGTTTAATCTCGACGTTGACCTGCTGTCTCTCTTCCATGTCGGCAACGTCAACTGTCATAAAAATAAAGCATGTGTTAAATTATGTATGCAGGCGTTTAATTGCCTGATCAAAACAAACTGATGGATTATCCACAATACCTGTCATGTGTTCCTCAAGTTTGTGGCTCATTGTTAAGAAGACGTCCACAAGCTCCTTCTCATGGTACACAGCTTTCACTTCATCCTCTCTGCACTGTAACAGCCTCCTCATTTTGGCATTATCCTTGTATTGTTCTTTCTCAGAGAGGCAATCTGTTAATTTCAAATCACACACACAAGTCAATATTTCGAATAGGCCAGTGCACGTCATAATATGAAATGCACACATTCTGGGGTTATTCATTATTAAATGTTGAACAAATTTCTTTGGAAATATGTAATAACAAGCAGACTGTTATTACCAATCTTCAGCAGATCTAAGAAGGCATTTCTCTTGTCCAAAATGATATTGAGCAGGCTGATCTTAATGCCTCCGTGGACCAGTTGATTGTTGATGGCTGTGAATGATGATATGGCTATAGCAATTCTGTCCCTGGCATCTTGAGAGAGCTTCTCAATCAGCTTTTCGTCTGCGCCTGCGATGACAGAAATTACATGTCAGTGTTTTTTATCCAAAACCACATCAATAATTACAATTCTTCTGCTTCTGCCATGAAGTCATAAACTGAGGCCTGGTTTTCTACCTTCCTAACCTTTCCCAAGGACATACCATGCAGTTGGAAAATGTCTTTGGCGGCAGTCCAGGAGAGGAGGTGCTGAAGGACCAATTCTTCATCTTCCTGGAAATTTCCTTGACGATCCTTCGGCCAGGATTTTTGGATAATCGCTGAGATGAGTTTCCCAAACTTCCAGTTTATCTCGATCCTCTCAAACAGCCTTCCCTCAGACTTAGTCTGCAGTGAGGTAAAACAGCCATAAACATTATTGTGTGTATTTTAAATAGTTGCAGAGAATCTAGTATACAGTTGTTATAGTTCTTAAATATGGCTAGGGCTGTTATAACCTATGCCATCAATACATGTAAATGTATTTACATGTTTTGCATAGTTCAAAAGTGAATGAGAACACTTCATACCTGGCACAAAGATGTAACGGCCTCAAGAGCACACCTCTCAATACTAGCAGCAATGTGTGGATGGGATTCACTGAGTTCCTCTATCTTTGTGCAGTAGAATTCAATTTGATCCACAGCAGACTCCTAAAACCAGACAGACACATGAGATATGTCTAACATGTTGTAGTTAAAACAAAACAGAACAGGGGTCTGCAACAGATGTATCACATACCTGTCTGTACTTGCCCTCAAAATCCATTATGAATGTCTGTCTCCATTTTTTTGTGCAGTCTTCATCTTTGAATTGCACAGAAATGATGTTGTTCCAAATCTGTAAAAGGCAATCACCAAATTAACCATTTTCCAGCTTTCTTTACCAATGAGCATCTGTATGTACATTTTGTGTTGTATTTCCAAACGTAACAAAGCTGCTCACCTCAATTTCTGCTTTGGTCTCATCTCGTAACATGGATGACCAACCCTTTTTGAGCAGACTCTGTCTGAAGGACACACTGATCCAGTCTCTCATAATGACCATCGCCTGAGAGATCACCAAGTCTTTTGCATTTCGTTCTTCTCTTTCCCCTTCTGGAGTCTCCTAAGTGAGAATTTTTAGTTCAGTATTTGAAAATTCTGTCTGAAATACCAACAGCTTGCCTTACAAGATTCACTTTACATACCTGTTGCTTTTTAGAGTGAATAAAGTCTGACACTGATGCAACCAGATTCATGCACGCTACAGGAATATCAGGGAAGTTCTGGGTATAGGATGCCGGTTTGACTCCTTTGCAGAGCATCTCTAACAGTCTCACTGCTGTTGCAAGGCATTCTCTCCTATAAACCTCGGTAAAAGGACTACAATAAAACAAGAGAGAATGGAGGATTAAAAGTATATGTCATCCACAAAATGCTACCTTGAATTCATTAAGAAAACTTTGTTTTTCTTGCATGCCTCCACTGTGAACGAAGAATCCAACAAAGGCGAACATTCTTCATGAATTAACGTCATTGGGGACCACAATTTGTCAGCAGCAAAATTATATCAAAACATCCGTTTACAAACTCTCATACAACTCGTGCAATATAATCCAAGTCTCATTTATCAAGTTGTATGCTCAGTACTTCCCAAACACATGCATTTTCACTCAAACGTACAACATAAAATACTTAAACGCAGTCCCCGTTTACCTCAATTCATGAAGAATGTTCGTGTTTTTTTGGATTTCTCATTAAACGTTGAGGCATGAGAGAATATTTAAGGTAACAGGCAGTGAGTAACTGATGTAGAAATGACGGTTTGCCAGTGAAGTATTGATGTCGGTGAAGATTCTCAGTCATCCAGGTCATGGTAATCGTAAGCGCTATATCGTAGGCAACTGGACTTGCTTGTGTTTCTTGAAGACGTTTCGCCTCTCATCCAAGAAACTTCTTCAATTCAGCTTCTTGGATGAGAGGCGCAATGTCTTCAAGAAACACAAGCAAGTCCAGTTGCCTATGATATAGCACTTACAATTAATTTATGATAAACGTGTCTAACTCAAATTACCTGTATTTTTCTTCAATGAGGTTTTCTTGGATATGTGAGAGAATGGCAGACACTGTCTGTGAAGCAAGATTCAAGAGCATTAATTTGTTTAATGTTCTGTACTATATGCATGAAATGTATTATTTTCAACTACTGTTTCCACTTCACCTGGACATTACTGCTTGTAATATCCGCAGGAGTCTTATAAGTGAAAACTTGAAGTATGTCCAAAAGCTCAGTGTTGATGTTGATGATACACTCCATAAGTTCGTCAAGTGGCATCAAGTACGAACAGGATCGCACCAAAAGTGCGTCCACGTTCATCAAGTGACTGTGGCTTTTCATCAGATTCACCAGTGCCCTGAAGAACAGAAGAGACAGAAGAGCAAGTGAACATATGTAATATCCATCTAATGGAAGATCTTTGTGTAAGCTGTACTTTGGCAAAGGTAGGGGGACTCTTACTTCCTCTCTTGACTGCTCATGTGTGCTGAGGTGTTCATTTCCAGGCCTTGCAAACCTGCCCAGGATAGGCCGTACTTTAAGTTTCCAAAGGACAGCATTTCAAAGGGCTTTACGTTGCCTCTGAGCAGGTGGAGGAGCGGTAGGACCAGAATCCATCGGGGCATTCCTGTTGTTTTTACAGCGTTTATCAGAGACGCCAAGTGAACTGTCAGACTGCAACAAAGAAAATTTGATGAGCATCTGAAAAGAAAATGACTTATTAAAGCAAATAAAACAGTAGGTTATTCATGAGTAGCTTAGGTACCTACTTTTTAAGAATAGAGACATCTTGTGTAAAATCTGCCCAGTACTGAAGGAACTCATCTTTGTTTAGGCTGGGCAGGCACAGTGCAGTGCAGAGCCGATGGAGTTCACCTTCATTCAGTCTGATACCATGGTGTTTGCATACATAGAGCATGATAACAGCAGCTCTCATGGAATCCTGGATAAAGAGCATCTTGCCATCTCCATCTTTCACCAACTGAGGAATCACGTTCATCAGCATGAATTCCTTTATCATCCTCCTCACCTAAGATATGAAACCAAAGAAACAGTAGTCATTAGAGATGGTGTTTCTACTACTTCTGTGTGACGTTTACAAAGTTACAAACTTACATCCTCTTTCCCATAGTCTAAGGAGGTCCATTTCTTATGGGTGTCCTCATACACAAAAGGGTCGCCATAAATCTGAAAGAACTGGTCCAGCTGGATGAGGAAACTTTTGAAATTTGTGGCGGTCCAGGTCCTGAGAAGATCAAATATGGTCTCCAGCATCACTTTCCCTGCGATCTCTCTGCCTTGAATCAGATCCCTCCTTTGATCAGGCCAGATCTTTTCTTTGATGCGTTTGAGCATGTTCTTGGATGGCTCGGCACAGATGATGTCATCATACTGATGCCAGTCCCCTTTTACAAAATGAAAACATAACTAATATGAGATTTCAGAATAATGATCAGAATATGGTTGCTACCATGCAGGAAGTTATGTAATTGCAAATGGCCTCAGAGATGGCTGCATTTACCTTCTTCATTGAGGAGGTGGGACTTCACAAACAAGCATCTGTTAGTTGGGTGTTGTGAAGCATCCAGCTTGTATATGAACTCATAATCATATTTGCCCTTTTTTTTGTTATAGACAATGTATTTGTACGGTATCGACACAGATACAGCTTTACTTTTGAGTGTCAGCAGACTGCCCTCCACCAGAAAGCCGTGTTCTCCAAGATCCCTGCGTGAAAAGGGAAAGAAAGTCAAATGTACATGTTGTTTAGTCAGTCAGATAGGACATTAAAGATTCAGTGTGTAGGATTTAACAGGACATACTGTCAGAAATGAAATATATTATAGTAAGAATGTTTTCTTTAGTGTATAATCGTCTGATAATAAGAACTGTCAAATTTTTGTTACCTTAGAATGAGCCATTTATGTCTACATAGGGAGCAGGTCCTTGTCTACAGAGATCTTCAAGTTGCATTGCCATGTTACAATGGTCCCGGATGAACCAAACACTGGCTCTAGATAGAGCCATTAGTGTTTTTGCGTTGGCTACTGTAGTCAGAAGCCGCTCCATAACGAGAGCACCGGAAAAACACTGATTTTTTTTTAACATGAAACTGCTTTATTTTAGTGTTTTTACTGGTTTAAATCACCAGGTCCGCTTGTTTAGAGGAGGAAGAGATCTCTGCAGAAAATTTGGCTCCTGGTAAAAACTTCCTAAACGTGGATCTGAACGGTATCAGAGTAGATGAGCACACATTAGCAGGTGCTGGGCCAACAGCCCGTCTCCAATATACCAAAGAGCATCTGAGAAACAATGATTTGTAACGCAAAACTGCTTTATTCAGCATTTCTACCAATTTAAATCACCAGGTCCATTTGTTATGCAGAGGAGGAGACCTCTGCAGATAATACAGCTCATGGTAAAAATCTCTCGAACAAAGAACACTAACAGAATTCTAACCAGAATAAGTTTCAGGTAGTTGTAATCTGCAATCTCCACCACTAGATGCCACTAAATCCCCCTAAATCTCACACACGTTTCCTTTAATAACTCCCCAGTTTGTCAATGAACTCATCAAAAGCCCAAGTTATCCCTCCATCTGCCACTAGGGGAGGCAGCTGAACCCCAAGTTGAGGATCACAGATGTGTTAAAGCCAGTTTATCAACACACAACAAGCATCATATGTGTTGTACATTGTATGTGTGTGTACAGTGATTGCGTGGAGAAAAAGTGTATGTTTAAAAATGTAAGGAAAAAAAAGAGAACTCAAACATTTTCTTCTTGCCCAAAGAAAGTTTGGAGAATTATTTGATTTGCCTATAGAGTAAACTACCATCTGAGCCTTAACTGGCAATTGTTTCACGATTACGTACCTGCTCACAAACAGCTCAACTGTATCTTCCTTCCAATTCCCAATGGGGTTGCCAGCCCTGATGAAGATACGATCTTCATTTGGAGCAAACTTAAAATCCTTTGAGAGAACTGCGTGGAAGTAAATTGTGAGTCTGTCACGTGCGGCGATGGTGTTGTTCCTGGTCAACCTAAAAAACAAAAACAAATGCATACAGATATAGCAAATATACCACATGGCTGTGATCCAAAGCAAATGTGTACAACAAACTGAGGGAGCTTCCTAACGTTTTGGGTGGTTGGCCAGCTGGGGTACTGGATTCTGCGTTATCTTTATTGCCGTCTTTACTTCCCGATTCATCATCTGATGTTTGTGCTGCGGTTGAGTCCTCCTCGCCCCCAGACTGCTGAACCTCCATGTCCCCTCCTGTCTCCACCGGGTCCACACTGGAGCCTGTGCTGTCAGCCTGTACAAGCAGCATTAACCATTATCCATTAAATATGCATCTTAATCTACTAAAAGAATAAATTCATATATCTTAGTAAGTATTACCTTTGATGATAACTGAGGGCCAAAAACCATCTTCTGTTGTGCTGGTGCGGTCTGCTTCTGTTCCTGCTCCAGCTGGCTCTTTCCCTTCTGTTTGCTTTGTCCTTTCTGTTTTACATTTGTCTCCATTTTGGCATTCTGGTCCGACGCAGGTTGCTTGGCCGTGTCTTTCTTGTTGCTTTCTTCTGCTTTCCTCTCCTGGTCCCCAGTGGAGCCTTTGCTGTCAGCCTGCACAAGCAGCATTAAACATGCATCTTAACAATGAAACTGAGCTTGCGTGCTTTCTCCACTAAAAGAATAAAGTGCAGGCTTCTGTCAGAACTTTTCGGACATTTTAGTCAGCATTACCTTTGATGATTTTTGAGGGCTAGCTGCTGCAGGCTGCTTCTGTTTCTGCTCCTGCTGGCTCTTTCCTTTCTGTTTGCTTTGTTCCTTCTGTTTTACATTTGTCTCCATGTTGGCATTCTGGTCCAGCGTGGATTGTTTGGCCGTGTCTTTCTTGTTGCTTTCTCCTGCTTTCCTCTCCTGGTCCCCAGTGGAGCCTTTGCTGTCAGCCTGCACAAGCAGCATTAACCATACATGTTAAATATACATGTTAAACTCGTGAAAATTAACAGATGTACTTTCTTTACTAAAAGAATAAAGTACAGGCACCTGTTAAAACTGTTTATACATTTTAGTTTGTGTTACCTTTGATGATTTTTGAGGGCTAGCTGCTGCCGTCTGCTTCTGTGTCTGCTCCTGCTGGCTCTTCCCCTTCTGTTTGCTTTGTTCCGTCTGTTTCACACTTGTCTCCATGTTGGCATTCTGGTCCAATGAAGGCTGTTGTGCCATGTCTTTCTTGTTCTTTACGTTTTTCGTGTCAGTCTTTTGATCTTTAGGGTTAATGGGATTTGTCCCTTTGCCTGAACCTGCCTGAGAAGTCGTACTCTTGCCATCCTCTGAGATGGGAGTCGGAGTGTCAGCTGTCTCGATTGTCTGATCCTGAGTTGATCTTGGTGTATTGCTTTCTCCCTCACCTGGGTCACCTGGAGCTTCCTCAGACTGCATCGCAGTCACTGCTTCTTCTGTGGCAGCAGCCTTTTCACTCTTAACAACTTGTGCGTCTTCAGGTGGCGCAGCAGGAATGTTAGCGGCTACAGAACCAGGCTGGTTCTCTAGTGAGGAGGGCCCGTCGTGGAGTGAATCTGGTGCGTCATCCATGGCATTATCTGAGCTTTCACTGTCAGAGGAGTCTTTTCCATCCTGCGTCTTCTTCCCCTGGTTGTCTCCGAGGGAGAGAAGGGACAGCTCTTGGTCTGCTGACAAGTTGCCATCTTTCTTCTTTTTGTTCCTCTTCCTCTTTTTTTTCTATTAAAGCCAGAAGGAAGAAGATACGTTTTACAAATCCTGCTGTACTTTTAAATGAAACCATGCCATATTCTAAATACAGAGTGAAAGGTTAAAAGGTCATTCTACTTATGGTTTACTGTGTGCGCTGCTATGTTCCTGTGACATCAGGTCTGTTTGTCGGTGATGTTGTGCCTGGTGGATCTTGCCCAAGTTTCCAAATTTGAATTTTTTTTTAGCCTTTATTTGATAGGACAGACAAGTGTGAAAGGGGGGAGAGAGAGAGGGAGAGACATGCAGCAAAGGGCCACAGGCTGAAGTCGAACCCGAGCCGCTGCGGCAACAGCCTTGTACATGGGGCACCTGCTCTACCACTAAGCCACCGACGCCCCGAATTCCTGCGTTTATACTCGTTCAATTGTGGGGAACAATCGTTCAATCACTTTGATAAATTCTATTTATTATTGCTAAGTTTAGTGTACATCGCCATCCTTTGTTGCGGCCCATGAGCCAGTCGGAACAATACCAAATATCAGAATGGATGATAGCATTCAGCCTTGAAGAATAACTCTTTGCAAACTTAAGATAAGTTTAAAGTTGCCATAACATTTGCTTGACAATCATAAAGTCACTGTACACCAAAAGCAGCTGCACTTAGACTCATATATAGAGACAGAAAATTGAAAAGCGAGGCCACACACTGATAGCTACACTAACCTTTTTCCTTAGGTTGCTGGTGGTCTCATCGTTCGGTCGTTTGGTGGATTTATTGGGGTCTTTGCCGTCCGCAGGTGGGTCGTTTTCCTGTGACACTGATTTCTCAGATGCACTTTCTGAGTCTGCTACCAAGGATTTAGGCTGATCTCCAGTGTCTGGAATAAAGACATGTGGTGTACAAATCAGACTGCACCCAAAGACAAAGCATTCGTACTTTACAGCATTTTGTCACACCTGCCTGCACTTGGTAGTGTTTGTTCAACCAAATAAACCCTTCTATTTTCATTCCTTTACGGATCATTGTAACTGATAATAACAATAGTAATACTGATAATAATAGTGTAATATCACATACTGTGACAGCATGATATTTTCTGAGACAGTTATCATACTGTGAAAATCTCTTACCACTACAACCCTAGCCACGTGGTTCAAGTCTGCATTTTCCCCATTGCCCTTTATAGATCACAATATTGACCTTGTTCTCAAATGTAATCTTGCCATTTGTGTAACTACAACCTGTCCTGCTGTCTGCGAACATGTGGACAGATGATGCAGAGATGCTGCCATCTTGAGGTACAGTAGGAGAATAACATGAACATCTGGCTGCAAACTTGTTTCATTTTTTATGTTAAGCACTTTCTAATTTTTTGCATGTTCTATGTAAGTAACAAAATGTATACTGTCATCATAATCTACAGAAAAAAAGGTTTTGAACAGTTGAACATAATTTTCATCATTCTTTCCTTTCACACAAGTTGTTAAATTTATCATTTAGGGAGAAAGTGATATTTAATTGTGTTTTTTTTTTTTTAGCAGTTAATGGCATTGATAGGGTAGTCCTCTGTTGCTGTGGTGCCCAACCAGGGGTCTGAGGACACCCAGGGGTCCTTGAAGAAGTTCCAGGGGATTCCCAAAAAATGAGGAGTACCCACTGTGAGTAGGAGTGATACCAGTGACTCTGTTGGTAAGTTTCACTTCCTCCACAGTTAACACCTCAAATCAACTGTAGAATTCTGGTCTTAATCAGATCTAACAGCCAAAACCTTTTCAGGTGCAGGTCCCTGAAATGAAACCTTATTAATTTAGGGGTCCTTGACACACACACACACACACACACACACACACACACACACACACACACACACACAAAAAAGGTTGAGAACCACTGTTCTTCAATGCACAGTACACCCCAGATGTCTCACAAATTATATTCTGATAGCTGTATCAAAAACAGCATTCTTTTATACACTGTGTGAACATCATTTATGAAACCCTGTATGCAAATATGTAATATTAAACCACATCTCTACTCACCCTGTGTGTTTGCAGGTTGGACACACAGCCTGTGGCCACACTTGCTGCAGAAATTGGCATCATTCTCCAAAATATCACGGCCACAACCAGGACACTTCATCTTCACACTTCAGTTATCTCTGCAGAGAAAGAAACAAGGCTGAACTGTAGTGTGCCTTGAGGTCCCACCCTGAGGAAGATTCCTTTCACTTTCAATTTCCCCTCTCATGAGGCCTCATGACAGTTTTCAGCTGTGCATAACAACCGCCCGCAACAAAGCTGTTTCTATCACCGACATGGACTTTGAGCAGTGTTGCCCAACACACTGACCAATAAACACTTAGTAAGGCTGAGTGATTGAAATAGGAATAATCATGCAGCAGTGAGGCAATGCAAGCCCACTTCAGTCCCGCTAACTCACAGCCAATAACCAAGTCACTGCAGCCAAAGAGGTGGAAAAACTAAGAGGTCTCGCTGCGCACTATAATACACTGAGTTCCTCAAAGAATATTGCACTAGCCTGAGGCTTTAGGGAGATAAAATGGACCAAAACTACTTAAAAGAAGAGCTCTTATGTAGAAAAAATAAACTTGCCTATTTATAGAATATTTAAGACATGTGGTGGCACCAAATAATTACCTTTCCAAGGGTGCAAAGGACAGATGGGCTTGACAGGATGCCCTCTTATCTTTACTACTTTTCTATTTGGTGGACACGCCTAAGTTTGCAGCTACTAGTAAAAGCTGATCATACATTTAATTCCTTTTTTATTGTCATGGGAAATAAATACAACAAAATTCAATGAACAGACTAAAACAGAACTCATCATAAAAGTAATAAATAGATAATAAAGGAGGGGATAGGGTATCATTCATTCACACTCTGAACACACACACACACACACACACACACACAAGCAGTGCCAACACATGCAGTGAACATAAAATATGAGTTACAATTCTGAGCTGCAGAGTTATTTATATATGTGATTGGTTTTGATGTTATAGCATGACGTGTCTTAATATGATCACTGCTTATTAAAAATCATTTGTGAAAACAAGGAAAGGGGGTTCAGTTAGACTTTAGTTAAACGCTGCTGTGCTCCCTTTTTCATTGAAACACTTTGGCTTTCTGGCTACACCCTGAGGCATTAAATAGCTCGAGCATTTAAACCCATAGCAGTGTTTGAGTGTGATTAAGTTTGTTTGTTTGCACTTTGTCCAAAAGTGTTTTTGTGAATCTGTTTTGTCATGTCCAACAGAGCCAGTGAAAAAAATCAGTCACATTTTATTCTGTGCATACTTAAATACTTAAATTGTATGACTCCAATCTTTCTTTTGCACTTTTTATGTGTGTGTGTGTGTGTGTGTGTGTAAACATATTTTCAGGTCTATGTTACTGTGCTATTATTGATATGCAGGGAAAATGCACAAAAAAAACAGGAAATAGGCTTGTCAGTGTACTTAATTATACAGTAATCTGCGCTATTTTAAATCTGGAATACTTGTAACACAGCACTGTAAAAGAAGTATAATGTAAATCACTTATGATCTGAGGTAAAATAAAAATAACAAGGAAAAACTACAGACTGGAACGTGGGTCGACGTTTTTCATGTACCGAGTGATTCCTCTTGTTTGTGAAAAGATCTTTGGCTCCACAGGTCAGCCAATCACATGCTTCCTTCGGAAATAACGTCACTACCTGTTTATATACCATCATTTAACCCTCACAACAACAGCTAAACTGAGAATACAGCCTAAATAAACACACAGCAGCCATTATTACTGTTGTATAGCAACACATTTAAGACTGTAGTTACAGCTCTTACTAAATAAATGTCCTCGCTACGTTTTAGCAGCGCGCTAGCTAACTAGCTAAACTCGCTCGCGCTGCGTAACAGTGACGTTAGCTAGCATGAGCATTAGCTGTGTCTGTCTGCTCTCTGGCACACTTTCCAGAAAACCAATAAACTGTGCAGGTGCAGGTGCAATGACAGCTGTCACTCAAAAGGACACGGGGTTTAAACCCAGTTTGAGCCAGACTTACTCAGAGGTGTCCCGTGACAGCGAGGTCAGATAGCTCCTCCAGCTAATAGGATTAGTTTATTGCTAATTTTGTCATAACGTAAAGTCTGACGTTGTCGCCTCCATATCTACAAAGCAAACATGTTAGCAGTCCTACCTGAGCTGGCGGTGTCGCGAGCTGTTCGTGTGTGGTGCGTAAAGGAAAAGCGCACAGGTCATGTCTGCTGGACCTGTCGCTGTACCGGCTGTGTGGAGCCGATGTGTTTGCGTTTCCGCATGTCTTCTAAAGTTTCGTTTTGTCAGAAATGGGCGTCAGCTAATAAAGTTCACTTTCTGCATGAGTCATATCCATATTTTTATTTCACTACGCTGGGCAAGACAGAGCAGGGTCTCATGCGCAGGTGTGGGGAGTGACTAATCAGGCTTCTCATTAGGACACTGTACCCAAGTGGTTAATAAGAACCTCTTCTAATAACACCTTCACTCAGGGGTGTCAAACATATGCCCCGAGGGCCACAACAGGCCCCGCAAATGGTCCAATCCGGCCCACTAGATGACTTTACAGGCTTTTCCACCCTGACCACAATACCGCCCTCTGAAATAACAATGACTACTTCCTGTGGTCATATTTTAAGATACTGAATATTGTGAAACATATTGTCAGGCCTCTGATCAGGATGCCTCCTGGGTACCTCCCATTTGAGGTGTTTTAGGCACATCCTGGTTTTGTAGAAGGCCCCGGGGCAGACCCAGAACAAGCTGGAGGGACTATATCTCATCTGGTTTGGGGATGGCTCGGGGTCCCCCAGGAAGAGCTGGAAAGCGTTGCTGGGGAGAGGGACGTCTGGGGTGCTTTGCTCAGCCTGCTGCCCCCGTGACCTGGCCCTGGATAAGTGGATGAAAATGGATGGATGATGGATGGATAGTGTTGGCCAGCAGCTTCAGTACAAAAGAAGCTGTATCAGACTTTGCACATCATTTGTCTGAGGATATCGCATACTGTTCATTTGTTTTGTAAATGAATGAATGTTTTCACAATCTTTACACTAACTGTCTGCCCCATGGCTTGTGTGTTGGTGCATTTGTCCATACATAATAGCTATTGTGTTTTATCTATGTGTCCTTTCGATTGCTGCTCTGCATGTCTGAATGTGGTGCTAATCTGTGTGTTGGTGCTTCACGTTGCTTGCATGTCTGTTTGCTAACATGCCATTTGTTGTTGTTGTGTTATTGTATTGTACTGATGCTCTGCTGTTGCTTGTTGCTTTGCATGCTGCTGTCTTCATGCTGTCTTTGTCCTGTGAACTTTATCCTGTTATTGGTTTCAAAACATCTCACCAAAGGACTGCAGTTGAAATTTAGCCAGCTGGCTAACACTGACACATTTACAGAAATGCTGATTAATGTGCGTTGTCCTTATAAATAAAATAAAGTAAATACACTAAAAAGAGTTATTGATATTTATAGGTTATTATGTATTGATTTTACTGGTCCGGCCCACTTGAGATCAAACTGGGCTGTATGTGGCCCCTGAACTAAAATGAGTTTGACACCCGCTCTAATCAATATTTTTGATTTAGGCTGTGATACAGTGACATTTAAGTGCTTTATAAGGCAAGAACAGAGTAGCTATGTGTCATGGCATCCACAAGGCAACATTTGCTTTCTCACTATGAATTGTCACCACTGAAAAGCGTGATGGGCGAATACATAGGGAGCCATGACCGAGTGATTTAGTTACACATTTATACAATGTGGGATTTCCCTTTTGTCTTTTTACTGTTTTATAAAGAAATGTGTCTTAGAGCACTAAAGTTAAGTTTCCAAATGTGTATGTGCACCCCTTAGAGAGCACTGTCACACAGCTTGATGACCTGTGGCATAAAAAGCACATCACTGTTTTAATGTGAGGAGGAAGTGGGTATATTCTCTTATATCTTCCAATGGTGTTTAGGCTGATAGGTGGGTATACTGTAAAAACCCAGAAAAAATGGTGGGTAAACCCTCCACTACACCACTGGTTGGCTCTCTTTGCGTTAAACAAGGGTCGTCAGTAGCCTACATAACCATGCATGCAGAAATTAACTTAAAGTCTATTAGCTGCAGCCACTGGTCACATTTAAATGATCACAACACATTCAGGCCCTCAAAGAAATACAGCTTGTGGATGTATTGTACTTTGATTTTCACTCTGAGTAAGGACACACACAGCAGATCGTTAGAAAAATAGTTGCAGCCTACTGGAAACCCCCTTCATGATGTGCTTCAGTGTGGACATTTTACCGTTTGTTTCATTGTCATTTTAAAGCTACACATGGATTCAGGCTGAGCAATGAGTGAAAGCAGAGGACAAAGATTACATTTGCGTAACACTGTCTCAAGGTAATCTGTAATAGAAACTAATGTACGAGCAACAGATCCACTATCCTGTTTCAATTCTCAGTAAAGTGAAACATGCTCAACCTGCAGATGTTTACAGTTACACTCAGCATCCTGTGATGCCTGTGGGATTGACCTTTTATCCAGTTATGAGCTGCTCCTCTCCACAGCTCTCACATGACACCCACTTCTCCACTGAGGAGTGTTGTGTTCTGCATCGTGCAGTTGGAGTAACAGGGGCTCGATATGAACTTGTCTCAGGATGCTGTACTTTAAAATTGTCAACAGAGGGCAGACAAATCTGAAAGCTTGGGTAAGAATGTGCCATGGAGTGCAGGGACCATGCAAGTTTTCACATTAACCACACATTTGTAGCAAGACTTCCACATCTCTAAGAGATCAGTCACCTAAGTTATCCTGCTGAAACACCAATCGTGAGGGTTTCAGGTTCTTTTTGTGCAAGTATGTTACCATGGTAACCTGGACTGCACTCCCAGATCAGGGGTGTGTTACATTCAGGCTGTCAGATCCACAGGTATTCAAACTAGTCACATGCAACCTGTATAAACAATAAGTTTAGAGAGTCCCGAGTAAGAGGAGATGTTCGGAGTGTGTTTGTTGTCTCAGACACAAGAAGCATGTCAAGGCTATTTTATGGCTGCTTGCATTCACTGGCAGGTAGCTTATATAGGATGACAGAGGAGACACCTGCACACCAACTGGGCTGGACAGCCACGAAAATGTCCACAGGCTGAGATCAATGCCAAAATAGTCAATTTATTTAAGACATCCGTTCACAAAAAGAAGAGTGCTCAAAGTGCAAATAATAAAAAGTGACTAAAAACAGCAGCAAACGTTTCAGTCCTCGTCTCGACTATCATCAGTGCTACCATCAGTGCTGTCATCAGGGCACCGTTTCACAGCAGCCCTCAGACTGCAGGTAGCTTATAAACATTAAATGAGCAGGGCATCAGTAAGCAGTCTCTGTGGGTCCCCCACCCTGCCATGCACCTTTTTCCTTCTTTCTTTCTTTCCTACTTTCTTTCCTACTTTCTTTCTCTCTTTCCTTCTTTTCCTCTTTCCTTCTCTCTTTCCTTCTTTCCCTTTTTCCTTCTCTCTTCCCTTCTTTCTCTCTCTCTTTCTCTCTTTCCTTTCTTTCTCTTTCCTTCCTTCCTTCTTTCCTTCCTTCTTTCCTTCCTTCTTTCTCTCTTTCCCTCTTTCATTCTTTCTCTCTTTCCCTATTTCTTTCTCTCTCTCTCTCTTTCTCTTTCCCTCTTTCTCTCTTTCCTCCTTTCTTTCTCTCTTTTTCTCTATCTCTCCTTCCTTCCTTCTTTCTCTCTTTCCTCCTTTCTTTCTCTGTCCCTCTTTCTTTCTCTCTCTCTCTCTCTCTCTCTTTTTCTCTCTCTTTCCCTCTTTCTCTCTCTCTCCCTCCTTCCTTCTTTTTCTTTCTCTCCTTCCTTCCTTCTTTCTCTTTCTCTCCTTCCTTCCTTATTTCTCTCTTTCCTCTTTTCTTTCTCTCTTTATTCCTTTCTTTCTCTCTTTCCTTCCTTCTTTCTCTCCTTCTCTCCTTCCTTCCTTCCTTCTTCCTCTCCTTCCTTCCTTCCTTCCTTCCTTCTCTCCCTTCCTTCCTTCCTTCCTTCCTTCTCTTCCTTCCCTCCTTCCTTCCTTCCGCTCACTCAGCTCTGGTTGAGTTTAGAGCTGAATCCTAGAGCAGGAGTGGATTAAACCATTTTATCCTTTAAGGGGGTGGGAGGGGCCTTAGAGAGCTTCCACATATTTTTTATTACAACATTCAGTCTTTCAACCTATGTATATATAGAACCAATTTTAATTTAATTGTGGCATTAAACATTTAGAAATAAAATAGTAATGATAATAATAACTTAATTTGTATAGCAGCTTTAAAAACAGAGTTTCCAAAGTGCTTTGACAAATGAAACAAAAGCAGACACGGGATACTGAGAAGGCAATTTAGCAACAGAAAGCCAAACTGTCCTACTAAATATAATCGAGACAAAACTAGGGAAGAGTTAAGATAAAGTCAAAACAAGAGGACAAAAAATGCAAAATGCAAAATATCCATATAAATAAATAAACAAATATAAAGACCAGAAACAACATTAAGCAATAAAACAACAAAATAAATAAAACAAATAACATATAAATAAAATGAAATAAGAAGATGACATCACATTAAAGCAAGTCTATAAAAATGGGTTTTAAGAAGTGATTTGAAAGAAGTCACTGATTCTGTGAGCCAATTAAAACATTGCAAACAAAACCAAACGTTTCATCCCAGGCTTTTCAAGGGCCCCTTTCCCATTCTCTCCCCCACACTATGTCAAAGAGGAATGAGTGTCACATCCACAGAGAGAAACATGACCGAACCTTAATGAGTCATGAGTTGACTTGTTTCACATTCACTTTGAGTGCAGTTTTCCCACAAATTTTTACTGTTTTGGGTGCCATTCCCCTCCTATAACACTGAGAGAAGAGCAGAGACAACAAAGCATCATGTGACAATGTGTCAGTGGGGTCTCTTGACTCACAGGCGCTCCTCTACACTGATTCAGACACGAAAAGAGAATTAAGTGACACCCTAAACACTAAAAACATTTATTGAATTCCCAATGTGCAGCTTACAGAATCATTGCAAACATGTAAATGAGTCATTTAAAAACACAAATTCCCAGCATGTCTTTCACCAGATTACCTTTACCGACATAATCTAACAGGTTACTATTAAAGAGTTGAGGCTGGAGTTAATTTGTTAACACTAAAATATACCTTAAAGTACACGTAACACAAAGACAATACACAAAACACACACGTAAAGGAGATGTTTGCAATAATATCGACATACTTATTCACATTTCACATCTTTTCATGTCCATATTCATCAATAATTAATACATCTCAATGGTGATGTTGCCTTCTAGGATACTAGATCAGCATATTATCATTTATAATCTACTGAAAAATTCACAAGAAATGTACAACAAAACAATACTACTAATTCCATTGAAGGAAAAAAAGGGGGGCGATTGTTCATTAAACCTGTCCATTTCTAACTGTAGTCTTGCTGTGATTTTTTTTACATATTATAGACACTTTTTACCCTCTCTCTCTGTAGGTTTATCCTGGGGGGCTGGAGTTTTAGACAGGAGGCTGTTATAAGTTGTTCGATGAAAAATAAAAAAAGGAAATAAAGCATTTGCACTGTCTTGAGACAGCCATTATTGATGAAATGTGTGAGTGCTCGCAGAGCTTCACCTGCACACTGTGCTGTAGATCACACCTTTGTCATCATCAAGAGAGTCCACCTACTGTAGTACATGTGCCTCTGATGCAACATGAATTATTATTTGAAAAATAGGTGAAATATTAAAAAACTATCTCACGTTTGACTTTCTCCAGTCTGACACAATTTAGTCTCAAGTCAGCATTTGCGTATATGAGTGCTCCTTCACACTGATTTCGAAAACAGGCCAGTTGATGTAGTCTGTGTTTTGAATATAATAAATGGTGAATTAGTGTAGAACAATATCCATCTATTACATTCAGTTCTACCTTTCTTTCTCTACTGTAAACTACTCCATGCACTTTTTACTCACACAACAAAAACAGCCTCGTCATGTGGGTTTAACTTGCTCATAATACTCTGCTCTACATGTCGACCACCTCAGTGCTGCCAACAGCTAAATACGGTATACATACAGTATAGATATGTCAGCTGAAATTCACCTTCAGTGAGCACAGTAGAGCCATAATAAGCTTTAAATAGTCGATATAATGAATGTGCCACCTACAAGCTCTCTTCATAGTCAGCCTCTAGGGCTTTGTCCTTCATTTTCTCAAGTCTGAAACACAAACAGACTATTAAACATCATCATGTGATTGCTGTATGAGAGATATAAAAGTGATATGATGTAAATGTAGCTTCTCTTACGATGGCAAAAACAGTTGTCACAATCAGAGGACGGCAACAGTTGCAATGATAAACCCACATCTGCTAAATGTTGTCGAATATTCTGTGTGATAACAAACTTGCTAGCTTGTTAGCCTTGCGAGAGCACAAGAATGAAGTGCTCAAGTTAAAGTCAAAATATGTTACACGACATAATCTACTCATTTAAAAAAGACAGTTTCAATTAATGACCCTTAAACAGTGAAAATGATTTTTTTTTTTTCAAATTTAAGATTTCAAGCAGGGGCTCAGATTTTGTCTCAGCATGGGGGACATCTAAAGCAGGGGGTTTGGGACAGCCTCGGGGCCCTGATTGCAAAAGCTCTGCCCCCTTTGGTTTTCAGTCTGGACTCTGGGACAAGAAGAAGACCTCTGGCACATAGAGTTTCATAAAGGACTAACAGGTCTGAAATATAATTTGGAGCCAGGCCATGAAGAGTTTTGGTTTTGGTTAAAAACCTTGCAGTTGAGTTCTGAACAATCCGAAGTCATTGCAAGGTTTTTTGATTAAGACGGGAATAAAGGCTGTTGCAATAATCAAAACATGAAGAGATAAAAGCATGTACGACAGTTTCTGTATCTCTGAAAGTTAAAATAGTTCTTATAGCAGGTTTTCTGAGGTGATAAAAACATGATTGGACAAGATTAGTGACATGTTGTTCAAAACATAAATTATTATCAAACATGACACTAAGATTTCTTCCAACAGGCTTTATGTGTTGAGACAGGTGACCAGTAGATGGCAGTATTTGTTTCGTGATATGATGTGACCCAATTACAAGGATCACTGTTTTCTTAGAACTGAGCTGAAGAACATTTAAAGACACCCAATTTTTGATATCATAAAGACAGTCCTGTGGAGAACTCAGCATGCTGAGGTCAGTGGGTTTAACAGGGAGGTACAGCTGAGTGTCATCTGCATAACAGTGGAGAGAAACACCATGTGGAAGGATGGCATCACCCTAGGGGAGCATGTAGGCTATGAGAACAAGACTGGACCATGGACTGACCCTTGAGTCTTGACCCTTTGAATCTTTATGCATCAATTCATGGTGGATATGTCCTCTAAAACAAAAGTCTAGTGCATTCAGAGACACCACGCTGCAGGTTTAATTTTCATTATATAAATAATAAAGATTTCCCTGTCATTCTGTAAAGTGTTGACCTTGTGTCCAATACTCACATTCAACATCAATATTTTTACAACTCCTGAAGTTGTGTCTGTGTGTGTTTCTAGAGAACAGATGCAGTTTCCAGAGCTTGTGTAGGACTTGTTGCTTAAATAAAGTACAGATCCTTTAGTCATGGGTTCTTCATTCTTAAACCAGAGAAAGCAGATGAAAGGTTACCGCCATCACATCTGTTTAAGCAGGTCAGATTCACAGCCATCAGGTTCCCATCAGGTTTAGTCAACAAAATGTTCATATCTAAGAGAGCAAAGTTCTGCTTGAATTTACCAACGTCTTTTCTCTTCTAGATCTACTGAGCAAAGCTTCCTGTATGAAAAAGTTTTGGATTGTCTTGTAAAGCTTCACAAACTCTGAAATCAGGTCAGTCTCACCACAGACTCAATGTAGGGCTTCAATCTGAACCTGAGTGGTAGGTATATGAAACCAGGCCCTGCGTAGAGGAAATATGTCAAGCGATAATGATGTTGCTTTCTTGTTAGCAAAGCACAGTCACAGGTACTTTGACATTAAGCAGTACAAACAAACTGTTGCTGCACTAATGACTGCACTAAATTGTTTGTTTTGTTCATTTCCCATGTTTACGTTTGGTAACTTAGAGCTTAAAACCAAATTGTAATATCTGTGTACATCACAAGACATTAGCTATGTCCACCACTTTTACACATTTAAGTATTTAGGAAAACTCCTGCATACGTGAAAAAAAGTTATATGAAGCGTTTTTTTGGCTCCAGAAGAAGCTGAACAAAGTCTGATAAACTGCCTAAAGTGATGATTCAGTCAGCGTTAGCAAAGTGGTGAAGGAATGAGTCCTAACATGCAGAAATGACTGAGCATTTTTGCACCTCTGGCTCTATTGTCGTGAAGTCAGTGGGTTTTTAATTAAGTAATATCACACAAGAGGGAGTGCTGTTGTACTATATATCAGCATGGCTGTGATTTGGTCATAGAGTGGTGTAGTGGTAGTTGATGAGGTGGGTGTACTACCAGCAGTGGTCGAAATGAGGGGGGATGCCATCCCCTTTGTTAGAAAATTGACCAAAAAGCATCCCCCTTGTTAATCTAGAATCTGTGTGTGCAGGCACAGACATATTTTGAGGGGGGGAGCACAGGGAACACATCCCCCGCACTTCCCGTATTTGTGCCCTCTGTCACCTGCATTTTTTTATAGCTGTTACAACCGTTCAATTCATTTTTAACATGTGATAACGTGTTTTAAACCCACTCCTCCTTAATTTCTGCGCAGAACTTGTGCTCACTATTGCTTTGCACATATTTTTTTAATCTTTATTGCTACAATAGAAAGAGCAGGGTCAGGGAGGAGACAGTGGACCAGAGACCAGCAAGGATGATGATGACATGCAGGATTGTCACAGGTGAGGAGAGATTATAACTGGCTGAGAGAAAATATCTATAGCATAAAAGTGACCAAGTGTGTGATTAATTTCCACAGCTATGTCACCGCTACTATTCTTAATTCTATTATAAATTTTGCTTTGCACATTTATTATCTATATTATTGCAATAGATAGAAGAGGGACAGGGAGAAACCAGGCAGGCATCAGGACAGGGATCTGACAGCAACACAAATTATCAGCCCAAGGCTTCACAGGTAAGGAGAAACTATAACTGGTGAAGGAAATGTCTATAGGATAAGAGTGACTCTAAGATTAATTTTCACAGCTATTTCAGAACTACTCTTATTTACACTCTAAAATGTTTTTGTCTGTATTGCAATAGCAATACTACTGCATTATTTGTGTTTGTAAAGGCAGCAGGTATAGGTCATGCCATTTTTCTTTGATCTTGATTAATTTTGCACATCTGTGCTGTCATATTTCATCATGTGTGCATGCAAAAAAAATCAAAGTTATATTGCATCCCCTTCGTTAAAAATTAACAATTCCACCACTGACTACCAGGTAGATGTGCAGGTTACTGAGGAAGAAGTTGGTTCACTCTCCCAGATATTCCACTGGCTTTTTGGCTGATAAGTGGGTACATTATAACCAGCCAGAAAAAGAGATGGGTATACCCCGTATACCTGTGTGTACCCTCCAAACCACTGTCCATGATTAACACAAGCTTAAGATATTTTCACATTTTGTTCCACAATACAAAGTAGCCTACATCAGTAAATTCCCCACCACTGAATTCTTAAAAATGGCGGCTGATGTCAAGTTGCTAAATGAGAGTGCAGAATGTCATCACACCAAACACAGCTATTGCCTAACGTCAATTCTGGTAATTGTATTTATACTTCAAAAATCATAAAAGTAGGGTTTACTTGTGAAGATTATCACACTGAATATAACATGTAAGTATCATGAACTTTTGTTTGCCACAGAGTTGATTTCTACAATAATCCAAAATGGAAAAATCCGACTGGCTTTTTGTTGAGGCAACAGTGGCAACGCTAACTTCCTAGTCAGCCCACCAAAAAAAACGTCATCCTTGCAGCACTCTGTTGAGGCTGAAGAATGCGTAGTGTGGAGTCTTATGTGAAGTACAATCTAAACAAAAGACAAAGATCCCTATGTGCACAGCTGCACTCAGGAACGTTACCATTAGCCTTAGAGACTGGAGGAGGACAGAATTTGTTGTGTAATTTAGGTGAAGAGAATGAGGTTCATTTCTTGTTTTGCTGTCCTGTATATGAAGACACACCAAATGTACTTTTCAGTAAAGTGACCTCTATTTATGTTGATTTGTTTTGGCTGGATGATCATGATAAACATTTGTTTTGTCTCAGAAAGGGAACCTTTTTTGTGGAGTTTTCATTGCCAGCACCAGGATAGAAGTATTCCGTTTCTATACTGGAGTGGTAAAATAACATGTACTTTTGGATTTGGATTTAAAGGTGTCAACCCATGAGGGTTGGGCGCATGCAAGTGATCAATTAATCAATTAACCAATCAGTCAATACAAGTTTAAACATGAGAGAATTCTGGTGTTGTGGAGTTAGGAAGAAGTGAGTTTACCAGCCCTCTGTAGCCTGTTCCTCATCTCTGCTGGAGGCTAGCAGCTCCATGCTATAGCGTGCTAGAGGCTACCTATATCTACAATAGCAAACCCAAATTTCCAATTAAACTGTCAGTGGTCAAGTTGCATTGTGGGTAATGTAGGTGCAAGGTTTTAAAACAGATGAAGAATGCATGGGGGAAAAAAAACAAAAAAAAAACATCTTTGGTTCTGCTGAATTGATTTTGCTCCTTTTTTAAATACTGTCCATCATGAGACCGACAATGTTATAGGAGTGTGACACTAAAGCAGTGCAGTTTTCTTTCAGTTATCTAAAGGATTACTAGAAACAAGTGAAGTCACCTCATTTTCTTGGTGAAGAATACTTAAGGGTTTAAACATTATGCAGTGAAGACTTAGATGCATCACTCTATGTATTACTGTATGCAGTGAGCAGACCTGGTATCTCGTGCATCAATTAAAAGAAATACCACTAAACCGCTGCAAGCAAATATGTTTTACCGTTTCCCTGAACAATGTTTCTGTTATGCTCTCATTTGTCCAATATAACACTTAGTTTCTCACCTAATTATTCTTTCACATATTTCCAGTTTTTACAACCTGTGTAACTTATTGTAGTTGTCAGTATGTTTACAGCTGGGAACACAATTTTAGACTCTTGAGAAGCTCAGGAACTAAAGACTACAGGCATCAAATGAACATTCAGTGCCAAAAGCACAAAACAGGAGTTTATGTGATTTATAAAACACTCAGCACCAGTAGGCAACTTAACAGCTCGTGTGAGCGTGCACACCCAGAGGCATGGTGAAAGAATTACAACAAAATGCAGTAAAGACAAATCATTTTTTCCCCTTTGATGAAACCTTGATGTATGTTTGATCATTTGATAGTCATTTTGTTTGCCAGCAGACGTCACCCTCCTGTAACACTGAAGGAAACAAAGAGACAACAAACGGCATCATGTCTCAGGCTCACAGTCGTTCCTTTGTATTGAACTAGGAATAAGTTTCATCAACTCTCACACACACACAACCAACAACAAAATCACTGCAGCAAAATGATGCACAAAACACTTATTCCCTTTCCAGCGTGTTTATCTAAATTTCCTATTGGATTACCTTTTGATGCCAAGACATGCATCCCTCTTACACACTCAGCTAACATAACAGTACAAGAGTAGAGGCTGATGTCAGACTTACTGTCCAAAAGCCAATTTCTTTTCTTAATTAAATTCTCTTAAAGCTTTTTGTGAATGTGTACCCTCTATAGGCATCTCTTATGCATATATTGCATATGAGATTATGTTGAACTCTGTTTTGGTTAATGACTCTTGGTGGTGTCTTTTCTTTTTAGTTAAAAAGTTTAAGTGGCCCAGTGCGTCATTGTCTTGTTGTCTAGATTGAAATATTTATATTTACTGCAATGCATGTGCATTACATCTCACACATTTGTAAAATGTAAGGAAATATTTAACCAAATACCCTCAAAACACTCAGCTCAATCTCATCCATCGGTCATCAAATATGGATGCTTTGTCAGCCCCTTGGTGTGAGAAATCAACACCCTTTAGCTTCTTTATGGGATACACCAGGCTTTCAACTCCCTCTTATGTAAACCCATCTTGACGTTGAAAGCAACAGATGTAGCAAAAGAGCATGAAAGTGCATGTAGGACAGTAGGTAAGGGAGGTGGATGGGTCAAACGAAACAAGACTTTCACCCACAAGACCACAAATGAAGTTAGTTTGTTACCTTAGGTTTAGGAGCAGGGCCACGCCTCAACCACACCTCTAATTACCTGCCACACCTATGTATACCTGGTCAACCCATCATGCTCTGCTTGCTGTAGATTTCTTGACCCACCCTCCCTTTCCCTTTCCTTCATCCATCATCCTCCCAACCTCATCCCTGCCAACATTCCTTCATCCTCTCTTCCCCTCTCCCCACATCTTTTCTTATTCAATCTGGTGCATACCTCTCCCATATCTCACTCTAGGTACCGTCTGGGGGGCCTGTCATCACCTCGGGTGAGTCTGACTCTGTGCAATTTCCAGTACATCCTCCCAGATCAACCTAGCAGAAGACATCCATTCACCAGCCCTCAACAACTAACACCTCCTGAATTACAATTAAAAGGGCATGACAAAGACTCAGAATTTGATGACGTGGGAACGAGAACGGGCTGAGACACTATGACACACTCATTTCAATCAGCAGAGACTCGTTCTAAGAGACAAGAATATTTATTTACATGTGCAAATAAGTATGAGAAATGTGAAATGTCTTTGGCGATTAGACCCCATTGTGATGACGTATATTCCAGGGGGGCGGGAAAGACGTAGTAGATTAGGGAACCCCCCTGTGGAGTCTAGACGCTGGTGGTGGTAATAGTGAGATGAGATGAAGATGGAGCTGAGGATCTGGATGTGAAGAGGAGCGGGCTGTTTTATATTATAAGATGAGCTCATCCTGGGCTCTGGATAAGGTGACTGGAGGTGAATGGGGTGGAGGAGGGTGTGATGATTCCGCCTAAAATGACAGCTGACAGGAGCAGAGAGGAGAACAGAGTTAAAGTTTGGCAGCAGCAATATGAATGACTGACGGAGATTGTGGAAGTTTGATTGGCTAACTAGGAGAGAGGACGCCCATAGTCAGCTGATTGGAGGAAGTGGTGGCAGTTGGATAGAGAGAGAATTGTGAATGGATATTCCTGATTGAACTTACGCTGAGCTTCATTAGGGAGGCTCAACATATGAAGGGTTTGGCGGTTGGTTCCTGAAAAAGAGAGGCAAAAAGTTTGCACTTGAGATGTAATCATTCTTTCAATCAGCAAGTCTTTCCTGAGCTTTACCTGCACACTGTGATGTAAATGACATCATTATGGTCGTCCATCTGCTGCTCCCTGCAAGTGATACAGTCAATCAGTACATGTGCCTCAAATGCAACATGTGTGACACAATGGATGACATGAAGTGTAAAAATATCTCACATGTTTGACTTTCTTTTCTTGTTGAAGTACACAGCTGTATAGACGACTTCTGTTGTTTCTCCCTCACGCTGATTTCCCTCTTGTGATTGACTGTCATAGTTGAGCCAGTTGACGTAGTCTGCATCCTGCATACCATCGTGAAGAAACAACCCAAGATTAACATCAGATTTTGCCTTTATGTGCCTATTGTGAGTTCCTGTTTCACTCGCACAAAAAGAACAGCCTGTCTTCTCTTATCTGACGCCCATCATGGTATCTGTCAGTCAGCAGGAACTTACGGATGTGGGTTTGATTTGCCTTTCACCTGTTTTAATCATCTGTAGGCAACCTCTGTGCAACTGGCAGCTCTAATTGTGATATAGACTACAGAGTTCTGTATAAAATGTATGGCACGAAAAGGTCACCTGGGTGTCTTCCTCCTCAAAGTCTGTATTTGGAGCCCACCTTCTTTTTTTGTGGAGTCTGAAATAATAAGTAGAATCATGACATGATCATTGGTATAAGACAATGAATGGACTCATGAGCAGTGAATGATTACAAGGATTATATTTGTGGTCTGTGATAAAATCTGCCACATCAGAGCCATACCTGTCAAGTTTTGGATTTGAAAATAAGGGAAATTTTTCGGTGCCTTTTTTACGGTAGTTTCCCGGCCAAAACGGGAGACTTGACAGCTATGATCAGAGCATGTTTAGCGAAAGCAAGAAGATGCTTTTGATCCACAGTGTGTTTTGCTGACAGGACTCATATGACACCAGTGGGCTGTAACAAGGACGTGAGTTAATCTCAATCAATCAATTTTATTTATAAAGCCCAATATCACAAATCACAATTTGCCTCACAGGGCTTTACAGCATACGACCCTCTCTCCTTTGGACCCTCACAGCGGATAAGGAAAAACTCCCCAAAAAAACCCCTTTAACAGGGGAAAAAAAATGGTAGAAACCTCAGGAAGAGCAACTGAGGAGGGATCCCTCTTCCAGGACGGACAGACATGCAATAGATGTCGTACAGAACAGATCAACATAATAAATTAACAGTAAACCGTATGACACAATGAGACAGAGAGAGACAGAGAGACAGAGAGAGATGCAGGACAGACGGTAATGACAGTAGCTTACAACAACATTAATGAAAGTAATAATATGAAATTAATAATAATATATTAATATCTGATAGTATACATATGTGACAATAATCATATGTGTATAATAACAGTAGAAGTATGACTAATGATAACAGCAGCAGCAGGAGGCATCTGGCAGGACCACGGCAGCAGCACAACCACACATGTCACGCTGTCCAGGCACCGCTGCGGTATGAGTTAATCTGAGAGACAGTGGAGCACAAAGGCTCCGGAGAAGAAGCCGAGTTAGTGACATCCAGAATGGCCGAGTTAGCAAGATGCAGTAATAGGATACGAGAGAGAGAGAGAGAAGGAGAGAAGGTGCCCAGTGTATTATAAGGGGGTCCTCCGGCAGACTAGGCCTAAGTCAGCCTAACTAGGGGCTGGTACAGGGCAAGCCTGAGCCAGCCCTAACTATAAGCTTTATCAAAGAGGAAAGTCTTAAGTCTAGTCTTAAATGTGGAGACGGTGTCTGCCTCCCGGACCGTAACAGGAAGATGATTCCACAGGAGAGGAGCCTGATTAGCCTCACGTCACCAGGCTCTTCAAGTGAAGAGCCTGGTGTCTATTCACTCTGAATTTTGTCTGGATTCTGGTTCCGGTCTAGGGAGCGGATGCGGTATTCACCAAATTCACCAAACTAAAAGTGTTCACCATAGTAAAACTTTAAATTCTGGCGCACCATCGATTTGGGGTGATGAGGAGTGTAAGAAAATCGATTAACTTAATGGCTTGGGGCTTTTCTTGTAAATTATATTTTTTAAATTAAAAGTTTCACTGCATTTTTATTAGCTTGGTGCTTTTATTTTTACGGAAAGGCACATCCATCGAATTCCGGATCCTGTCTCACTTGCCCTGGTTCCGATTCCTTACCAAAAGGGCCACTAACGGCCGCAGACTGGAGCCTGATAGCTGAAGGCTCTGGCTCCTGATCTACTTTTGGAGACTTTAGGGACCACGAGTAACCCTGCGTTCGCAGAGCGCAGAGTTCTGGTGGGATAATATGGCACTATGAGCTCTCTAAGATATGACGGAGCTTGACCATTTAGAGCTTTATAAGTTAACAGTAGGATTTTAAATTCAATTCTGGATTTTACAGGGAGCCAGTGCAGAGAAGCTAAAACAGGAGAAATATGATCTCGTTTCTTAGTTCCTGTTAGTACACGTGCTGCTGCATTCTGAATTAGCTGGAGAGTTTTTAAGGACTTACTAGAGCTACCAGATAATAGAGAGTTACAGTAATCCAGCCTTGAGGTAACAAAAGCGTGGACCAATTTTTCTGCATCTTTTCGGGTCAGGATAGGCCTAATTTTCGCAATATTACGCAGATTAAAAAATGCAGTCCGTGAGGTTTGAGGGCAATAGCTGCGTCTCAATTCAGGGGCTGCAGCCAATGAAAGATGCAGCCTTCACAGTCCACATCGGCCACGTCCTTTGAAGACCGCATCAGCCAAACCAAACGGTCTCCGAAATGAGTCGGTCTGGTCTGTGAAGGATATCCTGGGTGCATCACCAGTTGTTCTTGCCCCGACCAATTCACATTACTGTCACATAGCAACCAGCTGCGCTTGACGCAAGAAGGAATAAGCTAGTAAATCAGCTAGCCCTAAATCATGGACCCAGAAGTTGCTGTTATATGTATTTTCTTAAATTTAATACTTGAGGACATGATTAACCGCCGGAGTCGCAGCTGTTTGATATATTTCAGGCTGATGGAGGACTGTTTTCAGGTTAAATTATAAAATTAGGATTGTATTAGCTGTGTGCTTTTAGCTAATAGTAATGCTAACAACAATTAACTAAGTTAGTTAACTTAATATGTAATCGCCACCAATGCATCTTGGGATAGGCTGGGCCACGAAGGATTCATCCATGGCGTCCTCCAAATTCTGGGAAAGACAGCTGCATTTCTCAGCTGCATTTGAAGGAGCCTATGAAATGGGACAGTCATGGTCATGCTGATGTGATGCAATTGGTCTTCAAATGCAGCCTTCCAAGGCTGCAGCTCCTGAATTGAGACACAGCTATTAGCCCCTTTTAGACAGGAATTGTACAAATTTACAGGAAAGCCCAGTTAGTCTTTTTTCAGCATTGGGAGTATAAAAACAAAATCGGGGAGTGCAGCAAAATGCCACCTGCCTACTTTTGTTTATACAGAATGCGCCTTTTTTGGGGCAATGGGGGGCGTGAGCAAGTAACAAAACATGTAGCTCAACGTGTGACGTAAACAGTGACGTGGGAGGGAAGCCGTTGCTAGTCAGTCCTTCAGCGATTCTCTCGTAAGTCGGCCCGTTCATCACCACCTCCGTCATCTGACGGTTAATGGCCTCTTCATTGGCGAGAGCAAGGAGGGTGCGCAATTCCTTGTCTCCCCAGTTGCTCATCTTTACAGTGTCTGTCAGGTTTGCGTTTCCCTCTTGCTACTAGCTGCTCGCTAATTCCTGCTATCAGCTGTTTCCTGTTTATCCACCGCCAGTGGGTCGCACGTGCGGCGTCATCAACAGCTCCTCCCACAAGTCTTCAACAGCCCCTCCCGTTGCGGAAGGCCACTTTGGTCTGTTTAAACTAAAAGGGTTCCGCCAATATGTCTACCATACGAAGCGGAAAATTGGGCACCTTGGACCAACTCGCCAATCCAGCTCTGTGTGTCTAAACGCTTGTAGCTTGCCGGCAAAACAGCCCAACATTCGCGGAAAATCTGGCAGTGTAAAAGGGGCTATAGTGTATAGTCCTGATCTGAAACCGACATGTTAAACTGCTGTAATATTAAGATAGATGGGTGCAGTGGTGGAAAGTAACTCATTATATTTCTCATTATATTATAAGTCAGTGGTGTAAGGTAGTTGCGACAGGCCATAGTGCACGCTATTGTGCACATATCGTCTTGTCACATGATCAGAGACTTGTCATTGGATAACATCAACATACAGACTACCCAACAATCATCACTGCATATCTGTATATGACAAAAAACACCAAAGAAAATAACAAAAATTAATTTTTAACAGGTTATTAGTTTATTTGGAATAGACATATCATTTTGTTATAGATGCTATTGGATATTTTACAATCAAAAAAAACATGACAAAGTCAGGTTTGCCTTTTTTTTAAGGGCATATATAGCAAATGTTCTTAATCTTAATAAGAATTCTTTAAGCACATGCAAATGTTTAGGTGGCAATCACTCATGAGAACCACATTGTTGGAGGGCCCACTCTTTCTACAGCCTCCCCCACCTCACCGGCCCTGGTGCAACCATACTGCCTGCACTGTCTATATTTACACTTCTGATTCAAGTACTGTACTTAATTTAACTATATGGCACCAAAAAACACATTTGAAAAACTGTTTTTCAGAAATCATGACCTGCTTACTAAAGGTAATCCACAGACCTTGTTGCTTCATGCAGGAGCTATTTTCTCTCCACCAGTCTCCACCTGACAACTGTATCACCGTGCAGAAGGAAGTGTGCATCTACGGCTAGCTCACCTAGCACCACTGAGCTAGCTTACATTACAGCTCAGCTGCTCTGCTTTTACATCTCGCACTGTCATGAGCACAAGCCTCTCATCCATTAATAGATATAAACAATCTACTCATGCAGTAGATGAATGAGTAGATGATTGGGAGGTGAGTGTCATCTAGTTTCGATATATATCCAATTAGAAGGCAGACCTTTTAGTGGCTGACGCAACTTACACAAAAACATTTAACATTTAAATGCTGCTAATACATCTATCAGAAATAACAAATCAATAACTTACTTTTTATTATTCATAATACATTTCTCTGATAATACTTACATACTTTATACTTGTATACTTTTACTCATCTTTAGTAAGTGGGTCACTATACCTTCAGTGACAGGCTGCTTCACCCACAGTGTTTCAAGGAGAGATACTGCATGTCCTTCCTTCCTGCTGCTGTCAGACTATTCAGACCACACATACTAAATCTACGGACAATCAGTCATCACTCATGTGCAATATCTGTATCTGTATAGCAACTGTGAAACAGCTATACGTGCAATAAAATAAATTCTGCCACTCAGCCTATTTATTTTAATATCTTGCTTTTATTTTTCACTTCTGACAATGACTCAGGTACAATATCAGTATTGTTAAACTGTGCAATATTTATACTGATTCAGTCAGTCAGTCTGTCTCTTTATCATATTCTGCTTCTTTCTGATGCTTCCTTATGATATTGGTTTGTGTTTTATACTGTTTGCTTATTCTGCTCTCTGTTTTTGTACAGTTTACTTACTTTACCTATTCATATATTGCTTTGTATTTTATTTTTTTCTACTGACGCTTCCTTTTTGCAATCTCCCGTTGCTGCTGTAATGTTGCAAATTTCCCTGTTGTGGGATGAATAAAGGATTATCTTAATTTATCTTAAGTAGAATGTAAAAGCAGGACTTAATACTAATATTTTCACTTAAGTTAAGCATCTAAATGGTTCTTACAGCTTACCTTTTGATGGCGATAACAGTGGTCCCAATCAGAAGCAGAGCAAAAGCAGCAATGATGAGTGCATCTCTGGTAAATGTTATCCAACATGCTGTGAAACAAAGGCAGCGTGTTAGAGCAGTTTTAATACCTTGATTTTTTGTTTTTCTTGTTTGATTGTTTTTTGTGTTAAATCAATGTGACATAAAAAAGGCAATTAATTCAATTAATCTTAATGTTCTGACTACTTCTTTTAAAACTGTTGATAAGAGTCTAACTTCCTGTTTGACCTCTCTGGGATCTAATTCACATAACATCCCTAATCCACACATGTCCTTGTCAATTAGTTTTTAACAGACAAAAATATTCTGTATATTCTATATAACACATGGTTTATTTTGCATTCACTAAACAACTGGTAATAAACAGTATCAATCTACTTACGTTTGATCGTCACAGTCACAACAGAGGAGTTTTGACTTCCATGTTTGTTGGTGGCACTGCAGAAATACTGACCACCAGTACCAGGGAGGAACACAGGCTGGTGTTTGACATCCATTATATCATCATTATTTCTTTTAAACCAAGTATAGATCTTCACTGGAGGGTTTGCACGGCTGCTGCAGACGAGGGTGATGTTACTGCCAGCGCACACCTCCGTCAATGGTCTGGCAGACACTGAAGTGTTCTTAGGGCCATCTGAAGGAAGACTGTTTACTGTCAGAAAAATCATGTGGCACACCCTCAAAATGGCAGATTTAATTTCTGTTATCTAAATTTTATTGTATTCATTTCTTTCTCATTCTGTAAAGTGTTGATTTTGAGTCCAATACTCACATTCAACATCAATATTTACGACTCCTGAAGCTGTTCCTGTGTGTGCTTCTAGAGAGCAAGTGTAGCTTCCCGAGGTAGCGGTGGACATGTTGCTTAAATAAAGTACAGGTCCTTCATTTATGAGTTCTCCATTCTTAAACCAGGTGAAAGCAGACGAGAGGTTACCCCCATCACAGCTGTTTATGCAGGTCAGATTCACAGAGTCGCCTTCCTTTGTTCTTCTGTTCCCATCAGGCTTAGTCACCAAAATGTTCAAATCTAGAAGAGCAAAGGGCTGCGTCAGTTTCAAACTCCACAGACTGAATTGTGGAGCAGACTGACAACTATATGAGAAAGAAAACTTACCAACAACCTTTAATGTTGAGCCAGATGGACCAGGCCATTTGCCTTCCTTGGAGTTTGTTATAAATGTGAAGGCATATTTTCCTGCATCATTATGCTCCACTTGGTGTATCTTTAAAGAACAATTGTGACGTTTGTCACCAATATACTGAAATCTTGAGCTGAACTTTCCCAAGTTCCTGCCAGATATGAAGCGACCACTGAGAAGATTAGACTTTACAATACCCCACATGAATCTCTTCCCTCTCAGCTCGTCAGCATAGTAAAATGAACAAAGAATGACAACAGACGAGCCTCTCACTGCACAGATATGCTGCTGCTGATACACCACTTTCCACTGACTGCAAAGAGCACCTGAAAGAGATGGATTTATTAACACCCTTTAAGATTGTGTCATTTTAATAAAACATTAAATGAGATGTAAGTACTTACCAGCCAGAAAAAGTGGCATCAATGTCCACATCAAGTTCCTGGGTTCAACGTGCATGTTTCCAGTCACAAATCAAGTTAATCCTCAATTAATTGTTAAACGTGTGTAAAAAGCTTCACTGGGATCGTTGATGGTCTTTTAAAATACACAGTGAAAGAGCATTGTCTTGTCTTCATCTGTTTCTTAATCTACGTACTACTGACACAGCTTCCTGTGATGGAAAAAATAAGGTGTTGAGTTGCCCATACAAGGTGGAAATGAGGTCACGCATCAGAGACTCAGTGTGCCATTTCAGCTTTTTCTGTTTGAATGTGTGAAACCAGCCCCCCTGTGTAGAGAAAACATATGTCTTGTGTACATGTCTGGAAGTCTTTTGTTGCTTTGTTGTGGTCACAGCACAGTCACATTAGAAAAACGCACAACCAATTGTTACTGTTACTGTCAAAAAGTGTTAGGGCATTTTTTTAAATATATTTTCCATTTTGTAGTGAAAAAATGGCACCGTCCAACAAGACAAACAAGAATACTGTGAATTTAGAATTAGCTTTAGACTGACTGGTTCATGTTTGAGTACTTTAACGGCAACATTAGGTGTTCTTTAAGTTTATTTCAAATGAAAAGTGTCTCATGTTTTATTCCAGTAGTTCCTGCTTTGTTCTGCTTTAAAGGTCCGGGGTGTAGGATTTAGGGTGGGGAGGGGGGCAACCTGCGGCTCTGGAGCCACATGCAGCTCAATAGCCCCTCTCCAATGGCTTCCTGTGGCTCTGACAAAGTACAACAATAGAAAATAAAAATAACATTTGTCTATGTTGTAGACCTAAAGTGATTCTTAAATTCTCCAACTGTAAAAATGTGTAGCCTATACACCAAATAGAAAAAAAAGGTGCATCGATTCATACATCGATTTCCTCTGAATTTTGCTGGACCTCAATGGGGAGGGGGCTTGTCTCCCTAGCTCTCTAATAGAGAATTTAATCGCCAACTAATTCATTTGCTTTCACTGCCAACATTACAAAGTTAAACTACGAGGCGGGGTACACCCTGGACAGGTCGCCAGACTATCACAAGGCTGACGCATAGAGACACAACCATTCACGCTCACATTCACACCTATGGGCAAGTTAGAGTCACCAATTAACCTGCATGTCTTTGGATTGCGGGAGGAAGCCAGAGTAGCCTGAGAAAACTGGGCAAGACACCCTGGACAGGTCGCCAAACTATTGTAGGGCTGACACATAGAGACAGACAACCATACACGCTCACATTCATGCCTACAGACAATTTAGAGTCACCAAATCACCTGCATGTCTTTGGACTGTGGGAGGAAGCCGGAGTACCCGGAGAAGACCCACGCTGACACGGGGAGAACATGCAAGCTCCATACAGAGGGGCTCCCCCACCCTGGGTTCGAACCAGGAACCGTGCACCACCGTGCCACCAAATAATCATAAATATCCCACTGCAGAGTAGCCACCTTCTGGTACAACATTTTAATGAATGGTGGATGCTCATTTAGACCTAATTTAGACTTAACAGGTTGTGCTAGCAGGATATATTGGCAGAAATGGAACATAGTATAATGTTTTTTTCAGTGTGTCATCACCTGAAAAAAAGAAATGCTGTGCTTTCGATACCGTAGAATGAGCCATTTATATCTGAATCATGAGCAGGTCCTCGTCTGCGGAGATCACCATGTTGCATCACCACCTCCGCAGTTAATACAGCTTCCATCAAAAACCCTCTAAACCAGTGGTTCCCAACCAGTCCAGCCACAGGTTCCAGATTTCTCCTTAGTCATTAGTTCAAGGTCCAAACAGTTTAATATATTCAGCGTCACACTTGCGTTTGGCCATGTCATTGAGCTAGTTTGCTCTGTATGTTTAATAGCTTTTTCACTCACTCTACTGCAGGAAACAGCACTTCAAAGTAAAAGCTTTGTGTCGGAAATCCACTGTACTTAAAAATAAAGTGTGTTTTTTTGTTTTTGTTTTTTTTTTCAAACTTTTGCAGTCACTTGTGATCAATTTACAAAGGACCCACGACCCCCACCAGTTGGCCGCTGCTCTAAACAATGAACACTGAAGGAATCCTAGTCTCGCTCACCAGACCTTTCTCAAGAAAAGAAAGGTCTGGCTGGGCTGACTCTCACTGTGAGATTGGAGGAAAAAACGCCCCGGCTGCTTGTACTTCTTTCAACCAATCACAATCGTTCTGGGCGGTGCCACAGCAAATATTGCCGGAGGAAACAGATTTTGGTGTAACACGCCCACAAAAATATCACCTACAAGACGCGAACCATGGCAGAAAAATGGCTACATCCCCGCAAGATCAAACACTGCAAAAGTTAGTAAAGAATGTGTTGAAAACGGTTGAAAACTGCTACACAACCGGAGGTGGTAGGGCGGGACTTCAGCGGGCTCGTTCTGCCCAATGAGAGGCTGATCTCTGCAGCAAACTTCCACCCACTCAGACTAAAGAAATCCTAACCACAAGTTTCAGCTGGCTGCAATCTGCAATCCTCACCACTAGGTGCCACCAAAGCCCCCTCTTACACACTGCTCCTTTAACTCAGGTTAAATACAGATTTATCAGACTTTAACTGGAATATTTCACAAGTGCTTTCACAAATTTGATGCATTTAAGTTCAACTTTTTATTTAAATGTTGATGATAGACAGATAAACAAAAAGCATTGGCCAGGAGGAGTGAATTTCTCTGAGGTGTGTGTGGGTGTGTGTGAAACACTCACTCTGGGTCAGTTTACGTTGATCACGGGTCCATATAAAGACCGGAGCAGTGTGCGGTGACAGAGAGGAGGACCAGTCAGTCAGAGTTGCACAGGACCTAGCCTCAGTGCTCGACATGGACATGCCCGCTAAACTCGTGTTCCCCATCGTGGTGATCTCCGTGCTGGTGGCTTGCAGTCCGACGGAGGCGTGGTACAAGCAGATGGCCGGTCCGAGCTACTACTCAGTGGGCAGGGCGTCCGGCTTGCTGTCCGGAATCCGGAGGTCACCGTACATCAGGAGAGCCGAGCCGCAGCCGTCAGACGGCGAAGAGCTGGCGACTAACAACGTGTTTCCTGAGTTCACTGCGCAGAGTTACATCCTGAAGACCATGGTCAGTGATCACTGTGTTTTATCAAGGCGTTATTGTTTGGATGGGAGTGCCATTACGCAGCGTAAAAGCGCATTATCCGAGTTTAATATGATTTGTTTAACCTGAAAATCCAATTTTCCTTAAAAGTACAAAACAGCATTTGGTTGTCTTGAACACAGACTAAACAGGTGAAGTTACTGAAGGATTTTGCTTTTGAAATGTCAGATGTTGAACTTTTATGCTCATTATGAGTTTGGCATAAACTCTGGCTAGTTTGTAGTACCATTTGTTTTATTTTTGCAGTGAATCCCCTCTTTCTAGCGCTATATATATATATATATATATATATATATATATATATATATATATATATATATATATATATATATATATATATATATATATATATATATATATATATTATTTATATATTCTTATTTTTTGTTACTTTATGTATTTTTACCTGAAGACGGAGTGCCTCAGCATTTTTCCTTGGTCGTCTGCATTTTCTACAAACAGCAAGACCTCCTTGGTTTTTGTTCCATATCAAAAATAATGTGTTATATTGATGTATTATTACTGAAAAATAATGTAGCTGGTTAATTTTGGGCAGTTTAATCCTTCTTGGTGCATCCAATTTTATAAACTGACTTCATGTTTTGTATTTTAAAACCTTAATCTACCAAACTACTACTAAATACAAAACTGTCTCAAGTACAAAGTGCAGTATTTCTCTCTGAAATGTAGGATGGAAACTATGGTAGTAAATGTATTTGGTTGTCACATAAAAGGAGACAAACTTCTGAGATGAGGTCCAGTGTGTTATATTTGTTAGGATATCACACATCACAGTTTGTCTGATTTAAGCGTACAGAATTTAAAAGGTTAAGTTTTTCCTAAGGTAACAAAATCATTTGTCTGTGTCTCTCCAAACAGCCTGTTTGCATCAAAGACATCACACCAAACCTGCAGAGCTGTGAACTCTTCCAGGCAACGAAGGGTTCATTTAAGTGCAAAGCGGACATCTTCCTCACTCTGGACTCCGCAGACTGTGCAGCAGACTGAGCAGTGAAGCCGACAGCTGGGCTGGATGATGAAGCCTACTTCTTGAAAGCGTGCCATTTTTAATGACTGTACATTTCTCAGACTTCAACCTCAATGTTAATGTTGCACTAGATGGAAGATATGATACTTTTCATTTACCATTTCACCAGGTTATTGATTTTAAGAAAAAATGTGTCTTAAATCTTTAAGCTGTAAAAGTAATGTATGACTGTACATATTTTATGAGTTTTCATTAATAAATTAATCACATTGCAGCCTCTTGTTGAAATTACTGAATGAAAAACTTTTTTCCTCATATATACTGATAAAAAACACACTGCACTTTTTGCAAGCTAATGTGTCATAATCAGTACTTGAACAATCCTTTTGGGGATTAATTCAGTTCTGGATGATTTAAATGTATATGAATCAAACCTTAAAAACATAACTAAAAATTGGTGCAGTTTCCAAGTTACAGTTAACATGCATGCATTAAACAGCTCATAAATAAAAACTCCTGCATGGATATCGTCTTTGAAATGGAAGATATAACAAACGGCACTAAAAGGACTAGGCATGTTTATCAATAAATATTTTATTTAAAATGTTTTAAAATAAATTTGGGAAAGTGCATCTTAACAGAACATCATCATCTGCTTAAATAAGTTATTCTAAAATGGTGAAACCAATCGTGATAAAACTAAAAGTCCAGCGCTGGATGACTAAAAACACAACTTCACAGTCCTAACAGCCCTCAGGAGATGTTTACAGCAGCTGCACAGCCGCTAGATTCTCACTCATAACCTGATCTATGACCATGTGGAAGACAACCTGTACGTTAGCGGTGTCTGTGGCAGTGGTGAAGTGGTGGTAGATGGGCTTGTCCGGGCGGCTGTTGCATGACGAGAACATGGCAGCGATGTGGTGGGCTGCAGCGTCCACGTCACCATCGGCTCCTGGATTTCAGTGAAGTGAGGAGTCAGTGTTAAGGACAGTCCAAACTGCACACAGTCGGTCTGATTCATTGATTAAATATTGATAAGCAAGACACGGTCTTCCGGTGAGAAACTCAACACAAGTTTTCCACCTCAATCCTCAAACACACAAATAAAACATGACACAGAGTTCAGTACTCAGTTGTTGTGAATGAGTGTGAAATATGTATGACAATGATCTGGCCAGAATTAATGATATACACACAAACAGATGACTGTATGTGAATACTCTGATGCTCTCTGGCCAGAAGGAATTCTGATTACCCAATGGACACAGAGGATTCAGCGACCACCCAGCAAAAACAGACAGACACACAGACACACACAACCAATTCCATGAGGTAGTAAGAATTTTAAAATATACCTCTGAGTTACAAGTTGTGAACTCCAGAGTTGCACACAGCTGATAGCATATGTCAGCAGTTCCTCAAGTTTGGGGTCAGAACACTGGGGCAGTTGCAATGTAAATGTGAGATTCCCAAGATTACTATTAAGATACTAAGATAACTAAATATGTTTAAAATCTATCATCTTTGTTTAAATAACTATTTGAACTGTCTTGGTTTGCCCAAAACAAAAAGGCAAAAGTATGCCATACTCAAAATCGCACAGATATTTGACAGCTCTACCTGCGTCAGAAAACATAAAACAATCAATCCTCTCTAAAGTACCTTTGTAACTAGGCAGGTAAAATCTCAAGTGTCTTCCCGAGTGTAGGATCTTGTCTCGGAAAAGGTCGGTTTTGTTCATAAACAGAATCTGTAGGAGAGATAGAGCACCAGAATTGTAAATTTAAAAAAGAAAATCCACAGTGACAACAGTCAAATAACCCTCTAGTCGATGACTTTGGGTACAATTTCACAACATAACTCATGGGTGTGAAATGTATCACATTCACAACATTTAAGTATCAGTTTAAAATTATGAAAAGACTGCATGAGCCTCATGAATAAAATATTATCTCCATACTGCTGTATATCACACACAGAGCATCCTGACATCCTCTGTAATGAGGATACGGTGGATCTCCTAACTCACGAGGGAATAAATACCCTCCATACATACAAGCGTCCTGCTCCACACTGAGCCTGCACCTCTAGAGCCAAAACACACTAATGCACAACGTGTGTATCAGACTAGTCCATGAAAACACACACTACTGGCACTTAACACAAAAATGAACCACACTTGGTGAAAAATGAAAATCCTACAAATACCTACAAATATATTTTGGTTTTCAGTAGCCTTGCCTTGAATGCATAATAATGCATAATCTCTATTTAAAGCAAATCTCTTCACACCGCTAATAGAGAAGCAATACACTGTCCAGCATTGGAAACACAATTAACATTTTTAAAAATGATGCAAGAGAATATCTGTAAGATATCCCTTGCCCCTCCACCAGGTGTTAAACAGTGCTCACAGCCAACTTACTAAACACACATCACCTGCCCTACATCTCAGCTAGACTTTGTATGCTAATTATGTCTGTCAGACGCAATCATACCCAGTTTGTGTCACGTCTGCTTGGCATGAGTGATTACCGAAAAAGCCCCTCAGTGCCTTCGTCACCTCCGCACATTTAGATGAGCTTTGAAACAGACGGGGCAACAAGAGCTGAGAATAAAGGCACACTTCTGTGGTTGGCTGTGGTAAGTCAGTCTGGTTCATACGTCTGTTTCCTGTTTATGGAGTTAGCATCGTTAGCTTCTCACCACCAGCTCAGCCACCTTCATGTTGAAAAGACAACTCATGTGCTCTGAATTTTGCATAAAGCCCTTGTAAGAAGGCCAGGGTGTGAATAAACTTACCAGTGAGGCGCTGCTGAAAACTGCGTTGGTGCAGACGGATGTAAAAAGTTTGAGACTTTCTTGCAGGCGATTCTGAAGGAAAATGAAGTAGAGGCGCCGAGGGCAACACATTCAGCTAAAATCAGTGACTTTTCTGCCAAGTAATAACACACAGTATCAAATTTGATTTATGCCATCACAAAAATTACCATACCCCTGAAGGCTCCTCCGTCTGTATATCATAGCTGCTGAGGGCCACGACAAACAACACGGCCTGAATACAGTCAAAGCAGCTGAGCCACTTCCTCCTCTCACTGCGCTGGCCCCCGACATCATACAACCTGTCAGTAAGCAAAAAGCAATCCAGTCATGCTTTATTCATCCAGTGAGTTGCTTACAACAGCTCACATAGACCGTACGTCAAAGGAGAGAGAAAAGTATGATTCACTGTGTGTGTTTTACACCTTAAATCACTCTTAACAATCTATAAAGACATGATGGAGCGCTTGTGTGTGCTAAACTCTCCAGAGACTGGTCACATGAGTTTATTAGAAATATCAGAAAACTGTTTCAGTCTAGGGTGATATCCTTTATATTGAATAATGATATTAATTCAAACCCAGTTCAAATATTGGGGCAATCCACTTCAAATTATGGTGCGGCACGATAGTGCAGTCGAGGGTCTTGGTGACACAGGTAATGAGTTCCCATTTGGGCCAGACGGTCTCCAGGTGCATGATTGCAGTACTCATGTCAGAGGCAATGAAGCATTTATCCCCTGGGTCAAGAGTCAGATTTAACAAGCCGGGGGACAATAAGCCTTAACTGTGGTGTTTGACGGCTGTAGTTTCTGAGCTGCAGAAAAGAAAACCATCATTCATGTCCGTAAGAAGGCTTTTATGGTTTTTCAGATTTAGTGGAAGAGCAAGATCAGACCTGTAAACTGATACACCTCACAAGACCTGAGGAAATAACGTTATTGAATTTAGGTATTTAGTGAAATCAGCTCAAGACATATGAGACTGACTCAGTCTGATGCTGTTTTAGCCATGCGTATGACAATTGCGTGAGAACATATTAAAATCATATGCCTATAATTCAATAAGGAGATGGAAAGCAAAGCCACATAAACTGCTTCTATGTAACATGTCTGTTAGTATTATAGTATTATAAGTGCTGCAGGGAACATAATAACAGACTGCATATGGACAGTTATAATATTTACATGGTCTTCAATGTTGCACAATTTTGGCTGGCTTATTGTTCTGTGGTATCTGAATGGAAATGTTGCTTGATGACCTTGAACCACCTACACACTGACTGTATTCAGCATGAAAGTAAAACAAAAAGACATTGCACCACTACAGTAAGCAATAAAAACACAACTTTATACTTTGGTAGGTTATGAAGTATCAAATATTTCTGTGCAGTTCCGGCTTTGAAAATTGGCAAAGGTGATAAAAAATGCTTTAAGTACACTGCAGTTGTTTTCCCAAATGCCTTTTGAACATCTAGAATATCATATGATGAAATGTCCTTTAATGAAAGTTTAGCATTTCACCAGGAGCATTTCTGTAGCACCACAATGCTTCATTTATAATGGTATGTTGCAACACCATTCCATTTTTATCCGCTTATCCAGGGCCAGGTTGCGGGGGCAGCAGGCCAAGCAAAGTACTTTGTACTTCCCTCTCCCCAGCAATGCTTTCCAGCTCCTCCAGGGGGACTCCAAGGGTTCCCAGGCCAGATGAGATATGCAATCCCTCCAGCATGTTCTGGGTCTGCCCCGGGGCCTCCTACCAGTGGGACACCCAGGAGGCATCCTGATTAGATGCCCGAACCACCTCAGCTCATCCCTTTCGACGCGAAGGAGCAGCGGCTCTACTCCGAGCTCCCTCTGGATGTCCGAGCTCCTTACCCTATCTCTAAGGCTGAGCCCAGACACCCCACGGAGAAAACTCATTTCAGCCGCTTGTATCCGCGATCTCATTCTTTCGGGTACTACCCAGAGCTCATGACCATAGGTGAGGGTTGGGACGTAGATGAGGCAGTAAATCAAAAGCTTCACTGTCCGGCTCAGCTCCCTCTTCACCATGACAGACCAGCGCAGCGCCTGCATCACTGCAGAAGCTGCACCAAATCTCTGATCAATCTTACGCTCCATTCTACCCTCAGGCATGAACAGGACTCAAAGATACTTGAACTCCTTCGCTTGAGGCAGTAACTCTCTTCCAACCTGGAGGGGGCAATCCACCAGTTTCCGGCAGAGAACTATGGCCTCAGATTTGGAGGTGCTGACCTTTATCCCTGCCGCTTCACACTCAGCTGCAAACTGCCCCAGTGCATGCTGGAGGTCATGGATGTTCCAACACATTTAACCTTTATCAAAAAAATGCAGGTCCTGAAATTTGGATACTGAACTTGCCCATATTAAGATTCTGATAATAATGTGATTCATTGTGCAGCCCTAACTCTGAAGCAGGTCTAACGTTGAAGAAGCTACAGTGTTTACAATATTAATGATGTCCTGGTCTGTATGGATTCTATTTCTTATAATGACCCACACACTGAATGCAGTCGTAGCACAAGGCGCAGGGGGAATCAAGAATGACTGCTTACTCTGTATGCTTCCTCCATATTTGTGTTATTATTCCTGGAATAACCAGGTGGAGTCAAGCCATCAATATTTCATGTCTGAGCCATGCCCAGGCAGCTGCTTCCTGCAGCTCAGAAGAGTTCAGCTTCAATCAGGGACCCTTCAAGAGTTGGTGGTGAGGCCGAGTCTCTGGAGGCTCAACAAACTGCTTTCTAGGACAGCATCTTAAAGAGTGTATGACAACTCCATGAGCAGTAACTCTGATGGAAAATAAATTTAAGTCCAAGTCCTCAATGCACCATAGAATAGGTTTTGTGTTTAACCCATTGATTGAAAATTGAGTATACTGACATTATTGACACCCACTTCCCAAAGTTATTTATTGTTGATCAGTTCCATAGCCTCTCAGTCATCACAAGTTTTACTGAAAATCTACTTAGAGAGTGGTAAAATATGGTTGTTGTCACTACAGCCAACATTTAATCAAATGTACTTATTTAAAATTTGAAGTTACGATATTTTGTGCTACAGGCTTATGAATGATAAATTCTCTCTCCCACTGTTTCTTGACTGTCTGTATGCTGTCAACTGTCCAATAAAAGGACAAACATGCAGAACAATAACCATAAAAACAACTGAGCAACTACACCTTCTAACAGTTCCAAAGCCATCTTTATTACAGGCTGCTCTTCGTTTCCAAGCAAGCTAATTACTAACATAATCAAAACCTTTTAAAGGCAGCGGCGCAAGGCACAAATCTGCTAAACAACCAAAAAAATAGGGAACTGGTTCCAGTTGAGAACCGGTTTTAAATTGTCTGATCCATTGGAATCTTAGCTTAGCAATTGCTTTTACTGATGCTGGCATGTTTTTCTGCCAAACAATGACATCGAGCTCACGCGCATAAACTGGAAACCTGCAACAAGGAGTTGCGACACAGAGGAAGAAATGGTTCAAAGCACTGCTTCATTTCACAAACAAAGATGACATCAGTGCTGGTGGTAATTTCTATAATTTCTATAAAATTATCATTTCAAGTAAGGGTGGGGGAAAAAACACTATAAATTCTGCAAATGCTTTGTATCTGACACTCTATGCACATGTGACACTGCTTACCAACTGCGCAGCATGTCCATTACCAAGGGTCAATATCCTGTGTAACAATAGCATTAGCACCATGAAGACAGTCTTGGCATGTTTTTCATTTGACTAAGAAATACTCGCTGAATTTGAAGGCTGTACAAATATTCTCATTTCATCAACACTATGTTCAGACTCAGAGATAATTAGAATTACAATTATTGGTTGTATGCCTCCACGAACTTGGCAAGTTGCAATTACAGTTTACATCAATGTCTGTGGAAAAACATGGACGCTTCACACCCATCTTCCCCAAATTTGCAAATAAATTCCTAAGTTATGGCCAAAAACATGTTTTGTGAGGTCACAGTGACCTTGATCTTGAGGATTGACCTTCAATCCTCAAATTCTTATCAGTCCATGTGGACATTTGTGCCAAATTTGAAAAAAAAATCCCTCAGGGCGCTCTTGACACAAAACATTCACAAAATTAGACATACGCAAGGTCACAGTGACCTTAACCTTCGACCCCCAAACTCTCAACAGTTCACTGTTGGCCGCAAGTTGATATTTGTGCCAAATTTGAAAATATTCCCTTACTGTGTTCCTGAAATATTGCTTTCATGAGAATGAGACAGATGCAAGGTCCCAGTGCCCTTTGACAATTAAAATAACTAATTTCGTCCTTGAGTCCAAGTGAACGTTTGTGCCAAAGTTGGAAAAATGTCCTTAAGGTGTTCTTAAGGCATTGTGTTCATAAGAATGGGACGGGCGGACAACCTGAAAATATGCCTCCAGCCACAGCTATTGCCTGTGTGAAGGCAAAACAAAATTGTTGCGTTGATGCTGAAAACTTTTTTCCCCAAACAGAAAACTGATCAAGAATCAATAAGGCAATCAATAAAGTATCAGAAAGACTGAAGCAGAACAGATAATGGAATAAGGAGCAATAAAATCTTACCATTTCTCATCCCTGACCAAAACTGATTTGTTATTCATCTACAGATACATATTGAAACACACTTAGTATGCAATGTAAAGCCTACAGTCTGACATCAAGTGTTTTGTGTGTGTGTGTAACAGCATGCTTGTGTTAAACTGCATGTGTACATGTGGTTGCCATGTATACACATTGACTGTGCGTGCAGTGATGTCTATACCACCCAAGTTTGCATTAAATGTTGCTTTTAGACTTAATATCCATACTATACTTCATAATGCCATAAGACATGAATAGCTTGACTGTTCATTTTTAAGTATAAAAAGCAAAGAGTTCAACTGTTCTTTGAAAGTGAAGGCAGGTGAAATATTGTGTTAATATTAACAGTGCATATTCAGCAATGTATTTCTGTATAATATACTTTTTGAGAGCCCAGTGTGACTTAATAAAACCTTTACCTTTATTAACTCAATATACGGCATTGGCACTATATCATGTTGCAACCACTGCTGAATTCACACTGCCAGTTTAATAAGTCTTACCGAAAGATCATTTCATTAAGTTGAAACTGCGTCTCAATGATTCCACAGGTCCTCACTCGCACTCTCAGAACATCTGTCTCGGTGGGGACGTATTTGGGAGCGATGATTCGACTCATGTTCTCGAAGAAACTGGAGAGGGAATAGGAAGGAGAAGAAGCAGCAGCATCAGACCAACATTACAGAAAGTCTATTATGAGAAGATACGCATCCAGATTTTGCTTTTGTCAGATTTCCTTTTAATATCACACTAAGACAGCAAATGCTTGAGGTTTTCATACAGAGGCTTTGGGCTTTGAGAGCTAGTTTAATGAAACTGGGCAGTAAAAAGTAATTTCTCACCTGCACAAGCTTTCTTTCTTTTTGATTCAAGCTATTACTCAGCTACTTCTACACCCAGTTGCCACAAGTGAAAACTAATTTCTAAAGACAACAGCCTTGCACCAAATTCCACCTCCATGGAGGGCAAAATGTTCGTTTTTTGTTGAAACTGGTTTGGTGGGTTTTGTGACTTACTGCAGAGGTGTTGATTTTACTTAATTTTGGAGACTGTTGAATTGTAATGTGTTAAACTGAGAGGCGTTTCTAATATATAGTCTCCCTGATCGATATAACTTCCATTACAGTCGAGAAGAAACACTGAAGTTAAAGAGGAATTGCACAGATTTTACACATCAAAGTCTGTTTATAGGTGTTAGGGGGTACTGCTGCATATGGGGAAAGAAGTTGTATAAAGTATTGTGTCTCCACAGGGAGCTGTGTGAGGAAGTGTCAAGAGATGTCACTTGAGTGAGCGCTGGTCATTTTGCAAGCCCCTGTAGTCTGCGCCTCATCTCTGCTTGAGGCAAATGGGTGAAGACTACATTAGCAACTAAAGAATAGGATCTCTCTTGTTCTACTGCATGGATTTTTTATTTTCTTTTGGACTGTCCATCATGAGTCTGACAATGTGATGAGAGTGTATATAAAGTATAGTATGTGCCATTACGTGACCTACAGATTAGAAAATATCTTTGCCTACTTTACTGGCTGCAGGTCTGTTGTGTGTGACTTGTGTTGTTGTAGACTACACAAACGATTCCCAACAATGATTTTATGTCAGTTAGTGTTGTCACGATACCAAAATCTTTGTTTCGGTACCCATACCAGTATGAATTTAGATACTTTTTGGTACTTTTCCTAAGGAAAAGTCCTTTTGGCTACAAACCTTTAGAACAATAAATAGTAGGGGTGTAACGGTACCAAAAAATCATGGTTCTGTAAGTACCTCGGTACGGATGGTTTGGTTGCTCAAATGTTTCACCAAGTTGGTGTTGTCTCGTGTTGTCTCCCTTTGCGAGGCAGACTTTCTCTTGTCTTTTTTCACGTGCGCCAGCTGTGAATGTTGATACAGGTGTTGTCATACACACCACTTGTGCAATCTGTGCTCCAATAAGAACAAGAAAGGCGTTTGTGTGCATAAATGAGTAAAATAAATTAACTAAATTCAATGAATTGAATCAATTTCAAAGTACCGGTATTTTCCAAATGCAGTATAGTACCGTTTGGAATACTCTAGTACCGCGGTACTATTTTAGTACCGGTATACCGTGCAACACTAATGTCAGTGATACGGTTGATACTGATACAGTATCTTCTAACCTGGTCCCTATTAATGAGAGTTTTGTGTCTAAAAGTTTTTGATATTGAGTGAGAGGGCTGTAGCCAGCAGCTGCAAAACAGGCTGCAATGTCATTTTACCTTCACTAAAAGTGCTTGTTTTTGCCACTGCAGGCTCAAATTGTTATTCTGAGTGTCTGAGAACATCATGGGAAGGATCCATACAGAAACAGACCTTTCTGTCAAAGAGTAAGATCCTTTTTGATTAACCAGAAACAGCCCCGAAATTGCTATCGCCTAACCCACCGTCCTCAATTTAAAGAAACAGTAATTCTATCATAAAAAAAATACTTCATTCAAAGCTGACAGAAACAATATTAAACTCACATGTTAAAAATATGCTGGCTCTGTACAACTAAAATTAGTGTTATTCAAATGGAGCCTGGTGGTCTGGCGATATTAATTCTTTGAATAGTAAGATTACATTGGATTTATATAGCGGTGGAGGAGCTCAGACAGGAAGGAGGAGCAAGATTGTGGAGAGCTTTGTAAGTGATGATGAGTTTGAATTGGATACGCTGGTGGATGGGGAGCCAGTGGAGGTTATGAAGGATGAAGGTAATGTGGTCACGGGTGCGGGAGTGTGTGAAAGACGAGCAGCTGACTTCTGGATATACTGTTTGTTTTGGCTGACAAACCATAGTGGAGGCTACTGAAGTGATGTCGATTTTGGGGGCTGTTTACTCTTGAACAAAAAAGCTCTCTAGGGATCCCTTCCATGATGTTGTGAGACTCACTTCCACTTTTAGTGAACGTAAATGTAGATTGTGCACACGCCTCGAATGGTTATATTGCTGTCCGTTTTGCTGCTGTTGGCTGCAGCGCTCTTGCTCAAACTGGTGCAATTTCAAATATTGTTGCTCTTATTAGTCACTTGAACAAAAAATGTGGGAAAATAGGGTCACGATTAAAAAATCCCACAGCTACCCTTGATTCGTTTAGAAACACAAACACTGATTGACTGGATTCATGTCATTCTTCATGCTGATTTCCAAACCACAATGTCCATTTCTCAACAGCAGTGACTTCAACCTAATAAAGCTCATGTTGATTAGAATGGATTTCTAAAACACATATTTTACATCAATAGTTAACTTCCTCTAACTTCACATTTCTTTCTAGCTACATTAACAGTTCAGTTCGTGTCGAAGCTAATGTCCGAGAAGTCATTTTACACGTTGAGGTGCCTTCAGGTCCCGGGGAAGTCAAGTGTGTCACGACACAGTCTAATCCAATATTACTGGAGGGAGAAATCAATGTGGGGTCCGGCAGAGTGAGAATACTGTAAGGCAGTCAGTTGAGTTTCATATCATCCTCCTGCTCCCAAACTTATCGAGTTCCAATAATGAAGCTGTCACATCATCTTTCTCAGTCTGGCCAGCTAGAGTACCTTTTAACTTGGCAGACCTCCTCCCTGTTGCCTCGGAGATAAGACCTCGTCCTCAGTCTATTTATTCAAAGTTTATTTAAAGACAAATTAGTCATCCTTTACTTCATTTCAAAGACTGTATGCAACCACCACGATAAGTCACAAAACAGAATTTTGTGCTGTAGTTTGTAAGTGATGCATCAGCAATTTAAGCATCAACTAAATTACAGAAGGCATCTAAATATGAGCAACATAAGTGGGCCATTCAGTCAATCGAATAAGTAGCAGATACCTTTAATGACATCTGACGATAACCCTCAAAAGGGAAATACTGCAACTTACTGAGGTATAGATCAGTATTAATGGGGTACACAGCTGCTGTGTGAATTCTCTGTTCATTCAGTGTCTTCACTGATTATTGTGAGATAAACTGCTTCCCATTAAAAAGGTCCAGTGTGTAGGATTTAGGGGCATCTATTAGCAGAAATGCTATGTAATAATCATAACCATGTTTTCATTATCGCCTGAATATAAGAAATGTGTTTTCGTTACCTAAGCATGAGCCGTTTTTATCTACATACAGAGGCCGTCCTCTTCCACAGAGTCCACCATGTTGTTCTACAGTAGCCTAGATTAGATAAATCAAACAGTGGCTCTAAATACAGCCATTTGCCTATTTGTGTCGGCCACTGTAGTTTGCCTACACGATTGGCACACTGGAGAAGTTTCAGTTCTGCAACCTCACCGTTACACACTGGACCTTTAAAAAAGGTGCCAAATTATGTCTTGTAATTTCCTACATTTCCCAGAATGGCCCTCAAAACTGTCCATGGACCACGCATTAAGCTTTAATTAATAGAGAAAGCGGAAGTCACACACTCTTTTTGATTTTGCTGCAGTATGAAACACTGACTGGTGCAAACAAACATCCTGACATCGATTTTCCTCGTACATAAAGCTCTAAATTCAGTTATTTTACACGTGAACTGTAAAGTGTGTTAGAGGTTGAGTTTTAAACAAATAATCACACTTTATAGTTGGCCTGAAACTGAGAGAGCAGAACAATAATACTGCCATTTACCAAATGTATTCCACACTCAAGTTAATGATCCACACTTCAGCCAATGATACAACCCACACTGACAAAGGATCCACGCGGAGAAGTGGGGTAGGATTTCATGACAATGTGCATGATGGGTGTTTTTGCTTGTTTGGGTTTTTCATTTTTTAGGATGACCAATTCAAAGAGCACACTGCTAAAGGACAGCAATTGGAAAAAACACAGTTCTGCCCACATAAAGATAAAATTTGGAAAAACATGCTGGCAGTATTTCAAGAACTTCTGATTGATAATAAGTGGACATAATCGGACAGGGAGATGTACTGTGATAAATGACAGTTACATTAAAAGTTTTAAATAAAAACTAATGCTACAGATTCATCAAAACCTCTGTCACAATTCTCCCTGCTCCTCACATGATGCTGTTTGACTTCTTACTCAGTAAACAAGAAAACTGACTCCTTAACCAAGTCTGTTTCATCTGCTCCACCGTAACTCCCTGGATATCTGCAAACAGTGCTTTTTAAATTTGGACCCAATTAAGCCTCCCATTAAACAAATGTCACATGAATCATTTCCTGAGACAAGTTTTTTCTCAGCACTTGTTTCGCCGTTGCTCTGTATTGATAAACTGCGACGACACGCATCTTACTGGGCAACTTCCCTTGACATTTCCACTGTCTATCACAATTGGGCGGCATTGATAGATCACTTGAGGTCATTCTACTCACTAGAGTGCAGAGTCATTCAGCTCAAACTCGTAACCTCTGGCTGCAGCTGCTCGCACCCCTTGGTCGGCCCAAAGTGTACAGACGGCATGAGCTACAAAAGGAAGCAGCTCCTGGTCGTCCCCTAAACACTGGTTGCAGGACAGGATGGAGCGGGCGTGCATCTGCAGTAAATGGACCAAACCAGGACAGGACATTATATATACATATACATCTTTATACTCAAAGTAAAAAGTACAAAAGTACAGGTGATGCACTGTCTGAAGGTACAAATATGTCGTGCCTTCCAACATAATGATCACCGATCTCTATCAGTCATCTCTACTGACAATGTGTACTGTCTACAGATGAAGACTGACATCTAGTGTGACAGTGAGGAGCTGCATGAAAACTGGGCTACCACAAAGCAGATTTAATGAAACCTAATCTAAAAGCGCATCATCCCTTCTCACCTTGTTCTTCTTGTTAGCGAGGTTAATCCTCAGCATCCCCATTCCTCGGAGAACAAACTTCATAGAGGTCAGCAGGTTGTCTAGTACTGCAGGCTGCAGAGGGAATGGCAGTCAACCTTTTGTCCCATTGACTCATAACTTTAATATTTCAGGTCATTAAAATAAATCCTCCATTTGTTTCGCTGCAGTCCAATACCTTGAAACTACTGAGCTCTTGTTTGGAGAAGCCGTGACTGTGGATTATCTTTATCTGTTTGATCAGGGTGCTCTTTCCACTCTCTGCAGCCCCTGGCACACACAAACAAGAGAGATGCTTCACTTTAAAATCACTTCAGTGAAACCTGAAACTACAGACATGTCAGTGCCTTTAAACTTACCAAGCATGAGGATTTTCACCACGTTCGTCTCAGTCTTGGCCTGTTCACAAAGGTCTTGCTCTATTTTAGAGCTCTGGAGTTTAGCCTTTTTACCCTCTTCTGTGATATCCTGGTGCAGGCACATTCCCAAGCAGATCTGAGGAAAGATTCAATTTTCACAGTGAAGCTTAAGTACTATTGTAAAGCACTGACTGCAAAAAATAAGGCTAATTATTCCTACATTGCTAATATTAACATTTCATAAATGATTAGGACGTTTACTGAGAGTTTTAAAAAGCAACACTGACTAAAAATGCAGTAGACGACATTCCTCATTTCCCTAAGCATCAAGATAATATCTTCAGCACTCAAATATAGCATAGAGGAGTAATTTAAAACTAAATAGCATACAGAAATGTAATTTTAATGTCAATATTTTATGACTAGCTTATAAGAAACTATGTTGTCTATTTTTCACCCATAATGGTGGGTTAATTTCACCAATTTTGTAATCTAAAATGTCATAAAACTTACAAAAAGAAAAAAGAAAAAAAGAATAACAAACAAGACAAAGGTAAGTGTCCGAAAAGGAGTAGGTAGAAGTAAAACTTTTGTCCCTTGCCCTTTCTTACATTTCTTCTTTTACCTCATATTATTTCAACAAATTCCCAAATTTATTTACAACCAATATACAACAATCCCCAGTCTATTTACCACCCAATTAAATAAATAAGTAATTTTACTTTACTTTATTTTTGTATAGCACTTTTCAAAACAGTTACAAAGTGCTTTATGAGACAAATAAAAGAGCATACACCATCAAGATAAAAACAGCAATAAAACTTTGAGCATGGGCTAAGACCAGAAAAAACAAAGTGTATAATTGAAATAAATAAAGTATAAATTTGATAAAATAAGGATAGAAACTGGACACAACAGAATTAGTTAAAAAAGCCTTTCTATAAAAGTATGTTTTGAGGAGTGTAAACCCAGTGTTACAAAATAAATATGCACTTCCCTTACACAACCTTCTCATAAAATTATTTTTAGGCAAAACTTTGAGGCAAAATTCTCATTTTTATGTGACTATAACACCAACTGAATGAATGTTGTACCTGCAGTGGGACTGGCAGTAAATGAAGGCAGCAAAACATGTCTCTGCTCCTGCTCAGCACGCCGGTGTCGTTGAGCTTCTGCCTGAACTGTTAGCAAACAAAGTTAGCAACCAGCGGAAGTGCTAATTAGCTTAATTAGGCGCACGTGCTCATTCCCTGTAGACTGGTCGTTGCTCTCAGCTTGATGCCGAGAGGACGCCGGGAAATGTATTTTTGTTTTAAATTAAGGACACAATTTCATTCAACAAGTAGGCCTACAGTAACGTCTTAAGATGTTAGATAACTCACTTAGCACAAGAGTTTATAATGTAACAGACTGTTCTATATTGCTTGACCCTCTTGAGTTGCCGTAGGGCAGTAGGTTTTAATGGGCTGTGCTTGTGTGAGAGTTTTGGGTGTGAAGGAAAAGAATGGGCAGCGGTTGCTGTTGGAGCTCTTACACCGTCTCCTGTCCCGTTTAATTTTTCCACGCCCAACACTTTTACACAGGTATGAGCCCCTTAAAACCATGCTTAAAACAGTGGACCGTCACCCCAAAACCTTTTTTGCCCTACGGCAACGCAAGAGGGACAAACAATACAGAACAGTCTGTTACAATAATACTTCATGCTTCTTCTGAACTGCCTCAGAGAAAGGTTCTTTTTACCACATGACATTTAATCTGACAGCTTACTTTTCAAAACAATTTCATAAATACTTCACTTTATAGAATCTATATTGTTATAGATTCACCTACCACAGTATAACAAGCTTCTAATTACTCTGTCTTGCATAGGTTTAGATAAGAGGTGAGAGGTCTTAGGGGACATGTATCATATATATGTATATACACACACACACACACACACACACATATATATATATATATATATATATATACATATAGGTTATATGTGCATTTGTCTTTCCCAGTGAAACAAGAAAGAAGCAAAAGACTTTAATTTTGACAAAATGAAAGACATTTACACCATAATTTGGTGCATAAAAATTCACCAGAATGCAGAAAACTAAGTATATGATGCACAAAATTTTCTAGGGGAGGACCACCAAATTCCCCTTTTAAGAATTAAAACTTCAATTAAACATACAGTCCCTTTTATTAGCCAGGTGTGGCTACACATTTTGACAAATATGGGCCTGTCTCAATTAGGCACCTGTCTGGTTGCCAAGCAGTTCATTTTTATAAAAGTTCTTCACATGTATAAAACTGGGTTGTTAGGTACTTCAAATTATGTGTCCATTCCTCCATTATCCTGTATGTTATTCATATTCCTTTAGTGCATAAGGGTCCTCAGATCAAAAGAATCAAAAAGGTTTTTCATAAAAAATTCATCCAAGTTGTGAGTGTTGTTTGAACAGGATAAAGTGGTGTTGTGTCAGTATGTTGGGTGCCATAACTCACTCCCTCTCTGATGTGCTGTCTGTCAGAGCTAGATCAGATGAATGATTCATAATTGATATATTATCTGAAGCTTTTTTAAACAAGTAATATTCATACTGGTTTAAACAAACAATTTGATTAAATTTCCTAATCTTTGCAGAGCAACAGTTTTGTGTGAAAGGAATTAAAGGCCTGTCCCATATATAGGCCGGTTGATTGTAGTGATTTAAGCAAATAATAGCACAGGCTATTAACTGAAGTTTTACGCATATGTTGAAACTCACACCCTTGCTACTTTGGAAACATTAAAATGCTGGTTACATGCAGGCCTACATGTTAATGAATCAGTGATAATATTTAAATATATCCATATATCTTTTGCAAAATTAATACTTTCACTTTTAAGACTTTAAGATAAGATGTAAGATTTTGAATGCAGGGCCTTTCTCTTAATGGAGTATTGATTTATTGTACCGTGCTACTTTTTAAAATGACAATACTTCTGTCACCACACTGCCTGCATGATACAGTGCATGGGGATTGCCAAAATTCATTATGACCACTTCAAATGTCCCTAAAAGCACCTTTAAGTGACCTTAATTTTTTTGATTATGTTAATGAATTACGTATGCTTTGTTTTATTAACATACGGCCAACATGAGCCAAAGGTTCTGGGGCACTAAGAAATATACTGTAGTCCTAAACCGTAATGTTTCCAATTTAAATCGAGGTCACAATTAGGTCATGATGCCTGTGTATTTTTCTTTATTAATAAAAACCTGACAGATAGATTTTTTTTTCTAATCAAAGGTCATTTCTGTGTCCAAACATGACCTTAACCCTTTCATAATATGACGTATGTACAGCCTACCTACATTATACTGAAGACATGGATCAGACATTGCAGCACTACACCCAGATATTTTGCATTTCAGGGAAAAGAAGACGACAAGTAGCCTTTCAGATTAGAATGTTATTATTGTCAGCGACAGTAAACTGTAGTCCAATCAGTTCCTACAGTATCTGTCAACTGAGAGTTGTCAATAACATATACATTATAGCCTACACTGAGTACATTCCAACTTGACATACAGACAAATTATTATGCTTTTTTTTAAACAATATGAAACCATCTATACAGTAGTTAATGGAGAGGAGGTGAGTAAAATATACATCTACAAAAAATATATTATTTAATCCCATTTGATATAGAGACAGAGGTTAAATTGTTCAGGGCTCAATGACAGTAAGAGGTCTATTTCATGATCAAGTCAACAACACTGAGCATCTGTCATAGTTCTCTGGTTCTACTAATAAAACTAAAGGTTAAAAGCAGTCTGTTAAAACTCTCTAGTGTTCTCTATGTTAGGATAAACCTAAGAAGTGGTTTTAAAAAAAATACAATTGCACTCAAAAGGCCAGGCGTGCAGGTCTTGACAGTGTGCATTTTCGAGTTAAAAACCTGCTCTACCAGTAAAACAGAAACAGTTCTGATGATTTCTGAGCAGTCAGTGCAGTCTGGAGAAAGGTCTGATATGTACATGAGGTCCCGAAAGAGTTTCAACACCTTCGCACGTCCAAACAACCCAAGTTAGATGCAGAGAGGCGGGGGGTTTCTCCCCTGATTCTCTCGTGGTTTTAGCATCCTCCAGAGAGCCTTTAATGACTCTATAATACATAGATACAGTACGTACAGTATATACATTGATAGATCAGTTGTGGGGCTACACCCATTGCTGGGCAGAAAGCAGCAATGACCCCATGGAAATGACTGATCAAATCACTTCCTGGTTACAGTTTAATGCCTCAACAACATCTCAGGTCCCCACACTTGCCCTTCATATGTCCAAATCCTATAATATAATCACTTAAAAATTCATTTTTGAAGGCAAAAAAAATAAAAGGAATTAAAAATATCCAAAGACATAAAATAGATCTTCCTTGCTTCAACTTTTTTTTCTGTCCATAACTGCTTAGTTAGACATCTGTATGAGTGATTGTTGACTGACATGAACATGTATTTGCATATGCCGAATATATTAATACACAGAAGATCCCACACACACACACGCACGCACACGCACACACACACACGCTGTATACCTGATGATCCCACAGCAGACTATGCCGGCGCCCTGGCCATAAACGGGCTGTTGTAAGGACTGCTGTTACTAACCAGGATCGTGTGTGGAGGGTGTCATAACACATAGAAAAGGGCTGATTTTCCTGTACATGAGTCTAGATTCATTGAGCTTGTCAGTTTGATGTTGACACGTGGTCTACGGTGCTCGGTCAAGGCTTTTCCTACAGCACGGCCTGGGCTCTTTCTTTAGTCTTTTCCTCCTCTTGTCGCTTCATGGCCTGGATCACAGCGATCTCTTTGGCCTCTTTCTTCTGGTTCCTCGCTTCAAATAGCAACCTGAATCGAAACAAGGAAAATGGAGAAAGTCTCAATATAATATATGACTTATCACAGAGGCAAACAAATTATGTCTGATTCATTTTTAAAGGTCCAGTGTGTAGGATTCAAGGGGGATATACTGGCAGAAATTAAATAAGTATGTTTTCTTTAGTGTATAATAACCTAAAAACTAAGGATTTGCTGTGTTTTCATTACCTGAATTAGCCGTTTATATCTACATAGGGAGCAGGTTCTCTCCCCGAGGTTGCCATGTCACACCGCTACGTTTCTACAGTAGCCCAGAACGTACAACCAAACACTGGCTCAAGATAGGCCCATGTTCGTGTCGGCCACTGTTGAACTGATCAACCCCAGCGGAACGGCTTTATTCAGTGTTTTTACCGGTTTTAATCACCTAGTCTGTTTGTTTTGGAGAGGAAGAAACCTCTGCAGATAATTTGGCTCCCGGTAAAATCCTCTGTCACTTGATGAGTTTTTAACCAATATTTTAATGCTAACAGGAAATATGAGGTTGATGTTTGTTGGACTGTGTATACATTTTACTGGAAAATAAGAAATAATATAAAGTCTGATCGACATTAGACATTGATGCATATTTTTGATAAAATATGAAGACCGATGTTAGATTAACAGTCAAGTTTTGGTATGTAAAAATAATAATTATACTTAGAATAAGTGATATTAAACAATGGACGTTAAAAATTTACTTGAATAACTTTTAAAATCCTGTCTGTGACGGAATTGAACCCAAAGCGACTATTAGTTTTAAAGAATGGATAATAATGATTAGTCCTTTTGTCTGAGGTGGGAAAATATATTTTCCCAGAGGGTTTAACTAGTCTACTATCAAAATGTTGAGAGCCAAAAGGCACCCTCTTTAACGTAAACACTTACAAGATTCTTTCAGACAAAGGCAAAGTTTTCACGCTGGGCCCCGTAGTTACCGCTAGATGCCAGTAAATCCCCTACACACTGGATCCTTCTGTCAGAAAAATACTGATTTGCCCAATATAACATTGGCTATTTCTGCCCTCAAGCCTTTGTTGCTGTTGTTTTTTTTAGAAGTTGACTGGAATTTTGCCTTCTTTTTACCTGTTTTTGATTATCCTTTGCACAATGGCATCTGTAGTGAGGCTGTTCCCACTGTCAACAGTGCGCAGGATTCCTTTCCTCCTCGGCTCCTGGTGAAGAAAACAACCCAAATGAATGTGATTCAGCATCTCTGCAGATTACAGCATTTCATGGAGGTGTTTTTTTTTTTTTAAAAAAAGCTTTGTGTCGGCATTTAGGGTGTTTTCACATATAGTCCTTTTTAAACAAACCAAACTCAGTCCTCTTAAGTGCACCAAAAAGTGGACCAACAGAAAAGGGACTCCTTTTTGTGTTCACATTGTCAGTCTACTTGATGAGGACTCCGTTCTCTTTCTGGTCAGCTTCAGCTCTGATGAGGTCTCAGTCCTCTTTTTGTTCACTATAGCCAATGTATAATACATATTGATATGGTTTTGTTTTTACTGTGACATGGGACTGCAGTGCAGTTATGAAGCCCCACGTTTTCAGATTAACATATAAGGAAAGCCTTAGCATTTCTGTGCTGTAGACTGTTGCCGTTTAATTTATTCTACGTTCCACATCTGGAGACATGCAGTATCTTTCATGGACCAAACTACTCCTCGTTCTGCATCCTTGCAAGTGCAACAGGCCGGCGTGGTTTCGTCTTTTCTTTCAAACGTCCCGGTGCAACAGCATGTGATAAAGTAAAAAGTAAAGTAAATACAGTGGCAAAGAGCAAAGCAAACCTGGAGTGCTTTGGTGTGGCTTTGGAGTATGGTCTGCTTCAGAGGGGTCTGAGTTCTCTTGGAGTGTTTCACATATGCACGAAAAAGTGATCAGTTTCGTCAGAGTCAGTTAAGAGGGCTAAAAAAGACCACGTGTGAAAACACCCCTAGAGTCTTACAGCATAAGGGTCGGATCCATCCTTGTCAGGATATATTTCAGTCTTTCCATGGCATACAAGATCCACCTGTGAATAAAAAGTTGTGCTACTTTATTGATTCTTTATTGCAAAGAACATCATTATCTAATGGTGAGTGTTAATTGTATTGCCTAAACTTACCTTGAAATGGTCCAGCAAATCTTTTGTGACTGCAAAGGGTGCACCGATCACCACTTCTGACACATACTGAGGGGAAAAAGCAACACAACAAATTCAGTAATCAGTCACACAAAATGAATAGTAGATAAGTACTTGCAATGCACTGTGTTGATGGCGGTAGAACCACATACTGCATAAAAGAAGTGGACGTTGCCACTGTGATGTGACTCATTGGTTTGCAGACTACTGTGTGGCACCTTGGCCGTCGCCATCTCGGCTTTTTTAGAGTGAGGGGTGACAATATTGGACGAGAGGATGGAGCTGGCATGGATACACACTGCTACACCTCTATCCTGATTGACAGGGCTCCGTGGTAACCACCTATTAATCACAGGGCAGCCATGCCTTAAGCATACCCTGCTTTATCATCTATTTCACTCTAAATGGGAACATCATTTACAAAATGAACCTCATGCTTAATTGAAGAAGACTTGAAACTAGTGATTGAGACAATAAACTCATTTAGAAAACGTCCACTGAGGTAATAAATTAAATGAGAAGTGGGGTCATTTCCTCATAGACTTGTACAGGTTTAAAGCACTTCCACACTGGCTTCACTTTTCAGACCTGGAGGCTACGTTCACTTCTTTAACAGTCTACAGAAAACGAGAAGAGGAACCTACTCGACAAGCCAGGACGCTGAGGGTTCTCTCGTGGACATTCATGATGGGGTAGTTTTTCCCTTTGTAGCGGTTCACCTCCTGTAAATTTGAAGAAAGAGGAAATGTGAAGTAAAATGTCAATGCTCAACTTGAGGAAGCAGCAACTGTCTCACATGGCTGAATAAGAGCACAAGTAGAGTCACCTGATCAAAGTGCAACCCCACTATAATGTATGGCTTTTCTGCAAGTTTATGTACTGCTTCCAGGAAGTCCACATGGCCAATGTCTGACAGGAGGCCAGTTAAGGGTGAATAGGCAGATAAGTTGACTATTCTTTAACAGCAGTTCACAGAATTGTAAATAATTCGCACAAGTCTTTTCTTAGTGAGGGTTTAAAAGGATACGGAAGAGGTCAAAAGCTCCTGCCACATAGATGATAGTGTCTCCAGGTTGAGGCTCCTGGCCTGAAGCAAACTGGATGATCTTCTGTGAAGTCTGCAGGAACTGAGACACCCCGGTCCAGGGACTGTGGCCCTTCTGACCATGCGACCCCCATAATCCAGAAACAGGCACAATGAGTACAAACAGCGTAACAATAAGACAGATACACTTCAGTATCATCACTGGAGTATGTTGAGTGCATGAGACAAGAGCGCTGCATCACTGCCACCTAGTGGTGTGAGCAGCAATGTCCCCTTTGCTCCATAGCGAACTCAAGGCTGTCCCACAAATCCCCAGCACATGTATTCAGCCCTCGCCAAATGAACAGCATCACTCTGCCAGTCTTAAATGTCCAAATGTGGAGAGACCCTCTGCTGCTTTCACACTATTCAAATCCCCAGCGTGTTGACTCTGAGCTACTTTACCCATCCAGGAACAGAAGTGGCATTCACTGTTTTACTGGCAAGGCCTGCAACTTGATTATAACGTGGGTACACAGTAAAGGCCTTTGTTTAATAATGGTTGACGTCTGGCCCACTTAGCAACTTTGACTACTTGAATGACAAAACAGTGAAGGAAGAGGAAGCTGAAGGAGAAGAAGACTACCAAGAATTGAGCTTTAAAGGGGGACTATTATGCTTTCACATATCTTGTGTCTTAGATATAGTGTTACAGTGAGGGATGTTCAAATTAAACATGGTCAAAGTTCTAGATAATAAGGTAAACATATGTAGAAGTAGAAAAAAACTCAGCTTTCCTTTCATTTTTTTCTATTTTGTCTACAATATGATATAGCGTGCCAGATTTCCTTATATGGTCATCTGCTCCAGGCACGCTTCTGCAAGTGTTTACATAGCCTACACTGCTACATGTAGCTACATGCTAACTTCAGGGAAACATGTAAATTCGGTTGCTGATGTTGTGAACTTATCCTCGATTTTGGATCATATTCCTGCTGGAATATATCCGTTTTTGTTTAGAAGCTATTGTTGGTGATACTTCATAGTGGAAGAGCCGCTGTGCTCTATTATAGTCATTCCCTGACCCTGGAAAACGGACTGATCAGAGCAGACTGGGCCCAGAAGTCCTCTGCATAGCAAACGATACGTCACATCGACTGAGCTGCAAACAGATGACTGCCGTTTGACAGCTGTCAGAAGTCCCAATGACGGAAGACAGCGCATTCAAGAAACCGATGACCAGTCAAATAGTAATAATAGGAACATCAATTGTTTAAGTTACCAAAATAAATGCCACAAACACCAATAGGACAAAATGAAAACGACAGGGAACTGCAGATGTAATTTCACTGTTGCAAATATAATATGTTAGAATCTACAATCTGTGCAGCTATAACTTTAAAGTTAAACTACATACACTGCAAAGTAACAACAGCAGAGCTCTGTGGGTTTATCTACATCCCTGATAATCTCAGTAAGTGGTGTTTGCTTATCTCCGAGGTAACAGATGCAAAAGCAAGGGGGTCAAAGTTCAGGGCGTAACGTTATGAGAAAGTGGTATGTCCCGCTGTATGTGTGCATACTGCATGCAACAGTTCATACTGTTTAAGGGCAGCTGCAGTACCTACTAAAAGCAGAAAGAAAAAGTATGCGATTCGGGACGCACCCACAGTAGAGACCTCAAATAAAGTATGAACCTGAAAATGAGCGTAATAGATCCTCTTTAAAAACACATTGGTAATAAGCGGAGGATTTGATATTGACTACGTGACATTCAAATAATCTGTGAATATGTTTGGTACCTACCTTTCCAAAGTTGTCTGTGTGCTGCTGATAGTCTGAACTATCCTAAAGAGAAGAGAGGATTGAATTAGGGTTGTGCTGTGCACTGAGACTGAGATTTGGAGAGAATAAGGCTGCACATACAATGTTGCTGTGATGTGCTTTGGTCATCAGTAGCATCCTGCCAACCAGATCTGTGGTTGAAACTCCCTGGGTTCTCTTACACTCCCTGGAACAGCATAAAACACAATTAAAAAACTTCAGAAACACATGCATTTTGTCAAAACTGTTATCAATCTTCTGCATATTAACTCACCTGTACCGCCCTGACTTCTTCACCTCTTCATATGTGTCCTTCCCATCCACTGTTAGAGTTATATCATCTGCAACGACAAAAAATCAGCAATCTAGCATTATACTGAGAGCTTATGACAATGAATCTGTTTGTGCATCTAAATAAGGACATGAGGTTGTGATAGAAGTGTACCTCCATGCACACAGAAATCACAGTTGTACTTGTCGAGGGTCTGGAGGGTGGTAACGTAAGGCGCTCCTTCCACGACCTCATCCACCCACTTTATGGCCCGCACCATCTTGTATCTTTCTGCCTGAGTGAAGACTGGCGGACCCTTGTGCTTCGCAATCTCACCTTAAAAACAAAACATGTACACTCAGATGAAACCATACTGTTGACACATAAATAAACTGAGACTAAACAGAACAGCGAGCCAGAAATCTCCCTTTGCGTGACATTCTGATAAGCAGTTTTTACAGTCACTGAACGCAGCATCGCCCTCGTCACTGAGATAATTTATTTGCACTTCAGCAGATATCTGTGCTGGGCCTGACTACTAAGTCACTCTGAGTTATCTTAACGTCAGAATGCTCCAGCGTACCATAGGAGGGCGAGATGCAATCACCCTGAGTCGCTGCACTAGTGTCACCACAGCCCCTCCAAAGGGTACAGGGCACAGCTGGTGTCTGCCTGGTAATGATGGGACTGAAGATCATAAACAGAGGCTACAGGTGCCATGGCTCCCCAGACCCAGCAGCTCCAGGCTGAACCATGCATGAAGAGTATTAGGAGGAGTATTAGAATTAAGGATGGGGAAAAAAAAGTCATGTACAGATAAGCTAGACTTTTAAGACAGGGTTTCCACCGAAGATGTGCAGTTGTAGTGTTGGAGGGGAAAATGAGTCAATGGCTCTGAGCCTTACTATCTGTGTGTACTCCAACGATGAGGTAATCTCCCATAGCCTTGGCCTGTCGCAGCTGGTTGGAGTGTCCATAATGGACCATGTCATAGCTGGGAGGATGAAAAGAGAAGAAGTCACATAAAAGTTACATGATCGTAGTGAGGCAAAGGAGCTGTAGGAATTAAAGGATTGTTTGTAAAACTCTTGGTTAGAAAATCAAAGATAAAGGATTCTTTGAATTAGAGTAATAAGGTTTGGCAGCCACTCTTTAATCAAAGTTAAAACACGTTGCACATGTATGTCTTCCCCAGTACACATGCTTTATCCTGATGATAGCAAGATAGTTAGAAACATCTGGTGGATAAAGCACAGTGTACTGGACTGTACACAGATGTCTGAGTGTCCCTGAATGCACCAATTAGGTTTTTTCCCACAACTTTTAGTTCATTTTGACTAAAAAAAAAAAAAAAAGAAAGTTGATTAAAACATTGTGAAATAAATGAAAAATAATGACTACCTGGGGTGTGGGAGATCAATACATTTTAATGGATGGGCTAAAACATGCAAACTACTAGTGTGAGCCTTTAAAGGAGCAGTGTGTGGAATTTAGTGGCACCTAGTGGTGAGGATTGCAGATTGCAGCTGCCAAGCATGAACTCCCAGTTAGGATTTGTTTTGTGTTTAATGTTCAGGAGGGTATTTTTTTTTATTTTTTATCAGGAGTCAAGTCTCCACAGAGGTCTCTTCATCTCCAAAACAAATGCACCTGGGGTCTCATTTAAAAACACTGCGTATGCACAAAATGAGTCCTGAAAGAGGTGTACACTGCCTACATAAAAGTTGTGATCTATAATAACAGACCTGATGGGAGAAACTTTGACCCATGCTTATGAACATTTTGGAGACAGGAAATTGGTGACGCAGATGGTGAGCAGGAAGCCTGGTCGTACACATCGTCAAGTATTTTTTAGCGCACGCCATTTTTGGCTTTTGTGTGTATGTACATTTTTAGTTTGGATCCTATGCATTGTTTCATAAATGAGACCCTTGGTGATTTAAGCACTGAATAAAGCAGTTGACGGTTAAAAAAATCTGTGTTTTTGCGAGGCTGTGCATCATCATCGCAAATGGGCCGCTAGCCCAGCACCTGCTAATGTGAACTCACTTTCTTCCTTTGATAACACAGAGGTCTCTTCCTCTCTAAAACAATTGGATGCAGGATTTAAACCGGTAAAAACACTGAATAAAGCAGTTATACGTGAAAAATCTGTTTTTTTTTCAACGTTATTTGGCTCGTCTTGGAGGGACTGCTCAGTATGGTGGCTAGGGATGCATCGATCGAATATCTGGATCAAATATCGGCCCCGATATCATCAAAACAGACGGATCGGGTATCAGAAAATGCAACCTATACCTGCGGCAATCCTTTCCCTTTAAATCTATTGCGACGTGAGCTACGTCATACGTCATGGAGTGAAGGAGAGAATCTGCTCTTTCAACTGCTGTTGCACAATTATTTGTTTTTGTTAAAAATAAATAGTTCATCATTGCATTAATCTGTTTCATCTTTTTTCATTTTATCTTAGGAAACAACTGTGTAGTCATCAATGCCTGATGCCTCTAGTCTTTTCTGTTCTACATATAAAGGTATATAGCTTTTTAGGTCAACCATGGTATCGGCTGATACTCAAAGCCACAGCATCAGGATCGGTATCGAAACTGAAAAAGCTGGATCGGAGCATCTCTAATGGTGGCTGATGCGAAAACATGAATAGCCCTATCTAGATAGTGTTTGAATGGTCCGTTCATGGCAGTACAACATGTTGATCTCCATATACGAGGACCTGCCCCCTATGTAGACATAAGCTAATTATTCTAACGTAAACACAACAATTCTTATCATACTCTGACGAAACATACTTATTATATTGCATTCCATTTCCGCCTGTATATCCCTCTAAATCCTGCACACTGGACCTTTAATATTCAGTGTTTCTGATATTATCGACCCATCAAACTAATCCACGCACATTCATTCATGCAGTCTCCTAGATATCTGATCAAAGTCTCAACATAAAAAAGTCACCAGCACAGCCAGTGTGTTTTACCCTCCCACTTCACTCCACCCCAGCCATGATACCATCTGTAGATAATTAGATTAGCACAGATTGGAGACTGAGATTGTAACATGGTAATCTAGCATAGTAATAGAGAACAGATGGGCATTAGCCTTCCATCACTATTTCTACAGCCAACAGCTGACATCAGTCCGATCATTCTCCTTTCTGCTCTACTTGGAACGTGAGATTGACATCTGCACAGAAAAGAGAAGAATGTGCTCTGACTGGTGAGAGCGACCGCAGGTGTCACTGAGGATGCATTGAGTTCATTAGCATATTAGCAGAGAAATTTGGTGACAATAGCTACTATCATCATTAGCATTTCTGTAACGGATATTAACTGGCTGAAATGGGGGGAGAAATACATTAAAACTGGCACCTGCGTCCTCTTTAGTACATTAAATTACACGTCAGGTCTCTCAGGAGTCAGGTGTAAAGCAGCACTATGAATAGCATCTTCAAAAAATCAATAAGAAAACAGATGAGCACTGCCAGGACTACAGTATGTACACAGCCACAACAGCAACAGGATCCCATGTTGTTTGCAGCCCCAGGCTATGCTAATGAAAGACAGCATCTGTGCCCTGCTGTGGTGTCACTACACACAGCCTGACTGGAAACAGCCTGGACTGCACTTGAGTGGATTGTAACACAAAAACAACTATTCCCAGACTCCGGGGCTTCTCTATACGTGATTCAGATGCATCCACTACAGAATGCACAAAGGTGAGCCACAAAAAGAGGCTTGTTGTGGAGGAAGCAAGATGTTCTGTGTGTGTGTGTGTGTGTGTGTGTCTTGTGCTGTCAATCTGTTGAAATGGGATCCACGTGTTTGGGCTCTGAGGCGATAGTGCGGGGCCGGAAGAATGCAGCAAAGGGGAGCATTTGGAGGTGAATGAATAGGGAAGGAAACTCGGAGACCCAGACAGAGTTACATAAGACTAGGAGGCTGCTTTTGGGGGTGTTACACTAGCTCAATGGCCAACATGTGTTACCGTATTCCTGTTGTATTTTTTAGCAGGGATGGATCATGACCGTGACATGGTTAAATATTAATTAGCTTAGGCTGTTAGCGGACACCCAAACATCACCTGTAGACGCTTCTGGAGAACAAAGCCACACAGACATCTGTGGACACTGAGAGAATACAATGGGACACGTGTAGGGATTGAGGGAATACAAAAATTATAATCTTGAATTAAAAATTTAAATACACGCACACATAGTAATGATGTTTTTATTGAGTAATTCTCAGGATACCAATAGTCGCAATAGTTGCTTCACTGAGGCTTTAGATAGCACATTTATGGTCCTGCATGGACGGACTACCTCAGCAGAGACACAGTGGAAGTGGACTTTACCCTCCTCTTGCTGATGCTTCACTGACAACTGATCTTTAACCCCTGTCACCTCTTGTCATTGTGACAAATAAGCATCTGTGTGCAGAGAAGAAGGGGCCGGGTCAACACATGAAGTGACTGTGCTCTTTCCTTGGAATTTTCCTTTCATACCACTGACAACGCTGAATGTCAGTAAGTGCGCGGTGGCATCCAGTAGGGCTCCGGGGGGGGAGGACAATGCACTCAGTGACGGGAATGGCTGCACGGGCCACAACGGCCATAGCAGGTGTGGGCCGGAGGGGTTAGAGGGGGTTAATGGCATGAGCTCTGTTGACATTGGCTCTCTTTGCATGCTCACCCCACCGGTTAACATTCTGGCATCCCAAATATTCTGCAACATTCCATCAAACCACGGATAGACAGCCACACCTAAATGGCAGGAATTCGACCAGAGAAAGCCACCGTAATCCTGGCCTTCATACAGATATTCAAAACATTTATTTTTCCGCCGCACCATGGAGCCCACACTCTGTCCACCAAGGCTTGGTGCTTCTCCCAGAGGGGGCATCTTAGAGGGTCACGTCTAGGGGCTGCAGCTAATGATTATAGTCATTAGCAAATAATAGTTTTGTGTAGAAACTTAAGTATTTAAATATCTTGTTTGGGTCAGCCAACAGCCCAAAACCCAAAGATGGTCAGTTTACTATCACCTACGCAATGAAAAGCATCAAATCACCTCTGGTACCAGTAAATATTTGGCATATTTGGCATTTTTGCTTTAAAACACCAATTAATCAATTGCAAAACAGTTGGCAACACATTTCCTGTCAATTGATTAATCGATTAATCAGTTCCTCGTCATTTTTGAGATGCATACAGCTGAAAATTCTGCTGCCACCTCAATATAATAGCGGAGGAAAATCATTTTTGTTTTCAGCAGCGTCCCGTTTCAAAGCCAAAGACCTCACTGTCAAGAGTTTTAATTATTTTCTGCAGAAAACACACTCATTTTAGAGGTGTTTTCTGCCTCCAGTAGAAAATAATTTCTTGAAGTGTTCAGATTAAGGTGTGGACGGTGGTTGTGGAAAGAGATCTATAGTTTGCTTACTGTTTTTCAAATGCAAGGAGCACAACTTTTTTTGCACGGTTACATACAAACATGTCTACATGAATTATTATTGCATCTTTTTTCTAGTTTAACTAGTTCTAGTTTAAGTTTAACCCGCATATAGATTGCCATTGTATTTTCTTGCATGTTTTACCAGCATTTAGCTAGTGGATGGTGCCAATTTTGTACCCTGACTGTCACTGTGTGATCCATTTTGTCATTTAAAACTGAAATTTATTCATTGGCCAGTTTCTTGGTCTTCCATAATGTCCTGTTAAGCAGGCTGCAGCAAAGAAGTATTCTGTATCTGACCCTCTACATGACAGTCCTCCTGAAAGTGTCATGGTGAGGTGGCTGAAATATTAGTGCACTGACCGAGCCCCATACGTGGATCTGAGAAGACACCAAAACTTCTAACCTCACCTAGTCCAGTTAATGAAACCTGTAGAGCGTGTTCAGCATCATTTAGCTTGTTAAAAGTTAATATGGCTGCCTGTCATTTTTTTAACAAGGAGGACATTATTGCTGCTGCTGCTGCCGAAGTGTTTTAGTTGGACACTGAATTTTTCCCAAGGAACCAAGAAAAAAAAACAAAAAACATTAATAATATAAGTTGAAAAGTATGACATAAGACCATAAAGCTGGAGGAGCAGAGCGAACAAAGCTCCTCTTTGGTTGTGACCTTTGTTGTACATGCTTTGCCAATCGATGTGAACGAAAGTGCTAATTTTCTCTGGTTAGTCTCGCCCTTCCCACAGCTGTGTGTGTGCTCACTTTAATCACCTGTATTGCATTAAAGGCCGCGTCTGGCGCTGCGTGAGCGCCTTGCCCAACTCCCAATATAATTGTTCTTTATTACATTACACTGTGCTGAAAGAAGACACCTTGTTTGTACAGGTGCCATTATGGCATCATGAAAGTAATCCACTGAAAAGTCAAACTGAGCATGTTTGGAGTGTTCTTAGCCTCACGCCCCAAAATAAATAAACGTATTGTTTTTAAATTAAATGTGTGTACATTATCATGCTGTGGTGTTAGAATATTTGAATAGACATTTTGACTTTTAGGAGGAGAAGCACAAGGGTTGCCAATAAGATTAATGATGGCTCGTTATATTCATTTGTACAAGTGTCAAAATATCCTGCATGTTTGTGCTGCAATAATTGTAGTCTAAACATCCATCTCGTAAAGCTGACATGGTCACACACATATGCCATCAATTCAGCCTAATACGTCTGTGCCTCCTTGTGCCTAATATCACCGCTGTGACCACCTGAACACCTTCGTGGCAATGTGACCTTCTTGGTTGTGTCTCAAGGCGTGGCATTATGGATTTTATATAGACCTATAAACATATTATATAAGCTTTTATACCAGTAAAGGATTTTTGGAAGCATCTATGCAAAATCTTACACATAAATTCAACATTTAGCCTGTGCTATGCTTGACAATGGTGTCTTGATTCTTATAGGCTTGATTACTGTGTTAAGTTTGTACAACAAATTAATTTTGACCACATACATTGCCATTATAAGCATTACCACAGAATATACTGGTCATATTTTGGAGGCTCCCTCTTCATGACAGTGAGTTATAATAAATGGCAGCAGTAAAGATCAATATTAATCTGTCCTGGTATTATTATGTAATAATGTGTTTACTGATGAGGAAAATTGACACCAGGATGCCCCAGTGATAATGTAGAGTAAGTGATAGAATAAGTCCTGAGTTATACAGGTTATATGGTGGTCATTGAAGCCCTCATGGCAGAATATATGCAGTGGGATATCCAGTTAAAAGTTGAGTGTATAGTGATATCTCTGGAGGATGAAGCAGCAGTCCTGAGAGCTGTGTCACCTGCAGCAGGCCTGTCCGGAGGTAGGTGACACACAGCCTGACACATTCATTAGATGGTGCACGATGCAGACAGTAAGGACAATACTGCATCTTCATCTTGCCATAATTTATCCCGTGCATTACTCACCAGCCATCACACCACACCCGGATTCTTCGCCTCCTCTTCTCGGGACTGCACGCTGCAGCGCCGGGGGTCGTCCCTGCGTCTTTCCCGGCTGCTGTGTTCACTTGGTGGTGGTGATGTCCGTTCTTGATCATGGTGAGGCTGCCGGGTGATGACCGCGTCAGGTGCCACAGATCCCTCCAGGTGAGATGGTGAGCGGTGGCAGTTGTGTGCCCCGTTTCAGTGCAGGACAGCCGGTTTCTGTGTCAGCACCAGCAGCAGCAGCGGCTCCAGCAGCAGCAGCAGCAGCGGTGAATGCGATGCGCAAACGCCTCCTCCACGGGCGACGCAACGACGCACGACGCGTTACGTCAAGCCGGCCAAAGAAAGCAGATAAACCACGAAGGAAATGAAGCACTGCTTATAAAACTCACTGCAACACACCTCTGTGGTGTCTGCTTTTATTTTGAAAAGACCAAACATGAAGTAGTGAGTTCATTACGACAGACTTGACACAGGTTGAATCGTACGATGGAGTGCCGGTGCACGCAGCCGACATGTTGTTACATAATAGCGGCGTTTTCCACTGTCATGTGACGGTATCTGGATTCCCACAGAAATAGCAGGCTATCTGCCAGAGTGTCTTTGATGACGTGCCAGTTTGGGGTCAGCACCTTCACCTCAAGTAAGATAACCACAACAATATATTTCTTTTTGTCTTTAAAATATAGTTATTACACTTTGTACACTTTATAGTTTATTTAATATGGACCTCACAGCAGCATTAGAAATGTATATTAATGCTTACTCAGTTTCTTTTTATATAAAGAATGGTACACCTTTTGTCCACTATTATTTTTACTATTATTTTACTTTTTTCTCTCTACTAATTTAATACATTTTACAGTAGTAGTAGTAGTAGTAGCATCTATTATCATTATTGTTATTATTATTTAATTAATTAATATTATTATTTCAAGTAAATAATCTAGTTGTTTATTTTATTTATTTTTGTGTGTGTGTGCTCCCCCCAGTCCTCCTTTCTACCCTATCTCACACACACCCTAAATCTATGCTTGCCTACCCTCACACACACACACACACACACACACACACTCACCTGCACACCCATATGTGACAAAACTGACCCGTACTTGTGTTATTCATGTTGCTCTGCCATCTATTTTTCGTTTCGTACCCTGTTCTATGTTCTGTCTCATACATGTACTGTTCTGTCCCTTGTCTTGAAATAAAAAAAAAAAGAAATGTATATTAATGCACAAGAACCAGAAACTAATTTACAACACCTGTCCACCGGAGGCCTGAAAGAAGAAAGAAAATACAAATTATGATATTAAAAAGAAAAGAAAATGCATCCACAAACACATACACAGATTTAAAAAGATCAGCATCTCCATTCACAGTGTGCATCCACAAATATTCACCTAAGATACATCCACAAATAAACACATGAATTGCATCCCCATATCCAAACACAGAACCTGCTTAGCTGAATAAAACAAGTAACATTGGAGATATGGTAAGAATAATGAACTTTAACTTGTATAGCACCTTTCAAAACACAGCTACAATAAAACTAAACACACTTCAAAGACAAGGAGAACAAAACAAAGCAATCTAAGTCATAAAATAAGGAAGGCCAAAACTAAAATCAAGATCAAGATAATAAATGGGAAATAACATCAATAAGATAGCAATAAAATAGACAGACAGCTGATAGAAGTATGTTTTTAGAGAGACTAAAATGAAGACAGTGACTCAGACAGCCTTACACCCTCAGGCAGGTCATTCCAGAGCCTCGGGGCCCTGGTGGCAAAAGCTTTGTCTCCTTTGGTCTTCAGTCTGGACTCTGGGACAAGCAGAAGACCTCTGCCTGAGGATCTCAAACTACACAGGGGTTCATAAGGGACTAGCAGGTCTGAAATGTAATCTGGAGCCAGGCCATCAAGAGCCTTAAAGTCAGTCCTAAAACAAATGGGGAGCCAGTGTAAAGAGGCTAAAACTGGTGTGATGTGGTCGTGCTTCTTGGTTATTAAGATATGAATAAAGGTTGTTGCAATAATCAAGACATGAAGAGATAAAAGCAGTTTCTGTATCTCTGAAAGATAAAATAGATCTTCTTATAGCAGTGTTTCTGAGGTGATGGAAACATGATTGGATAAGCTCAGTGACATGTTGTTGCTTTATGTGTTGAGACAGGTGACCAGTAGATGGCAGTATTTGTTTTGTGATATGTTGTGACCCAGTTACAAGGATTTCTGTTTTCTTAGAACTGAGCTGAAGAAAATTTAAAGACACCCAGTTTTTGATATCATAAAGACAGTCGTGTAGAGAACTCAGCATGCTGAGGTCAGTGGGTTTAACAGGGAGGTACAGCTGAGTGTCATCTGCATAACAGTGGAGAGAGACACACCTTCCTCCTTTGTGCTTCTAGGAAAAATATCACAAACAATAATGCTATTTTTTTTAATTTAACAAGGGAAACCTGGCCAAGACAGCAGCATACAAAAAGTTTCAGCCAAACAGCCACACAATAAGCATAAAAGACACACAGTAACTTGTAGAAATATTAGAACAACTATGCACAATGACAAACAGATTCATTCATCCTTGTACTTCTGAGAGCTTTAAAATCAGGCAGTGGGACCAGTTCACATAGTTTCAACTCTTTGAAGGTTATTCCAAGTGAGAGGAGCAGAGCACATAAAAGCTTTCCTTCCCAGCTCAGTCTGTGCACCAGGAGCACACAACAACACTAAGTCTTGTGATCTCAGACTAAAGCTATTGATCTCTGTTCAATCACAGTACAAATGTATGAAGGGAGTTTACCCAGTATGGGTTTATAAATGAACAAATACCAGTTCTGACTGAGCTATAGGAAAGGTTAAAGATGGCCAACCAGCCTGGAATAAAGTGTACAGTGATGAGTGAAGACTTTACAATGTGTAACAAATCTCAGTGCACTATGATATGCTGTATATAACATGTGCAAACAATGTGCAGATGCATTCATGTACAACAGATCACCATAATCCAGAACTGGTAAAAACATAGCAGCAACTAGTCTTTCTCTGGCCTCAAAGGCGACACAGGACTTTCTGAGATATAACCCAAACTTCAGCCTCAGCTTTTCAAGATTATTAACCTGAGGTTTAAAAGGCAGGGAGTCTGTAAAATTAAACAAAATTAAACGGAATTAAATTAAATTAAATCAAATTAAAATCATTTAAAAAAGAGTTAAAGGCTAAATAAATACAAACTGGTGACTAATAAGATCACAAGCAAGAAGAAAATAATTCCATACTGGGCAATTTTTATGTGCATCTAAAACCAATAATAATTACTGGTATAATTCTCCAATTTCTACGTATATAAATTTATTTTTGTTGTGTGTTTTTTCCTTAATTTTTAAAAATTTGTTGTTGTCTTTTCTGCTCTCTGTTTATGTTCCTTACATGTGTGTATGTATTCCCTGATGTAATTGATGTAATATATGTATATATGTATATATATATATATATATATATATATATATACATACAGACATACATTTTTAGAACTTTAAAGTCCAACTAAGGTGGATAAAATAAAACATATGCAATCAATAAAAATTAAAAAAAGACAAAAATCCAGTACAAACAGGCTTAGCTAATAAATCATGAAGTGCATGAAAAAATAAATATAAATATATAAATAATTACAGGCATGCAACCTAACAGCCCTGCAGTAAATCTTTATTTTACTGCTTGATTTTTGTTGACACTCTTATCAGTGTTCATTGTCAAGGTCAAGGTCAAATTTATTTATATAGCACATTTAAAAACAAGCAGAGTTGACCAAAGTGCTTCACAAGCATACAATAAACTAACAATAAACAGAAACACATGGCAAACAAACAAAAAACAATATATGGAGATGTTAAAGATCAGCTCACATTAAAAGCCAAAGAAAAAGGTACGTCTTTAGTAAAGTCTTGAAAGATTCAGCGGTCTGAGCAGTTCTTATCTGCATGGGTAAACTATTCCAAAGGTTAGGAGCAGCCACAGAAAAAACTCGGTCACCTCTATTTTTTAGTCTGGATCTAGAGACACCCAGCAACATCTGACTGGATGACCTCAAAGCTCTGACAGGTGTGTGGATGCGTAACATCTCACATAAGTAAGGAGGTGCCGTGCCGTTTAAAACCTTAAAAACAAGCAATAAAATCTTAAAATCAATCCTGAAGCGGACAGGAAGCCAGTGAAGTGAGATCAAGACTGGAGTGGTGTGCTCATGTTTTCTTGTTTTATTTAAAACAAGAAAATTATTCCACAAAAAAAAGATAATGTTTTGTTATATTTTAAGTTTGTCTAATTGGCTTATACAACATCACCAACCATGCTTTCAAAAGGTTAAATAAACGCCTCACTTGCACAGTGTCAACAAAATCTGAACTCACAAACCTTTACTGTGATGCTGTTAGTGATTTTCCTAACTGACATAGTAAAGCTGTGCAGTGTAGGGGAAATCCTTCTGTTAAGAGTGTGTGGCGTCATCTTGTGGAAAAACCCTGTTAAATCACACAAGGTCTTTACACAGACGTGCCAGCAGAGGGAAACCCAGCCCCACTTATTGCATGTGAGCTGGGGCAAGGTGAACTCCTCACTACATCCTGGTATCTGCTGTCTGGAGTCTTCAACTTGGCTTTTATCCTGTGGGTTTTTCTTATAGCTGCAATGGCACTGACTGTCTGAAAAATCATGGTGTTTGATAAAATAAGAATCCTTCATATGATGTGTCATCACTACAGCTGTATGTGGTTCAAATATTTGCTGATGGTACGAGGAGTAATACACCTCTCACCCAGTGCAGCATCTCTTACAAACAGGCATGTCCTCTGCCGTGGTGACATTTGCAGAGCGGAGCCCCATGCCAAGCTTTGGCACGGCAGACGTGCTAAATGAACAGCCTTGCTGATGGGGATGGCAACATTAATTGTACAGCGGGGCTCTGGTCTGAGAACTGGGGCAGGCACCTGCTGCAGAAGTGGGTGAAGATGAAGAATGCTGTCCTAGATTGCCCACCAGCTCACCTTAACCCAACCCGCCAAATTAATCAACTCTTCAGAGGCCATCCGGTTGTCTGGGGCAGGCATCCAGAGGAAGAGGAGCCTGATTTAAGGCACAGGTCACACAGACCTGTAGGAGTCTCTTCAATTTAAGACAAAGGGGGGAACAATACCACTCTGCATCGCTGCAGAGGCACTGGGGTTTAGACTCACCCCCGCAGGATGGAGGGGTAAGATGTAGCTCGTCTTCAGCCATCTGTCTCTTTGTCTCCGCATGTTCTCTCATGAGATGTGTTTTGAATGTGCTGGGGTTGAAACGCTGCTGAGGAGGGTGATGTTTGATGAGGTGCGCTGAGACAGAGGGGGGGTTTAGGAGGCCCATAGGGAGCACAGATGACTAACTCACTACTCCTCCTAATCTAGGACAAGCACACCTAGACATCCTTCATGACTCTAATGTTTTACTCGTGTCGGGCCAAAAATATGTCCGCTGAGGTTAGCCAAAGTGGGTCGCCCAACGGCTTTTTTTGGATCACAGAAAAAGAAATCGTGCCATCTAAATGATCGCTGTCTTCTAAAACCCACCCTGGACGGCAAAGAGCCTTCCCCACCAGTTTATTTTTACAAGTATCAAACTGGGTCAATGACGCCACAGAATATGACAAAACCCCATTTCAACAGTGTTTAAAGGCCTCCAAAGAGACAGAGTAGTGTCCTTTTTCAAAACATTTTATTGGTCTTATAGAAAATAAAGTAAGCTGTATCAACAAACATACAATATATACATCAATAACTTAGACACCTCAGAGAATCACGTTTAAATCCACAGTTGTTACTGTATATATGAATACATAGTACTTATCTACAGATTGCAAAAAGTACAATAATTTAATTTATAAATAGTTACAATTAACTATTGTCTGTTTTCATACAAAGTACTGCAATATTTTATTACAACCCATACAGAAAAATAACAAAAACAGATAATTAACTTTGTATTACTCGCTTTAGTCAGATTTTTATACCTTTGAAACACAGACCCACTCCATAGAGTAAGAGGAAGAAACCTGCACAGTCAACTGTTTTCAAAGCATAATTTCATGGAGAAAAAAAAAAAAAAAAAAAAAAAGCCAATGTCTTGAGAGCTATTAAATTCAACTGCCACACAAGAGCTGTTATTTATCCTCTCTAACACGTTGCCTGTAAAAACAAAATAAGAAGAAAACAAAAGCCATAACCAATTAAAATAGAAATCTGCAGAACAAATTACAGTGTTAAGATCAATTTCAAATACACACTCGACACGTAATGAGAACAGAAAACGCCGTGGATGATGCTACAGCAAACAACGAGCATTAATGACTGGTGTAGCAGCAGAGGAACCTCAAACGTACAAAAACACACGCACGCGCTCGCACACACACCGAAGAAAGTAAAATATTGCAAGTGGCCCTTGTGACAGAATCTACTGTAGCATCCATTTCACTCAGTGCACAGACGTTTACAGAATAGCATTATCTTTCAGTCAGATATCCAAGTCCAATGTATGGATCCGGGTGAATCAGCCAATTTGAGACCAGAGTAATTAGTGAGTAAGGCTTGAGTGCAACTGTCCCATGATTCCTTTGAAGCACTGTACACTACTACAGCTTTAGCTACGATAAACAAGGGCCAATTGCTCTTCCTTTGAGGGATTCAAAATCTGAGGGCGAAATAAAAAACACATCTTTACAAAAAAAAACCTACAAAACAGCAAGAATTATTAAATAACAGACCATAGTCACTTTGACAATATTGATTACTCTTACATCTACTCTTTCACACCTTTCCACTGAGTTGCATATTAAGGGTCACTTTTTCACAATGGTCATTAATACCTACTGTAGCTACATACTATACACCTGTATGTGTGAGAAAGAGAGTCGTCATCTCTTGGCGGAGATCGAGAGATTGGTCGGCGGTGCCGCTCGAACACCTTGAAAGACACTTGACACGAAAAAAGATTCACTCCACAAGACTGCCACAGCAATAAGGACGCCAACATCAATACTGGGCTATGTCAAGAGTCAGATATATATTTTCCCACAGTTAACCAGTCAATGTAGATAGCTAAGCATGTTGAGGATAGGATACTTGCACACAGACAGTATAACCAGCACCCAGGAGTTTTTGCTGAGGCGTAGCTTTGAGAGTGACCGCAGATTAACACCTTGCCGACACTATAAGACATTCTGACCAGCAGGAGAGTGAGATCCGGATGAAGTGCATTCGGTTAACGTCATTACACAACTACTTTCACCTTGAGGTGTAAAACCGCTCCACTGTTAAATTCCTTCTTTTTTTTTTTTTTGTTTTGTTTTAGAGGACCAGGAGAGTGATGTGACGCTTGGCACAGGAGCGGCTGCTGGCAGCAGTTGTTGATTGTAATTCTACATGGTCTTGCTGTGTCTCTTTCTGAGTGTGGATTGAAGCCCTTTATGAAATGCTTATTATTATTATAAAAAAAAAAAAAGGAAAACAAAAATTGAACAGAGCTGCCATCCCCTGCTTCTCATCTAGAATGGTTTGTTCATTTTTAGAGTGACCTGTTTTGTCCTGAGCAAAACAAGCAGGAGCTTAGTGCATACAAACCCTCAGCCAAACCCTACCGCTTTTAATCTGACAATCTGAAGTCCAGTGGGGAAATTTACACGAGTGATGCTGCACCATTTGGCCTGTTACCCTTTCAGTTCATTGATGCAATCTTAGTGAGAGTATTGAGGAAGTTTCTCAACATTTGGAGGGGAAAAAAAAAAACAGTATTAAAGGAGCAGTGTGTAAGATTTAGGGGGATCTAGCTGTGAGGATGCAGATTGTAAACAGCTGAAACTTCTCCTGGTTAGAATTCCTTCGGTGTTCATTGTTCATGAGGTTTTTACAGGGACCCGAATTATCAGCGAATGTCTCTTCCTCTCCAAAACAAACGGACCAGAGGATTAAAACAGGTAAAAACACTGAAAAAAAGCACAATAAAAAAAATCAGTGTTTCTCTGATGCTGTTCGGCTTGATGCAAAAGGAACGCTAGCCCAGCACCTGTTAATGTGTCTCTGTCTGATAATTTAAGATACAGATGTTCAGGAGATTTTAACTGGGGGTCAAATTATCCACAGAGGTCTGTTCCTCTCCAGAAAAAACAAATGTGGCGTTTTAAACTGGTAAAAACACTGAGTACACCCAGCTGGCCTCAAACATCATTAGACGATGATATTTGGTTGGATTTTGTAAACCCATCCTAATTTCACTGCTGATATCTGATATGCAATACGCAATATCTCATTTGGCTGATAACCGTTACTGGTATCAATATATCCATATATAATGGAAAATTATGCATCTCTCTTTTCCGAATCCTATGACTGAATATACCTCTTTATCTGTATGCTTGTACCCAGTTTTTTAATTTTACATGTCTTTTCATTTTTGTCGGCCTACTTGTGTAAGACCTGGTTTAAGAGCATGTAGCCTACTTGTGTTTGCATTGTATAGTGCTGTTTTTTTACTGTCTGATTTATATGTATTTATAAAGAACGTTCCCTTTAAAATTTGAAAAGCCCTAAGAAAAATAAGACTTCAGTCTTTTGTTTTCCTTGGTGGTGGTTAAAGAAATTTGTAAAGTAGAGTTTATTTAGTGGAGTTCAAGTTGAATGGGTGTTAATTTGCTTGTTAAGCTGTCAGTAGTGGTAGAGACGGTAGCATGTACTAAATAGTGAGCCGAAAAGAGCTGACTGTAAGCACAGGAGCATGCTGACTGTGGGGCTTTTGCTCAGTGTCTTGGAATGACTGTAAAAAAACTTCTGACAAAGTGCCATGCCGGAAGAATTGTGTGGATGGTTTAGCCCACTAGCATCTAGCTAGCTGCTTTGGCAGCCTCCAACTAGTGTGGACTGTATCTTGCTAACCGTTAGCTAGCTTAGCAGTTGAGTTTACATTGTTTGTTGGATCAAGAGAGGATAACGCCACATCAGAACACAGCACTGCAGGACTCATCCTTTAACATCGTAGTTTTTTTGGCATCAGTCTTCGGATTTTAAAGTGTTTTTTTCTGCGAAGGACCTTGTTAGGCAGCTTCCTCTAGATTAACCTTAGACAGGACAGTGCAGTGTCGTAAGTTACTGAACTCTGAACACACGGATTCACTCCTCTGAGCTCAACTACTACATAGACTTTCACAGACTGTAACAGTAACACATCTGTGGGCCCAATTGTTTCATTGTTCAGTATGTTTTATTCCTAACAGTTTGTTAATAGACTCAAATGACAAACGTATTGGGTTACTGGTTAATTTATGGTGATTGTGAACATTATCTTCACACTGGGTATCAGCATTTCATACTATATTGTAAGTGCTTTTGCACCAAAAAGTAAGTAAATAATAAATAGTAAATCATAAACATTTAAGACATGTTGTCTTTGGTTAATGGCCCTTTCATTGTAATTTACAAGCACGTGAGATACCTTTTCTGCTTCATTCCTACTTACATACTTGTATATATTTCAGATATGTTGTTTTGCTACCTGTGCTGTATCATTTAACTGTCAGTTAAAAAAATATATAGGTTTGTCATATCGGTAAAAATCTGCATGTTGGACGATTCCAATGTTTCATTTTAAAGCCAATATCGGCCGATAGATAATGTGCTGATATTATTGTGCATCCCTAAATTTCACATAGATTACTGACAACAGATGATGCTAATATTTTGTTGGTATTAAGTTTTGTTAAATCCAAAATCCAGCATCTTCCAAATGTCTCATGCTGATGGCGACTTAACGGAGAATAACATAATAATGTTAACGTCCACACAAAGTGAAATTCTAACGTTAGACATTTAAAATCGTCAACTCGATTTTCATTCCAACCAAAATTTTACATTTGTCTGATAAAAGAGTCCAACGTCTTTCTAACATCACATGACATCTGGTGCCAGCTGGGAAGCAATTTCATGTTAAAAAATGTGTGTTTTTCCAAACAACGTGTCACAGAGGGGCCCCTAACTATGGTGGCCAACGCGAAAGCACGAACAGCCCCAGCTAGAGCCAGTGGTTTGTCTGGTCTGGGCAACTGTAGAAACGTGTTGATGCAACATCTCCCTATTTAGATATGAACAGCTTATTTTAAGGTAACAAAAGCGCAACAATTCTTATTTAAAGTGATTATACACTAAAAAAAAAAAAAACTTTACATATTCATTTTATCCCCCTAAATCCTACACACTGGACGTTTCACTTCACATTTCATTTAGTCTGTCAAATTTGAAGGGTTTTTCATTTCTATTCCTGCAATCTATTTCAAATAAATTCAGTGGCTGGAATGGATACGATGATGAAATCGTCCCAACAATGAAGTCATTTACTACCAGATTACAGAGGATATTTTTAGAGGGCATCCAGCACCAAGTGGAAACATTATTCAGATTCTGCAATGACAGCATCACTTTAAGCTTCAGGTAAAAGTCACTAATGCGATTCCACCCAATTCTGTCTTACATGGCTCAATGTGGTAAACTCTTGATGACAATATGATTTGTAACTAACACCGAGGAAGCGGAGGATATCACAGATGCCAATACGCACAAAGACAATTGACCTTGTTTACACCACCTAGTTTAGCTCTACAGATTTGTTTTAAATAGCACAGCATTGACATCTATACAGTGAACGACACTGCCAACTTGTCACTTACACATCACGTCACGCGCTACCCCACAGTACGCGCCTAGTCACTAGAAAAAAGCTATCAGACTTCAATAGTAAGCCACTTTCGGTACAATTGCAAAAAGATGTCACAGGATTTTTTTTTTTTTACGTTTTCGTTATCTGTATTTCTATAAACAATGGAAGGTAATCTACCTAGTAATAAAAACCAAGAACTCAACATTAGACAAAGTTTTCTACACCTTAACAATTCAAACAGTAAAGCTTGTGTAAAGATTTTTCTTTTGGAAATATCTGACGGCCCTGTCAACAAGTAATTACAAAAAATGCAATATATATCTTTCAAACAAAACAACTTGAACGTATTTTCTCTATGAGCAAAAATTATGTTTCAAAATGTTTGTGGATTTCACCGTCCCCACAAAACACGAGGATATTACTGTTATAACATTCAGGTATTCAGATATTGTAGAAGAATCTTGTCATATTGGAATGGCACTCAGCTCTGGAACAATATCATTAAGAACTGCTGATCATTTTTAACGTTTCCACTTAACCATAAATATGCAAGACCTCTTTGTATTTTCAGTGCATACATATATTATTGCATCTACCAGTCATATTGATAATGACAAGTTCATTAAAGCCTGTCACAGATAAACAGAAATGAATGCTAGATTTGGGAGCATTATTTCACGCTTATGTTCTTGACAGACGACCAACAAAATCACAAATTTGACTAATTTACTAGTTTTGGGTTAGTCAGGCTGTTATGAAGACATCTGTAGCATCCACACCAAGAGTTTGTGACCATTTGTTATTCATTCAAATTTAAGTCAGTGCATAATAACAGGCAAAGGGCTTCAGGGGCAAGGACTAATATCTAAAACATATTATTTTACTGTTTGTGAGACTCTATAAATGCCAATTTTTAGGACGGAAAGATCTTTAGAGCTCAGCCTCAAGGAAACAAACACATCACACACAGTACCTTACCAAAAATCAACAAGCTATTAACAGTCTGAATTTGATTCAATTTTTGTCCTTTTTCTACCCAGCATTCCCTTCATGAGTATTTGTAACCACAGTCTGCTTTTTAAATAAAACGTTTCAGTATTTTCAATACCTCGTCATTCTTAGACAACCAACTGCCAGACTGCTGAGTCATACTTTAAGAGTGAATTTGGGAAGCATATTTTTAGTGTTAGTGCCAAGGGTTAAAACAGAGAACTTACACAGGTAATCCTGCAGCATGTTACAATGCACTGACTAGTTTAGTCTTGAATATCTTCCTCCCGCCCTTTCTGCTACTACGACCTAGCCTCCGTTTTGGATTTGACGATGGTGATGACGCTGGTGGCAGCTACTTTACCAGGGATGAGGGGCCCTATGACAGAGGCCATGGGTCCCCTGGCTGAGGCAACGGGGTTGCGGGCCACAGTCCTAGCAAAGCTCTGGAGGGCCTCATACTTTGAACGCAGAGCGTCCAGCTCCACCTTCATGCTGGCGTTCTCTGTGGCCAGCTTGTCCACTTCCTGCTGCAGCTGAGCCTTTTGCTTCTCCAGCTCCTCTTTCTGGGTGACACGCTTCACCCGGCAGCTGGCAGCGTAGCCACGGTTTTTCAGGGTACGCCGCCGCTGCTTCAGCTGAAGGATTTCCTCCTTCGTCAGGCCTCGTAGATGCTGGTTCAGCTCTCGCACTGACATGGTCACCAGCTCGTCATCTGTCAGGCTGGTGCCATTTTCCCCTGGCTCCCGCTTCACCTGGGGATGGGGATTAGTAAGTGTTGGTCTTTATATTGGCATTTAACACTGACTTTTTCACAATTTGTAGGGTTGGGTACCATTCACATTTGAACCGATACCAGTTCACCTTGAATTCAGTACCACTACCAAACAGTACTGTTTCTTGGTACTTTCTGTAATAAGCTAAAGTCAACAAGCAATTCAGCTCCTCTTCTCTTTTCTAATCACACATAGAGCTTAATCTCTGTCTATCTGCTTCCTGTGTGTGAGTGTGTGTGCACGTGTGTGTATGTGTCTGCTCGTCTCTCTGTTTAGACACAACTGATAAACATGAGAAATAAGTATGTAAATTGAAAAAACCACAATCACAAACAGAAGTGATACTAGGCTATTTCTAAAATAAAAATAAAAGAAAGCAGGTCAGATAGAATGGAACTATTGGTGCTGCAGGAGTAGGTTTGACTCACTGGGAAGCCGACGGAGCACCCTGGCCGGGTTCCCGTCTTTTGGGCATTTCGCAGCACTACCGGCTCTGTGGAGTTTTGTTGTCTCCCCTGCAAAGCATCCCAAAGCCGGCCAGGGAGTTCCACAGGCAGCTTCCCGCTTTGGGGTGCTTCGCGGTGCTTCGGCGTCCTGTCTGAACCCAGCCCTTTCACCCAGGTGCACTCTTAAGTACTGAAATTTGGCACTGACTGATTTAATGTTAATCAGTACTTGCGAGTACCGATGCAATTTGGTAGGTTCCCTTAAAAGTACAGAGTTCAGCACCCAACCCTTGCAATTTGACAAATAAATCTGTGTCATACATGCTAATTACCTTCAAGGCCTTGTTTCCCTTGTTTGTGGTAGTCATGCCACGAGAGCCGCGTCCACCTGTACTGCTGGTTGGTCTGTGGGTAAGAAAAGTCACCATCAGTACACAGAACAATACCACCAGGAAAAAAACAAGCTCAGAGGAAGAACATTTCTGTGAAATGTTCTGGCAAAGATACTACAGCATGACAAAGTCCTTCAAATACACAAGGCACAAAGTGGGTCAAGGACTTATGACTTCCTTGCAAGTGATGCCAAGTCTGTTCAGCAAGTGGTACCTGGACCATTACTGCACCTGTCACTATGAACAAATACCTTGGCGGTATGCATTTCCCCCTCCAACATAGGTCTCTCACTCCAAGCCTGCGCTGCATTCAAACAGCAGCGTGGCAGGTCACAAGGAGGATGACATTTAGTTGGCTGGCAGCAATTCACAACGATTTCTTGGAAAACAAAGCTCAAGAGTCACTTCTGTTAAGTGCAGCCTCTCAGAGCAGCAACAGCAGAGGATGCGGATGGACTAAAACAAAGCCTTCAGCCTCTCTACTGTACATACAACCTCAGCTAAAATATATCACTGGAGGGACACAGGGCAGACTTTCATCTACTGTATGAGCTATCCAGTCTAGACAGTCACACCTGTCTAGATTTGGCTGGTGTGAGACTATAATCCCATAAATCAATGAAAAGGGGATATGCTGTAACTGCTGCAGAGCCCAGCTACCATCCAGAACAACAGGGCTGCACTGCAGTTTATTCTGTCATGTCAGTACTGAGGAAAGACCAAAGGAAGCTGTGCAGAGGAGAAATCTAACCTACTGGTGTTAAGACAGACAGACAGACAGACAGAAGGCTGGGTGTCTTTCACCGTGTGAGTTCTGCCACAGGATAAGTATGCACACACAAACACGCACACGTGCGCACACACACACACACACACACACACACACACACACACACACAGTTGTGGCCCTGGGTGCTTTACACTACACACAGTAAATGCTGTGTCAGCGACACAGGCACCCACCACAGTCAGCCCAGCCAGCACATTGCCTCTGTAAGCTGATTTACACAGCCCAGCAGTGTGTGTTTGTACTGAGCACATAAACAAATGCATGTGGGCTCTTACAACTTTTTAGCATCAAAACAGGAAACAAAAGAATCTCCAAAAAAAAAAAAAAAAAAAAAGAAGGAATCCTAAAAAGAACTACTGTCAGTGTGTGCATGTGTTTATAGTCTACACGCCCACTAAGATAGTCATCATGTATATGCATGATGTGTGCAAAGAAGCTCAGTGAGGGAGGGGGTAAAAAAAGAAAAAGAAAGAGATGAGTCGTAGCTCTGAAGTGCACTAAGATGGCCAGGATATTTCCATGGCAACAAAAGGGTGCTACAGGTGGACCGGTCACCTGAGCCAAACAGGCAGAGACAGACGCTTGTTAAAAATGACCTGAATACGACACTATCACACAGGCTGGGGACATAACATGAGGTCAGATTGTGACTCGCATTCTTGATGCCTTCACTTCAAAAAGTCCTCTGGCTCCTCATAAAACGGCAATGTTTCCCCGTGCTGCAGATGCCCATTTAAAAAAAGCCTTTCACGTTCTGCGGAGGACTTTTTAAATGTGATACTTTCATCCCTGTTGGGCTGGCTATGAATAGCTGACTGATAGTAACACCTACCTTTCACCGGCCTTTGTGGTGACTCATTTCCAGTAAGCATTTGGACCACAGATGCAAAACATAATGGGATAATGGTCTGCCTGATGATGCACAGATAATGGACAAATAGACAGGAAAGTACTCCACTAATAGCTACTGAGATGAGAGTAGAAAAAAAAAGCCCTGCTTCTTCCAAATTTCATATAAGCCTATCATTTCCCCCTCAGCCGCCTAGACCCAACATTGTTCAAAAACCAGTTGGAATCTTGAAAATGCAAAGAGATGGCACATTGTCCAGGTTGAAGAGGCGTATTCTGTCACACAGCTGTGTAGGGTGACATAGTAGGCACGGCTTGGCATGGCTGAAAGCTCACCATATGACACTGTGGAATGATTGAGCCCAGGCTGCAACCCTCCAGCACAGGCTGCTGCCAACAGACGGCTACCAATGACAGGGCATGGCAGCACAACACAGACAAGGTCCAATGCACAGCTGCTCCCTTCCACTACCAGGCATGTCATACCTCACAGAGACAAAGAGGCATGCTCACACAAACACAGAGGGATGAAAAGAAAGGAAAAACACACCTATATTGTTAAAGATATGTGAGGAAAATTTCAGATTTGCTGCGCTAATTTAATCGCAACAGAATGCCCTTGCATTTTGATAGGTTCACCCTTTCAAGAGTCACGATGGAAGACACTAGGCACCAATGTCTTCCTCGCACACATGTATTACCTCCTAGTAATGATTTCAGGTCTTTTGTGTGAGCAGGAGACAAATGCGGCAGCTTGGAGCACAGGGGCAGCAGAGGTAGGGAGCAAGCGCAGGGACACAGACGTCTTTTGTAGGTGCTTGCTGAATTTTTATGAATCGCCTGGAAGAACGCTGACAAATCAGAGCTGATTGCTTGTGGAGGAGAGACATCACACCCACAGGAAATAGAAATCGCTGAGTGTGGTCACCCGGAGAAAGAGAAGGAGGGGATAGTGAGGGAGACGGACAGAGAAAGAGAGAGGGAAAGAGAGGGTGAGAAGAAAGAAACAGAGAGAGAGTGAGCGCAAAGAGCCTTGTGAAAAATGCACGATCGACACATTTAGAGGAGCTTGAGAAGAACAGGTTGAGAAAAAAAAAATACTGATCTCAGCAAGGACCAAAACCAAGGTGCCAATTAGGAAGTTGTGAAGTTGAACTAACACGACGAGAGCAACCCAGCCAACCTTCAAAAGCTGTCTGTGTTCATCTAAATCTATAGAGTGCAGCTCGTGAAGGTGGGTTCGGCTTAGGTTGAGACTCAAGGGGGGGGGGGACTGGTGGGATAAATGCTGATGTGACATGATAGGTCCGGCCTTGAGCCCGTGTCATGCTTTAATGATCTCATCCCCTCCACAGGATCTCTCCAGGGGGGCTGCCAAGGATGGACACCATTAGCTGGGGGACCCTTTGTTGAGGGGGAACCGAGGCTACAGCATCCACGCACTGCGTCCCCTGATGAATATTTATCACTGTCGTTCACCGCCTAAGGTGGGGGTGGGAGACAGGGGCGGGGGTGGGAGGCTGAATAAAGATGCTCAGGAGGTGATTCTTCAAGGATACATCCAAGGCTCTTCCATCAACGGCTGTCTCAAAATGGCGGTAGGCTGGTGGGGGCGGCGAGGGGGGAGGAAGGGGGGGTGGATTTCTGGTACTGGAGGTGGCATGCATGGTGGTTCAGGGCTGCAGGGAGAGCCAGCTCCACTTGACAGCGGTGTAACAAGATTATCAGGGCCATAAGAGCAAACAAAAACCCCAGCAACCTGCCTCAGAATCCAGATTACAACAGCGCCTGCTCTCTGAATACTAAACATGGCTAGGGAGGACTAACGGGGCGCGGGCTTTACTGAGACATGACAGTGGGTTGCATATCACGTTAACTAATCGCATGCACATGTATCCACGCACCAACAGATTACCAAAACCACACAAGCACATATACATTTAACTTGTCATGATCACTTCTTGGAAAGAAGCGTCCTAGCACTTCGCACTGGCAGCTTGCTAATGAAGTGAATAAAACTAGACAGTGGAGGTGCATGCTGATGAAAGACTGTTTTCAGGAAAGCACAGGCAGCATCCAACAATGGCAACTCAGTTCTGTGAAACTAACAGCTGAATATCATCTCACACCAAACAATGCATTTCACTCCAAAAGAGCAGACGCACAATGTGGCTCATTTTGCTCATATTCCTAGTTTAAATTTCGTTCCTTTGCTGTTCCTCGTCCAGACTTGTAAAGGTTTGTACAGCTTGAAGAAGACAGTTAGGAGCTGTGGCCCAAATTTAACATAGGCCTTGAATGATACATTGGTTCAGCACCATTTTCGATTGCCTTCGCTAAGCCTGCACATATTAAACGATTAACACAACACAAAAGAAGTGAGCTGAATGTGAAATCAGTATGATCACCTATTCAGTTTCCCTGATCAATAATGTATGAGACTTGTAGCCTCTCGCTCCATTATCATGGACTTTCCACAGGAAATAGAATGATGATAACCACAAAGATACTGAAAAGCACATGATGAGATAAGCGTGACAGAAAAAAAAAATGTCAGCATTTTCTTGTTATTGTTTAGCTCGTTAATTTACACTGTGCTTGTTTGTTATCGAGATGCTGAAAGCAGAGAGCCAAAAGTTTCACCCTGTTTGCCATAAATAGCCATTCTCACCACTTCTTGCCTGATCAGAGGAGCCACTACTTTTACTCCCTCCCTTCTAATTTGGAGTCGAAAAAGATCGTCTAGATATTCAGATCTAATCATTCCTCCCTTCAGCTGAGTGAAGTCAATTATCAAGCAGGCTGCATGTGTTGGGCGCCATTTAACCGCAAATTAAAAATCAGACTCCTCTGATAGCTCTGGAAGAGTTACTGGAAGACTGGTGTAAACTTGTGTGTGGGGAAAACACAGTGTGCGAGTGTGTCTGTGTGAGAGAAAGGTACGACGGGAAGAGGGGAGGGAAGCTATTAACTACTAAGTATTCAGAGCGTGAAATAAGAGTGACAAAAAGAAGGAGAGGGGAAATCATTCAGCAGCTTTCAGAGGGAAATGTGATATGCTTGTAGTAGAGGGGAAATACTAAGCCTATACTGTTGACCAGTGGAAGTTCGGGGCAACGCTAAAATAGCAGCTAACCAAAATCTTATGCCTGCTTTTTGGAGGGACTGTGTGACCATCATGAAGGGTTAAATGATTGCTCAAACATTCTACCCTCTACTGATATTGCTCTTACCTGCAAATTAAGTCATGTTAAATGAATAGATAGACAAGGACTACGATATTAAATCAAAACACACTATGATCAACAGATTAGCGACGAAATAAACGCATTGTAAAACAACAGGATTTAGTGAGAAGAAGAAGGAGTGCCCTTTTCCCCTCGTACTGTCGGTGAAGACCTGAAAAAGCCTTTCAGGATTAAAGCCAAATGTTGTAGGGTTTATAGTAGGGATGTGCACGATTAGTTGACTACTCAATTTAACATTGCTACCCTGGCTAGTCAGCACCAGAAATAGGCCTACTAGTTGGTTAAACCTAAACTTATCGATATTTTATTAATGTACACATTTAAATTACATAGTGACATACTGTGTGTGGAAATGTCATGTCATCCTGGTTAAATGCTTTGTAAAAAATGAGCATCTATTAATGTTAAAGCCAGATTTAGAAAACAAAAACAACAGAGGTATGAGGCAAAAGTTGGACAAAGCTCAAATCTCGTAATTCCAATGTGGTTCAGCAGTGTTTTGATTTTATTCAGTGAGTTGTTGTCATGTTTTGTAGGTTAATGTGCACTGTTAATAATGCACCGTGCTGAGAACATATTTCAGCAGCATTTCAAATTTTATTTGGTTGTTAAAAATGTGATGAACGATTTTAAATGGCAATATTAAGCCGTATGCAATATTTTTTAAAACAATGTTTAAATTTAAAGATTAAATTGGGCCCAATTTTGACTGTTTTCTAAGTGCTTTCCTACTTTTAGACTAGTCTAAGCTTAACCTTCTGTTCAGCATCAGAGAAATGAGTCATTAGGAAGATCTCTAGCTAGTAATTATCTAAATGTGTGGTAATTCTCTCATTTGTTCCTGTCAAAATATTTTGTTTAATTTCCAAAATATGTGTCACCATTTGACATCGATCACAAAGTATAAAGAAATTCTGGTTGTAAGATGGAGACAAACAGTAGATGGTGAAAGCAGAAAAAGTTAAATGTCTGTAGATATTTTGTAACATTCATTTGGCACATTATATGCCATGTGCTAAAAAAAACCCACATTTGATAACTGATTATTTGTCACAAGGTGAAAATAGACACCATAACATAATGTACCATAATGAACGCTGGCACTGAAAGTGTCCCATATGGGAGCTAGTTTGTTATACCATGCAGAAGAGCATGTGGTACATTTATGTCTGGAATTTGCATCCAGTTCATGTGGTTTAAAGTGAAAACATGAATCACCTCCCTCAAGGGATTTCGTATTTCTGAAGTCAATGATAATGTGAGGCTTATTTAAAGGGATTCGGGTTAGACTGGTTTGCATTAACCAATGTTTCGATACATACAAAATATATTTCCGAGCTCAGTAGCTGCTGTTTACTCTCTGTGCTGCTCTGTTAGTACAAGCGGTATGACAGGAGAAGAGACTCCATTGGCCTTCCACAGTATCTGCCTGGAGGACTTGATTAAACAGGAAGAGAATAGCTCTTGATACTTCGGCCTTGCACTGGCAGAGGAAGTAAGGGTTGCAGGCAACCCACACACTGGCAAAATATCCAGGAGCTTTACTACACTGGTTGCATACATATTAAATGCATATTGCTCTGACCTGGCAGCAACAAGGCAGCCTTTATAGCACAAAAGGTTAAACTAAAGCAGTTCGACACATTTTAAATGCTATTTAAAGTAAAATAAAACTGAAATATTTCAGGTCCTTCACTGGTACAACTGCACAGCTATGATTTGAGGTGGATTCTCTTCAATTAAAACACAACTCTGTGATAAGGCCATCAAACAAACAGAGCACAGCAGCATCACTGACAAACAAAAAAAGAGAAAGAAAACAAATTTATCATCTTATTTTTCCCGGGGAGTGCTTTGATTCAAATGCAGTCGGCTAGCCAGAGTTATTACCTGGAAGTAACAAAGATGCTAATTTCTATTAATAACATTGCCACCACTCAGTTCAAATTATGGCAAGTGATTGATGATGTCTGCCCACAGGATATTTGATGGAGCCTCACACTTGATGTGGTTGTCCAAAAAAAATAAATTAAAAAAATTACAATTACGTCACTCCAGAATGCAGTCTGAATATGTGATCACACGATCAGTACCAGGAATTTTAACTCAGGTTGTCAATGTAACCCTCCTTTCAGTTCCTCACATATTTCCCTCACAAGCTTCGAGTGCTGGAACAAATTAAAAAATCAATTACATATCAAAGACAGTGGAAAAGGGAAAAAGATGGTTCAATAGTCTGAAGGTTAAAAACATCATTTTGTAAGAGTAAGGTCGCAAGGTTGATCCCAAAAGCACCCACTGTGTCCATCCACAGATGAGTTGCAATATTATTAAAAGGAAAATGAACCACAACCTGCTCTGTAAATATTGAGTAAACTATTAAATAAAGAATCCAACTCTGTATTCAGCAATACAGATTGTCCAAGGACAGTTTTATTGATTTTATTTTTGTCCCTTTGCTTTTGTATTTGTTTTAAGTTCTGAATAATAAACACCTCACATTCATAAATTTAGATTATTGTCAAATGGTCTTCTGGTGCCAGTAAAGGGGTATTGGCTAGACAGAGCAAGTAATAAAAAGATATGAATGCTGGATCCTGTTGCATGTGGGGCATAATTTAATCAGGTACAAACAGCAGGCATTTATTTGGGAAACCCACAGTTATTTACAAAGAATCTGTTAATTTAATCAAGAACTAATAAAAACAGCACTAACTGTAGTCTAATGATCTGCCTGAGCTCCTTTCTAATGTGGGTTATACACTGCTTATCTTAGAACAAGGTCTCGCTATCTTTAACCTCCTTAGAAAATTTTATACATATCCAGCTGAGAACATATCAGAACATAGCTTCCTCAAAAATGCACTGACACTGACTGTTTCTTCCCTGCCTCATTCACTAGTATCATTTTAACTTGGCCTATTACACAAATATGGGTACGGTTAAATCACTTGTTTTTAATGTCAGTTCACCACTGATACGTCTCAAACATTAATCAGCCAAGATAAAAGTAGGTTACATGAAAAACACCAGCCAGTGCACGGCTCCACGCTTATGCTCTCCATGTTCTGTCCGATATTGGCTAATCTAAATTATGAACACACAGAGAGCAGTAATGAACATGCCAAGTCGAACTCAAGTTCCAAACAGAAATTCATCAAACACACTTGCTACTCTGTCTGGATGAAAGTATTACTTTGAGAAGTGGAGCGGGCATATCGCAACGCTAAGCAATCATAATCCGCACTACACTTGCAAGAGGTTTCATCACCAGCATTCCCTCCCTATTGCAAAAAAAGGGGGAAAAAAAACTATATTGATCTTTTTCTCCCTTCCTTCCAGGCATTCCCATTTCCCCGTGCAGCTTAAGCAGCACTTTTGTGGACAAATCCCACATTTGTGTTCCTTTCTGGAGGCTATTAATTGTCCTGAATAGGCGTAACTATTCCCAAGGCACAGCTGTGTTGGCCATACAGAGGTGTTGGTGGCCAGAGTGTACTCTATTCTGTGCAAAGTCTTGCCTCGTGTTTCATCAACCTCAAATATCCTCTTCCACCCTCCGCCGCCTGCCCAGTCTGAGCAACGCCACTGGGTATGAGTTGTGCACTCGGTTCACCTCTGTGGTATCCAGCCTTATTTTATCGTCGCTACCTCAATACAAGAGGCGATAAATCTCAGAGCTGATCTCCACCACTCCCTGCCTCCATCCGCACACTATTGCCAGCCCCATCGGGCTCTTATATGGGCCCTCATCTGTTCTTGTTACCTGCAGAGAAAGGCAGAGATGGGCATTACGCTTTATTGCGAAGCCGAGCTTCTGATGTAGGGCTGGCCTGTCTGCTAAACACACTTCAATGCCCTGCTCGCATGAACAGAGATGATGAAATAAGTTGGATATCTGAGCAAGAATGGGCAACTTCTATCTGTTTAGCCGTGCCTATATATGCTCAACAGTTTCCAAGGTGACTTTTCAAATTGCACAGAGATTCTCCATGGATAATTCATTACCTGCCCTCCATAAGCGTGCACTCTAATAGGCAGCAAATTTCATCATGTCACACACAGGGAAACAAGAGCATCTGCCAGCCCAAAATAAAAGAAATTGAGCGTTATACCGCATTAAATAATATCACAAGCAAGCTGGTACTCCATAGCATACTATTCAATAACAAAAATATAAAGCTACACAGCATGCCACACACACACACACACACACACACACACCAAAATATTTTTGCCCACACAGACATTTTTATCTCAAATTCTACCTGCATTAGGTGTTGTTTTTAACTTCCCATATATCCCATAATTACACATGACCCAATTTAAACAGCCACTCATTGCAGGACTCCATTATAACAACACAGGCATAAGATATTGCTTATCATGCATTTTTTAAATGGATTTGACATCGCAGTTGACATCTAAGCACTTAGTCTAAATGTACTCACACCCTGGTTTGTTGATGTAGCATGACAGCACTGCAATAAAATGCACATTCTCAGCTGAATGTAGATGAGGCTATTGATAAATGCATGATGGTCATCACTTGATGCTCATGGCTTGATGACTGACTTGCACGACAGATCAGCACCATTTCGATCCATCTCCTTATTAACGGCGGCGTGGTGATAAACATCGACCCTTATCCACCGAGCAGACCTTTGTCCGGTGGTGCCATATTTCGGGGTGGATTCTGAGGAACGTCTAAATACATCATTGTGATGATTCAGCACGATATAAAAAAAATACCGCTGGTTGTTTGTTGGGTATGATAATAAAACAAATAACTGCCTGGCTGTGATATTAAAGCCAAGGACGGCGGGTTTGATTTGGCACTGCCATTGTTACAGTTTAACCACCGGTTAAATGAATTGTCACTTCAGGTGAACCAATTCAATCCGAAGCGATGCTTTGCATTCCCTTAAAGATTAAATCCATGCATGCATTTTTAATATAAAAAAAAAGCTGCACAAAAGCACAACACACTGCCCAGATTCCAAAATCACATTCATGTTTGACAGAAATGTCATGAGGGGAAAATATTGGAAACCAACCTGATCTCGCTAAACCGCTGCCTCGGCTCGCTCTTGCTCCTCTCCACAACGAGGTGATGAAGCAGCAGGTTTAAACAGCAAGAAGCGCATGAGTTGATAAACCAGCAAGAAGCGCTGTGATGTGATACAGAGGCACACGCGACGCCTTGGCAAACTGTTTCTCACAAAAGCAGCCTAGTTACACAGTTTTGACATTCCTCGACTCTTGTCTCCAACCTCTCAGCGCCCTGCTTGTGAAAGTGGCAAACAACTCCCCGCCTACAAAACAAGCAGGCGAGGAAATCCCCGTGCTCAGTCTTTCCTACTATAACTGAAGCAACACGGCACCACACGCCATTCCTCCACCGGGGATATCACCATTTAGGCGCCAAACAGCTGGCCTGTACGCTACATCAAACCCCAAATCTGAATGACATGTTTTATTTGCGGCTCATGAGTGTGTACAAAAGCTTAGCTGCCATCTCAGCATAGTAGGAACCTGACCGTTGTCAGCTCCCAACGGGTACACGAGCATTTCCGGTATGCGCTTTCAAAATAAAACCAAACACTTCAAAGAAGGTGCGTTTAACACCAGGAGTGATGCGGATACTCTTAGTTTGAAAACACATCCTGGTATAAACTGAGCCGACTTGACAAAGATAGATGTAAGAAGCTAGGTATGCTAGCCCATGAAGCTAGCCGCGGCCAGCTTGTCAGCGGCGAGGCGAAGGCATGCACACTCAGCATAACAACACCGACTCTGTTTGGGTTTACAGACCTACCTGGCTTGAAAATGACGCCCTCTGAAGTCGGTGCCGTCAAGGTCCTCTTTCTACACCGACAAGACGGTGACCGGACATGAGAGGCACGGTTAAATGTCGGTTTAACTGACAGAAGCGACAGCGCTTCCAAATGCCAGCTCGTGCTCTCCTTGTTGATTCCTTTCTCTTGTATCGAAGCCAGACGTCATCGTGTTTGGTCACGTGCCTTCATTCATGAAGGATCTTCTTTCCTCACAAGGAGAAAACATTTTAACCAAATATATACCACCTATTGTTAAACCGTGGCTGCTGAGAACTGCTAGGTGGCTGGGAAACAGCAGTGAATCTAACACCTGCCAATTCACAGAATAAACAACACTCAAACAATTTTTTTTTTTTAATAATAACACAAGGTTTTGATAACATCCTCAGTTTCCTTGCATCAGAAAATATTGCATTCAGCTCATTTTGTTTGAGAACACTTTAAAGTACAATTTTTAAAATGATGTTGAGATTACACAAATACAACTACAAACATAACTGTAACACCATTTAAAAACGTACAGCAGAGCTCACTGCTTCACCGCATACCACTGAATTGCATTGTTATTTAGTCAACCTAACTTCCCCAATCAGAAAGACTGACTGCAATAAGATTTATAACTCTGTATCAAACACAGGTATTGGCATTATTACTCTAGTCTTATCTAGCCTGAGAAAGTAAAGGCATTTCATTACAAGAAGAAATATGGCTCGTGCCGTTTTTACAGCATCATCCAACATTTAGCTTATTTTAAAATCTAGGAATAAATCCACTTTTGTTCTAAAAATCACCTGCCAGTAGTGGTTTATTCACAGCATATCCTGCCTCCTCACTGATGTGACATACCATAAAACTTCAATTAAATGCCCAGTCCCTTTTACTGGCCTGGACAAATAAAGGCCACCTCAAATTATGTGTCCATTCCTCGATTACCCTGCAAGTTATTCATATTCCTCTAGTCCATAAGGGTCCTCAGATCATAAGAATCTGAAGTGTTTTTCTTAAAAAATTAAGCCAAGTTACCAGTATTGTTTTAACAGGATAAAGTGGTGTTGTGTCGGTTGCCGTAATCCTCGAGTGCTGTCACTCTCTCTCTGTCTGATGTGCTGTCTATCAGAGCTGTTTTAAAAAAAATGATTCATAATTGATATATTGTCTGAAGCCTAATTTTTAAACAAGTAATATTCATACTGGTTTATATAAACAATTTTATTGTATTTCCCAATTTTTGCAGAGCAACCGTTTTGTCTGAAAGGAATTAACGCCTGTCCCATATATAGGCCTGTTGATTTCAGTGATTTAAGCCAATAATAAATAAGCAGGCTATTAACTGAAGTTTTACGGTATATTAAAATGTGCTGTTTCAAAGCCTGACAAAAAAAAAAGATCACTTCTTCTTGGTCCTCTGGTTGCTGTTACTGAACAAACTGATCCCATGAGATCTGACTCCGACTGCCTCTGGAGTCACTCCTGGCTGCTGCAGCACTTTGTCCAGAGTTGTCTTCTTTATGGCAGCTGGGGAGATTTTCTCTTGGTCGGCCAAAAACTGAAGCTCCCTTTTTAGAGAAGGGGCGGGAACACAGAGGCATTTACAACATAGTATGCAACATACATATTCAGCACAGCACAGTATCTGGGTATAATATCAATCCTATCACTAGGTAACTTACAACCAGAGGACAAACTCTCATTGTAACATTATTTGCATATAGCTCCATCTACTGTCTGAAATATAAACTTGTAAAGAAATATATCACCCTTTGGCCATTTAAATAGAACAATTAACTTAAAAGCATTTCTTGTGTGACCCTGTGACAGGAAATATGATTTGTTAGTTTGTTTGTCTGACACTTTTGTTGTCAACCTACCTGGTCCTAACGCAAGAGGCCTCTACAGCATTGATGAGGAGGCTGCGGAAGCCCCCGCTCTCCATGACGTGCAGGGCGTGGATAGTGGCGCCCCCTGGTGAACACACATTGTCCTTGAGCTGGCCAGGGTGCTGCTCTGAATCTAGCAGCATTCGAGCAGCCCCCTTGAAAGAAACACACAGGGAGATGCACGTTAGACAAACACAGTATTGATTATGTCACGTTGAACCTGTATTTTTTAAAAAGATGCTGTACATTCAGACTGTGTAGAGAAAAATCAAGACAGACTGCAGCCAACAACAGGCACAACTGTATCTGGATTTATAGATTTTACAGGGAAAATGCAAATTTAAATGTTTATTAGAACAAATGAAGAATGTTATGGCCATAGCTAAGGCAAATAAGGCTTGTATAACATAAATTTGTTTAAATATAACAGGTAATACCAGCAGAGCTTGGGCTCCAAGGCGTACAGCCAATCTCCTGGGCAGGCCCATTTTAACTCCACCATCAGCAAGAGCATCTACAGCTGTGAACGCCTGCAAAACCACAATCATAATTGTTAACATAATGAAACAAGGGAGAACAACCACATGACTGATTTATCACAATTGCTACAGGTAATGCAACATTTTAAAACATGCTGGACATGATATAAATGACTCACGTAAGCAGGACCACTGCCGCTGAGGCCTGTGACAGCATCAATCAGGTCCTCTTCCACCTCAGTGCAGTATCCCACACTGGCCATCAGCTGCTCCAGAAGCTTTCCATCCTCCACTTGTGCATGGGTGCCCGTGGCGTACACAGTTGCCCCCTCCCGCACCACCACTGGAGTATTTGTCATTGCACGCATTACCTTTGGATCAGGACGATACTGCTGCAGCTTCTGTAACAGATAGCAATGTAGTTAATTTACAGTTACTCAGTCCACAAGTCTAGAATAGTTGACATTTCATTTGCTTTGAGATAAGATATCTTAGGCTGCATTAAATGGACAGGGGTGTCTCAAGTTCAGGCAGCTAACCAATGTCATGTTACAACATGTGACGGTTGTGCCCGAGGGTTTGCAATGTGTGAGCCCAGAAATACAGTGAGAACCTCAAGTTAAAATAAACAGTGAAGCCAGTATTTCACAAGCATTAGCCAACATCTGGATAAAAACATGATTAATACCATGTCTTACAAAATTACATATCATCTGGCATAGATAGACAGATAGATAGATAGATAGATAGATAGACAGATAGATAGATAGATAGATAGATAATAGTCCCAAGGGAAACTGAGGCACCCAGTGGCTTTTTACACAATGCATACAAAAACACAGATACACAAAGGGACAGAGAATATATGCAGAAAAATTAAACAAAAGAATAAAAAATACACAGCAGTGAAATGATAGTCTAGTACTAGAGCTACCACAGAGAGCTGTTACTACAGTACATAACAGCAAATTGAAGATAAATACGCGCACAGATACCAATTCAAATACAGATTGTGCATAAGGCTAACATAGCCAGTGATTTGCGGTACACTTCGCTTTTTTAAAAAATGTGATAATCACAAAATTATTTTTCTGGCCTTACAGGCAGCTTTAAAGCAAAACTGACTTTCATTTAGGTTAAACACTGTACATGCAGTAACGCCAATACTCCCAGATTATGTATTATGACTTAGTATTAAGTGAAAAATGTGTATTTGATTTTGTCATATTGACCAGGTGTGCTATTATCAACCTGTGTTCAGTTAGTAACATGGGAATACAGATAACTATGACTTGCCTTCTCTATAGAGCTGATGGTGACACCCGCAGCACAGGACACAATAAGGTGACGATCTTCGATGTCTGGTCCAACCTCATCCAGTACAAAAGGGATGATGTGTGGCTTCACAGCCAAAAAGAGAACATCACTTTTGCTCACTGTCTCTTTGTTGCTGGTGGTGAAATTGACACCCAGTTTCTGTACAAGAGGCACAAAAGACATCTTTTAGTACTTTGGTGGACAGAGGTAAGCTTATACTATAAATAGGAACTCATAACATGCAAGCAAAGTATTTCTTTATCCCTTGAAAACCCCACAAACATATTCAGAATTTAACAGAATCACCGGTGGAGTGCAATATTGATCCCCATTTGTCTACCCACCCGCAGTCCCTGCACTGTGGGGAGATCTGTGTCTGGGGAACTGGCTGTGATTCTGTGGGTGGCAATCACGCCTTGAAGGGGACAAAATGTCCAGAAGTCATTTCAGTGTCTGATTGCAATCAACATACATCAACAACACAAGTCAGATTTGAATAATAGTCCTAAAAACATTTGAAAGTGTGATTCAAAACTCACCTGCAGCTGTGAAGCCTCTCACCAGAGCGTGGGCCAGCTGGCCTGCTCCTATGAAACCCACACTCATCCTACCTGTGTGTGTGTGTGTGTGTGTGTGTGTGTGTGTGTGTGGGGACAGAGTTGAAAACTTTAACAGTGATTAATCCATTTCATTTCAACACAAACTAATCATTTTCTACGTTTAACAACTCATGTGCAGCGTGTAGCCTCTTTACATCTCTGGGTATGTTGTCCTTTAAGTTAGTTAGTAGTAAACAAACTCTTACTTCCTTATGAAGCAAAGTGAACGACATTCGTTAACACACAGTGGGGGCAGCCATGTTGTTGTACAGTAAACACATTCGTTCAGAAAACACTTACGGATAAACTGAAGAGCTCCTAAGTTGACCGACTGACCGACCGAAACAGCAACCGCCTAACCGAAACACCTGAAATTACGACATGTCAACGTGGCCAGAGCGGCTGTCTAGCGTTCTACTGTACCTGCGGAGATACACTTAACTGACGAGCGACAGAGCCAATCAGCGTACAAGTTTGGTCAATACGTCACAAGTTCGACCAATCACAGTAGTGCTAGCATAACTTTGGGGCGGGGTCTTTAAAGCCGGAAAGCCAGTTGCATCAGGTTGTGCTCTGGGGGAGAAAAGTTGTTGGTGGAGGCTATTTACTGGGAAGGGAGACACACAAATTAGCTTAACCCAGAAAGACAATCTGTAGCCCAATTACCAGCCTGGAGTAAGTAATACATTTTGGGTATTTATCTTGAGTAACTGCGCAGCTACATGTCATAGCCTTTTCGTTTATGTTGTGCATTTATGCCATAACAACATAATTAATTTACTGTAAAATTTAAAAAATATTTGGACATGAGTTTAGCATATGCAGAATGATGATGCACAAACCAACACACTGTTGGTGGAGTAGCTAACTGTGTTGTAATTAGAACAAAAATGAAAATTAGTTAGTGGCAGTTTATTTCAAACATGTAAGTAGCAAATAAACAAAATAGTCATACATTTTCTAAAGGAAGCTTCAAAACTGTAAACAACATACTGATTTGATTAGATGTCCAAAAGGAGTGGGAGGAAGTACAAACTTATTTATTCCCACCCCTTCTCCATGTATTAATAATAGTCAATTATGTAGCTCCCCATCATTAGAAAGCTGTACAATAATTCATTCTCCTAGACCTATGATCATATATTAAATTAATCACCAATAATATTTGGCTTATAGCATGATATGAATAATTACAAAAATATAAACACACACACACACACACCTATATATAATCTCATCTTTATATGCTTATCCAACCATGACAGATATCTTTTGCTTTGTCAAACTATATGTATACACATGTACATGCACCCAAACTTTGCACATATACACAAAATTTATATTTATTATATAAATTATTAATATTACAAAGACAAATAAAACTTCAGGTAGCCTACTAGAATACATAATATGATTAATTGCTTTTTCGGTCCACTAGATACATTTTACTGAAGAAAAAAAAAAAGTTTTCTTTAGGGGACATAATTCATAATTGACAAAAGGTAATAAATTTCAGTATATCACAATATATTTTATCCAAACAATCAGCATGTTGCAACATATTTAAATCGCAATAATATTGTATCATGATAATATCCTATTGTGGATCCTCTGGTGATTCCCACACCCTATTGACTACAAGTAGCTTAGAAAATGTACATAATATTTGGAGGCAGGATGCTCTTGCGGGTTTCTTGCTCCGAAGGTCTAACTTTTCATTTTTTTTAAAGGAAAAAAATATTTTTTTTTATTAGAAACCAATTGAATGACCCTCCAAACTGATCCCCCATCATGATATTTATATCAAAGCTTGTTATGTATATCTTAACATGAAACATGGATCACAATTATCCATTGATCAAAAAAAAAGCAATCAGTTTCCCCCTGAAATGGTTGTTGTGGAATAAATCTTAAAAATGCAAGAATCCAAATTAATTGTCACAATTCACCAGAGCAAAGCCATTAAATGCATGTGTTAATAGTAGATTTAGTGCCATCTGTTGGTTAGGAGAGGGGTTAGGGGAGGGAGATCTTTGCCCATCTTACCCTGCACTTTAAGAGGCAGAGTAGGACCATCCAGCACAACTTCAACTTTTTTCAAGATGCATGGAGAATTGAAGACAGTCTTAAGAGGTAAAACTCCCATTACACTTGTAGCATTAGCTATAGAACAACTTTATCATTAGACAGACATATTTCAGCTTATGGCCTTCATCAGGGTCATCGGGGTGGGTTTGAAGCAGAGATTGTTTTAAAGCAATGCACTTGACACTGATAAGTTAGTGGCTAAAGATTTCACCAGTTTGGTTTGGCGGCTCAGGAATCCAACAAACATGCTTTTCAGGAAACTGTTTTCTGACACTGTCGAGATAACATGTAATTTAATAGATTTATAAATGACTCTGGTGCACTATCAAATATTAAAATGTTAATTTGATTTAATCAGGCCATGAATCAAATGCACTTTAGCAATCAACATAACTGTACCAATTTCAATTTTGATTTGAACCCTAGCCAATAAACAAACCAGATTTATGATGTCAAAGTGTGTAATAGAGGAGTCTTCGGTCTTCTGAAAGTGGAGAGTAAAAGTTCACATATCAATTAAGACCTAACATTACTTCATACAAAGTAAAGGGTACAGGATACTATCAAATATTGAAATGTTTATTTGATTTAATCAGGCTATGAATCAAATGTACTTTAACAATCAACATAACTGTAGATCAATTTCAATTTTGATTTGATCCTTAGCCAATAAACAAATGATTTATTTCAATGTGTGATAGAGCAGTCTTCTGTCTTCTGAAAGTGGCAAGTTAAAGGTTCACATATCAATTAAGACCTCACGTTAGTTCATGCAGTAAAGGGTAAAAATATTTTTAAAAAAAAGACAGACAAAACATCCTGTTCGATATTTTATTGAACATGGAACATATCAGAAATATAGCAAAAGGAGAGTTATTACACTACATGATTGTGTTTATCCCAAGTAAAGTGAAAAATTAATACTTTTGTCAAAATTTCGCCTTCAAAAATGAATGTATCAGATACATTTAACATTCAATGGATGTCAGAAAAGCCTAATGAACTTCAACTTTTTGCACATATGAGGACAAAATGTGGAAAAAATGCAACAAAATGGTTAAACTGAAACCAAAAGCTATGTTCAGTGCAAACTGTAAACCTAACATTAGCTATTCATCTCTATGAGCTGTATGTTTACATACATTTTAATACATATATTAATACATAAATAAATTGTTCAGCCACTGTAATCTGACTGACATAACACTGCTCTGATGTTCTAAACATTATCCCACACTCCCATAGGTACATCCTGTGTGCAAACACCAAAGGAACCAGACGCAGAGGGATGTGTTAGGTGCTGAGATGGACATACTTCCCAGGGTCCTTTGTGAACAAAGTTGCTGAGATCAGCTCATCGGCGCACCCGGCAGTCTCTCCCTGGTAGGTCACCGCAGAACTGGGAAAAGGCCTCTAAGTTTATAGCATAGGGTAATACTGTCAGTTTTGCTGCCTACAGGCTCAATTCTAGATGAATACTGATAATAAAAAATGTCACACATAAATACGACACCATGAATCTATGGATCCAAGGAAATGAGTCCTTCACAGAGACCTGACTGTGGAGAGTATGATGGATGAGGCCTCAAACTTTCTTTATTTGTCTCTGAGGCTAAGAAGTCTTGAGGGGGGAAAGTTTCTCAGGCAGCAGAGCTGGAGACAAAGCGAATCCTCTGGGAGTAAACAAGGTCAACAAAATACAGGATCACGTTGACGTTGGTGAACACCGCCACCACCAGCTTACTATCCCAGGGACATTCTCCACGTGGGCAGTCCTCAGGACGAGTAGTGGTGCCGTACTTCCTGTCAAAGCTGAATATGGGCCAGATCAGTGCAGTACTGAGGTAGAGGATCAGGGCGAAGAAGGTGTAGACAACCACGAACCGATCAAAGGGGAACCGCAGGGCAGAGGTCCTCCCAGAAACTGTCAGTATGATCACTATAACGGTGACGGAGAAGCACAGGCTGTACACCACTACACAGTACTGGGTGGCGATGTAGAGGTTGTACTCGCTGTCGTGGGCCAGGGCCCCGAAAATGATGCAGGCCGCAAAAGCCTGGACCACCTTGAGTAGACCGGACACAGTGGCCATGTAACCCACCACAGCTCCTGGCTTGGCTCGAGTCAGAATCACCTCAGCACCGTAGGGGAAGCAGCAGACGCTGGAGCAGACAGTGACAACAATGCGGTAGATTTGGACTTCACAGCTCTCATCAGGGCACTCTGTTTGGAGGAAGTAAACAGGGTAGACCACGGAGGCGGTGATGTACATGAGCGTTGCCAGCATGGCAAACGCCACAGTGAAGTTATCCCAGGAAATGGGCATGCATGCGTGGAGGCGTGTGATGTCCAAGGTGAACACAACCAGTGTGACGGCGAAGCAGAAGCACCACACAAACATGCAAAAGGTCCCATAGTCTGCGCTGTAGCCCGCACTGTGGGATACAAGGGCAATTATGGTGCAACCGAGTAGCAGCTGGCAAATTCGGGCTGCACCCAAAGGTGACAGCACAGCTTTTTTGTTGAGGTAGTGTCCGCCATGAGGATCCATGGTGTGTGTTGTCTCCCAGTAGCAGCTGTTTTTCTTGGTTTCTTGATGTCCTGTTCTCTGTCTTGGTGTCCTTGAGGCCCACTTTTTTTTGTCACAGACCTCACCCTTTCCTTTGGTTGCCTTTTATAGATGGTCCTTAATTACAAATGTCTGTAATTCTTCCCTGAGCTTGCTTTGTAATTACCGTGGTGGGCCTTAGATCCAGTCACATTTATACGCTGTTATGTAGACGTCTGTACAGTAGCTTGTAGTCGTAAAGGATGGGCCTTGAATGAGATATCTTTTTGATTTTTGTTGTTTTAAAGTAATGTCTCTACTTGGCTGCAGAGGTCTATGAAGTAAGCATACAGATCATAATTTCTGTAAATCATAAAACACTGGTTTCAGTCTTTCATAGTGTTTTAAAATGTTCTAGAGATTAGGAATTTGATCCTGGTCTTACTCAAAGCCGTAGTGTATGTCCTCGGAAATCTTAGGTTTCGCCCGCGTGCTCTCTTCAGTCACCAAGTTGTCCAGTGTATCGAAAGTTCAAAGTGAAGTAAGGTCCTCTATAAGCCGTATCCAGAGATCAATCTTCCAACAATAGCCCCAAGTGCCGAGCAGGTGGACTAGTTTGTTGTCCTGTCAGTCAAGTTCCATTACTCAGTGACTCAGTCCTTGTAATCTCTCCACTGTAGGCCCTTACAGCCCGTCAGAATCACTCAAACTGTTGGCTCTCTTTGTCTAGCTGTTTCTACCTCCTTTTGCCTTTTGGATTTGGTCTCCCACTCTTTCTCGCTCACACAAACACACACACCCTCTCCCTCCAGTGTGCACTCGGCAGATTGCAAGGGGCGGTTGTTTAAATGAAAGTTTGCACCGAGCCCAGGGTTACAGGCCTCGCCAGCTCTAAAAATAGGGGTTCTATATTCCACAGAGGGGTGGGAGGCTGCATGTGGCAGTCAGGATGGGAGTCGTATTTCTAGGGAGCACCCAGAGAGGCTGAGTCAGAGCACCCTTGGTATGAAACTGGCATTTATATGCCGTGTAATGACAGGGAGGGAGGCTAAGACTCCCATTAGAGGCAGAAATTACATACAGGTCCAGAGAGATGATTATGCACAAGTGATGGCAGATTTGAGCGATGCTTGTAAGGCTTGTAAGAGGGAAGTGGGAATAATTAGTAGTTGCTTAAAATACTTTAACCTGTGATATTAGTATGCTGTGATTTTTGAGTTACAGTGAGCAAGGTGAACATATTCATTTTTTACAGCCTGTGAAGTGTGGTATATTTCAGCAAGATTATTTTCCACTGATTTGCCGGAGGTGAGTATGGTGGGATTCAGACTGAATGAGGAGAGGTAACGGTTTAAATGATGAAACTGATGAGGATATGGACTCTGCATTTTAATGGGATTGGATAACAAAAAAGACTTTCCTGTGTGTCCTGTTTTATGTGGCCTGCCCCAAACTGCAAAATCCACCAATACGCCCCCTGTGGGTAGTGCTTTTGCCTCTTCCTATCATTTTAAGGGCCTATGGGAAAAGAAATTCATGCGTAACCCACTCCATCGCTTTATGGCAAACATACGCTGATGATATTGTCATCTTATTAAGAGGTTGGAGGGCTGACCGATTTTTAAAATATACATTCTAATACTATCTTTCTTTCACTAGAAAACCATGAAACCTTGATTTGCTTCATAGACTTAACTCTATATAAGGGAAGCAACAAGACTACAATTTATCGCAAACCCTTAAGCAGAAATTAACTTCTAAATAGGGCCTCTAAATTGACCCAAATAACCAAGTACCAAAAAGTATCAAAACTTCTCCAGTAAAGTGACACCTTCAATCATATTTGTACCCAGATCTAGAAAAAAAAGACTCTGTAAGGTTGTGTCCGTTGCCAGTCACCGCAAGTGTTCGTCTATTTAAAGGGGAACGCCACCTAAATTAAGAATTCCAACATGTTATTTCTATGGCCTAGGAAAGTTCAGTCAATATTTGTGAACATGAGCTACTCTCTCTCGAAGCCAGAAACCACAGAAGTGATGTAATCAAGTATAAAGTCTGGAGCTGCTCCACAGACAATGAATGGGAGCCTGATTTTATGAACCCACAACTTTCATGTTTTTTTTTTTTATACCCAAATTAGTTTTATTCTATTCTAGTGAGCTCAGTCCTGAAACCGAAAATGTGCTCATGCTATAACATTCCCCTCTGTGCTCGAAGCGTCATGTTTAGTATACTTTCATCATACACTGGGTGCGGTTACATGATGGCTTCTCATTCGGAATGAAATAAATCTGAATGAAATCATTCAGATTTAAGTTGTTTCCAGGTAGTTTACATGGGAAATATTCATTCCGAATGAGGGTTTACACGGGAGATCAGTTTAATCGCCTTTATTCGGGTCCGCGCAAGGTTCAGGGCAGGGAAGGTTTCTCATCGGATAGGGGGCGGGGCGGATGTTGCATGTTTACGCTTACCGGAAGAAAACACTGTAGTCCTCGCTCCGGATAACAAGATGCTTGACGACGCCGTTCTTAGTGCCTTTTTCAGGCTTCTCTTGCTTATATTCTTGAAGCAGCAGTACGACAACAACCTTGTTCTGCTAATGCTTCGTCTGTTGAGGAGGAGAAGGGAGGTAGAAGGTCAAAGAAGGGAGATAGAAGACCGTGCTTTGGCGTATGGAAACCGGTGAGTGCAACGAGTCCGACTGCTCTATCTCAGCCCGTTGCTATGCGCGCTATATACGTCATCGCGCCAGAAGGGCAAGGAAACGAGCATGTGTAGAAAGACCGGAATGAACTTAAAGAGGAATGAGTGTATACATGCACACAAAATTCTTTCATTCAGAATGACAAACGGAATAAACCACCCCCTTTAATCGGATTTAATTTTCAATCAGAATGACCGTTTACATGACCACTTTTAATCGGAATGGCCTTTCATTCCGAATGAAAGTGGAATTAAACTGTCCATGTAAACGCACTCACTGTCTGTGGAACAGCTCCAGACTTTATACTCTATGACATCGCAAATGTAAGGTTTAGCACTCTAATTTTTGGATTCAGGAGAGAGTTGTTCATTTTTACTAATATTTCTGGACTGTTTTTGACCATAGAGATAAAATGTATGAATCTTTAAAGTGGGTGAAGTTCCCCTTCAGTGTGACATTTGATAAGGCCACTATCGCAGCAGCTTCAGCCCAGGTTGGTGTCAAGTATTAAGTATAAAAAAAGGTATCAAATGGAGTACTCTCTTGATATCGGTATCACTTTAACAGTACTGTTGGTACTGGTACCATAATGCTTTTAAATGATTCCCAGCCCTGCATCTAAAAGCTAAGAGTAATCACCCAAATCAGCCCATCTGTCATTAAAGTCCTGGGGAATAAAAAATAATTTCACCGTCGCCTAGCAGTGGTGACATTATCAACTCACTGCTCTGCAGAGGAGGCCTCAATGAAGAACTGAATTGTCATGATTTAATTTATTACACTTCCGTCTTTGTTACTTTAAGATAAATCTGTGTTCTTTTGTTTCTGACGTGACTATAGAAGTGTAGCACTTGGACATTGGCTATGGACTAAGGCTAAGACCGCAAGTCAGTCAGTGAGCTGCTCCAGTCCCCCCTTTTTTCCCTCACAAATTTACTTTACAGCATCATGTTTGGCACATTAAAGTCACCCTAACTATGAATGTGGCAGACGTAGATCTGCAAACAAAATCAGACGTAAGTGTGAGTGTGGGAGGATGGCTGTAGCTCAGCAAACAGCACAGGTGGTGCTCTCATCGAAGGGGTTAATAGCTTGATCTCTGGCTCCTCCTGACCACATGTCGAAATGTCCTTGAGCAGGAAACTGAACCCCAATTGCTCATGAGGGTTAGGCCGGTGCCTTCGACGTGTGAGTGTATGTGTGAATAGGCGATTGAATGTCAAATTTGAAAGCAATGTCAAAACAGACCAGCCGTAGCCAGTATAAGACCTTTTATGTTAGAACATGTAGTGTAGCCTGGTTATTTTAAGTCTGAGTTTATCAGCTCATCAGGTCATTTTTTATTACTTATGTGCCATTTTCAATAAAATAAATACGCCACATTTCTCACTTTCGCTTCACCTACTCTGAAATATTTTCCTGTTTTTGTAAATTGACCACATTTCTTGAGATTTCACGAAGGCTCTTCAAAAATAAGGGCTTGAAAACCCTTTGAATTTCAGTGTGTGTACACTGACCCTCATATCTATTATCAGATATGTCAGAATGGTGACAAACTGTTGAGAGCCCGAGGGAGCTGTTGACCTTTCCTCCTGCGAAAGGTTTTTGTGCCGTGAATGTAAAATGGGAATGAGAATTGTGCAAATACCACTGATACCTTTTCTATCACTGCCATTAATAACAATAATAACAACAAGACTGCGCAGCAATATTCACCTTGTAGTATATGTAATGTGTCTTTTCTTTCAGGTCTGATACAAAGACATGCAATCAACACAAAGAGAAAAAACAGCAATGTATTTACAATTTACAAAGAATCACTTCTCTGTGAAAATAGCACTTATAAATATGATTTACATAACAAAATAAATATGTAAATTACCAATGTAGCTTGAGTTTTTTTTTTCTTCTGTTAAAAAATATGTTACAGAATAAAATTACAATTAGTAATACCTTTTCCTTCTCAGGTGTGATGTGAAATAGAGGTCCTTTAAAAACATCATTTATAAAGACATCATTACATACAACATTGTCATTATATTAAAAAGTGATCTCTATTATGAAATATAAGAAGGGAGTTACAATAGTGAACACTTGAAAGAACCTATACAAATACTCAAAAAAATATACAATACACGATATTTGTCTCCCTTTAAATGTTCATTGCATTGATCCGAGGATTGCTGAACTACTGACCTAGAATGAGTGTGTGCCCGATGTTTCGGGTTTGAACAGTCCTCTTGTGATGATGCGGCCCGTGACAAAGAGGTATAGACTAGATGTAATGGCACTGTGGTGTGTGTATAGCTACTCAAAGACCATTAAAGTATTTTTTCGGTCCGCTTTAGCACCACAATCAGCTTGAGGAAACGACTAAACCAGCCATCGTGGCATCTTTACAGCTATCTAAACTGAAAATACGCCACTTAGATGTCAACACTGTCAGGTATGGGTTACTGTAATCTTTTCTCTTAACCCATGATAATCACTACAATATCCGTTTTCTGAGCATTGTCTGTCTTTTGTCATTTTCACTATTTTTTTTTTTTTGGCTACTTTTATTAGCAAGGAATATTGTCCATTTGTGGCTTTATTTCCAGTCGCCTAACTAAGGCTCTGTTTACACCTGGTATTAACATGCGTCTTTGTAGATTGGATCACAAGTGGACAGCTCTAAAAACAGTTTTGAATGCTCCCATCGCGTCCTTAGACCACATTCGGAGGGGGTCTGGTCTGCATATGGCCATGTGCTTTCAGCAGTATACACAAATGTGTCCCGGGCCACATTACGGACCGCCTACTCAGCTCTCGTCCTGGCTTATCTGACTCCCCTCCAGATATTACCTGTCGGTTGCTGCTCCCCTGGAGCCACTGTCCTTCTGACGAGTGGTCAGTTCAATGTCTACCTGTTTAGCACAGGAAATGACCAAACCAGGCATCGTGGCCTCTTTACAGCTATCTAATCTGAAAATACGGCATTTAGGTTACTATAATCTTTTCTCTAAACCCATGATAATCAATCATCAATAATCAATAATATCCTTTTTCTTAGCAGTTTGTCTTTTGTCATTTTCACTATATCTTTTTGGCAACTTTTATTGGCCTAACTAAGGCCCTGTTTACACCTGGTATTAACATGCGTCTTGGTAGATCAGATCTCATGTGGAAAGCTCTAAGTACAATTTTGAATATGCCACCTGCGTCCACAGACTACATTCAGAGGTGGTCTGGACATACTGTATGATTTTAGCAGTGTACGCCAATGTGTCCTGAGCCACATTTAGGACCACCTACTCAACTCTCGTCCTTGCTTATCTGACTCCCCTCTGGAGCCACTGTCCTTCTGACGAGTGGTCAGTTCAACATCTGCCTGGTTAGCACAAGCTAACACAGCTGTTAAATGCTCCCATTCAATTTAAAGTGACATTGGAAACAGATCAACTCTGCTGTTAAACCCTTATTTTTCCCAATTTCTCGCCAGCTGTCCCCGGCACAGAGCTCACACTCCTGCAGCAGTTGTCTCTGAGAGGCAGGGGGACTGTGGGATGCACTTGTCTCATGTCTCAAGTGAGAAGGGGCAAAGCAAATCAATATACTGCACTCATCTCTACAATGAAATATGATTTTACTAATTTTAAATAAGCTGTGAGTGTGCCTATAGCAACATAGTCCTCCAACTGGTTAAAAACATTCTGTCTTTGCAAATGGAAATGATATATGTGTTCATTTGCATAAAGAGCAAGAAAGACAGATCCAATCCCAAGTGGTCACTTGAGACGCAAGTGGAGACGCATTCTAATACCAGGTGTGAACAGACAAACTGTCCACTTGTCATCAGATCACCCAAGATGCATGTTAAATCCAACCTGGTCTTATACCACAAGCTAATGAGAGGTGTTTTGGTGTCAGTTGTCTCGCTATCGTTATTGCTATTGTTTTTGAGATAAATACAAAATTTCCTGTCTGATCCAGTGCCTTTCTCACCCTATGACGTATGTCCCTGTTTCTGCCTTGATGTAGGTTTATGTATGATGAGAAACTGTAAAACATTATACCCTTATATACTCTATAGTGACTACTTAACAAAGACAGCATTCTTACGTCATTGTGGCATTTTCTTTCTTTTCTTAACAATGACTGAATATAATCTATATGGAAGACACATATAGATACATCTATATGGACACATCAATGAGCATCCTTAAAACTGGATTACATTCGTGATATTTTTTTTCTTTTACAAAGCAAAAGATAATTTAAATGGAGAGTAGCAGAGAGTTGTGCCTTGTCGTGGCGGCATGTTGCCCCCTTGTACTTGTCACCAGTTGCGAGGGAAGGGATTGTGGGAGAAATCTAAGCCCCTGTGTTTGACTGAGGCTCAGACTAAAGTAAACAGGAGGTCAAAGGGGAATCGACTATAGGTAGAATGGGTTGTGAAGGTGGAGTTGGAGGTATCAGGCATAGGAGACTGGCCGGAGAGACCAGCCAACCCTGCTCGGGCTTAGCTTGTTGATACTGTGTGTACGCGTGTCCTTTTTAGCTGCCACTGCTGAGCATGCCCAGTAGCTTGCTGGGGTCCATGCCCTGCTGCTGGGCCATCTTCTGCACGTCAAAGCCCATGTGCATGAGGAACTGAATGACGTTCATCTCTTGTCCCGTGAACTGGTCTCGGATGGTGGGACAGGTGGGGTTGCAGTGTGGCCATGGGCAGCTGTCAATCAAATGTACGGGGCAGCCTTTGGGCGGGGCCTTGTTGTTCCTGTTGTCGTTGAGGCTGCGGTCCCAGCAGTGCAGAGCTCGGGGCAAGGAGGTGCCTTTAACCTGCACGTCAATCCAGTAACTGGAATACAACACAAGAGGGCGCTGTCAGCTCACAGGAAGAAAGTCTGACACACAAAGCTGAGCGTCCCCTGGTATTAACACACTGGAAAATGGAGTTGAAATTAAATCATACTCACTTTCTGGTGATAACTTCATGTGATAGACACGCTGGAGCAAACATAGCCCTGGAAATAGAAAAAAAATCCAAATGCATAAATCTGAAACCACGCTTTAATCAATTCTCTTCCTAAAATGCAGAAACACGGCCTTACGGGACGTCTTTGAGTGTGTTCCTCAGCTCAATGCCCAGGTTTTGGATGTAGCGCCACTGGCCTTCTTGCACAGGCTGGCCTGTTAGCTGGATGTTGTCCACTGTTAACTGGGCCTCGTCAAACAGCCACTGGACAACAAACACAGGGCCTGCACAGGGAGAATGGAAGAAGATTAATATGTGGCACACAGACGTTTTAGGCTTGCACTGATATGTTGATGAAGCCCACTAACATTAGCATGTACAGAGTGAATCCCCAAACTCACTTTTTATTGATGGGAAGACTCTATATCCAAAGAAACAGTTCCACTCCTCTCCTTCATGGGTCTTCTTGCACCTCTCTGGTACCACACCTCCCCAGTACCTGATGGGGCAGGTGAAAAGGACAGATGTTAGGTTAGCCGCCACCATGCTAAAATAAGTCTATCTCACAAAACATCTCGTCTATTTAATGATCATAATCCCTGGCTCCCATACTTGATGCCTCTCTTGATGGTCTCTGTGGGGGCACAGCTGACAGCGTCCACACAATCCGTGCAGTGGTACTGCTTATTGTCCAGGAACCAGCCAGAATCGGATAGGCCTCGCACTTGTATCCCAGTGTGCCCCAGTCCCTCCAGCAGCTCTGCCACATTGTCCACGTTCAGAAGGACCCCAGTACCACCCGCACTGCATGCATAAATAGAAAATATTCTCATTAAGACATATATGGGAATATTAATAAAATGCAGAATATCTTAAATAAATAAGTCACAAGCAAAATTGTCTACCTGCTTCCTGCTAATAGCAGAACTTTTGCGTTGTCCAGACCTTTGTTCAGCAGGTCCTTCACAACCTCCTGAATAATCAGCGAGCCCATAAAGGCATAGCCACCTAAACATAACACAAAGAGAGCAGCACTGTAGAATGATACATTGCTTACAGAAGATCACACGTGACTGTTTGTTTTGATAATTCAGTGATGTCTTACTTTGCTCTGTTTTGGCTGTAGCTCCGCTCCACACATCGCTGGAGCAGTACGGGACGAACCTGCACAACCATCATGAAATTTAAATTTGCAGTCGTGATTAAAAATTGAGCTCCAATAAACACACAAACATGAGTCAACTTACACCATGTTGGCGTTCCACCAGTGAGGGTTCTCCTCAGGCAGCGGAGACAGGATCCCCGTGCCTGCAGAGACAGATCGACATGTATCATTAGCCATCCTGGCACTCCCAGACACATCCTCTTCTTCCTCATCATCATTACCACATGGATTACAGTTATTACACTGCAATGAGAGAGGGAGGCGTCTCGGTTCCTACAAAAGCGGGCGCCAGGTAGCCGCGCAACGCGGCTACATTATGACGGGGTGACAGATACATCCGATCCTTTTAATTACTGAGACATTACAGTGGGATCTGGCTACTTTTTTCACCATGTTAGGGGGTCAGGCTGTGCTACGGGCCACAGGTGGAGTAACAGTGGTGCTTATGGGAGCATAGTGAGCTATACAGACCAGCTGACCTGTTTTAGTTTGGGGCCACTTGGATGAGCTCATCAATCTCCTCATGGTCTCGTATCGGCTGTCGCAGTTCTCCTTGTTGAAGCAGTACCAGCCGCCTGGACACAGATACACACAGAAAACAAAACATGGAGAATTTATCACATAAATTGTCTACAATTATGAAAGAAGAAACATAATGAAATTACTCAAATGAATACTGACCCTCTAAGAATATCAACCACCTTCTGCTGCCTCGAGATTCTTTCAGGTAGTACCTGCAAGAGACCGAAGAATATCAAATCAGCACATCATAGCAGACACATCCGTAATGCTTGAATCTATGGGAATATGGTTTATTCAACACCGCCTGCATAACAATGTATCCAAACAACACACATTCCACAATTGTGATATGGTGCACTTTCTTCAGAAAGACGAGATAAACACTGAAAAATAATACCCTCACTGTTTCTACCACCAGTGACGGAATCCAGGCATGAAATATAAACACATACAACATCGTTGCTTTAAACTAAACAAGGACGTCTCTTCACTTTGTTGATTTCTATCTCTTAAAAGGTGACAGACAATGGCAGAAATAAAATCACGCTGACATAAATTCAGTGAGCGTACAGGAGAGAACAATGAGGTTGTGTGTACAGTCTGCACTTGGGAAACTGATATAGTGATTAAACAGGAGATAAACATCATCTTGTCCCCTATCCTGTTCGTACTGCCGATGCCAGTAGATGGTGTTCGTCATGCTTAATGCAGCAAGAGTAGGTCATGTACCATCATCGTCTCACTCTGAGGTCATCATCATCAGCTCACAACATACATGACATGGATAAAATCAAGGCTCTTGCCCATAGAAATGATATGATACGAGATACCACATTTGGCTGGCAACACACAGTTTGCCTTTTTCACCCCATGTATGTCCAAGATAATGCTCCTTAAATGCACCCGTGGTACGATAAAGGGATTTATCTGTACGTGCTCAGCTACAACTTTAAAAAGAAGCTCAGCTAGAGATGTGTGTGTGTTGTCAGCCCAGAAGAGGGCAATGCTATCAAGATTCACCCATGCTACTGGATGCACTCATGTCAGACGCATCATCAACAGGATTTTTATTTAATACTGATGCCAGAGAAAAATCAAAGAACTTTCTGGTGTGTTAAGTAGCTTTAGCCACAAAATCAAGATGCTACAAATGTGCTTCTGTGATGCTGAGAGCTTTTTTTTTTTTAATATTCAATCAGTATCCACCCGACTTTACCAATGACTAAACTCAAGGGATTGCCAAAAACACTTCAGTGACTTTAAAGAAAACAGACTTGGCTGAGGCTCTGAGCTGTTTGCTCAGACTGTGAATCACACTTTGGCTGCAGCTAATGTCTTGTACTATTATTGCGAGCCACAGTCAATGATGTAGGCTGAGGACGGTGCACTCTACTTACTACTTCCAAACAACAAAGTGAAGGCGGGCTTGGCAAGCTGAGCAAGCCAAGAGGGGAAAAAGGCGCTGCATCAACCCACTCACTCTAACAAGTGCAACTCCAGAAGATGAATCACGCGGTTCCACCTTCCCCGTCTAGTGAATGATTTTACTCATTGCATCTAACTGTGACTGTAACCGTCTTCTCTGGAAAATACTGTTTGTAGCTTATGGATTAGCATCTCAACTGACAACAGCCACAGCAGTAAATGAGACGGCCATCTGCCAGTAACTGTCCCCTGCGTCTCTAAAGAGCTTTACCGCACTAACAGACAGCTCTCTCCACCGGGCACTTTGGGGTTTTACAGGAATTAGACGGGATAGTAAATCCATAAAGAGACATGTATAGAAAAAGCCATTTCAGACATGTCTGGTCATCACTGAACTGGTCCCACATAAGTTCTTATTCACAAACATCAAAGCCTCTTGTTAAGGAACAGGCAACATCAACACTAAAGCATTTATATAATTCTGCTTTTCAATAATTTTCCTATATTACCAGTAAATTATGGGGTCATGCAAGTTAAATGTTGTTCTTTGGTTGTGTTTGTGATACAAAATATCGTGTTGACAGTTTGAGACACAGTCAGATCCACTGTCCTTTATTTGCCATGGCTTTGAAAGAAAAAATTACATATTGTACAAGCGCTTTTTATTTGATCCATGCACACCTGCTAGAAGTCAGTTTAACCTACAGTACTCAGTTTCACTCCCTGCAACCAAATGGAACATAAAAGAGAGTCTATATGACTGAGTATTGTGTATTATAAAATATAAGAGGCAGTGGATCTGTCTGATATTAATATGCTTTTAGTGCCATGGCTTATCCCGCTTTAGTAGAGAAATCATGCAGGCTTTCTTACTGCCAAATGGATTTCTGCTTAACAACAGTGTCAACATTAGATATCAATGCAAATAAATGTAGTGATGCATTGTTTATGAAAAATGATTTTACTGTAGCAAGTTATAAAAAGCAATGTGCAGAAATGTGTACACGTTTTATAGTGAGGAAAACACACTGTCAAAGGGCTGTAGAATGATAATTCAGCAGTGTGCGCACTGGGCGCAATCATCAGAGAGAGACAGGCACAGAGAGATGGGCGGGGGTCTGAAAACTTAAATCTAAACTTTCTGCAGAACAAATCCTGCATTCTAATTTGAAGCAAAGGAAATGAAGCATAGGCCATGTGGCTATCCGCAAATTTCACGCTTCGCTGACGCAAAGCAGCTGTTTATCTCATCCCGTCATTCTGTCCTAGGACATTGCTCTCTTGAAAATCCCCACATTTTTTCTTCTTTTTCATTTATGTATATATTTCTGTTTCTTGTTCAGCATTTTTAGGGATCTAAAACCAATTTGGAACCAGCCAAAATAAGGAGAAGTTGTCTTTTGCGCGCACGCTCCACTGAGAGGAGCCTTGCTGTCCCCAGGCCAGATACATGTGGGTTACTTCGGGTAGCAGGATGACCAGCAGGACGGGGTGCGCCCTGCTCAAGCAAAATAACAATTCCTGCTATAGCTCCAGGCTGCACAGCTGACCCTGCCCTGACCTGCTTGTGATTCAATCACGATTTATAACACTCTACATGTGTATTGTCACTTGGCACATACCCCGCGGGACTCCCATCATTGCAGGTGACTGATGTATTCTCCAAAAAGTTCAGCTTCATGTCGTAGTCGAGCTTCTGCGCCGAGCACGGGTAGAGGGACTGCGCAAGGTTCTTCACTTGTGTCATGAAGTTATCCATGTTCTCCTCCACGGCGGTGAAATCCAGAGGGAAGCTCTCCGTGGTGTCTCCCCGATCCGCCCGGTATGTGGGAGGAGGTGGTGAGCGGCGTGGCTGTGGGTTGCGGCCACCCCGGAACCTCCGTGCGCAAAGAGCTCCGGACTGCATCAGCACCAGCACCAGCACTGATGAAACCATTCTGATCGCTGTCATCTTATTCCGGTGTTAGATTGTCCGTTCTCCAAATGCAATACTTCGTCAGGGAAGCGCAAACTTTCACTGATGGAGCTGAGGAAGAAACGACAATTACGCACGGTTTAAAAGACGCCACAACTCTTATCATCCGCTCCCAGAAACGCTTACATTTAAGGTTAACTAAATTAAAAGTCCCTTTAGATCAATCACAGTCATACGCCGAGTTCTCTGGATATATTTTAAACTTTCGGAGTGCGCCTACAAGTGTTTGCCCATGTACCTTCACAACTCAAACGCTGCTGGACCAAGCGCACAAGCTTGAACGACAACACTCGTGCCATGCTCTTGTATTTTATTCAAACTTTCCCCCCTTGTGTGTCCGTCCAGCCAATCGCAGGAGCGGGGCAGGACTCAGGGCATGATCAAGCGTGGCAGACTAGCCTACCCCCCTTTTTAATTTATAGAGGGAAAAAAATGTCCATGCGTTGGTTCTTTTGATCCGCGATGTCTTATTTGATGTGGTGGCTTTTATTGGCCTTGAAATGCCCATTTCCCATTCCACCACAAATTTATGAAGTGAGAATACGCATCTTGTTACACACTTGCCTGAAAATCAAGTGGGGAAAAAAACAGAACACAATCAAAACTGGTGCAAAGAGTTCCAGCAATATTTGGCCAGGAAAATACAAATCAATCTCACCAGATTTTACCTGCTTAAACAAGGGAAACAAATTATTTTCATTTATATAATTCCACTTATTTTTTAAGGCAAATTAAAGCATGGCATTATTCAGAAACCTCCACCCCACAAAAAAAAACTTACTTTAAGAAGCACTTTCAGTTCTGAGTAGTTGAGTTGCTCTTGTTTTCTTAAGGTTTAGAAAAAGGGACTTGGACACTTGTTTTTTTTTTTTTTTTTTTAATCCAGACAGGGCCTCCAAAGATCAAAGCAACCATCACTCTTTCTCCCCCCCTCCTCCCTCCCACTTCAGTCTCTTCCAAACTTTCCTGGTCTACTGTATATTTTAAGTCGAGCAGAGCATCCTGATGGGAAGCCAGCTTTTTAACACAGGAATGCCTCGTTACGGTTGAGGTAGGCCTCCCTCGAACAACCTCTCATTTTAAGGACACATTTAAGTTAAAGTGTAGCCCGCAGCGATTACATAAGAATAACAGTGATTACTCATCAAGGTGACACTTCATGGTGGCTTTTGTCTGTGATTGAGCTCCTTCCTCCCATGTGAAACAGTTGTAATTCAGTTTAGTTTTAAGACACTGGGCACAGATAGTCTACCTGTACATATATAAAACCAACAAAGTTTTTACTCTACAGCAGCTTAAGGGAGTTACTCTCAACTTGTTGTCATGTCCATACAACTGTGGCTGATCAAAACACAGACTCAGGTAGCGTATTGACAGTGTATTTCAGCTTTGGCAGTAAGATTGGAGAGAGCTTAGGGGTCGTAAATTGAGACACCGAGAGTCTTTCTTCAGATCATCAGATGTAGTTTTTGTGAAAATGACACCGTCATTGTGGTCGAAGGTCGACATCAAAGAACTAGCAGCGATGAAGGCCAACTGTCGTGTTGCCTCACGTTGCCTGTGTCAATGCCAAAAAGTTGCACTTGAACACACCGCAAAGAACACAGCCAATGGCCAACCACAGCATTTTGTCCTGGGCCTGTGTGAGAGGAAACACCTCCATACCAGCAGGTGGCAGTAGTCTGTGTTTGTCATTAAAAAAGGGGAATGGAAGACTGACAAGATTTATTCAAGATGCTAGTTAGCCAATTAGCACTTTAACAACACAACCCATTGTTGAAAGAACAAATGATATTGCTGTGACTCAGTGGCTAGAAAAAATAATCTTGCCCAATATAACAAGCTTGTTTCGCTCTTTCGCAACTCGTTTCTCTTTTCGTACACAGAGCTGAACTGCCAGTCAGAGCAATTGCACCCACCGACAGGCTCCGCCATCTCCAACGCAGGTTTACCATGCTGAATCGATTTTAAAAAACCCGAAAGAAAAGCCAACAAGGGCCGCCAAGGGCCAATGGTGCGGGACAGACAGCAAAAACTATGGCGACAGATGCTCAGCAATGGCCCAACATTGAACAGCCGTCCGTCAGTTTGGTGTGTCAGGACTCTTACTCTTTGTCTGTAAAAATATTTCAAAAGATGGATTTGGAGATTTTAGAAGATGCCCGCGTTCGTCTCGAGCACAACATAACACCTAAATCTGCCTCATATCCTCTCAGGAAAAGAACCTCTCGCCCGATGCTTCATCAGTGTGCCTAAAGGGTGTCAGAGCCGTTCTGAGCCAGGTAAGATGGATATGAAGTCACCAACAGGACTGATGGTATTCATTGGGAACTTCAAACAGATGCTTGTATAGATTAAAACATGTGGTAGGGCCCAGGAGGAGAGGCTCTGTCACAGATTGAGTCTAGTCACTTTGACCCATACCTCCCTGTTTTATCACACGTCATCCCCAAAAATGTAACCCTTAAATCACTCGCAGATGGACGCTGGCCTCTGACACACACGCTACCATGAAGAGATGCCTCGGCCGGCGGTGTGTCGAAACGTCCTCTGACCCAAGAGAGTGAGCCACAGATGCTCGCGCTTAGAGTGATCTTACTGTGTAGATTCCGTCTTAAATTTAGCCGATGGTACGAGGCAGAATCACTGGTTAAGTTTGCTACTGTTGGTGCACAGTGGTTTGTTCTCTACTGTGTGCACCTTGTTTGAACTCCAAGTGCTAAGCCTTTCTGGCTTTCGCTGGAAATTCTCTCTCCCTTTTTCTTTGCCTCCCATCGTGTGTGTGGAGCAGAGACACAAATTTAACCATGCAAGTCCGAATGGATTAATCCTAGAATTAGGTCATTTGAAAATGACCCAGCTGTTCTGATGGCAGTCCCTCAGAAGTGCCCCCGTAGCCCCCACCCCGACTCCAGGCCTCCTGTGAAAGTCAAAGCCTGTCTTTCATCTCCGATCAGTTGCATGTGCCCTCACAGATCCACAGGTTTTACTGCTTAAGTCTGGGCTGGCAGCATTGATCATGTGACCGTTGCCTGCCTGGCGTTTAGACACATCATAGCTCTGTGAGCGCTCTCTCTGTCTGCGCAGCCTGCCAGTTCTGCTCACACATCCCCATCGTCCGTCTCCCCATGCCTGTTAGTTGTGATTTGCACATGCTGTTGTCGAGGGTCCATCCGTGATCATCAAATCCTGCTAGTTGGAACTGTTAGGTCAGGTTACATCAAAGAGATCAGGAGGGATCAGCCTCTTGAAAGCGACAGGCTCTGGCTCACATCATCAGAAACAGGTGGAGGTCCTCATTGGAAGAACAAAGGAGAGATCACCATCTATAAAACTTTTATATTTCATAGAAGAGTTTCTTTAAATTCCCTTAAATTGCCACCCTCTCCTATACAGAGCGCTAGCTCCAGTCAGCACCAGCATAAAACATATGATATCAGGTTAAGGATTGTGGGACTCAACCGCAGCACTAAATCCCATGAAGGTCACAACAGCAAAGCCTGAGACTTAGTGGTATTATGCCACAAAGTGTTTAAGTGTGGAAATCTGCTAAAAGCCGGGACAAAAAGGGAACTGGAAATGTATGGAATACGACTCAGGTGTTGTGAATTAGTTGGAAAGTTGTTGAAACCTTCAGAGGTTTTTGTGTATATTGTAGTAATTTCTCCTGCGGCTAACATTCCTCTGCTGGTTTCTCAAGAAAACACACCAGACTTTGACATTTTGTTTATTGCTTGTCATCTTAGGAGTAGAGTCACTGCACTGTGATCAAAAAAGAAAACAAAATATTGTGAAGATTATTCGTGCAAACATCCAGATTTTTCCCTGCATCATTTTAATGACAGCTTCATTAACGAGTTGATCTGACTGTAATGTTAGAGAGCTTTGACGTTTCAGGCTATCTACCCCTGTGCAAACACTTCAGCTTCTGTTCTGTGTCACCTTGAGGCAAACCTCCGGAAGCAGGTCCCCCTAATTTCATGTTGAAACTATTGTTTAAAACCCAAAACAAACATGTACAGAGGTTTTGGGTGTTAACACACAGTTGAGTTCCTTTCATGTGCGCCCACCACATGTTCCTGATATTACCCAGAGAATTGGTAAACAACCTTGATCCTGACTTAAGTCAAGAGGTGCCATCTAAGATGTGGATGTAAATGGGGAGTAAGAGAGAGTAAGAGAGGCAGGAGACATCTGTCGAGCAGGCTCTCATTTCGTAAGAGGAGGCCGTCTATTGGTTACAGATGATGCCCTGTTTGATAAAAATGAACTCTTTCAAGATAGGACAGCTTGCATTAGGGGTCTCTCTGGCACCGAAGGGCAATCAAATAGTTCAGCTGACAGGTCAGCTGTTTGTTGTTGATCTTTCATCTGAATGATGGTCACAAAATAGCTGCTGTTGCCTGTAAACAGTTATGTCACGTCATTCACACTAAGCAAGATGGATGTTTGTGTGTGTCAGGATGGGGGTACGTGCATGTTTGCCTGCGTGTGTGTATGAATGTGTTGTCATAAAGGAGGATGAGTGAGGTGGAAGTGGCCATCTTGGAGGTAACGGTGTGGAGGAGTTTTCCATTCATGCCTCGATCCTGAATCACCCCTTGCAATGCCCTCTGCCAGGTAGCGACAGAGGAGGGAGCAGAGACCAATTACCATTCGAAACCTGCTATTATTATCATCAGAGAGGCGGCAGACCTCCTTCCCCTGCGCTTATTCCCATCTCCAGTGAGACAGAAGGAGAATCAGGCCCTTTTGTCTCGGAAATGTTTATTTATGCCGCAGATTTGCCAAAGGACATGGAAAAGCCCTTATTACAGGTCATGACAGTAGAGCCACAACACATGATTCATTTTCTGTCCTTTAACCTGGTAGTCTCTATGGGGAAATTCTTTTGAAGTCCACACCCTGCTGTAAAACACGGTCATTATTCAATTATGTGAGAGCTGTATTTGAAACTGTAGGCCTTAAAGTATCTACGTCAGAAGAGTCAAGGATTACCTTTATTTTTTTAAAAGATTTCTGTTTTATGAAGTACACAGATCCAAAGAAGAAAGAGTTGCTGACATGCGGCGTAAATCTGATGTTTGGTCGGAACTCTTGGTGCCAGTTTGTCAGACAGGGATTAAGACTAGACCTAGACTAAAGGCAAGATTCACTGGAAATATCCGCTGAAAAGTGCCATAGTCTTGGACTAGGCTTAATCCCTGTCCGGGAACACGGCCCATAATGTTGTAAGTACACGGTATGCGCTTCCATCCACGGAGCCACTGGGACACCATTAGTGCATGGTATGTGCCTCATTATTTTTGACACTCTCTTAACACCAAGCAGCCGTTTTCTTTTATCCTCTCAGCAAGAAGATGAAGCTACTGTAATCAAAGAAGACAATGATCAGTGCCAGCCTCTTGGCCTGGCCTGGTACCTGCTTTGATGTCATATTTTGGTGTATAGCGGGCTGTGGCCCATGCCAAAGAGCACCCATCGTCGCCAACTGTCTGACAGGCTGCCTTTCATCAGAATGACATCACTATGCTACTTGATTACTTTCCACAGGCTCTTCCAGGCCTGGGAATTTTCTCCCAGGAATCTGAAATCATCATCCCACGCCTTTACACCCTTAGTCTCAAAATAAAAGAAACACACATCTGAGGCACACATAAGCCTGTGTGGCATACAGACAGTATTTATATTCAACGCTAACAGTACACTAACTGTAAATACTTTGATATATTTGCCTTTAAGGGGACCTATTATGCTCATTTTTAGATTCACACTTGCATTTTGGGTTTCGACTAGAACATGTTTGCATGCTTAAATGTTCAAAAAACATTTTATTTTTCTCATAGTGTCTGTGCTGGACATAGACTGTTTAATAAAGATGAAGGATGGGTCTCTACTTACTTCCATGAAAATGAAGCCAAAATATTCTGGATACAGCTGCTGCCATCTTGATCTGGTGATGTCATTTGGAACCAGAGTCTGTGCAGTAAAAAGATTAAGTACCCGCCCATACACCTGTCCAACCAGCCTTGATCAGCACTGTTAATCATGAGCACACTAATTGGCATGCATACATGTCAATCATGATGTCAACCCGCCCCCCATCATAGCTTCAAATAACTTCGGAAAACCAAACTTATCAGAAAATCAAACACTTAAGTAAATAGCAGCGTGATAAAAACTATCTAAAATGACAGAAACCATGACGTGTACTTGATTCTTTCAGTTTGGCCCATGTCCCACTTGCTAACCTGGAGGGGGCGGGGTTTATGACAAAAACCTCCAGCCAGCAACCAGGGGGCAATCGAGATGTTTTTGGCTTTACTTTTGCATTGGTTGCTGATGTTCTGGGACACTGTGTCAAGTTCTGCCCGTTACATGCATTGTCTTCTTTCAAGAGTTTTCACAGGAAATTTAACATTTACGTACAGTCTCTTTCAAAATAAATGCACTCCATCGGTACAACGTCGCAAATTTACTTTATTTTTTTCCTTCAACAACAAACACACATGGTTGGGTTTAGGAAAAACGAACAGGGTTTGGCTTTAGAATCTTACGGGACACCAACACAGCTCTCTCAGGTGAAAGTCGGTCTTTGTTGGACCCATTCACCACCCCTCGGACTTTCGCCACCTTACCTTTGGTTATTGTCCTGCCACATTTCCCCCTGACACCACCAGGAGCCATTAAACTATAACAGCAATTGGCCGTGTATCATTAGGACGTTAAAGAACGCCTTTTTTTCGTTGGTTTCTGACGCTGCAAGTCACTGCCCAAGTGAGGGATTTCAACGACTTCAGACTGAGACCGGGCTCGTCATAGAGGCTTTGTTTAAATGTCTGTCTCTTTAAGCCCCTGTCCCAAATAAGTCCAGTCTGCTCTGATTGGTCAGCGCTTAAGGGTCTTCCTCATCTCAGCATCGCTGCCCTGTCATTGCAGCCAGGGGAACAACAAACAGAGAAACAGAGAATAGTGGCACTTTCTACCTTGACAAATCACCAGTAAGACAAAATCTTCACAAGTGGACATATTTCACCAGGTAGCTGATACGAAATCTGGAAGAAATTAACAAAACTAGCAACCAAGACTGCTTGTTTCCCTGACATTCGCATGAAGCTACATGTAGCGGTGTAGGCGATGTAACGTAAACACCTGCAGTAATGTGCTTGGAGCAGATGACCATATAGAGAAATTTGCCATTAGCTGACGTCAGCTTGTCTTGAAAGTGAGAAAGAAAATGTTACATACTTACATACTTGTAACTCATATTTGAAACTGGCCACATTTAATATGAACATCTGACATTGTAATGTTTTATATTTATGACAGAAAATAAAAAGTATAGTAGATCCCCTTTTGGATCTTGTCAGGCGTTGTTCTGCAAGAGACATTTCTTAAGACAAGCTGAGATAGGATTTTTTTTTTAAGGATTTTTTAATACAGTGTACGTTGTGATGCTAGTGAAACCAGATGGAGCTCAATAAATATTAACAGGCAACACGACGAGACAAAATGAAACATGGAAAATACAAACAACTGTACACACTGCAATCTTTCAACTCGACATCTCCCCTCCCTTGATTTTCCCTCCACAGTGGGGAAAGAGAAGTGATAAATTACAAGGTAGAATCTGAAGTGTTTGCTTTTGGAGGAAACTGAGAAAACTGCTGTGTGAGGTGGATATTTATATCCGACTTCTCTGGCTGGCAGCGTTGCCTCTCTGCCCAGCGTTGGCTTCACAGGACCGCTGTCTGTCTTCACCTGTAGGTCAGGCGCAGACGGCCGCTCCTCCCCACATCATACAGACTCTCCTGTAGATGCCCCGAGGATCAAGAGGTGTCTGCGGGCCCCGACCATCCCTCTGACTGGAAACTAGAGTTTAGGATTTTCAAAAGAAAAAAAAAACGTTTCAAAGGATTAGAGAGTGTTTGTTTATTCTTAGCAGAAAGGATGTAGAGAATGACAGTACATAACTCATGTGGCTGCGCTGCTCTTTGATGTATTCAGATGCATCCAGCACGTATCGTCTTACAAACACCATTAGCTATAATTATCATCGTGTGATCTAATTAGAAACACTGACTGAGATACGTTGAAGTCAATCTAACCGAGGTAGAGTACTACTTAAGCACCACCTAAGCCGTTGAAATCTGGGCGTCTTCCCGCAGAGATCTCGTCTCTGCTCATGAGGTCACCTGTGGTCGGCCAGTGGAAACATTTGTTCAGAACAAGGTAACGTATCTGTTTGGGAATATACAGCACCCACTTCCCTTTCTCCAGGAAGAAGGTGGTCATTTGTGGGAGGAAGAAAGTGTTACTCAGGCTTTACTCACAAAGGGTGCAAGAAGAGCCGTCACGGGGACACATCATCTTGTTTTTGCGATGACTAATGAGCAGATTGCTACCAGCACCTTTTGCTATGTCTATCTGGTTTTCATCTGTTGATAAATCACATCCCTGGAATCAGGGGAAGGGTGCTCTATTTGGGCACTCCCTGAAAAGCAGCGGGGAAGGCAATAAATGTAAACTATATATAGACTGTTAGTCAATCTATGAGTAATTCCACATTTTTCTCTTCACTGTAAGTCCGTAAACCCAGCAAATGTTGTATATAAATAAAGGAAAAGTAGAACTAAATACAAGGTACCACCACCATCAAATAGTATCCCTAAAGTGAACGCTACAAAAACAATTAAGCCAGGAGAATGAGATGAAATTCCATCAAAGTGAATGCCCTCACATCTGGAGGACAGGTGTAGGCCTAATTCTCATGTGTCAGAACTTTCTCCTTAATTTACTTATTTAAGAGTCCACAAAAGCGAGAGTGAAGCTGTTTGCACACCTCCGGATTTGACACGGGACACGACTCAACCCAAAAGGCATGGTTATCCCTCTAAAAATGAAAGCACGGCGGGCAGGTAGAGGAGAGGACAACTGTAACGTGTCTGAAGCGTAACCTGTTCTCCGGCCCTCGCTTTGAAACCAGATGAAGATCGGCTGCGGCCCTGAAGTCATTACACCTTCAAAGGTAATTAACACATGGCTTTTGTTTGGGCCCGATGAGCCCCAGATTATGTAGGTACAGATGGTCAGGGGGGCGGACGACAGATACCAAGAGCAAGGTGTGCTTGGATGTGCTTTCATGTCAGCAGGAAGTGCTTGACCCCTGGCCCCCTCCTGACCTCAAATCTAGGCTGTCAACGCCATTTCCTTGAGTGCCCTGTAAAGATTAACATGTGGACAGAGACAGAGGGCCTTTGGACCCCTGCACGATGAGCTCGAGGACCCAGCTGGCATCACTGCCCTGCAACACCTTTTGCCAGTTATGCTAATGTAAGGTTATATAAGATCAAAGGCTTGTTTTTATCTCTTTTTGCTGAGGTGTTGTGGATTAAACTGCAACATTCATCTCTGGAAACTGTAAAAGCTTGGGAGCTGGAGACCAGAAAAATGTTTCTCAATGTTTGTCACCATCGACGGGTTTGTTCTGCTCTGCTTTAATGTTTTGAGTGGCTGTTTCACTTTGGGCTAAAAACTGCCACCTGGCGTATTTCTCGAGGTGGTAAATAGCAGCACTTCCTCCTTTTGCCATCAAAGGGAAGGAGGTCTTGCCTTGACCTTGGAGCAACTTTACCCCTCAACCCCTCTGATCTCTCTCCCAGTACAGATACTGCAGGGACTCTGGGCAGCATCACGTATAGAGAGGCATTTTGGGTCATCAGGATGATACCACCTTAGTTTTCATCTGTGATCGATTTTGTTTTATTAGCAGAACTTTTAAGGAAAAGTTTGGGGAAATACACTTTCTTGTAGACTGATGCCACTTTCTTATCTGTTTGTGAACTATAAAGCTGCCGCCATTAAGCTAAATGTTATCTGTTTGTTTAATCTGTACAAAAATCAAAGTGTAAAAACGGTAATTCGCCATTTCACCAGAGGCTATGTACCTAACTATTTCTTGGCCAGGACTACGGCTGCGCAATATCCAGTTTGCAGAAGATAAAGGTATAAACGAAGTATTGTCACACTACAGAGAAGCCCTGAGTATATCATGCACCCCTAGCCAGGACCAGTACCTTCCTGGAGCCCTCATGGTTGCCATGCAACTTGTTCTGGCCAAGAAATAGTATGGCACATTGACTCCCCTGTAAAATTCTGATTTGTGATTTTTACACTTTAGCTTATGCATGGATTAATTACTGACATTTAGAGGTTCTTGCTGACAGATATTGTTACCTTTCCAAAAGACAGGCTGGCGGTTTTCCCTGTTTTAAGTCCAGTGCTGGGTGCTCACATGAGCTAGCTCAAAGTTCAGTCAACACAGATGAAGATGAACACGTTCACTCTTTAAATTTTGAACAACATTCACAGTCCTAAAAAATGTATTTGTTTTACATTCATGTCCATTTTTTAAAAGTAAATAAAATAAAATATTACAATCATCATTCACTCGCAGATAGACTGATCTGATGCTTCAACTCACTGTGTTGCTTTAAATACGTCACCGATGTGGCTGATGTGTAGACTTGTTTTTTGGGTACAACTGGCATATATGTGAGATTTTTTTCAGTTGGAATCTTTACTGGTTTGTTCATAAAAGTCCTTCAAATATCCATATGAACTGGCTTTAGCAGTACGGGTAGCTGCATTGTCTCAAGTGCCAGTAGCACAAGCCAACAGGAAGGAAACACCACACGATGGGGGAAAAGACTTCGATTCAAATCCTCTGGTGCTGTAAAACGTGCGTCGCTAATTGTTCATGTTCACAAGTTATAAATTAATGTATTTTCACCCAAAAATATGAACGTGTTAAATGGGTGGCCATTTTAGCCCTTCACGCACAACACTGGCTGGCATTTCTTCATATTTACTGCACAGTCAAATGTGATATCCATCGTCTCATCTAACTAACAGTAAGAAAGTGAAAAAAAGCGCATTTCCTTTATCCGTTATCGCCCTTTACTCAAAGTGATGAAATACAAAGTCAATGTCATAAAGGAGGAGTAATGGGCTCCAGTCAATGCTGAATGGTAATGATAGAGCACTTCCTGTTTTGTGTTGAGGCAATTGGGAGTTTTTTTGTTTGTTTGAGTGATTTGTGTGCTTTTGATTCTGTGTGACAAAGAATTGAAATATTCTTTGCAAAGGCTGAGTAATGCTGAAATTATAGGGCAGATGCGTTTCTTGAAAGAATGGATACTTTGGTGCTGAGATCACATTGTAGCAGAGAGTACGTCACCATGTAAATGCACTAGAAGGTGGTATGATTCAGATTTAGATAGCAGTAGTAAACCGCACTCCACGTGTTGTCAGTCATGATGTGTGCCCCTGCAAGCATCAAACACACAGGCAGACGCATACATACACAGGCCCAGTGATCTCTACAGTTTAATATGAATTATCTCAAGCAGACACTTGGATCTGTGGGTCAGCAGTCTGTCTCAGGAGAGTGTTTGATGATTGCGTTTTATTGTTCCAGAAGGTCAAGATCTTCAAAGCTCTCCTTCTGTTCTCTGCAGGGCACCCGGGCAGCAGCTGTCGGAATACACTCGGCTTTGTGTTTTTATACGAGAGAAGAGGTAGGTCAAGCCCACTCTCACAGAAATGTTTTTACTGGGGGGTAGGCACTCAGTGGACACCATAATATTGTTGTTCTGCCCTTTTGTGCCGGAGAGTGGGGAGCGTGTGAATCCTCTTGGATGGGACGTCACCTCTCCCGGGTCTGACGCTGATCAAATGGCCTTTTTGGCATGATTCAGCAGTATCTCCATGTGTGTGAATGGATGTGTATGTGTGTGAATTATTACAGACAAAACAGACCACCACTTGGGCTTTAGATCAAATGTCTTCTCTCTTGTGCTCCTATAATGCACTGCGTCAGAGCTTATACGCCAAGGCAACACCAAAGTCTTGTACAACCCATGTTATTTTTGACAGTTTTACGCAGCAGATGATCTGACCTGACTCGCTGCTCTTGTTAGAAACATACCAAAGTACGTATGAATTTTTCCTGTCATATTATTGGCTCCCATAAAGCATTCCTGGTCTCTGCTGTATCGATTGGGTCCAAGATTACATGTTGTAGGAGGCAATATTTTAAAATTTGCCATTTGTAATAATACAAATGTCTTCACACAGTGATAACAGTGGATATTTTTAGTACATATAAGCCTCTTAGCTGACAATTACAGGCCTTGATACACCAAGCCGACGGTCGGCCTTTGGTAAGCTTTTGTTGCCCTATTGTTTTACAGTGTGTCCCACACTGTTGACACTACTCAGCCCTTGTATGTTTTTCAGCCTTTTCAGCTGGTTGACTTAGAGTCCGAGAAGCAGGAGCCAGTCGCTGAGAGAAATCACCCTGATTGGCAGTTAAGCTCAGTACACGAGAAGCAAAACTATAGTGAGGAAGACGGTAAATATCCTCTTTCAACATCGGGTTGTGTTATCAATGTGCTAACTGGCTACCTTTTCGAGTAACAATTACAGACTGCTGCCACCTGCTGGTATGGAGAGTTATTCCCCCTCACACAGGCGCAGAACGTACATGGTTGTTGGCTGTGTGTTCAAGTGCAGCTATTTGGCGAGACGAGGGCGACTTGAGGCGATGCAACAGTCGGTCTTCGCCGCCACTGGTTCTTTGATGTTGGTTTGGTGTGTCTGGGCCTTAAGGGTCTCTTTTGAAGGAATGATCTCACTTAACCTGACACAAAAAAGACTTGAGCATCTGTAAGTGCAGATAAGACATGGTGGAACTACAATAGGCCCACATTGCACCATTTTGTTCACTTAGAGCCGTTTAAAAAGACGTTATACCACATTTTTCTCCTCATGACATCTTCCAGCACAGAATGCAGTCAATAAAATGAGTCCGTTAGTTAAGAGAAGTGGCCAAATAAAAACATATTACGATGAGAGCTTTCTTCTAGCTGACAACAGGCTAAGTGCCAGTGGTTTAGATCTGTCATGAGAGTCAGCGGCCCCCCCCATCAGCTTGGAAACTCAAAGCCAACAAGGACGCAGTGATAAGACCTGGATGGTGCGGTGTGGTGTGGAATAGTTCACACACTGTTTCCCTGACCTCCTGCACTCTTCGGCTGACCACCCTGAAACGCTGACTTTTCTTACGCCCGCTGTGATGCTGCTCCACCCGCGCCCTTCCCTCTTGACAGGATGTCCATGAAAGACTCCCTCTCGTCCTCCCCCCTCCACCTGTTTTCACACCCAGCAAGCTGAAGAGGCTCCTTTTCATGCCGTTGCTATGCATTTGAAGTGTCCAGTTGCTGAACACATACACTTAAGACGGTCTGTGGTTTGTGCCTTTGATAGCTGGAATGCTGTTTTGGACTTTCTTACACAGCTACGGGTCAAAATGCACCAAAACCTAAGCCAATTTATTTTCCAGTTTTAAAGATATGTAGAAGAAGTGTGACTTTGTTTAACTGTGCATCTCATCCTTTATATAGCCCATTGAAATACCAGATTGTTTTAGGGCTGCACAATTTTTTATCACTGTATGTCAACTTGTGCCATAAATGCAACTTGAAAAACTGCAGTATTGCACTCAATATTTTTTTGAGTTAGTTAAAAAAGAGTGTCAGTAGAAAACTGCACTATAAAATGTGTCATTCTTTTTTACTGGTGCCTTTTGTGTTCAGATCAATAGTTAATTTGTTCAATAAAAGAACATCTTTGTATTTTAGCAGTATACTGAAAGCAGCTGAAAGGCAGAACTAGCATTGGGTACAGTTCACATTTAAAGTGATACTGGTTCCTCGAATTCAGTACTGGTACCCAGTGATACCTTTTTCGGGTGCTCTGCTGTTTTCTAATGACACACGGAGTTAAGTCTCTGTCTGTCTGTCGGTGTCTGCTCGTCTCTCTAGCTCTGTTTCCGCTCACTAGGAAGCTGACCAAGTTCTGTGGCCAGCTTCGGGGTTCTTTGCAGTGCTTCTGTCTTTCTTCTCCATCCTGAAGCGCCCAAAAGCCAGGAAGCCAGCCATGGAGTTAAGTGGGCAGTTTTCCGCCTTTGGGTCACTTAACAGTGCTTTAGCCTCCTTTCTGAACATGGCGTTCTCACCCAGGTGTGTTCTTGGGTACCAAAATGTGGCACCGATTGATTTAACATGAATTGGTGCTTCTTAGTACAGACATACTACGGTCGGAAACCTTAGGGTGCTTTCAGACACAGAGTTCGCTTGCTTTGGTCTGAATCAAGGACTTATTTTGTTACCAAGTTGCATAATTGCCGAGAGTTGCTTCATGTTCTCACGGCAGCATTTACAAGCAGACCAGAGAAAATGCTTTGAGTGAGAAAGCTGCTCTTGATTGGTCAGAATTTCCATGCTGGAAAAATCCAGGAAATAAACAAAACGTTGAAGAAGAGTACACTTGCAAGATAAATGTGACACTTTCTAATGTCACAATGGAGGGACAATTACGCAGGTTGATTTTAGAGCTGGTCATCGTGGACTATATTGCTGTCATTGTTCATTTTAGTCAAACCATACAGTTTGAAAACGAGGCGCGGCTCCAACTAGAAAACAATGTTCTGATGCATTGGATGTGCTGAATGTGCATATTAAGGCAGTACAGGAGGAGGTGCACATTAATAATCCTCCAGGACTGTAACATGCTCATGTTTAACCCAAACAATGTGTCATGCGACTGCAGTTGGTTCAGATCGAGGTTGGACCAGAGTTCATTTGTAGCTGGACTGAGACCACCTCATCAAGAAGGTCTCGGTCTGGTTGTTTTGGTGCGCACCTGAGTGTGATTGTTGTGTTCACACCTGCCCAAACGAACCGCACTTAGGGGGCAAACGAACTTGAGTTTGATTGAACCAACCCAAACAGGGCAGGTGTGAAAGCACCCTTAAAAGAGTTCGGTATCCAGCCCTAGTCAGAAGTAAGTACACTTTAATATGTGATATGTTTACCACGATTTTCAACTTCATCGCATTCCATTTTCCTCATATTGTATTTTCCTCAGCCCTAATTTGTTTCCACTTAACCCGCTGCAATTCACCCAGTTTTTTTCTTAATTGTAACTTAACTTGAAGTGATGAAAGTAGCAGTCATCGACTCTGCTCCACAGTATATCAATAGTTTGTCACAACTGGTGTGGATAATTCCTACTCTACAATAACAGAGCTGTTTTATGTTTCCCCCGAGAGCCACTAACATTGAAGACAGTCGGTCGACTCACTTTGCCAGATTTCTGCAATCTGCAATTCCCAACATTCCCCAGGCTTTTCTTTTTTTACAATGCCAAGAAATAACAAAACACAGATTACACACAAATATGACAGGAAGTTTGAAGCAGTTTATCTCCTCTGCAGCATCAACACAAACAGTGAAACACACACCACAGCAAAGCAGTTGCGAGACTTTTGTCGTTTCATGGGATCTATAACGAAGCAGTGAACTTGCCGGAGAGCAGGACACAGTAGCAGGGAGGGTTTAGCGCTCAAACAAAATGCCGTCACTTTGATCATTTCCTACTGCTCTTTGATCTCAGCACTCTTTAAAGGGCCGATAATGATGTTTAATTGATTATGTAGAATGAACAAGCATGGTTTGCTCTCATATCATTCATTCCTCCCCTTTTTTGTGTGTGCTCTCTCCAAAAGAAGATCGCTCGCATGCCATATTGCCCCTTCCCTTTCTTCTTCTAAAACAAATAAAGACGTCAAACATCAAAGCTGTTCTTGGTTAATAAAAGAAGACCTCAAATATTTTCCATTATGTTTGACATGGTTTTGGGTTTCGCCAACCAGAGGAATAACAACAGGACGGAATAAAATGACGCTTTTTTTTTGTTGTTGCTCCGTTTCTGTGTTACAGAGGTTAAGCAGACCAAACTTGAGCCTGTTCTTTGATCTTGTTGGCTCTAATTATTCAAAGGTAGTCTTTCTCTCTTCTACTTCTCTTCTGAGACACTCGTCCCCCCGCCCATCTCTACAACACACTCCATCGCTCTCTCCTCTTACTGTCCCTTTCCACCCTCCTGATTATGATATCCAGAGTTCCCGGCTAAAACAACAGTCTGTCAGAGGATCACTTTCCTTTGAAGTCGATGTCAGTCAGTTGTGTTTCTGTCTTGGGCCAGAGCACTGACCCCTGACCTGCAGTGATTACTTCCGTGGCGCAGCCAAGCAGAGATAACTGTAAATGCAGGCCTTTGATATCCGCTTGAGAGCGGGAGGTTGAGCCTGAAGGGAAATACAATGATGGTCAGGCATCTTAGCATGTGCGTGTGTGCACACGCTCGCACACAGACAAGGCACCATATGGCAGAGGTCAAGGAGACATGGGTATGACTTCCTGATCAAAGCTGTAACACAGTGATACTTGAACCTCTCAGAACCCAAATCACAGAAGATTTGTGGGGGAATGCTAATAAAATCTCCACTATAAATCCTCCTACTGGTGTCAAGCTTTGGTCTTGACTCAAGAAAACATATTAGAAACCAAACTAATATTAATGTGAAATTGTTGGAGGAATAGTTACACTTATTGTGGCTTTCAAACGGAGAACTAGATAAGAAAATTAATACCACTCTTGTATCTGTCCAATAGATAAGAGGCTACAGCTACCAGCCAGTTAGCATAGCTTAGCAAAAAGACAGAAAACAGCTAGTCTGGCTGTGTTGTAACAAAGTCCACCTAAAAACACCTCTAACTTTTACTTATAGACATGTTATATTTCTAAAAATGGCACTTTGCACTAGTGGTTACGTGCAAGACTTAAGTCAAAAATCCAACGTGCTATATAGTACAGTAAAACAGTACTTTTTTTTGTATGTCTAGAACCTTGGTCTGAAACTGGTAATACATGAATTGCCTACAATTACGACCAAAGTAGCTCTGTAAAGTCGATAACACCACATAAGCTAGATGCTAAATAAAAATTACCTGCGCCCATTGGACTAGGTATTTACCTTTTACAGTAATTTAAGCATTATCTGGCAAGATGCCTGTGAGATACGCAACAAGAAAGTTTGGCTTGGCACATGGTACCATGGTTACGCATCTCCAATCAACAATAAGGCCCTTAGAAAGTCGCTTCGGAGAAGATACATGCTACTGTTAAAGCAACACTTACCTTTCTGGAAATTTTACACTTTCCTTTGTTTAGGTTAAAATGCTATTAATAAGCTGATGGCACACTAAAATGTAAGTGAATTCCACCAGAGATACAAACTCATCATTATACCATTCTCATATGGTTCTAAGAAAACTCCGACCAATCATTGCATTCGGACCAAATGCAATGATTGGTCAGAGTTTTCTCCTGTCTTGTCTGTCTTCCCCACGTGGAGGCCTCCGACTGACGTAACCACTCGCGCAGCATCATCTGGTAAGCTCCGGCAATATACACAAACATTTCATGGTGCTGTGATGTGAGGATCTACCAGTTCTGCTGTCAGGATGTGTTGATGAGTTTTTGACTGTGAAATGTCAACCCTTTTCATCCTACTATTGCACTATATTCTTTCTTATATGTTGCATAAATTGTTTTTAAATGTTTTGTTTCTTTTTGCTTGGGGTATGCGAAATGTCGCATGCCAGTTGCTAATGGCTAACGTTAGCCTACTGTAGCGTAGCCTCTAAAACATTAACGTTATCTTCCTTGTGCGTTTCCACTTACTAGTAATGTTAACGCTACTATCTAACGTTAGCACTGTAACCTTATTCTAAAACTCATTAGTCATCACTGACTATTCCTGCTGAATTTTACCTTGCAGAAGAAAACATGAAAGTCTCTGAAGCATGTGTAACCACAGACCTTATTTCAGGCATCTACTGTTACTAAAAACCCATTAAGTTTGAGACGAGGGAACCAGGAGTGCTAAAATGCTAACTCGTTCACGGGCTTTAGGACATTGCAGCACTCCAGTCTGACACTTAACAGAATTTTTTTTACATCTGACTGAATGGTGAATTTTGTTTATTAGGTTACACTGTTGGTGACAAATACAAGCTAGCTGTTTCCTGCTATTTTGTGTAAAGCTAAGCTAACCGGCTGCTGGCTGTAGCTTCATGTACGAGATGGCTCTTTCCCTTGATGAAAAGATTTTTCACAGTTCCTCCTTCAAATCTCACATCAGTCGCAGTGTCTGTTTGCATCTGGATAAATGAGTGTTATCTGTTTTCACTCACTCAGAGGTTTTGCTGGAGTGAAGGCTGTAAAACAGTCCAAGTTCTGTACTGTCTGCGATGATGAAGAGACGGGGAAATGGAGACAGAAAGGCTGTTGAGATTAATACTTCCCCAGCAGGAGCCACTTGTTGAGGTCTATTAGAAAAAGTGTGGGGTGAATCAAAGAAGAGTAGAAATAGAGAGTTTAACACTCATCATTCAACACATGCATCAGTGACGGGAGAGCACAAAGAGTTTTGTTATTCAGAGGATTTTTTTTTTTTTTTTTTTTGTTCCTGCAGATGCCATTTTTCCTGCGGATGTTCTTTTATCTTTGAAATAAGTATTTAGTCAACGTGACAGTCCATTTTCATCTGTGTCCAGATGGCAGACTTAAAAATCACATCCAACAAGAATGCACGGATAATATCCATTCTCACATGCATAAAAATGTAAACAAATGTAAATATTCAGGCTGCATTTGGCCCGTGAGCCAAACCCACTGTCATAGCTGATTAAGTCTTTGAGAATGGTGTTACGAAGCTATTATAATCATGTTTTGTTTAAATCAGCCTGAGCGAGTGGATTTAAGTCTTCAGAGAACAAGGGCCCAACACTCTCACATCAGCATATATAGTCATTACTGGAATGACTGTTGACATGTTCCGCTAAACAAGACCAGAGTCGACCGCGTTCTCATGTGAGGGACAAATGAAGATGAGCAGATGAGAGTTCCCGATGGGGACTCACTCTCTCTCTTCATCCCCCGCTGTAATTACGGCCTTTCTTTTTTCACTCTGTACTTCCAGTCGGCTGTGGTATTTTCTTGTTTTTTTGTTTTTTTTGTTTTGGTTTTTTTTTTTTCTGAAGCAAAGAAAAAAGCCAAAAGACCAGCATGCTGCTGGACTGAATGTCATGTTTGAGCTCAGAATAGTAAACACAAAGCCTTGTAATTTGCAGAATGCTTTTGTCATCTTTACCTCTAATTTCTCTTTCAGCACAGAGTGACTGCCACATATGAAGAGAGCGGGAATCAAAGGAAGCCATGGAATGCGTCAGAGTAAAAATGAACACGAGAGTGAATGACGGTTGCTCGGAAGGCTGATGTTACTATATGTGCCGCTGCTCCTCATTTCACACCCAGATGATTCTCGGCTCACATCATGTGAGAATGAATTTGAACAGGAGAGAAGATACAGAAGATGTTAAACATTAAATTGTTTTTTCATTCCAACTTGTCCCTACTGCAGGTGGGTTTCTCCCCTCTGGTTTAAACTATTATTATTGAGTATATCAGAATAACAACAATCAGTTAAATCACTTGGTCCGTCGTTGATGTCTGCACATTGTTTGTACTCAACAGCACATTTTAGCAACACGAATGTACATTAACTTTCTAAGCCAAAGTGCTGATGAGTATTAATCTATACTTGGTGCATGCAAATCCAAAAATCCTGCAGGACTTCAGCCCTCCACATGCCCCACTACAGACATAATACTCTCTCAGTAAGCACCTCTGAAAGTTCCTATTGAAGCACTTGGTAATAATCCTGATCCTGAACCTAAAATGAAAATATGGGATGTGTCAAGCAGCTTTATGTTGTTTCAAACAGCTGCCTCAGGAGGGAGCTGCAACTGCTCTGGATTCTGCTCTAATTTCAGTCACAGCTATCGACTGCAGGCTCTGTCACCTGTCACCTTTTCAGCCTGCTCCTGTTTGTCTGCACCACGCTATTCCACATGACATAAAATGTCAGCAACAGCTTTGGTTGTGGAGAAACAGTGCAGAGTAAAATGACAGTAGCAGTCAGTACAGTGCCTATGATCTGCCCGCTGTGTCCTTTCATGACAGGAGAGTCAGACTTTGACAACCTGCTGGACGGCTTCCTCCAGGTGACAACTTTTGTCTGTCTTTGCTCTGTGCACATTCTGTGTAACTCTACACCTGCGTCGGTATTGTCTTTGTTTTCATATTTATCCTCGTGGACGAGTGAAGAGTTCACATAACGCACTTGTTTAGTTGACGGGACAGGACACCTCTTTCATGTCCCCTCTGTAATCACTTCAATTAGTCATGCAAGGGAGCAGGGTTTCAGCTGCTCTCTGAGATGTTGTTTGCTCTCATGCCAAGGTAAAGTCCACTGATTACAAGAGTCCTCGGCATATTTGTCATTTTCATTTCTGTCAATTCCGCCGAAGGGTAACAGGATAAAAGACATCAAAAAGATAGCCCTTTTATTCAAAGACATCATATTAAGTTGTTACATTTTTGAACGGTGCCGTTTTCGAATTGTCTTTTTCCCTTCCTTACATTAAACAGCAGCATGTTGTCCTCTCTCTTTGAAATGTAAATAATTTGACCGCTCCCATGGTAACACCTCCCATGTAAACAGCCTCAGCGCCATGCGCCAACCCTCCACTGATATGGACTTTGTTTAGGGGCAGAGCGGAGAGAGGGAACCACTCAAGGAGACGTAATTTTAAAAATCCCTTTCATGTCATGGAAAAGCGATGAACTTCTGTTGTAGTTTATTGCCGGTGTGATTTTTAAAAGCATCCCCCTTGCTCTTTGAAGTGAGAACGGGTCTGTTTTTCCTCTGCAGGAGTGTCACTATGTCACTGCTCATCTGTTTCTTGTCTCTGATTGGATCAGATGAAATCCTTCTTCAGTGTCCAGTGTTTGACTGGTCAGACTGAACTGAAACTGGTGTAACACAGAGCAACAAATTACACTCTGCAGATGCACTTCAGTCAAGCAGGTGTCTTAATAAATCCGGTGACTTGTTTTATATGAAATTAAGATGATTTGTTTGACACTTTGTTGTTGCTTTACAGTATATGTTAACCTTAGAAGAAGATTTAAAAAACAGTGTGACATTTTGGGAAATACACTTATCCACTGTCTTGCAGTGAGTTAGATGAGAAGCATGGCTTTGTTCATCGGAAACATTCCACTTACCAGCACCTCTAAAACTCAGTAATTAACATATTATATCTTACTTGTTTAATTAGTAGAAAAACAAAGTGTAAAGGCCATTTATGAAGAGATTTGTGTCAGACTATTTCTTGGCTGGGACACGTAACTTCCTGGAGTGTTGCTGGTTGCCCGACAACTGCTCAGAGCAACTAAATAGTCGAACAAATAACCCCTCCATGAACAGGACTGGGTATTGTTTAAAAAAATTGCGCTACCATTATCAATACCAGTACCTTCAAAGTGATTCCAATACCAGTAGAGTACTTTGATACCCATCATTTAAATGTAGTGGTGTGAAGTAGCCATGCTGTCTGACATTTGAGTGACATTTCGGGAACTGAACTGTCAACTCTGTCAGCACACTGGGCTCGACTTCACCACACCACAGACTGTATGAGTTGTAGCTGCTGCTGCAGGAGTGTGAGCTCTGAGCCAGGGAGAGTTCGACCAGCCGCACGTACACAGTGACAGGGCTAACTGTTAGCATCACATGTCTAACGTTACCTGCAGATCATTAAGGGGTTTATTGACATAGACAAAGTCTAGCCGTTTCGGTGTCGGTGTGAGTTTGTTGGGACTGTTTAACAGCACAGCGCTATGTTGCGATATCAATGTTAGCCGCTGCTGCTTGCTACGTCAATCGTCCACAGCTTTTGAAGAAATACATAGTCCTTGTGAATGCCTGTTTGCTTGTTTTTTTATTTCAATGTCAAAACATACTGGGCAGACGTCGAGCTGACTTCAGGAAGAGAGAGGCTTTTGCGACTGCAGCAACAGAAAGTTTGCAGATCTGAGCTGGGATGGTCCGGGATCAAATCCCCGGTGCAAAAATGATTGAATGTGGGTATCTTTTGACTGGAGATGTATCAATACTACTAGTATACGAGGTTACTGGATTATTTCAGTTGGTACCTTAAAGGTATAGATTACCAATACTCATCCTTACCCATGAATTAGTGAACTGATGTGTTTACACTTCAGTTTTTCCATGGAATAAACAAACAAGATGAAACATATTGATTTGTGAGCTTAAGATGTGCTGGTAGGCAGATTTTATAACCTTTGGACAGAGCCAAACAGAGCTAGCTGTTTCCCCCTGTTTCCAGTCTTTATGCTAAGCTAAGCTAACCAGCTGTTGTTCATGAGAGTGGTATCAATCTTGCCATCTAACTCTCAGCAAGAAAGCAAGTCAGTGCATTTCCCAAAATGTTGATTCTTCCTTTAATATGGCTGTTTCTGTAGTCCTGTTTCTATTAACTGAGCATAAAGGCTTTGGTGAATGATTGGACTTAAGAAGATTGATGCCTTCAATAACAAAAACAAAAAATCCCCCCTCTTCAAAGTTAGCTGACCAGACCATAATCGTAGTATCTTTCCTCACTTTTTACAGATTTTGTCATGCATGCCTTCATGTTGCTGAAGCCAGTGCTTCATTATGCTTTTATGGCCTATTCCGGTCAAACTCGCGCTGCGGTCACACACATCGAATTGTTCTCCTGACAGCTGTCTGTGCCTTTTATAATAGCTACTTGAAACAGAGGAAGGTTTTATTTTCCTTCTGAGCATCATTTTTACTGATTCATGTGTCTTTTTATGATGTTATTTCAGCTCCGAGCGGGTTTAGAAATAGTCTCAAAGTGCTATTCCCAAGCATTTATATACCTAACATATAAACATTTTTATTGCTCAAATGTAATTTTGTGGGCAGAAGTAAGAAGGGAAGACAAAAAAGACACGCATTTCTTGATTTCCTTCCAATAAATGTTTGGAATTGTAATAACCTCTGGGACAGACAGCCTGTTACTGTCTCATGTGGCTAGAGGATCCGGGTTGCTCTCTCTCTCTGTGGTATGCGTGTCCAAGGGCTTGTTACTCTTTGAGGTCTTGGTTTGTTTAATGAAGTGGTAATCTGTCTACACAGAGGATCACCCTCGAATCTTAAGTTCACTGTGTCAAGTGACTCTGTTTATAAACTTCTTAGCGTCTCTAATAAAAATGGCTGTTACTCCCCCCCACCATGCTTGTGAATGGTATATCCGATATAATGATGTATTCCAGCGGCGTCGACTGTTCTTTCTCCTCTGCGATGCCACCACCTCTGGGTTTGTATATGCTCAACCCGTTGCTGACATTGAAACCTATGCTTGTGGCTCCACTGTGCTGAGGGCCAAATGCAAATTGTATCCTAGTGGGCAGCTGGCAGGGGAGTCCACGCAGGCCAAAGGAGGTTGTGTTCTGCCTGACTCGGGTGTGTTTGTGCAGCCATTTTTTAAGGGTGCTGAGGACTTTCCAGCTGTGCCACTACAGTTTGCCTCGGGACCATCAGAAAAACAACATCAATGTTCGAGTTACAGAGAAGGGACTGAAAACACGATCCACTCCGCAGTGTGTTTGAAATGTTAACTAAAGAAAACAAGCTGGCTAATGGTTTTGTATTTATATATTTTCTTTGGAGGCTTTGAAGTCAGAACCCATGTTGCATGTCAGCCCCAGGCAATGCTGGAAAGTAGCCTAACTGTGAATGTAAAGACACACACACACAAAAGCTTGATTTCACTTCTGCCTTGGAGGACTTCACAGATTTAGCTGAAACATTTCCCGACATTTTTGTGTCGAGCCAGAAATTTACCAGCTTTAGTTCAAGTGTTATCGCCACTGCTCCAAATGAACAGCGGATCATTTTTGTGGAAGCACTTTTCACATTCAGTGATGGAGAGAATTAAATAAACGTATCAAGGAAAAAGAGGATTGCTCACTATTTAAAATCACTACAAGCAGAGTAAAGGCCCAGACACACCAAACCGAAATCAAGCAGCTAGTGGTGACAAAGGTTGACCGTTGCATCGCCTCATGTCACCTGTGTCTCCGCCAAAAAGTTGCATTAATTACTACACAAAGACTTGAGCAAATGGCCAACTAGCATGTACTGTACATTCTGTACGTACAATATGTGAGGGAAAATACCCCTCCGTACCAGCAGGCGGTGATTTGTCATTAAAAAAGAGAAATCAGAAGACCGACAGAACGCATCCAAGACGCTAGTTAGCCAGTTAGCATATTAACAACACAATGCAATTTTGACAAAACAAGGATATTTATCGTGTGCGAATAACAACACAAACAATTACAAGCCGTTTCTGCCTAAAGCTCAATGGCTAAATAAACAGTCTTATCTTAAATAATGAATTTGTTTTGATGTCACGCCCTCATGACTTCAGTTGTTTGTTTACTTTCCTCACTTCCATTTATTTATTTTTGGCTTTATTAGATAGGACAGTCCAAGTGTCAGAGGGGATGACATGCAGCAAAGGGCTGTAGGCTGAAATTGAACCTTCAGCGACTGCGGCAAGGACGCTGCCTTAGAACATGGGATGTCTGCTCTACCCACTAAGCCACCAGGCGCCATCATCCCCTTTTTCCACCAAAATTAGCACATGCATGCATTTTTTTTTAAACACAGGAAAAGCTGCTAAAAATAGGCTATAGACTCCTTTCCCATTGCCAGTAGACTAGAGCCATGTCTGCAGTAGACGAGTGTGTCTTTCTGTGTGTTTTTTTCTTTTTCTGGTGTGTCACGTTCAACGTTATGAAGGGGCCACCATTGTCCAGAAAACAGGTTAGTAAAGAGTAGAAAGCAGCATGGAGGCTAGTGAAAATATTACGGTGGTTACCTCTTTTTTATATCTCTTACTAATTCAGTCTCTCTTTCAAACTTGGGGCAGACTATATGGAATGATGACCAAGTCCTGCTGGGGCTGACACCTTTGTATTTTCTGGAGGCTCGTCATTGTATCACACCGGTCATGGTGCTAAAATTAGCATATTCACCTGCGGTGTTGTATTGCCATCACTATTGATGGAAGCTGGTCAGAGCTGGAGTCAATGAATTCCCGTGACTACTGCAGCCTCATTTGACCCAAGAGTGAATGCCGATTTTAACCTTTCCCATTGAACTGTGTTCAATCAAGAACACAAGGCTGCAGACCATGAATGTATGAATTAGCCAATCCAGTGAGCCACTTACCGCAGTTTTTGCTGTGAGGCTCAGTGATGTTTCCGTACCCCATCATTTATTTATAAGTCCAATACAATACCCTGTAATTTTACAAAGTACAACAGTCAAAACATGATCCATTAAAAGTCTTTTATAAGTTTTTACCTTTAAGCTTCCTCTTTTGTTCCCGTAACCATATCATTGTACCCCCTATTTATTGTGTAATTGCCCCATAAATACTGAATAATTACACCATAATTTGCAGGCTTTTATCAAAGGCATTGGCTTGTCTTTTTATGCCCGAAATCTAAACTAAATGGCGATCTTTAAACATTACTTTTCGACCAGACAATAAATTATTTTCCCCGTCTTCTCCAAGAAATTCTTCCTTTTTTGCATTTAACCCTAATTATTGTCTTCATCATTTACCAGTGAGTTTGGAACAACTTGTGACCATGGAAAAAGTCACTATGAAAAAAGTGGGATCAACCCGTTAAATGTGGACAATGTGTGCAGAAAAAAAATGCTGACATTTTTATGTAATGTATGGACATCTGAAAACCTGCGCGATCAAAACCCAAGATATCTGGAGAGATACCACCAGAGTCACATGAGAAAATACGGGTTTTTTTGGACCAAGTTTGGAGCCACATTTAATGTTTTGAAGAAAATTCAGTGCACTCTGCCAGGTCCTGTGTGTCAGTGTATGTGTTTGTTTTGTTTGCTTGTGTGTGTGAGTGTGTGCACGAGTGTGTGGGCTGGGGGGGGTTATTACTGCTTCTTGATGGTTGCGGCGCAGTCCTGTCTGTCCTGTGGGACATCTGTGGGTTGCGTGATGGGCTTTGTGGAACGGTGCTCTGTTAGTGGAGTTAAACAGGCACAGTCACGAGCTCTACCAGACGCCATGGGCACAAGTGGCCTTGTCTCTTTGAGGCTTCGTACACACGCACATATGCCGACATGCTACAACATAAAAACACCAAAGTGACACTGATACACAAACATAAAGCACATTCAGTTGTAACCACAGGCAGATATACTGACAAATGTTTAGGAATACTTAATGCCACAGAAAATGTTTCAATGGAGGACCTGTAACATCCACGTTCCCTCTCTCCTGCCCAAGCTGCCAAAATCTCCAAAAGCTGTGAATGAATTGTCCTGCAGCTGCCAGCAGTTTTGGTCTTTATTGGCCTAGCACATGTTTGATACATCCCGACCACACCATCCATTTATCAGTGATGTGTGCGGCCCGCACCGTCTTTGAAAGCCTTTACACATCAGCCAAAATCCTACTTTTATTCCTAATGTGTAGCTATCCAACACTTTAATAGCTGCCTTTTTATGGTTATTGATTTATTTTATTTCAGGGGGGAGTGGGTGTCTGTGTGTGTTAGCGTTTTATCTCCCTCTTGCCCATTTGTCAAAAAGCGAGCCATAAACCTCCCTGGAGGTCGAGAACAGAACATCCATTACAACTACCAACCGTTCCGTTCAAAGCGACGCGAGATCCCACATAAGATGTGTAATTTGGTAGGAGATGAAGTGATATTGGCTGGTAAATGTTGTGTATCGAAGTGGTCACTGCGCAGCTCTTTCTTATTCTGTAGCTCCCTTCTCATGTCAGACCCTGATAGATTTTAAATGATTTTAAGGGCAGAGGAGGATAATGAAGACCAGAGTGTAAACGGGCCAGAGTGATGTTAAAAAGAGAGGAAAAACTTGGGGAGATCAAACAGCCAGTCTATTGACTTTGATGTTTGTCTCTTTTCGTTCTGAGTCGCGGTGGTTTCAGACATTTTATTAGTCTTCCACCAAGACGCTTCATCTCGTCTTCCTGCCACCTATTTTTCACACGCAAATTTTAGGTTTTACTGGAAAAAAATGGCAGTGACTTCGTGTAAGTTTGCTCAATGCTAAACTCTCAGATGACAACATAAAGCCTCCTTTTAATCTTTTGGCCACAGTTCATGTATATTTCCGTGAAATATTTCACATAAATCAGGATCCCTAAGTGCCACATCGTAGGCAACTGGACTTGCTTGAGTTTCTTGAAGACGTTTCAACTCTCATCTAAGAGGCGAAATGTCTTTAAGAAACTCAAGCAAGTCCAGTTGCCTACAATATAGCAGGATCACCATGACCATTGCCATACAGTCCAAGTAATGTTAAATCAGAAATTTCTGTCTAAACACATTATACATTTCAGAAAATACTTGTTGAAAACATGTGAAAAGACGGATGTGGAATGAGAACTTGAAGAGTCGAAGGGGATTATTCCTATGAAAGTTGCTCAGTGGCTCATGAAGCCAAAATGGTTTAACTGCTGCATACAAAATTACCGGGATGATCAGCACTGTGTGGCCCATAGAGTAGGCATGCAAGAGACTTCCGCTGGCCAAGCCAACAACTTCCAGTTTAGTGCTTAGTTAACTTGAATAGGGATAAAATGATTGAATTGTGCTGCTTTTCTAGACTTTCCAAATGCTATTGGACAAAATGGATTTAATTCCGATAGTGAAATGAGTCATTTAGCAAGGGTTGTGATACTCAAAAAAATGCATACACTGATTTACAGACCTCTCATTCTCCGTTTAAAGGCTCTCTAAGTCTTCTTAAGCTTGAAAAGTTTTGGTCACATACAGCATCTCCTCACCCTCCGCTAGCTACATGTCCTCTGAATATGCTGTGAAAAAGTCCGGTCTCTGTAGGCAGCCCAGGCTCCGCAAATGGCAACATAAACATTTTGGTCGAGGCTGCACCAACCAGCCAGCGCGAGCCCAGCGAAAACAAGCATACACACATGAGCGTGGTGCCCATGTCTCACGGTCTCGCGCAAACACGCACACGTGAACGCAGTGCCCAGAGAGGCAGTTAGAGCTACAGGCTACAATGAGGCTAAAAACAGAGTTCAAATGACATTTTTCCAAACAACTTTCTATGTCAGGGCTTCAGGACACTTGGATCACTACGGACGAGCAGTATGGAGATATTTTATGGTTTCAATTATGTGTTTTTGGATGTTTGAACCTGGGGCACAGTAAGCCTCCATTAGGTGGCGTTGTGTTGCTACCTCCTCTCCCCTTGGATCTCCGCAAGTGTTGTGAGGACTCTAAAACTTCACCTGAGCCTCCATCGGCATATGGGTGAGTAGATAATGGCTGAATTTTCATGTTGGGTGCACTATCCCTTGAACAGGTGTGTAAATCCAGGGTAACTAGCAGCTATCGCTCATTCATGACAGAGTCATGGAGGACGAGGGGGGAGGGGCAAGCTAGCTTCATAGTGTTTGATAACATTGTTGAACGTAAACAGAAGTGACGCCCAACGTTGCTTAGTGTGCCTTTAAGTCTATGGGAAAAAGTCTTTATGGGCCACAGGGCATCAGGTGATGGTGTAATTACACTGTTTAGCCACTACGAAAATTGGCTTCAAAGGCCAGCACACTTCCTGAGGGCCTGAAATCAGAGCTTGATGACACACAAGAGCCACCTTTATCATAACCTCCCCCCCATGGTATAAAAAATATGTTACTACTAACGTTTCGGTTTCTAGGTTTTTCACTTTTTTCACCCCATGCGTGAGTGGCAGGTTTGCTACATTCAAAAAGCTCCCTTAGCGCTTTCATTCTAAGGACTACATGAATAAACAACTCTGTTAAAAACTGCAAACACATAAACAAAAGCAAGATCGCCATCGTGTAAGTACCTTTCAGTCTTTAAGCCTAAATCGGCCACCAGCCGGGAAGTTACTGCCCATTGCTGTTGGGGTGTGCTGTGTGCTAATGTTAGCTGCTCACAAAAGTTTCACTTCATCACCTTCAAACGACGAATTTTTTTCATGGTTTTGAAACCTACTTTTATATACTTGGCTTTTTTTTAATGATTTAGATTTGGCTGGTTAGTGACACATTATTCTGTGGTGTGACAAACTCATAACACATTTATTTTTGCTTTACCCAAGCTTGAAAAATAATTGCATACATCCACCTCATCACGTTGTAGCCTCTTCCCTCTTAAATGGGTCTGCTCCCCGTGTGCATACTGAGAAAAGAAAGCGACCCCAATGTGGTGTACTCTCAATGCATCCTCAAAGTGATGCTCTTCATGCCGTCATTCAGCCTTGTTTTGTTTTCCTCCTAAGTCTGATTTTCAGGAAAGAACTAACAGAGCCACACACACTGAGATGCCAGCATGGGAGGCCCGGCTGGCTTCGCAGGCAGGCTCAGTCCATCAGAGTGGTCGGCCTTTTATGAGATTACATGAAAGAGCGGGAAATAACGACAAGCGTTTGATCATCGGAGACCAAGCTGATTTACTGCCGAACCCAACACCGTAGCTCAGACCTGGCAGTGCATCACCTATGCCCGCCTGAGAGAAAGATGAGAGTGAAACAACACACCCCTCTCACTTTCCCGCGGTTTACTGCGATGGCTTCAGGTAGAGGTTCAGTGCCAGAACTTCTAGTCCTGTCCAACCACAAAGCTTTATCTTTACTGCGTTGCACTAATGAGCTGATATAGAGGAAATCTTTAACTTGTATCAGACATCCACGCTCAGCAGAAAGGAATTAACAGAATTCTTGTCAAACAAAATGGAAACGTCTGTTTTTCATTTCTGGGCATTATGTCATGGGATCACACTCCACTTTTGAAGTTGTTTCACCTGAGTGCGGTGGGATTATTAACCACATGTTTGTGTTGATTAAATACTTGATCGTGTTATTTGTGTTGGCAGTTGGAGACTTGGAGCGGTTTGTAAAGAAGCACCTGGTTAATTCTCAGCGCCAGTTTTGTTGCTGCTTGAGTGAGGCATTGTAACAACTTGGTAATACAAGTCAACAAAGGGCAATAAAATCTTCATTCACACCAAATGCTCTTGCCTAATACTTCTCCTGTGAGCACAGTCTGACACATGGCTATCAATGGCTGAGTCAATGTCAAGACCACAGGGAAAAGCAACGTAACTGTGTTGCCATAATGGGAAGCTAGTTTCTACCTTTCAGGAATTATTTTTTTTTTTGATAGCGGGTTGCTTTTTTGCTTAAAGGGCAGCTATTGTATTTTAAACCTTGACCCTTTACATGTTGTTGTGTCTTAATGAGTATAGAGATTAGGGCTGCAACTAACGATTATTTTCATTGTCGACTAATCTGTCGATTATTTCTTCAATTAGTCGGCTAATCATTTTATCGAAAAATGTGTTAAAATGTTGAAAAATGTTGGTCTGTCTCTCCCAAATCCCAAAATTATGTCATCTAATGTCTTGTTTCATACTCACGCCAAAGGGTTTTAGTTGACCGTCATGGGAGAGTGTGTAAAGCTGCCAATATTTGAATGTAAGAAGCTGCAATAAGAGTATTTTGGGGTGCGTTTATAGTACTTCACTTTGAAAATTGACTCAAACCGATTAGTCAACAACTAAAATAGTCACCGATTATTTTAATAGTCGATTAGTCATTGATTAGTTGACTAATCGATGTAGCCCTAATAGAGATAACACTTAATGAAAGTGGTGTAGTATTGAGCGAGAGCGCTGTAGCTGGCAGCAGCGAAATGGGCTGCCATATTACCACTCAGGGCATTTGTGCTTCGCCACTTTACGCCCACTAGCAGTGCTTGTTTTTGCCTCTGACAGGTTCCGATTATTTTAAGTGTCTGACATTTTTATGGAACGGATTCCTACAGAGATAGATCTTTTTGTTAAGTCAAAGTTTATTTATTTATAAATAGGGTCAAGGTTAAAAATATAATAGTTGCCCTTTAAGCAAAAAAGCAACCCGCTATCAAACAAATAAATAATTCCTGAAAGGTAGAAACTAGCTTACCATTATGGCAACACGGTTACTTTGCTGTAAAACAGTAAGATCCTTTTTCTTGTAAGATCCTTCTTCCCTAATATAATCAGACACTCATAATAGCAATCTGAGCCTGTCAGTGGCAAAAACCCATACTCTCAGTAGCAGTGCATATTAACCTTACATTGCAGCATGTCGGCTGCAGGGCTCTTGCTCAATACTGGACCACATTCAAAAACTGTCATTCCCATTAGTCACTTTGGCACAAAAACATTTAAAAAATGGGGTCCTGGTTAAAAAATACCAAAGTTATCCTTTAACATGCTGCAAAAGTGGCATCTATGAGTTTGTTTGATTATTTTATGTAATATCCTTAAATTAAAGTCTGGCATTGGTGATTGATTATGTAAAAATTAGCCAAAGAAATGAAACCACAAACTGGGGTTTGAAATATTTCTGCCCTCCACTGTGTGTCCAAAAGGTCTTTGATGAGCAAATGCCTGACAGAGATGGAGACAGACGAGAAAAGACAGAGACCCACTAGAAACCACAGTAGTCAATGGCATGTTTTACAAGAGACAAAACATTGAACAAAAGAAAAAATTGGATAAAGGAAGTATTTGCTTCAAAGGTCTTACTGTAAGTGTAATTTTCAAAAGGGCTGGGTTGCCCCCGTTCTGTAATTAAGTTCTTCACATTGGGTTTGTCTGGAATTAAAAGGACTATTGCCACTTTTCAACATGGATGTTTTTATATGTCTATGTTTGTCTGTGGTGAAGGATGAAAGGGAGATGCCTTCCCCTGTCTCCTGAAAAGTCTTTACACCAGTGGAAAGTAGACGAGGAAGAGACTCTGCAGTGTTTGAACTTGTGTCTCGTGCCTTTCTCGTCTTCAACCAGTCAACAGAGGTGGTTTCATTTTTATTGTTTGCCTGACACTATGATGCTTTTGTTTTCTGTCCATAAACTCTGCCCAGATGACTGCAGATGATCCCAACAGTGAAGACAGCATCAGAAGTGTCTCCTCTTGATGAGAGAATGCTTTATTTATCTTGTCAGATACTGACAGACCTTCCAATTTCCTTCCTGATCCATTTCAGTTTCTCAATTTATTCCCTAAAGTAATCATCTATGACTCTTTTGACACGTCTCCTGCTCCTCACTCGTCTCAAGTTTGACATCAGTGTGATGCCCTTTGCTCTGGAGGAAACCCGGAACGACAATCTTTTTCAAGTGTCTTACAAAGTGAAAATTTGATGACAGTAGTTGAGACTAGTGGACTGTAAAGCATTATCTGTGGTTCCGTGGTTTCTTCCTCAAAGTACAGCTCCGGGGCAGCTCTCAGAGTTCAATCACAACCCCTGCTCCGCTTCCAAGACTACTCTCGAAATGACAATGATACACTGACGTCAGACGCGGGTGTTTTGCTAGAAAAAAGAAAAACAAGGCAGAAAAATAATAATGATACAATAAGACGCTGCTGATTTTCCTGGAAGCTCTGATTCATCGGAGCCAATGAATTGAAGCGTCTTTGCTTTCTTAAGTCTTGTGTCTTTTTTTCTGCGCCAGACATTATGTCTTCCTGATGAAGGAAAGAATTCTTCAAAGGCACTTAAGATGTATAATTAATAACAGAAATCGGTGATTTGAAATTACAGCAGAGGACACATAGGTCTCTTTGAACCCATGAAATCTCCATGGATGACTTGTGGTCCTTTAATTAGCCAGGGATGAAGAAATTGGGTGGGGTCCGTCTGCCTTGTACCCACCACCTACCACAGGCACCTCCACCCAACACCCTAGACGAAGAAGAGAAGTTATTCTTGATGCGCAAACATTTTCTTCTTATCTGACCTCAAAACATAAGCTTGAAGTCATCCCTTGACAGTGATTTTTCCCTCTTGGAAAACATCTCTTCAATCAGACAGCCATATTGGTTGGCCTGTGATGAAAAACACCACCAACAATCCACACCGGCATCCCGCAGGCTACTGACGGAGCCTGCCTTGGTCTTTTGCAGGGCTTTTCTGTCAGTCAAAGCCCTGAGACGAACCACAAGCCTCAACCAGAGTCTTTGGTGGTGGTGTCTGTAAACTTCATGTGGTACAGCCGTTCACGTATCCTTCCACCCCTCACTGTCTCTGGACCCCGTGGTTTGTACCTCAGGCAGCAGAGTGCAACCATCACATGCTTGTCTAAGCTCTGCCAGCTTTGTTTACGGCTCTGACTTACAGCTACAACAGTCAAGAGGTCTGTCAAAGAGACAGGAGCTAAATATAGACCGGGCCTGTCATTATCAGGATCATTTGAGAGTAAAGCTGTTCCCATTATGTGATAAGCCAGCAACCCAAACAATGACATACAGTGTGTTGTGATAGCGTGGCCTAACTATAACGTAGAATTAAATATCTCTGATGTTCTTTGAAATGACGCCCAATGAGACTAAAAGGTGCCAGTGTTTGTTCTTGAGATGCTTCTGTCAACCAATGCAAGATGATGTCATTCACAAAAAGGGACACATCTTTTTGAAGGTGTCAGGACAAAAAAAAAAACAACCTCTGTCCGTCTTCTCTCTCCTTCCTATATTGGCCGTGCCATGGAGGTCTCAGTGAAAAACAGAGCATGTGGCCAGTCTCATGTTTCTTTCTACTCTCTGTGGGTGGTCCCATGGGGGGCCGTTTGATTATTCTGGGATAATCTTTTGATTACAATTCAATATGGCCCTCTTGTGTGAGAGAGAGTGAGAGCCAATGGAATTTCCTTTTTTCCTCTCCTGTGTGAATGAACTGATTACATGAGCAAAAGCAGGCATCTTCTCTCTGCCCCTACCTTGAAGTCAAGAAGAGTTCGGCGTTCGTTTTTGTTAGGTTTCACATCTTTCAGTGGATCTGTCCCAAAATCTGTTGTATTTGCTAATGCTTTGCAAATGCTTGGAAGTAGAAATATGACAATGATTCAAAAAGCGTATCCACGTATGCATACTTGGCAAGATTCTGTCTGTCAAACGTTTGTTTCGTTTGACATGTGCGTCTGGAGAGAGTTTGGGCATTCAAGAAAGAGGTGATTTACAAAAGCAAGAGAACACTGGGGCTTTGGGAAAAGATTAATGAAATACCACCATATATGCAAGTGTTTGGTCCGGATGACGCAATTATCTCCCAAGGAAATTCAAAGAAGTTGAAGGGGTGCATTTGTATCATTCTTGTAAATTCGTTCAGCCAAGTCCCTACAACCAAGATCAGATGACTTTTACAACTTGGAGCACTGCCCTTTGGTATTACCTCCAAGACAACAAGCTCATATCTGAGAGCTTCAGTGTGTTGCTGTATGGTGTGTATGTTTTTCTTGATGTGTAGTGGTGAGCAGGTGCACCTGTACGCGCAAAGACTGGCAGGAATTTTGTTTTTACCGTGAGGATAAGGTTGCAATTTCTGGGGTATATTAAGATGCAAGCGTGCAATTGAGAAAGTATCCGCATGCCCCCCTTGTTTTCCAACTATTTCCATTCTTTCCTCCACCCTCCTCACTGTCCCTTTTGCTTTCTGTGCCCATAAAGGGACAATGGATTAGCCTCCCCCTTTTCCATGTGACCTCATCTGTGTTTGATTTTTCTGCCTACTTGAAACTGGCCACGGGGTTAACATTGAGTCCTTTGATCAGTCCTGCCAGGAATTGGACTTGTTTATCTTGTTTATCTGATGATGGCCCCCTTAATGGGGGGGCATACATTTGGCAGGGGCATGCCTTGATGTGGGCCTTGATAGCTGCAGGACACAGAGAGAAGAGAGGACCAGGACCCTGTAATGGTCGGAGGTGAAGGAAAGACGATTACAGATGTGGCTCCAGGGCATCTGAACCTTGTCTCTCCCTCAGCCTCTTTCCTCCAACACTTATCTGACCCCATACAGATGGCCCCTCATCATCATCAAAAAGCGCAGATATCCAGCATCTTTTCTCTTTACAACCCAAGCAGCTCCTCTCTGTAGCTTGTTTAGATTGACAGTTATTAATCCACATGCTGACAGCTTTTCTAGGCGGCCTGTAAGTGCAGGAAATGGCACGTAATCAACAAGCTTCTCAAACGGGATGTTGCCCTGTTCCCCTGTTCATTGACTTGCTGATGGAGATGCAAGGAAATGGTGCGGGTAGACAGCCAGGCCCCATCCCTTCACTTGCCTGGCTCGACCTCAGCCCCCTGAAATGAAAGCTTTCCTCTCCTGCGCCGCAGCTGGACTCCAGGGAGCCTGCAGAGGGCCTGTTTATTTGTGCAACAATGTAATCAGTGGGTCTGTCGTTACAAGACCTAGCCTTTGCACCTTTTCTCCCTCCACCAGCCCTGTCCTTTCTTCTCTTCCCATCAGCTCCCCTCCCCTTCTTTTACCATCTCTCTTTCACCACCCTCAATCTTTTTCTTTGAGCCTCATCATTATCCAAATCCTTTCGCTGACCCTTGTTGACCTCGGGATTTGTTTGATGTGGTACTGGCGAGGAGAGGAGATGAAATAAAGTTGAAAGTTTATTGTTTAAAAGGGGAGATTTCCATGATTAGGGTTTTAGAAATAAACTTTCCATCTCTTTACCTAAGAGATTGCCGAGTCCTGTGTGTTTCTGTGTGTTTCTGTGTGTGTGTGTGAGATGGCAGTAGAGAGAGACGTCTTGCAGTGTCCGTGTGTTAATCTCCCACGATGCCCATTGATGTTGGTTGACACATGCGCACTTTCTCCTGTTCCAATCAAAGGGGGAAAAAGTGTGTAGTGCGGTAACATGCTAATAATTTACTCTGTTATGTTGTGGTTTAAATCATGAGATTCCTGCAGTTAAAAGCCAAGCGAAAGTAAACAAGCTCACACATGTGGCCACAATATTGCTGTTCCTCTGTCCAGAGAAGTTCTTTCTATGGGAAAAGGGGTTGTTATCCATCCTTTTGATTCAGCGTTTGCCACTGATACATGACAGAACCCACAAGGGCATTGAGGTTTTGTCCAAATGTATGGAAATGTTGTACCAAACGAATGACTGACAAACATGTTGCACATTCACAGACCTATGTTAGGCAAAACAATGTATTTTCAACCTTTTTAGTGGCATTTTCTTGCATTATCTTATCAATACATGTTAAGGTGGCGAAAGTCAGAGTAGGGTGTGCGGGATGGGTGGTGGATGGGTCCAACAAACATCGTCTTTTACCTGAGACAGCGGTGTTCGCATCCCGCAAGATTCTAAAGCCAAACCCTGTTCTTTTTTCCTAAACCTAACCACATGCTTTTGTTGCCTAAACCCAACCATGTGTGTTTGTTGTTGAAGGAAAAAAACATCATTTGCGGTGTTGTACCAATATAGTGCATTTATTTTGAAAGCCTGAACGGTAAATTTCCTGTGAAAACGAAAGTGTATATTGAAGGAAGACAATGTATGTAACAGGCAGAACTTGACCCACAAGGTCATCAACCAATGCACCCAGGGTACCTTGTATGTCTTATGTGGACGTGGAAAGTCCATGACCAAAACATCAATATGTGACGAGGTCGGAGTGAGAATGTGTTGCAATTACAGACTATTGCCGCCTGCTGGTACAGTATGGAGAGTTATTTCCTCTCACCCAGGCGCAGAAGGTACATGTGAGTTGGTTGTTGCCTGTTGTGTTTGCGGTGTCTTCAGTGCAACTTTTTGGCTGAGACATAGGCGACAAGAGGCAAGGCAAGAGTTAGCTTTCAGCGCCACTAGCTCTTTGATGTCAGTTTGGTGTGTGTGAGCCTTTAGGGTAAACTCTGAGATCGTAGAATTAATCCTTCAAAATCCCTGAATGTTTACATCTTTATAACCTGTTGTGTTTCACTACTCTGAATTAAAGTCTGCAGCCCATCCTGCTCTCTGACTCATAATGATTTCCAAGTCCCTCTGCGAATCTATGATGTCTCTTGTTTCCCTGTTTGTCTCAAGAGACAGACAGGCGGGTTAGTTTGGGCTGGTCCGCCTTCTGAACAACAGCATCTCCAGTCTGCGCCGCTCTGCACAGAAGAAGCATCTTGTTTTTCAACTGGTGGTTTTCTTAAGCCACAGTGTTTGATGTGGGCTTCCCTTAATCACACAACATGCTCTCTAAACATGAACTACATTCATCTTCGCTCCACGACTTCTGGACTCTTTTTTCCCCCCTCTGGTTCGTCGCTGCTTTTGTTGAGTTATTGTGCAACTGAGCAGTGAGACAAGAGGAAGACAGTGGCCTTGATCTCAATGAAGTGATTTTGATCTGGCCAATCCAGCAATTAGGCTACTGAGGAAAGAGTGAACCTCTAATCCTGGATGGGACACATGTGTTCTTTGTAGTCCTAATGTCTCTCTTCCTCCTCTGTCCACATCACTATCTGATGGGACACAGAGTAAGTATTAAACCAATGCCTCAGATGGAAGCCTACCATTAAGATGGAGATGCTGTGCTCTTTGAGGCTGAGGACTTTTAATTATAAGCTGTGGGCCCGATGTAGTTGTGTTTCCTTCATTCTGCTGAATAGAGGGTTTGCTCTGTGCTGGCTGGAGACCTGGTGCCAGGCTCTGGAGTCAGCGTGTCACTGGCGGGTACTTTGTGGGTACGAGACAAGGCATGCCGCCACGCCAAGCGTGACTCTACAGGAGTCCCACATGGGGGCAGAGATAAAAGGCTTTTATCTCTCCTTCCCACCATCTCTCCCCTTCCCCTCGTGGCTCCGACTGGCAGGGCAGTAGGTGGAGGATAGAACTAGAATAACCAGACCGGTTGTTAACATATCAGCCGTTGTTGGAGCTTCAAGGGCGACCAGTGAGATCAAAGCGAAGCATTCAGTCCAAAAGCATGACATTGTCTTGTACAACAATCCATCAAGCCTCCAATTCAGCTGTCAGTGAATGAGGAAGTGGTCACGAACAGCAATGGAAGGCCTTTCACTGTCTGTCCCCTAATGGGCTTTGATGATCCAGCACAAAGAAAGTGTCATAATGGTCTCATACAAAGTCTAATGTCATTTTTTCATTTGTTTATTGTTGTCATTAAAGCAAGAATGACCCAACCCACACCTTTGTGTATTCAGTAAATGATGATGAATGTCTGACAAACGACTGCCACTGAGCAAGTTAGGATGTCTTTCTTTCTCTCTTGCTTTTCTTTCTTGCTTTCTTTCTCCCTGTTTCTTTATTTCCTCCTGTACACAGCAGCTCTTTTTCCTTCCCTCTCCGGGGTGCTGTTGTGAATATCTCCCATCCCCTCTGGGACTTCTTTATTTTTCAGTTTTGTTTTGTTTTTCAGGCACTCTGCATTTACACCCAGCAGCCCTTTGATGTTGTTGCCTGGGTGCCGGTGGACAAAAGAGCCTCCATCAGCTGGATTTAAGGATGGGGTGGGGGGGGGGCTGAATAAAGAATCAAAGTAACTGGAATGGGGTTTGGAGGCGGAGGACTCCATGTGAAACTGTGAACCATGTACCGCTCTTAAATATGGGCCAGGAGTTCACAGTTGTCATTGCGTTTCTTTTTTGGCTCTGGTCCCCTTTGTGCTACATGTCATTGTCTCCATATGTCTATTTGTGGCCATGCTTGTTCATGCCTTTGTTGGCACTGTATGTTCTCATTCTTTAAGTCAACCAATGGGGCCCGTGTTTCACTCTTTGCAGTCAGGTGATGTGAAAGCCACCAGCTGCTGTTGCACCAAGTAAAAGTTTCTTCTGGGCGCCGCTGCCCAGCTTTTCCCAGTGTCACAATGCCACGCTGTTCTGTGGCACTGCGGTTATAACCTCTTCCACTCTGCGCTTTCTGCCCGCCTAGCCATGCACAGCAAGGGCTACTGATGCTACTGCAGCCCCTCACACCCCCACAGTGGGGGAGAGACAGTCTGTGCTCCCTCAGCCCATCAAATCCCCGCAGGACCACTCTGGTCCACTGGAGGTGAATTCAAGGAGCAGCCTTTGGTGGTGCCGACACAGCAGCCCTCTTTCACCGAGGGCCTCATTAAACCTGACAACATCCCCTCAGCCTGGGCTTTATTGTTCAGCCAGCTTAATACTAAATGGCAATTAAAGGCATCACCAAGGTGCAGGTATTAATGCCTCTGAGGAGCACAAAGGCTTTGTAAGATAAAAATGACATCTAAACAGTAATTGAAAGTTTTCTTTGCCATTGGAGGAAAGATACACTTTGTGTAAGCTAGGTCACCCTGTGTAACCCTTATTCAGCATTTGAACATGCAAAATAACAGTGTTAAAGTGTCTTTAGTCAATATTTTTATAACCAAAAGATATCACAATGTAAAAACAATGTGGCAATGCAAACCATGTCACTCATAGTGATGAACCTACAGAGAATTATCACCTGAATCTGCAGCTCAACTCAGCTTTACGGGCTTTTTATAGTTAGTTTCAGCTCACTGTTGAGCTGCTGCAGCAAAAAAAGGCTTTAAAAATCCACTAAACACTACATGCTCAGCACCAATATGGCAGACAGACACACTTAGTAATAGCTGGTGAACATAGTGGAGCATTTAATGGCTAAACAGCCACATATTTACCCCAGGAGTCAGTAGAGACCAAAGACAGAGCTAAGGGAAAGTGAATATCTGACTTAAATATGCCAGTACGTGGCCAGGAACTCATCTCTTAATGAAAAATTATTTTGCACAGTACCTGCAGGATGTGTGAATAATCAAATGTTTGCTGACAAGTTCACCACATTAACTTAAAAGGTGATGTATATCAATGCTGCAGCGTCACCATCTGAGGCTGAAAAATAACATCAAGTGCCAAAAACTGCAGTTCCTCAGATGGCCACTGGAGGCTGGCTTCAAAAGTGAGTTCATCGTCAAAGACCCCCATGTTAAAATGTCCAATGCTACAGCAGAAATAAACATGTTTATAACCTGGCATAATAAAGGTTCATGGTCTCTTTAGCTAGTTCATGACAATTTCAGTGTTTTCAGTTCATGAAAGTTAATTGTGACATTTTGGTTGCCTAAAAATGTCTTTTTCAACATTTCATTGTACTAAGGATCGTCGACAGCAGGGGTCAGCAATCTTAACTATCAAAAGAACAATTTTTCACAAAATCTGCCTGGAGCTGCAAAACATTCAAGCATTTTGGTAACACCGCGTGTTAAAGGTAGGGTCTGGAGGATTTTCCAGTTGCTGTTTGTAAACACACATTCAAATTTGGCCCCTCCTATCAGGCTCAACTCTCCCGGGTGTACGGAGCCCGGAGGTACGGAAAAAGGCTTCACAGAAGAGGTTCAGGCAAGGCTCGCGCTGGTGCACGCTTGGACACGCTCGGGCAAGGCACCTGTGCTCTCTCATTGGCTGGGTAAATCTCCGCCCAGAAGCGGTCTGAGCTCACAAAAACATCAAAATACAGTTAAAGCGCAGGAGCTCTGCAAAGAGTCACCACCACACGAGTAGAAGCCCATAGGTGATGATTAAGCAGGATTTCATTTGTATATGTCTATATTTTGTTTTGTTTGAAAATCCTCCAGATCCTACATTTAAGTCTAATTTAGCCTATCGACATTAAAAATAAGTCTGAATCAGCTTTCAAGAACATGTTTACCACAAGATGGCTCATCTGCAGTGGACTGTTTATGATTATTTGGTACTTTAACATTGCAGCATTGAAAGTGAAAGCAAACAAATTTGTCCACACATTATTACATTTGGAATCTATTGCTAGCCTTGCCAGGGAGGCTCAAGATTAGCCACTGCTGTTGTGGTTTGGCAAATTTAGTAGAAAAGGCACCAGGCCGTAGACGTACGATGCACTCATGTACATTGCATTGTTGAACGTAAGAATTTCTTTAGGCCTACAACAATGATAACTAAAAATGACAATGTAAATAAAAACGTTATTCAATTTCATGCTATATTTTTTGTCAAAGCCACAGAGAGCCACTGGAGTGGGGCTAAAGAGATGCAAATGGCTTCAGAGCCGCAGGTTGCCTACTCCTGCTCCATGGAGCTGGATATTTAGTTTTTCCAGTAAGTACATTTTGGTTTTCAGGCTGTTTTTTTGCTAGCAAAAATTAGCATAAGCATTATCACAGTTAACCATCGACCATGCTTACCAAGCTGCCAGCAAGTGTTGGGTTAGCTCCAACCTAATCCAAATATGGTCACTTCTAGCTCCAAAAATCCAAGATGGCGACAGTCATAATGCCAAACTCGAGGCTCTCAGCGGCTACATCCTTTATTTTCCACAGTCTGTGGTTCACAACTTGATTCTGCTGCCCCCAAGTGGCCAAACCAAAAATCAGTTTTGGCACTTTTAAAGTCTTAAAACTATTAAAGGGTGTTTTAAATAAACTTGAAAATCAGGTGGAACAAAGAGCTTCTCCAGCTGGACCTCCACATAAAGGTCCAAGGCAGTTTTTGTTTGCAAGGTGGAAAATTCAGGTAATGCAGTCAAACTGAACACAGCAGTTTTGTTGCCAGGTTGTTTTCTACTATAATTAGCAGATCAAAGCAAAACACTCTGTCACTTGTTTAACTTATCCCGCATATACAGTCATCAGAGTCTGTTTAGATCCCGTACCCGTCAGGCCTGCTGCTCTATGGATTACTTGTGGACATACATCTTCACTTTTTATTTATTTGCTTGTGTGCAGTCACGAAATAAGCAGAGGGTAAAGAGCATGGGCTCCACATGCCGGAGGGGCTCCGCTATGTAAACCACCAGACTCGGGTTGGCAAATGGATCCAATTGGGAATGGTCATAGCACAGATGAATGAAAACAGTGTAAACAGTCTGTGAACCATCAATATGTACTTCAGCATGGCGGAGGGATGCAACTGTAACATCTGTCCCACCAGCTCCACTGGAGAGTGATTAGGCCATATTTATAGGCAGCACAGGAAACAGGCCCACAGCTTATCTTATTGCAGACAGGTTGAACACAGCTGGTTTGAGAGGACAATAAGAGATTTCAAGGAAAGACAAGGCACTGGCTGCCTGTGCAGTATTTGGTAGCCGCATAGTGTGTTGTCAAAGCGTTCTCCTCTGTGAATCCTGTCCAGCAGATTTTATCGCCAGTTTTTGATTCAGAGAAAGTGCAGAAACTGAAGACAGTTCGCTAAGATTTCACTCACTCTCTCAGGACTTCAGACACACAGTGAAATAACAAAAGGAAGTCTGGCAATCAAACATGGCTGTGTTTGTCTATCTCTATCATTACCACATTTTGAGGTTTTTGCATTTCAAAAATCATGTCTGCAGCCATATAAGATAGACTTAAGTAGTTTACTCAGCTGTGGATGAACAAGCTCCGCTTCCACTCTCGGCGTCTGAGATGCAGCGAAGAATAAAATTGCTCTGATGGCTGGTGTTTTTACATTGTTACCGAGCATCTGACCTTCCTTTTAACGTATTGTGACAATATTTCTTCAAGTCAGAAAGATGAAGGAAGGAGATTGGGCCGCCGTCAGCAAATACAAGGTTTCATAACCTCAAAAGCACACAGTGCGTGTTACGTTCTTGTCCTTTCTGTGCTTTCTCCACCTGGGTCAGCAGCTCAACACCCTGGGATACCCATTCATAAAATAGCCTGTGTGTAAACTTTTCCCATGACCTCAGTGGGACGAAAATGTCTCTGCTTTTGGGCCTGAAACACCTTTATTGGACACTAAATTACACTTCGGGTTGGATCGGCATGTCAATAATAACAAGCAGATCTTGTGTTTTTGTCAAACGTGTGTCCCACAGATGATTCTTTCTATCAATTTGTGCTCAGTGGATTGTTTCTTTTGTAGTTGATACATTTCATATCATCACTCTGAACCATGTCTCTGTTGAATGTTTTTTTTTCTTTTGGAAAGGTCTTCATCCAGCCCAGAAAATAGAAACCAGCAGCTCACTTTCGAGACCTTAATCTAAAGCACATTTCAGCAGAATTGTCACTCCTACAGCTGCTATGCATCTCAGCTCAGTTTTTATTTAGATGCCAAACAGGAGGGGACGGTGGATTATACAGTGGTTAGATCTATATAGTGTTCATATAATCAGCGTTGGTAATCTGGCACACCTCTTACAGTGAAATGCCAAACTAAATTCCATGTTTTCTTTGTAAATGTGAGTCTTAGTTCTCCTGTCAGGCAGCAGTTGACAACTAAAGCCTCTTTCACACGTAGTTCCTGGTACATTACTGGGATAACCTTTCAGGCACTGCTCGTGATTTTCAGTATTCACTATTATTTCTGTCTTGCGCCTTTTCACACATGCCATGGCAATGCAGGAATACAGGGAAGCAAGGGACAGTCCAACAGATGGTGGTAATGCAACACTCATGGATGCGTCTGTCGAGGTCGACAGAAGAAGAAGGTGTTGGGTCAAGGCTGGATGAACAAGGAACATGGCGGGCGAGGAGCTTTTTTTGTCCAGTGCCAATGTTTTTAAAACGTATTCATTATTCAGCTAATTTGAGAGACATGTAATGCATTCTATACATTAAAAGGAACGAAGCGGAGTCTTGTAATTGGTCAAAAGCCTCTTTCGTCAAGTGGACGTATCCCTCTATTTGCTTGTTTCTGCAGTGTTACTGCAGTCATACTGGTGTTTTTCCCGAAATGTTACTAGAGCCCCTTTCACACATGCCCTCTAAACCTGAAATTATCTAGACATCACCTGCAGGAGCCGTATACACAAATGTCCGAATCAGATGGACTGGACATCCTGCCAGCTCCGGAGTGCAAAGTCAATGTAATGTCCAATGTTTCCATTTGGGCATGTTTTTAAAGTTTCTAACACAAGGTTTGTGCAAAACTGGAAGAAAACAAACATCCAAGGGTGAAGAAGAAGGGTCATTAACACGAAGACGGCAATGAAAATGTCTCACTGGAGAGATGACGAGATTCGGGACTTTCTGCCAATAAGCCTAAATCTTCAGACAAATTCAAGGAACAGCAAAAGACTTTGTTGTTTATGACCAAATTACGAACCAGCCACGTGACCAGGGCATAATCTGTGTCATGACCTGCCCCCTACATGCTCTTCTCAGCCTCTACTCCTCGCCTAAATCTAACCACTTTGGTGCATTTCCAGTAGGTGAGAACGCTTCTGACACAGACAATCTCCTGTTATGTGCTAAATGTCTGAAAGAGAGACTCCTGACAATGTCCAGACCTGATTCCTGTGACATCATCTGGATTTCTTATGAAAAAGCAGCTTTGGTCTCGAGGTGGGAAATTGGCAGTACAGATTAACCTGAATATCAATCGCTGTTTCCATTCACACATTACCCCATGCAGGAAATGCTCATGAACATTACAGTGATAGACTGCATGTGTGAAAGGGGCTTAAGTCTTCAGTCCCACGCAGCTCCGCAGCTCAGTGATCCTGGTGTCAGTGCCAGGGGTGGTAGCTCCCTGGTGCTGTTAGTTAGCAGGATGAGGAGGGAAATGGAAAAGGAACTGGGGGACACCTGGCCTTTTCTCTTTGGGCACTCAGACATGTCATGGCTTTGCCTCTTAACAGAATCAGGATGCAGGACGTTGCCCTCCCACTGATGAAGCTCCTTAGCCAGTGTGGTGTATCAATGCAACATCCAGCAGCACCACTGGGATATCTGGTCACAGAAGACGGTCTTGCTCCCGCTGTGGCAATCATTCTGATGCTCTTATATGATAGACTGGCTTTCAGCCCAAATTAGGCCCCTACTGCCCGGGGTTATTTTGCACCCTAGAACCATGCTGGGAAACATGGAGCTCTGTTGAAAACTTTACTCTTTTGTTGGATAATATTACCATATTAAGACTGAAGACTTTTAGATAGAGTGAGAGTTATAGGAAAAAAAGATAAAAGCAGAAAGAGAAAGGAGATTAACCAACAGTCCTTTAGTCAGACACCATAAAAGCCTCCACACATTAAGTCAGAGGAGTCTCCTCCTTTTCTTTGCCTGCTACATCTCTCTCTCAGTCTCTGTCTCAGTGTGTTTCATCGCAGGGTGAGCGATTAAGTGGTTTAAGAACATACCGGTGCTTTGTTTTATGTACAGAAAAGTAAGAGCACCGGCGGCCCCTTTGAAGCCCCCTCAAATTTATTGTTGTTTTTCCAGGAGAGGCGTTTTTTTAAATTACAGCTCATTGTGAGTGGATCTGCTCCTTTGCTGTTTTTGGAGAGAGGTTTACATTTTATGTCTGGAAACAAGTTTCACCTTCTCCTCTCTGTCTGATGAAGATAGAACATTTAAGAGGGGGAGAGTTTGTGCAATTTACGGGTCTTCAGAGGTCGGAGATCATCTCGTGTCAGCACCCTCTTTTACTGTATGTGATTGTTAGAAATTCTGACAAAGAGCAAGAATCAAACCATGTGATTTGCAGACGTCTTTCAGAGCCAACTGTCCCCTGCAGCAGTAACCATACATCATCCAAGCTCCACTTGTGTGATGTGAAATGTGCATTAACTCCGTCCCCCTTTTTGCTCCTCCAGGGCCTGCGTGTTTCCAGCAGCTCTGGTTTATTTCCAGTTTGATGTCAAGACAGGCTGGTAAATCACCTCTCCTGTTCTCCCTGTTTTCATGCCGGAGAAACAAAAAAGAGCCTGAATTGGCTCTTCCAGAAAAAGAGACACCTTGCAGCGGAGCACCCTGCTGTGTCTCCTGTTGACCCTGAAGTTTCACCTTCCCTCCATAACTACAGAATGACATCTGTGCAGAAACAGGTGCACCTTCAAAGTCTGAGGGTGAGCAGGAGCATCGGAGCAACTTGTTATATATTTTAAAATGAAACATTTGTGTCAAAAATCAAATAAATTATGAAGGTCAGGCCTCGAAATCTTAAAGGTTGTGGTTCAGGATTTGTTTGATGTAAATTGCTGTCAAATAAATTGTGATAGTGAACTTTGCTGCTACAGATTCTGCATAATTCAAGCTGACTTTTTTGGATTAGAGGGCCAGAAAGACCACCTGATCCGATCAGTCATGTTTTACTATCCTCCTGTATTGCGTTAATAAAGCCACTGAACAGGTTTGGCATAATAGTCTACAGCGATGGTAGCAAAAAGTTGTTCATTAACGTAGCGGTGCTTTGAGCTGAATACTAATGGTAGCATGGCAGTTGTTAACATGCTGATGTTTAGCAGGGATGTTAACATGTTCATAATCTTAGGAGGTTTTCATACTAGGTACAATTAATTTGTACCATGTCTGTGACATTTTTGTTGTGCTACAGAATAGAAGAGGGTGCCGCAGACAGCTGCCTCTGGGACCATCATCAGCGGGGATGGACGAAACAGCTAGGCGAAGTTCTGCTCCCTGTTGGAGAAGGAGCCACTACTGTGACGTAGAGCTCTGCGCCTCCCGTCAAAGCTCTGACAGCCGATCAAAGGCAGCAGGGAAGGCGAATTTGGGTCTGTCCATGATAGGTTGTGCTGCCGTCTGATATAGAGGCACCAGCATTACATTGATGCTGTTTCATAAACAATTAAAATCTCCTTGTAGTTGCATAAAAATAGCACTCCACTTCCTTTTTTGGGTACAGTTGGTGTTTACACCTGATGTGCACCAGACCAGAGTACACGTGAACCGTACTCGAGAATTCACTTTTTTCAAGTGGACCCAAATATGGATCAGTGCGCTATTCCACGGTACAGTAAACAGTATTCACACTAGTTAAACAAAATGGGCTTTGGGGTCAAGTGTACTCGGATGCAGACCTGAGTCCCTGATGGGAAAGCCCCCTTAGGGTGCTTTCACACCTGTCCTGTTTGATTCGGTTCAATCAAACTCAAGTTTGTTTGTGCGGTTCGTTTGGGCAGGTGTGAATACAGCAATCGCACTTGGGTGCGCACCAAAACAACCGGATCGAGACCTTCTTGAAGAGATGGTCTTGGCCCGGTTACAAACAAACTCTGGTGTGGTTCGTTTGTGGTGAGAATGTGTTCCGACCTCGATCCGAACCAAATGCAGTCGTATATTGCATGGTTTGGGTTAAACATGAGCATGTTACAGTCCTGGAGGATTATTAATGTGCACCTCCTCCTGTACTGCCTTAATATGCACATTCAGCACATCCAATGCATCAAAACAGTTGGAGCTGCGCCTCGTTTTCAAACTGTATGGTTTGACTAAAATGAACAATGACAGCAATATAGTCCACGATGAGCAGCGCTAAAATCAACCTGTGTAGTTGTCCCTCCATTGTGACATTAGAAAGTGTCACATTTATCTTGCAAGTGTACTCTTCTTCAACATTTTGTTTACTTCCTGGATTTTTCCCGTATGGAAACTCTGACCAATCAAGAGCAGCTTTCTCGGGCAAGGCATTTGGTCTGGTCCGCTTGTAAATGCTGCCGTGAGAACACGAACCAACTCTAGGCAATTTTACAAGTTTGTACCTAAATGAGTCCCTGATTCTGACCAAAGCAAGTGAACTCTAGGTCTAGTATGTTAGCATAATAACGTTTGCTAATTTGCAAAAAATACAAACTATAGCTGAGACTGATGGGAATATAATTATTTTTGTAGGTATTTAGTCATAATCAGAAGTACTGGACAAATAAAACTTTTGACCTGCAAGATGGAAAGTTAAGGGATCATTGAAAGTTTTATAATTAATTCCAACATGAAAGCTTGTACCAAATGTCTTAGCGATCCATCCAATTGTTATTTCGAGACATCTTACTTATACCACAAATGTCAACCTCATGGTGGTGCGAAAGTGAAACCAAGAGGATCACCAATGTTGATAGGATTCATCCTTTATGCAAAATGAATATTTGCACCGCATGTCATGGTCATAATCTATCTGATAGTTGTCAAGACGTGTCATTAAAATCCCAAAATGTCAACCTCATAGTGGTTTAAGACGAGGAATTGGCAGTGTGCATCCTCAGGGGACCATAAATGCCTGTGAGAAGCCAGTCCAGTCCTTAGCTGGTGAGATGCTTCAGTCAAGTGGTGAACCCACCAAGTACAAGTAGAGTGATGAGTCCCATACCTGCACCAGAGAGAGAGGCAATCCCTTTGCTTTGAACCTGTATCACAAGGGATTACCATTCAGGTTTGCACAACACAGCAGACAGGAAGCTGTTAAAGATGAGGACCAACACTGCATCCTGACCCCTGACCCTTACATCCTGACCTCTCCTGCAATCTGACATGAGCCCTTGTCTACATGAAAGCTGTCCTGTTGACTCACCGGGGCTAATTTAGAGTTCCGGCGCCCCTGACCACTGTGAGGACAGACAGTCAGCATGCTGGCCTCTGGACCTGCGGAGGGAACTTGGAAGACTTGTTTTGACCCAGTACCCTTAACTCTTGTTTACACTGGCCTCCTTCAGGCCTTAGATTTTTTTTTTAAATCTATGTACAGAGAGACTGATGCTAAAACTCTAACATAAGCCTGATGGTCTGTTCTCCAACATTGCTCAAATATGACATCAAAGTCAGGCAGCAGTTTGCCCCATTTACCGCTTTTGTCCAAACAGCATTTACAGTGTTGTTTGCAGCCCATCGCCGAGGGCTTCGCATGTCTGCTGATGAAGTACTTTAACAAGTCTAACAAAGGCCAACCTCACACTGTGCCACCTGCCACCAGCTAAAGAGATTTCGGTCATTACTTGCTCCTTTTTAAATATCATCAAACATCGGCCCTTTCATCATTCCGAGTGCGTGACCTTCAAGTTCACAGCTCCTCTAAGCGTAACTGACGGAACCTGTGTGGGTCAAAGCTGGACTAATTTTATACCTCTGCTTTTGACAAGACCTAAAAATAGAGAGCTTCGCTGACCTCCAGTCCAGTCGGGTCTCGGCGGCTCGTTTGAGGTCCCCCCCCACAAACACACACACACATACACACACCCCTTTTGACGTCACCTCGACTGAACTGCTTCTTTATTTTTAGACGCTTCCAAAATTAATTGAATGGTCTTGTTTCGTCGAGTTTGTGCGGTGTTATGTAAGGGGATTACTCTGTTGTTATTGCCTATGCCCTGACCATGTAGGCCACCACACAGAGGAGGGGGGTGGAGACAGAGAGTAGAGGGGACTCGGGGTGGAAGAGGAGGGTAATGTAGTTAAGGTAGTAGTACAGGGCTCCAGAAATAACCCAGCTGCGGGCCTAATTGTACATCTCTCTTGCTCCCTTTTCCCTCTTCAGCTGCATGCCAAGGTCTTTGACCTTATCATCCACCTCACTGGTTCCGGAAGAATCCTTTCCGCCCCCCGTGGCTACCAAAGCCCCAGCCGATACACAGAGCACAGCAGCAGACCATCTCCAGCCTCAGACTAACAGCCAAGCGCCACAACCAGTTAGGAGTGATCCCAGCAGAGCGCCCAAGTGGCTCAAACTGCCAGGTATGTTCTAATCATCCCCGGCGTGGGCCCCGTGGCTCCTTAACAAAGCTTAGCCTTAGGACCCCAGGCACCTCAGAGAGGCCCGGGGCCTCCAGGAAACCCGCATGTCACAGCAGTATATACAGTCAACAGAGATGCTGTGTCTGTATTTGCATTCTCTCCACACACGCAAGCTTTTTGTAAAACGCATGCGCACCAAACACCGTGACCACGTTTTGTTTGGGTTGTTTTTTTGGGGTTTTTTTTGACAGGGCTGTAAATGTTTGTAACTTTTCATGTGTGCGTGAGTTGCGTGTGGAGCATCTAAGAGGAATGCACTCGCTCTGTGTCCCCTGCAGCATTCCTCCATGGTTAGACAGCTCCATGCCCATGAGGGGGCCACAAGGGCCTCTTGTCTCCTCGGTACTAATGCATCACAGCCCCAGATCAAGCACAACATGCATGCAAGCACATACGTGCACACAAACATCCGAGAGCAGATGCATGCCATCACATATTTATAAAATGACTGCTCACAAACAATGTGTAATTGAAATGTTGGGGGTGAAAATGGCACCAATGGCAGATGACACCTGTGGCTTCTCTGTGGATTAACATTTCCTGTCGTGGACTTGTCTTTGCAAGAATTATAAATTAACTTGCATGCCAGAAGATCTTATTCGTCTTTTCCAGACTTCAGTCAAATGTTTCAACCACATTCAAGAAAAAGTACAAGGTCTGTCAGATAAAAAGACTTGCAGAATTACTAATGAGAATGATGTATATGGCACAGTAAATGTTTTATGTTTGCATTCATGGTGAATGTTTCATGTGCCGTATAAGCCGATAAACTTTGACGTAGCTCATACACTTCACATTTTGCCTGCTTGCATGTCGTTACAGCCATCTAAGAAAATCCAACAGTCAGGGAAATGGGTGTATTATGATCACTTGTCATAGACGGGACCCTAGTTTGGGCCCCGAGAAGAAAGGAGCAAGATGACAGAAAGTTGGAGAGATGGACGAAGCTGTGTCACTCTAACAGAAAAAAATCAACCACAGACTAGTGAGTCGGGAATTAAGGAAATCTGACATAATCCTAACAGACCCTCACAGGGTCTCTCAAGCCTGATGCAGACGACTCCACCCCAGACAAGCATCACCGTAAACCACAATTACTGTTATGACACAGCCTTATCAGGCTCGGACACAGACCTGCAATCTGTATTTGTATAAAAAATAGTAAACCGAAGTGGACAGCCTTTAGTTTTATTATTCAAAAAAAAAATCCTGGCAGTCACTGGTGCTGCTTTAATATCTGTATTGATATTGATGGCTACAATCAGGCAGATATCTTCGAGTGATGAGGCCCTTGTCCCATGTGCTGCGCTGTCCAAAGAGCAGCCAGAAGGCTGGAGACAGATCAGTCTGTTTCTCCTGGGAACAGCTTCTCACTCCAGAGCTTCTCCAAAGTGTCTGGACTGGCTGTCGACACTCCCTGCCTTTAATGTATGATCAAGAAAAGCTTTAACTCATTACTCTCTTCAACGCCCCTCCCCATTCTTGTCCTAACTGCTTTCGTATGTTTAATAATACTGCCTTCAGATGTAATTTGTTCCACTAAGATGCATAAGGAGAAAAGTTGTACAGTAGTGCACCACTTCAGCAGGACTGAGACTTTTCAGCAACTCATATGGTGGAAAAAAGAAGAGATGAGAGATCCAAGACAATTATTTTTATTTCATTTGAGATGATTGACAGCTGGGGATTCATTTCATCTTTTACAAACGACCAGAAACGCTACATACCAAAAAACACCTTTTTATCTTACTGTGGAAATTAGTGCGGATGTATTCCACTTTTTCATAAAGATTATTTGGCACCATATCTGGTATTTAAATTCATTTTAAATGAGTGAGCAGGTTGTCAAAGCAGTGGAGCTGCAGTTTTCTGTGCTCCTAAAAACTAGAGGGCAGGACTTGCTGCTGTGAATGACTCTAATTCATAGGTGTGGATATATATTTTTTGAAAATGTTCATTTGTCTCCCCCTATAAACACATGAAAGTAGCAGAGGGCTTTTATCATGATAAAATTAAAGACAATTACACCATATATTGATGCAGAAAATGCACGAATCGGAGCATAACAATTCACCAGAATGTAAGAAATTAAGTGTTTGATGCTCAAAATTTTCTGGTGGATGTCCTCTTTCTGTCTTTATTAACCCAACTAATTATTTAACCTCCTTTCTTTTTGCATTAATGGCTAAATTTCACTGAACCACACACACCTTCCACTGAAGGCCTGCTGTGGATGTTTCTCCTGGGAAACACAAATCCAGTCTGGGCCCTACTAAAAAAGGTGCTGGGTCAAACTCCAGGTGCTGCGTCCTTGAGCACCTATCTGAGCCCGGACTTCAGCCTAAGTTGCTTCCAGCTGCATGTGAGCGGCGTTTGTAAGCGTAGTGAGTCACGGGAGAGCCACACAAATAAATAGTGTGAGGTGTTGTACAGCTATGCTGACTCATAGTAAAGACATGTTGGTCAAATACACCACTGGTGGAAAAACCATCAGAGGCACTTTGGGTTAGAAAACCCCACATTACGCTCTCCCTTGTAGGCCCAGCTTCCCCCTCTGCTGTGGTGAAAGGAGAGAAAGCACCTCTACTACTCGCCTCTTTTGTTTATTTACCTTCAGAATTGCACCCTGCTCTTCTTGGACCATGTTCCAATGTGTTTTGTTATGTTTCCTTTCAAACAGAATATCTATGCGTGTGGTCTCTGGCCATGTTTGGCTAACACATGCACGCATTCATGCACGCACACTCCCATTCAACTTTCCCCCTGTGCCAGAGGTCCCCTTTGCCCTTCCCCCCACCTCTAACTAAACATCGCAGGACAGCAAAAGGGAACTTCAAAGTGGCCGGAGGGGGTACTCCTTTTTTCCTGGCACTTGTCATCATCTAAGGGACTGGCTGCTCCCCTTATTACTCTAATTGCTTCCAACTGCTCCAGGAGGCTTTGATGAAGGGCACTATGGAGCATGCTGGAAGCACCTGTTGTTGCAGAGGAGCACAGGTGGGCCTTATTGGTGGTGGCATGGAGGCGTGCGGACAGCGCCGCAGCTTTCTACTGAAAATCACACGTCTCAAACACATACAGAAAGACGCTCTTAATGTAATCTCTCTATTTGAGTGGTTGTGAAATTACAGATATACAGAAAAAATAAGCAGAATTGAAGTTGGAGGATTCAAGCAGGAACACACAGGCAACACTCTGGCTCCATCTTGTGGCTTTGCCATGCTAGAAGTCCAGCAGCTGCATTGGAAAAGAGATGAAAAACTGTGAGATTATTATTGGAAATAAATCTTTTGAAACAGACTTATCCTATGTCGAATTTGCTTTTATGTCTGACCATCATTTTCTATAACAAACTACGAGCAGCTTGAGCAGGTCTGTGGGATTTCGGGAATTTATTTCAAATCAAACAGCACAATCTGAGGCATCTAGGCTGAGTGTGCATCACAGAAATGATTCAGAATTCAGGAGCCAAACAAGAAAAATAACATGCCCTGCTGGTCTAAACAACAAATCCATATTACACGGGACACTGGAGCAGCCTTTGCATTGCATTATTAAAATCTCTGGCTTTTAAATAACTTATAAATCTACAGTCTTTTAAGATACGCACCAGCTGAGGGAGGATCTTTTCAAAGTGCTCTATCTCTACTTGATCGCAGTCTTCAGCCTCAGCTTGTTTCTGTGATCTCACAGCCGCCTCTGGGAACAAGATAACACATTATATTAACCGTTTTATCATTAGGCAATCTGTATACAAGTGTTCCCAGCAGAACTCCTTACCTTGGACAAATACTTTAAGCATCTCTGCCATGAGTAGCACAGCATCGCCACTTACTGTAACAGAGAGTGGGATTTAGTGAGCTGTGGAATCACATATAAAACAGTTTTGGAGTTGTCAAAGATAAACAGAAGGGACCCCAAGGAGTTGCACTTGAGATAGTTCTGAATATTTTTTGGGTCTTCTCTTGTTTGCCTAGTTGCTAACTAAGCAGCAGTTGTAGCATTGCTAGGTGCGTTAGCCTCACCCTCTGCACTTTCAAGTGGACGGTGTCAGAGTCTGTTAAAAAGTTATGAAACAATCCATTGTGCCACACAAGAATGCCTGTACACTTGACACAGTAATACAGCTAACTGGCTAAGATGCAAAAATAATTACAGGTGCCGCACAGCGATGTAGCGTTAGCTAGCTCACATGAACACATAACGATTCCTGGGTAACAGTCAGCCTGTCAAAAATGTTGTGTACTGTTAACTAATAGGTTTTATGAATAGACTAATTATCTTGGCTAATAATTTGTTAGATTCACGTTAATGTGGATTTTCAGACACATTTTACTTACTAAAACATTCATTAGTTAATTAGATTATTTAGAGGTCATTTGGTGGCCCCCCTATAGTAACTCTGAGGACCCTCTAGGGGTCACGGACCCCCTGTTGAAGACCCAGGGAATAGAATATATCTTTATTGTCTACCATGGATGAAGATTTGTCTTCAGCGCAACAAACACAAAAGACACTGTTACAATTAAGATGACCGTACCAGGCAGGAAGGTGAAAAGTTAAAACACTCTCAACCATAATTTTGTACACTAATCTATAATCAGCTGACTAACACTGAGGCCACTGCGTTTCCTAAGACGATAAGGTTGCTGTGAGCATCTCTTGAAAATATACTCAGTATTTCCAGAGAAGCTCACATGGGAGTCCAAAACCGTACCAAGGTATTTATTTCCACAACTTCAACACGTTGTCCATCGAGTGAAACTGGCTCTGTCTTCAGATCTTGTTTTGTGCAAATAATCAATTCTTTAGTCTTGGCCATATTACATTCTAACTCGCTGATGCAACACCATGTTTAAAGGGCTTTAGTGTGGGCCTGTGTCTGCTCTCTATAAAAGACCAACTAAAGCCATGTCGTCAGCATATTTAAACAATCTAACATATTTCTCATTGATCATAAATTCATTAGAAAACTGAGAGAATAGCACAGGAGAAAAACCTCATCCTTGTGCGCAGCCTGTGCTCACAGTGAGCACATCTGACATGCTCCCCCTGACACAGACTCTCTGTGTCTCTGACTGAGAGAACTAACACTGCATTAAAGTTCAGACCAACTGGCCCCCCAAAATTCCACAAATGAAACCCTGGCATATCTTTTTGAATATGTTTATCCAACTCACGTCTGGTTTTGTCCTCCTTGAAGAAACTTGACAAGAGTTTGCTCACTGTTTCCTGTAAATGAGGAGAACAGAGACCCTTGTAACACAGTGTATGTGACAGTAGTAGATGATCTATGTTTACCAATGACACAAACTAAATACACTTAATGTTATACATTTAGTGAATGGTGCACAGTTTTTTGTGTAGATATGAACACAACATAGTTTTCCAAATAAAATGTCACCTTTTTTCCACTTCAAATATCACTGCTTTTGTCTTGTAGCTTGCTAATGTTACGCTGCTTCCTCATATCAAAGTGCTTTTGGGAAAACGGCAACTTAACGGGCGAAAGCGCCGAACTCTGGTTTTATCGCGAAATAGTAACTACAGAGCACTTTTTCTAAAACAATACAAACCGCTCTTCCATTCGGCATACATATATTGCTCATTCACCGCATAATATCTCAGCGATGTATAAAGTTTAATCGTCTCACAGACTAACAAGGAGCAGCTGATGCGCTCTGTAAACAGGGTCGGCGTTAATGTTTAATGGAAGAAAATAAATGAAATTCAGCGACAAAGACGAAGCAATAATTCCGGTTTGTTATTTATCCACAAGGAAAACCGACTAAGTATAAAAGACATAAACAAAGTAGCTATATTCTTCTACCTTTTTGAATCCAATTTCTGTCTCCTTCTCCGCCATGTTTGTGACGCTGTGAGAGAAACTTGGCGCGCTCTGCGTAGCGATTGGTCGCTGACCTCTTACGTCATTCGCACCGCCTTCCGTCTTTATTTTTTCATTTATTTTTTTTTTTAAATTTTATTTATTTATTTATAATCGAAATATAGATTGTGTGATAGTTACATCATTTTAAGCAATTATAAACGTTTTCCTATTTATTTTTAGTTTTTTAAAACATCACATTTGTAATACGTGAATACCTCATTTTGTAGTTGACATACACACCATATTTTAATATTTTTCATAAGCCTTGGCCTATATTTTTAAGGTTTGTTAAATGTTATTTCCCCATCTTTAAAAAAAAATAGGACACAAGACAAAGACAAGACAAAACTGAAGCTTTACACTTAAAGGGCCAGTGTGTAATATATGGCATGGTTTATTGTCAATCTGAATCTGAATCTGAATATTCTACCCATTAATATGTTTATACAAGTGTATGATCGCTATAAAATAAAATTCGTTTGGTTTTCGTAGCCTTATAATTATGCTTTTATATATATATATATATATATATATATCAAGGGCCTTGCTTTAGAGAGGTCGCCATCTTGCGCCGCCATGTATGTACGGCAGACCGAGCGGACAATCCAGCCAGCCAGAGAACGCGTTTTGCGTGTATAAATGAACCAACGAAGACAGCGGAAGGAAGGAAGAAGGAGGAAGAAACAGCAGAGAGTGTTAGTAGTTCGTCGATAGAGAGTAGTGAAAAGTTTTTTTAGTTATAAAGTTTGCGAATGGACCACACTTACCACGCAACAGGAGAGAATGAACCCGAACCGTCATCTGCGAGGAAAAGAAGACGCAACTTCACTCCTTGTGATGCACTCTCTGCGGTGCTTTTCCTCCTGGTGATATATCTCCCAACGATGGTAGCAGTAGCACCGAATCCCATTCTGTGCATTCAGCCTCTCTTCTCACCCGCTCAGCATCAAACACATGGAGTTCCTCATCTGTATGCTCCGGCTCAAACAGGTATGGCTCTGGATCTTTGTCCGCTACAAGAAACTCTTCAAAATCGCGTTCAAAGTCGTCCATTGCAGCTACTATAGTCCGGAGATATTGCTAGGCTAAATAAACAGCTGAGCCCTGTTACCGGCTACGCTGTCAGTCAGTGTGCGGGCTGGAGATTGGTGGAGCAGAGAGGGGAGGGGGGTCCCCACTCGGGATGGTAAACGAGTATGTGTGTAAAGTTATGAAGTGTGTCTGTTATGCTAGAAGAGTCAGAGTTTGGGATGGAGTGGAGTGTTACCGGAGTTTCTGGAGTGCTCAAATAAACTGGCCTTTTTCCCAAACACTCCTCTGGTCTCCTGCTCGTGAGTGATTCATTACAATATCGTAACATGGCTTAGATTTCTAAATAAACATTCACCTCGTCGCTAGATAGACCTACTCCTGAAAAAGTCGTGCGCAAGGCTTTTTGTCCCTACGAGGCCACCGTCATTTACCCGACGGGAGGGGTGAGCGAGTGAGCCCTGCAATCTAGAATTTGACCACTGATGTCACTGTTTTCAACCCATTTCACACACTGGGCCTTTAAGAGCAATAATGTGGCAAGTATGAGTTAAGTGTTTTGCAAAGTGTTACATACTTTTATAAACTACAGATCATATTTCTTGTGATCAAATGTTTATTAGGATTTGAAGGACATCAATACATTCACCAGCACATAAATAAAATAAATATATAGACACATATGCATACACACATACATATACACAGATATGCACACATATATACACATACATACACCCAATAATGATAATAATAATAATAATAATAATAATAATAATAAAATAAAAATAAATAAATAATAGAAATACAAGTAATAAGTAATTAAATAAGAAAAACTGCCACAAAAACAAAGAAACAAAGTGCCACTGATGTATAACCTAATTAGAGCTATCAAAATGTTAGATGCCATCCACAATCTGCAAAGTACACCAAAAAAAAAAAAAAAAAAAAAAAAAAAAAAAACCAACAGGGAACATCAACCAAAGAAAACAGGACCAGAGGGGGTGGGGGAGGTGGGGCCTCACACTAAAAGGCCTTTGAGAGCCTCCACTGTTCGAGCCCAGCACATTGTCACTTCCTCCCTTGCCCCATGGACGCGTGCTGTGGACAGTTCCAGAAGCACATCATCTATGAAATTAAGCAGCCACTGTCGTCGAGTTAGTATATGGGGAGGTTTCCACCTTGTTGCAACCATCTTCTTAGCTGCAGTCAGGCCAGCCAGAAACACGCGCTTTGGGGATTTTGGAAGTTTCAGTTGAGAGAGATCATTTAAAATAAAAACAGATGGGGACAGGGGGATAGGAATGGACATGAATGAGGACAGTACTCCCTGCACCATTTTCCAAAAATTAGCAACACCTGGGCATTCCCAAATCATGTGGAAAAAGGTACCTGCTGTGCCTGTAAAACATAGTGTACAGTTCAGATTATCTTTAAGTTTCATACTGTAAAGTTTACGAGGAGTCATATATGTACGGTGAATGAAATTTAGATGGATCTGTTTGTGGTCAGGATTTCTGGATGACTGTTTAACTGTATCCCAGACACCATCCCAGCTGAAGTCGGGGTCCAGGTCAGGGATATCTGCCCGCCAAGACACATTAACTGGCAGAGTAACGTATGATTTTTCCAGGAAATAGTGATACGGTTTAGATACAATTTTTCTTGATTCCCGGGCCTGACGCAAAAGCTTGATCAAAGAGTGCTCCTCCTGTGGACCTTGCCAAGGTACGCCATATGTTTTCATGGCTGTTCTTATAAACTACAGATCATATTTTATTCACTAACACTGGCTGCAGTAAGAAAGTAAACATCTCATCTATATACTAACATCCCCATGTCTCTGACAGTCTTTGAATAAACCATAACATAGAATAAAACTTTATTATCCACCCAAAGTTGACAATAGTCACAAGACACAACAAGCATTTGAGAGCATTATTTACATCCTTATGTTTTTAGTCTTTGAGGTTACAGAATATTATAGCTACTCCACATTAGTTTAAGTTCACAATCCCCAGATTGATTTACATATAGCTTACATTTATGATTTTAGACGTAGAGAAAAAGTTAGACAGTATTTTTTAATTCATCATCTTGGTCTTTATCTAACCACTGAGCATCCTCCAGTATGTAGCTCAACCCGAGTGAACGCCGAGTTCGAGGCAAACTAGCGGCTGCAGCGACCTCCTCATCTGAATCCTCCTCTATCTGAAAGACAGAATTTTAAAATCAGGTACTGCTAATCAACATTTCAACATTTTACATCCAACATGAGAACAGCTCTAAACCAGCTCTGCTCCAACAGAGGGAGAGAAACAAGTCACCTTTGGATTCACAACTCGTGTCACTTCCACAATGCCTCCAATGTAGTGAGGACCAGCCCATTCTGCCCTGTCTGCTTCATCTTTAGTAGCAAATCTCACATAGGCCACTGCCTTATCTTCCCCCGAGATGGGGCTCCTCTTAACCTGGCATCCAGTGCAACAGATAAATTAATTTGTAAAAATAAGTGACAAAATATCCAAGATCTTCATAACTTGTTAAAAAAATAAAGCATTCAGTATTTACCTTACACGATGTTGTCCTCTATACTATGTGATGTATTGTGTTGCATTTTATTCTAGGCATGTGAACAACATGTACTCGACATGTAACTTTGCTACCTTCTTTGAAAAGGAAAAATTTAACTCAGTGGATTTTTATCTGGTTAAATAATTCCAGTGGCACACTAGATGTGTTCAAACTAATTTATTTTCATACAGCATGTTCAAGATAATAACTCATAAACTTTCACAGAATATGAAAAATAACTACACATAAAGAAATACACATCCTGACATACAACAGGAGCTCTATGTATAAATAAATGTTCACCGCTCCATTATGAAGCTAACAGTCAGCACATTAAGAGCTCACACATTATGGAATATGTTTGATGTCACACTTTACTGTTTCTGGTTTTGCTTGTTTTGTTCTCATTGTGTTTTGTGGACAATTGTCCTGATTTCCTGATGGCGTCTCATTGCTCTGTTGTTCAGCCACAGACTGAGGGGAAACACATTATTATATGGAGGACAGCGTTCACACAAATGCCTTCTCAGATTGTAGGTGAATTCGTTAAGACAGAGATTAAGATGTACTGAGACTACTCACCTCATCTATGAGGGGAAACCAGACTACTTTGTTCGTAAATGGCTTGCAAACTGGCAATGAGGAACTTTTTGTCTTTACCCTCCTGTATACAACAACCAGAAAAAATTAATTAAGATCAATATCAACATACGGTGTCAACGATTTTTAGACATGCTTACAAATATTTAAACAACTATTTGATGGATTTCCATGAAATTTGGTAAAAACATTCACAGTATCCAGACACTGTTTTGGTGATTTTGACATTTGTGTTTTTCCATGACATGACCATCTCCTGATTTTTCCTCTGGCACCACCATAAGTCAACGTTTTCACATATCTATTGAAATATCTCAGTCTATAGGCCCGTTTCCACTAAAGAAGTTCCTGGTGCTATTTGGGGGGCAGGAACTACTACAGAAACGTCCTCTCGCTTGGCCCTCTCAACCGCCGTGTCTCCACTGAGAGAGCAGAGTAGGAGGAAGGTTCCTGTAAAGTTACCAGGCTCTGTATGTGATGTAATCGTTGCGCGACCATTTTGACCGGGGCGACGTAGGGGCGTAGGGATGCCGTTAGCCGTTGGTGGTGTCTGTAATAACTCTGGTCACGGTCCGTGAAAAAAATATTTTTTCCAGCAGATGTCTTAGTTACAACATGATTGAGCTAACTGGAGTAGTTTCATGTCGTATCCGACAACGGGAGGCTTTTAACAGATCACGTCCTGATGTTAGCTTTGCTGCTGCTGTTAGCTGTCCTTGTCAGCTGATGCTTTCTAGACATTGTGATTTCCCAAAACTGAATAAATACCACACATAGCAACACAAAACTGCTTTGCTAGCTCAATCATGTTGTAACTAAGATATCCGCTGGAAAAAATATTTTTTCACGGACCGTTTATTGAGTTATTACAGACACCGCTAACAGCTAAAGGTTAGCCCAGCTAATCTACGATAACCATGGTATTAATTACAAAACGTCACATCCCGCCTTGAGCATATCCAATCAGCACCAAGTAAACCCCAAGCCCCAGCCAGGAGTTTCTCGGGGCTGTTCTGAGTGCCTACTCCGAGGCAGGGACTTGTTTAGCTCCTGTAAAAGTTCCGGAACTCTGTCCTTCGGGGGTGGTTCCTGCGGTGGAGACACGCACCAACAGCCCCTGCCCCGTAAAATTACCCCGAATTTCCTGTGGTGGAAACGAGCCTTATATGGATTACCACTGACTTTGGTCAGACATCAGTGACTCCCCCCTGTCCTCCTCTGTCCTCTCCTCATTATTCAGAGACATGGTGCCTCTCTTCATTTTTATGCTGATGACACACAGATGTACCTGCCCGTTAGATGATGGAATGATGCGTTCACTCAGTGACTGCTTTACTGATGTTGAAACCTGGATGTCAAAAAATTCTCTTCAGCTATACTTGGTCATAACAGAAACTGTTGTCATCGGACCCCAGCATGTTACACAACACATTCTGCCTTTGGCTGGTCCCCTATTGGATTACATCAAACCTGTTGCAAGAAATCTTGGGAGTCTGGTTTGACAGCGATTTAAGTTTTGAGCAGCATATCACAAAGCTTGTGCAATCATGTTTTCATGTTCTTAGAAATATTTCAAAAGTACGATCACGATCGTACTTTGAGGTCCTTGAGCAGAGGTGTTTGTTCCAGAGGTCAAGCTGAAAATGAAAGGGGACAGAGCATTTGCTGACAGGGTCTCGAGGCTCTGGAGCAGTCTGCCCGAGGTAATCAGGTCGGCTGAGTCAGTGATCTCTTTTAAGTCCCTTCTTAAAACATCCTTTTACCTGAGAGCATTTGCTGATTTTACTTGAGTTTTGACTTCATTTAACCCGTCTTTTATTTCCTCAGTTTTTATACACTAAAGTGTTTTATCCATTCTTTTAAAAGGTGTTGTTTCCATGTCTTGTCTGTTTTAATTATTGACATGACTCTGTTTTGAAAAGCATTTTATGAATTAAGATTATTGCTAAAATACCTGCAGAACTAATCACATTTCCATCTGAGCTGTAAATTGTGTTTAACAGCAAAAAGCAAATGCTAGCATGCTAAAGATGGTAGACATTTCAAACATTACACCTCATACGCATCAGCATGTTAGCATTGTTATTATAAGCATGCTGACATTAGCATTTAGCGTAAGTGCATCGACATAGATCCACTAGTATATAGACTCTTCGCCTTGTTTAGAAAAATGCGTACGTTTTCAACTTGCTTTTCTAACCGGCTGATGATTCTCCTTTGGCCATCAACAACTTGAGTGTGAAAATATATCACCATTCTGAAAAAAACAGAAAGCATAATGCATCAAATTTAAATTTACAGAGCAGTATTCAGGTACTGAATTTGTACTCACAAATGTTTCAAGAGAGCAAACAGCATTCCCACCACAAGACAGTCAAAAGTGACCCTATGGTGCATCTTAATGTTAAGTTCTCTCCTTGGAGAAATTTGTACTCTGCTAGCAGCACGAAATAGAAAATTAAATTGATAGCAGTTATGAAATAATAACATCATAACGTCACCAGTCACCACTCACAGGAGGACTCCACTAGCGAGGAATAAGAACAGTGGGTTCTCCACCAGAGAGTTGTAGGCCCAGCTGAGCCATGACAGGATCGGGTGGGCGTTCTCCAGCTCCCGTGCCCACAGCTGTCCTGACTGAAACATTGTGGTGAGATTCCTGAAAGGGCCGCATCCTGACGAGGGTTTAATCCTGCAGGCATCATACAGATCAGATGGATTTTTGAAGATACAGTGCAGTTTGTAAGTGTTTGGAGAGTAACACCTTTTCAAATTCAAGCACATTGGATTTAAAGATTTCCAAAGACATTGATGTTAGCTGGGATTAATCTATATTTCTCATAATGTGAACAGATCAGTGACATCAGTGACCTTGTGAAGGCCTCCTCAGAGGTTAAATACCTGGGTTTCCACACCAGTTTGTCAGACTAGTTCCAGCCTAGTCAGACAAGCATGAACTGATGAAGCCTCTTGGATAAGAGGTGAAACGTCTTCTAAGACAAAACTAAGTCCAGTTGCGTCCGATTCAACTGCCTTGAGATAACTATGACCTGGATAAATGAGAATATCCACAGGCAAATAAGCATATTTCCAAAATGTCAAACTACTCCTTTAAAAATGGGTCTGAAATATACAGTTGCTTTTTAAAAGAGTAATTTCCCGTTAAAGCTTGGGGATATAGTTTCAAGCAAACATTATTCTAACAGATATGAATAGCTTCTTTGCATATGACATCATTGCCTACATCACTGCGTTGTCTAGATGGAGGGCAGGCAACTGGAGGCAAACACTGCCAATACTGGGAAAATGCCTGTGATTTGCACTGTTTTTAAGTCATGAAAATAGTAAAGGGTAAAGGAGAGAAGTAAAAAACAAAGCAGCAGCAGATGTGGATCAAAACCTCCATCTTCAGTCTGGAGGAGCTCAGTCAACTAATTTGAAATATAAATGTTCAAGCGTTGTGTTAAACGCCCTGAGTTGGATACAAATACAATGTGCTGTGACAACTTCTGTGTTTTTAGCCATGACATAGATTTTGAACAGCTTTCCACAAGACCTCTAGGAAAGGCTGACCTAGTAGCTAGGTAGAAAATAATAGCTAAAGTTTGCTAACGTTACCTGTAAAGTCAACCTGAAAGTAATGCATCCATGTAGAGAGTTGAGAAATGAGACAAAAACAGGACAGCAAGACAGTTTGAGTCATGGATCCAACGGCACACAAAATAGCAACAGTCCACTAGACTCTTGTAAACTTTCATCGGCTCACCGTGTAATGTTAGAAACATTAAAGGGAAATTTCGGTTTATTTCAACCTGTCTCCTATCGTCCTAAATTTGTTTCAAGTGACTAGTGACATAGAAATAATAGTTAGCATGTTAGCCGTTAGCCTAGATACAGCCGGGGCGCATAGTAGCGTCAGACCTGTTAAAACATAATTGAACGGGCAAAGTTAGTCCACTAAACAAGCTTTTTTTTCCACAAAGACCGCCTCATATCGTTAGGATACATGTCAGAGGACATATAGAAAACAACATATAAACGTGTTGTCTTACCTTACCGGTGTGCTGCCATGTTTGTTTACCATTTAGCTCTGCTTTCCAAAGCGCTGCCGAAATATCACGAGAACAAGCAGCGATCTGATATTTTTGAAAAGCAGAGCTAAATGGTAAACAAACATAGCACCATACCGGTACGGTAAGACAACAAGTTTAGGCTACATGTCATTTTCTATATGTTCTCTGACATTTATTCTAACGATATGAGGCGGTCTTTGTGGAAAAAAGCTTGTTTAGTGGACTAACTTTGCACTTGAAGTATGCCCGTTCACTTACTTTTTAACAGGTCTGACGCTACTATGCGCCCCAGCTGTATCTAGGCTAACGGCTAACATGCTAACTATTATTTTTATGTCACTAGTCACTTGAAACAAATTTAGGACGATAGGAGACAGGTTGAAATAAACCGAAATTTCCCTTTAAGAGGTCTCGAGGATGAGGCAATTTGTAATGATGACACTCCACACTCCGCAAATTGGTGAGCTTGTGGGAAAAAAAACACTTTTCTTCATTTTGTATGGATTACATTTAACACGAATGTCAGTTTTTGGATGATACCTGCTGCCTGCGGGTTCATCCAGCCCTCTTATGTAGTCACTTTCCTCTATTTCCAGTTCCTCCATCTGAATTCTGTGTGTCATAATAGCCACACAATTGCAAACAAGCTACTCTGAATTTGTTGGGGACTTTACTTTCAGATGTGGATTAAAACACATCACTGACTCAAAATATCCTACAGTGCCTATTTTCATTATAACAAAGCAACGAGTGCAGCTGTGAGGCTAATAGATGTGGTTTTGGCAACAATGGATGTCTATTGTAAAAAGTTATATCAGACATTTGTTAAATTAAGACTTGTTGATTTCAGACTTTAAATGGAATTTAGAAGAATAAAAAAAACAGAATATATTCCCAGCCTTACACTTTAAAGGTAAGATTAGTGTCTGGTGAAACTTGTAGGACTCCCTGAAACTAAAACTGGATAGTGTACTCTTTAACGTCATGGTCATTGTCCTATTTTAACACACATGTACACGTTTAGTGGTAATTTGCTTGGCACACAATGACAGACTATTATTGTGTCCAAAACATGTTTTTAAAAAGCTTTGCATGTCTAAGGTTGTGAAATTCTCGCGTGCCGTTCAGTGGGGAAACTGCTTGTTAGCATCATAGTAAATAAAACAGGGGATGTTGTTTGTCGTACTCACGTCCAAATTGTGTAAGTGACAGACACAGCAGCACCGAGAAACGAGGGGAAGCACAAAAGACAGATGAACAGTGTCGTCATCTGACTGGCCCTCCAAGGCTTTCTGGACGCCTGACAGTTGAGCATTAGGCTGCTCTGTGGGAGAAACCAGAGGAGGAATGTGAAGTTTGTCGTGCACCTCAGAGTATAAACACATTGTGTGACACCTTCTGTACCGACCTTCTTCATGTAAAATAGCACAAACAGCTTTATGATCTGGACGGCAGGAAGTAGTGGAGCAAACAGCACCCCGAGCCTGGGAAGAACTGAACACCATTAATGTTTAATCCACTTTTTTTTGGTTGAATATGTGATTGATTTTAAGGATGTGATGTAATATCATGTCATTACCAAGTAAGAGTTTGTCCGTATATGAGTTCCAGCACATTACGAGCAATGTCAAACACTGGCATCCTGTTCCTTCTCAGCACTTTCTTGGAGAAGAGCCTGTGAGGGAAGATGCTTAATTTAACTGAGTGATTTTATTAACAGCAAACAACAGAATCAAGTCACATGATTCATGGTTATAAAACGCCAACTTGCCTCCACAGGAACTCTCCCAAAAAAGTGTAAAGCACAGTGAAGACAAAGTCCATCAGGAGCAGGCGATACAGCTCTTGCCCCACAAAGCTCTCCCAACACTGAAGACCACAGAAACATTAATGTACACATTAATTCAGTAGGGATCAATAGCAGCAAACACAAAATCAGGGGGCATGTCTGCGTATTTTAGGAATGATCAACATCACACAATTCAGTGTCGCTCCAAAACTATAGTCAAGAGAAGGTGTAAATGTGAGGATTCTTGTAACCTGCAGACCACGACTTTCTGGTTCCACAGCAATTCTCCCGAGCCAACGGAAACACAGCACTCCAACAATGCTGACCTTCAACAGCAGGTTCCTGAGGAAATAAGGAGGAGATTTTATATTTATGATAAAAAGTAATATTTTAAAGAAAAAGGGGAAAATTGATTAGAAATGCCACCAGAATGCCACCCAGCTTCACAAGTCCCCCTCCACCCAAAAATGTAGTGGATGATGGCTCTCTTGGGTTTTTCAAACTAGAAGGTTGTTTTCATTCCAACTATTTTGGGAGCCAGTCATGCTTCATAATGAAAATGACATAAGTGTAATGTGGAAACTTGAAACCTCCTCCTGACAACAGACTTGAGAACAGACTTTTCAGTGAAGCCAGATACATCTTGTGTTCAGCAGTTCACTGTGGGAGTATTAGTAGATGTAATTTAAATAATTTTCAATAAGGTAATTGAACTGATGACTGAAAAACACATATCAAAGATATATTGTGTATTTTTCATGAGTCTTAAAACGTGCCCAGCTGGTTCGTGGGTGTACTGCTAAATTCATGGAAACAACATCGAAGACGTCTTCTGGCAGTGAAATGACATCTGTGACAGTGTGTTATGAGATAAACCTGCACATTATAGAGCGGCCTTTTATTGTGACCATCCCTGGCACACCTGTGTCGTATGATGCTGTTTAATCAGCATGTCGATATGCCACACCTGTCAGGTGGATGGATTATCTTGGAAAAGGAGAAGTGCTTACTAACATGGATTCTAACAAATTTGTGACCAAAATTTAAGAAAGAAATGTATAAATGTTGATATCTTTAACTTAAACTGGTGAAAAAATGGGAGAAAAAACGAAAGTACGTTAGGACTGGTACAAAACCAGATTTTCACTACATGATTATCGTGACCAAAAGAGTTCATAATAAAGATGTTACCCTGCTATGTATAGAAAATCTGAAAAAATGAATAAGCTATCAATCAAATTCATCTTTAACTTTGTTTATTGTGCATTTTGTCTTTTTTGTTGGCAATGAATTAAACTAAAAATACACCTGTAGGGAGGTGAAGAGAGTGTCTGTAACCATAACTGTACAAACACGTACAAAAAGAACTGTTACACTGAATGGATATAATGAAAAGGCAACCAGATGGCACTGGAAGATGGAGACAATGCAAGAGATTATTTACGAGGCACTTGATTATTTACACAGTATTATCATATGTGTGTTATCAATATGATATCAATATTTTATTTTCAGGCAACACAGTTATCGTCAATAGTGGTATGTTGTGACATTAGACTGTATAAAATAATGGACGTAGCTGCTGTGATGTCGGCCATTGCTTTGTGGAGTCCCGTTTTGAAGCTCTGAGTTCAGAATTTCGGCCAATGCCATCTTAGTTTTTGGAGCCAGAAGTGACCATATTTGGACGAGAGGGTGGAGCTGTATTAGCGAGGGGTGACTCAGACTGTCTGTCACTCAAGCTGCCCGCTGTTAATCATGCATAACTTCAAGCCTTAATAAAATTTAAACAGATGAGTTAAATAAAAATTCACCACCTGTACAGTTGTGGTGAATGTTGAAATAAGCCACAGAGACCAAAACCTTTTTTTCTTACCAGGCTGTGAACATGTTTATTTCTGATATAAAGAAGGGCTTTTTAAACATGGCTGTCAATGGGGATTGACTGGCTGGAGGCTGGAGCCAACCTCAATGGGCCATTCAAGAGACTGCAGTTTTGGGCACTTGGTGCTGGCTTCGTTTTTCAACCTTTGAGGCTGCCGCTTAATCACACCACTCACATCGTGCATTGTGCATCAAACCTAATTTTTCCACCTCAGAAACATAGCTAAGGTGTGACCATTTCTAAAAAATTGATTCACGCTTTTATTTCAAGCCGCCTCGACTACTAAAATGCACTTTTTACTGGCCTCCTGAAAAACCTTATCATCAGGCCAGTCTTAGCTGCTCTGAACTGGCTTCCTCTTACATTTAGAATTGATTTTAAGGTCCTCCTCCTTGTTTACAAAGCCCTACATGGGCTAGGATGGAGCTACATCGCTAACTCCCTTGTTAACTATTTGCCTCCAAGAACACTATGATCATCTGCTGCTGGTTTATTGGAGGTTCCCAGCAACAGCCAGAAGATGATCGGGGATGCAGCCTTTGTCAATTACGCCCCAAAGCTATGGAACACACTACAGTACCTATAGATATCAGGGAAGCTAGCTCACTAAATATTTTTAAAAGAAAGCTAAAAACATATCTGTTCACTTCAGCCTTTAACTAGCTCTAACTTTCCTGATACAGGTCAGAAACTTTCTTTTTCGACTTCGTTAGTGCAGTTTGGCGTACCACAGGGATCTGTCTTGGGTCCCTTACTTTTTTGTATATACTTACTGCCTCTTGGTGACATATTTCGTAGATTTGGCATTAACTACCATTGTTATGCCAATGACAAGCAAATTTACATTCCACTTACACCTGACAATCAATCCCAACTTACAAATCTTGAATCCTGCTAATCTGCTGTTACTCACTGGATGTCACAAAATTTTTTACAACTGAACGCCAACAAAACCGAATTACTAATCATAGGCCCGAGCACCCAACTACCACTCCTCACTGACCTTAGTCTAAACATCGACAACTGTGTTGTCACCCCAAACTCAACAGTTAAAAACCTTGGTGTGACTCTTGATTCATCTCTGTCTTTCGATGCTCACATCAGGGAAATCACTCAGATAGCATTTTTCCATCTACGCAACATCTCAAAGATCCTTCCCCTGTTAAATACCTCAGATGCTGAAATCTTAGTTCACGCCTTTGTTTCATCTAGACTTGATTACTGCAATATCCTCCTCTCTGGCCTACCGCAGTGCAGCACAAACAAATTACAATTTGTTCAAAATGCAGCAGCCAGGATACTAACCAAAACCAGGAAATATGATCATATAACCCCAGCTTTAATCACTCTCCACTGGCTCCCGATCCAGTCCAGATCAGACTTCAAGCTGCTTTTACTCACCTACAAATCTCTACATGGCCTAGCACCCCCATACTTATCTGAACTAATCACTCCATACGTTTCAACACGTGCTCTCCCCTCACAAAATGGTAACTACCTCACAGTCCCCAAAATTCACAAAAAAAATCAGCAGGTGGTAGAGCATTTTCCCACCGTGCCCCACTTCTCTGGAACCGGCTCCCCCAATCAGTAAGGGATGCTGAATCCATTGATATTTTTAAATCGAGACTAAAAACCTATTTATTTTCCCAAGCATATGGCACAACTTGATAGCACTTTTTTAAATTTTATTTTAATTGTTTTTGTAAATAATTGTGCTTATTTGTAAATTGTATTTTTTTTTTTTTGTAATTTGTATTTTTCTAATGTATTTTTGTCTATGTGAACTGTAAAATGTTTCGAGACCATGTTTATGGTGATTTTACACTTTAAATAAAGCTGAATTGAATTGAATTGACTTCACACTGCTGCAACTTCTTTTAAAACTCTTAAAATTTTACTTGATTTTATGAATAGGTTAACAGCTCTAGGATTTTATGAATCTGTTCTGTTATGTTCATTATATCTATTTTCACGTGAAGCAGTCAGTGCTTATACTCCCCTAATTGTATTTCTTGTATGAAAGATGCTATATAAATAAAGTTTATTATTATTAGTAGTATTAGTATTAGTATTAGTATTATAGTAAATTATGTTTGCCCTATGCTTTAACACGTCTAGATTTCCTATATACTGTATGCTTCTATGTGATGCCACAGTTCTTCTTCTCACCTGAAGATGGAGACATAGACACGAACACTGGGTGAGTCATGTTTCTCTATCCAGGCACACAGGTTGAAGAGGCCGGGGAGTAACAGGTTAATGCCAGACACCACTGCAGACAAGAGCAGCAGCTCAGTTTCTTTGAAAGGCCTCTGCTCAATGACAGCCTGTGAAGGGACGGACAAATGACAGTGAGTGAGGGCTGGAGCCTCACGATCACAAATGCTATTACTTCCACACCTGCTTTTCCAAATGTTTGCTGTGGAAAAGCTCTATGAATATGATTCATTTGGACATGAGAAAGACACAAGAGAGCTCCGATTCAGGTTATCAAGGCTTATTCACAAAGCAAAATATCAGGTCTTAGAAAGTGAGTAAAAGAGTGGTGATCAAGCCATCATTGGCTGACACATCTGATTTAAAATAAGGAAGAAGCCTATCTTGCTCTCAACATCACTGCCAATAGCACGGGGCTCTTGTGTGTTTAGTATCTTTGTGGGCAAAGTTTAACATGCATATTTATTTGCACAACAGGAAATCACATGAAATATGCATGTTTGTGTCAGGGAAATACAACCTAGCATCTTAATTTGGTCCCCTCAGTATTTTTACCAGCTGATAAAAGTTGGCATGTCAGGTGGGGTTGTGGGATTTCTCCAAAGGGGGGAGAAGTTTGCGAAACACAATGTTAAACACACTCCTCCTCCAGTATCTCATTTAGGATCAGTTTTGTGATTCTCACACATTGCAGTTTTGTAAGACACCAAGAGACCAAAAAAATGGTGTGTTGAACTTCTACCAGGAAAGAAAAAGGAGAAGTAAATTAACTGTGGTGGGAAGGTGCCTCTTGATCAGAGCTATTTTTGTTGTAGTCTTGAGAAAATGTCACACAGGCCCTATAGCTGCTCAGTGTGCATGAAATCTGTCATGTCTGGCTGCACAACAGTAGCTGTTTCCTCTAACCTCTGACAGGTAGTGGACTCCCATGGCGCCCAGGAAGATGCTGGCCAGGCAAATAGTCCACGCCACCAGGTGCACCATAAGGCAGCCGAGTCGCTGCATGCAGGTCTTTTTATCTTCTCCACTGATCATCTCAGACAGCAGCTCCTGTTGGAAAAGTTTGTAAGGTCAAGCCAGAAGCATTAAATGATCTTCACAATGAGCTGGAGCTGCGATAAGCACTGCTATTGATTATATTTAGAGCAGGGGATTTAAAATGCTTTATACTGTTTCTCCTATTCTGCTTTATAAAATATAGAACTGAGAATTTCTAAAAAATAAATTGACCACACAAGCAGAGTGTTTTTCATAGTTTTCAGAGCAGGCAGCCACCACAGCCAAGATGTTCACCACTGTGTGAGACAGTGAGGGCCAGAGCGAGCTTGATGTTATCAAAAGCAAGGCAAGAAGTATGGCGTGCAACCGAACACACACTACTACACAGAGCTGCCTCAACGCCTGTACGTCACAGCCTGCAAAACAGCTCTGCTCCAAGTGCCTTATAAGTGAACCAAATCCGGACATCTGCAATCAAATTAGTTTGAAATGTGAAAGACAAAAGTACCCAGAATTTGCATCTATTCAAACTCTTTTCTGCGTAAGGAAACTTTTATGGCTGCATTCATCTTGGTTTCCCTAGTGACAGTGAATAAACAAGGCTGCGCTGATGCTGTGAAAATTAAATTATATGTAATTTTTTTCAACTAATTTTCAGTTCTTATTTATAAAATGCTAGAAATATGGAGATAACAAACATTAAATAATATGTTTAGGTAAAATTGTAACTCTGGAAGGCTGACTTCCTCTTTGGGCAGAGATGTTATGACAGAGGACTGGCCAACTTTTCGCACATGTGTAGACTGAATGTCTGGCTATTTGTACTCAGATGTCAAATAAGATCTTAAAAAAAAATCTACTGAGAAGTCTGAAAATTTGAGTCTGGAATAGTATGGGATTTTAAAATGGCAAATATGTAGGATCCCTGCATGTTTTGATTGGTTCACACTGATGTTTTCATCTGAAGTGTAGAATCATCATCTCGGCCTCTTAACTAAGTTTGTATCTACATTGAAAATGAGTTTTGCACATAGTGAGTCAAATTTAACTTTGCTGCGTACTTTGAGCTGAGTGCTGATTTTCTCAGACTGCAGTCTCACGGACGTCTTCTTGCTGACTTTAAAGTCCCAGCAGCAGAAAACCTTTACAGCCAGATTCCCGTTGGACTTGAGGACTTGAAAACTTCTCCCGAAGGACTTGGACATGCTGCAGGAGAATGATATAACCATGAAATACACCTGATGAAGAGGAGTAAAATGAAATTAATGCATAAGTAGTTCACTTATTGTCCAACCTGTACACCAGGATGATGCAGATGAAGAAGGCAGTGATGGTGATGGTAAAGAAATAGGCTGCAGGTATGCTGTATGGCACTACGTGGGGCTTATCAGCATCACACACTGGCAGATCAGGTGAGTCAGTGGTGGAGTCAGCAGCTCGACACGTTTTGAGGACGGTGTTGGTGTAGTAGCCGTAAAACATCACACTCTGAGAGAAGTAGCCCTGTCAGAGACAAAGACTTGATTCGGGAACAAAGCCTCGAACACATCCCATTTCCGCCCAATAGTATTTAAACACACCTGATGCATTCTCTTTCCCTTCGACACATTTCTCACATCCCACACACCCAGTCCCATCTTGCTACTCTTACATCTTTTTCTCTGCTCCTTTCTGCATACAGGAACCAGTTGGGGCTCTATCCAAAGTCGAGCTCATGAAGAGACAACTCCCCCACTCAGTCTTACTCCCGGGATCCCTCCTGTGTTCCTGCCTTTGACTCAACACGTTCATCACCATGCTCACCAGCTACCCAGAAACCCAGCCTTCATCCCTCAACCCTCAACCTTTAGTCTTCCATCCCTTTATCCCTCAACCCTCATACCCTCATTCCTCACTCGACATCCCTTGATCCTTACCCTGTCATCCCTAACCTTTCATCCATCTGGCCCTTGACCCTCATCCCTGCTACCCTTCATCCCTCATCTTTTCGACCCTCAACCTTTCATCCCTCATCCCTCATTCCTTCATCCCTCATCAATTCGACTCTCAACCCTTCATCCCATCGGCCCCAGATCTCCAAGAGGTGTTCAACTGGGTTGAGATCTAGTGGCCACGGAGGCTGTAATATATGATTCACTACATGGTCGCTAAAAGTAGAAATATGTTAAGGTGTGGATGTATAGTTGTATAAAGCGTTTACACTAACCTAAAACAAGATCAGAAATGAGGCATTTAAAGAGCCATGAGGGTTGCAGAGTGTCCAAGGTTAAGGTCCCTTGGAGAATATTCCATGTATAAGGAGCACTGTAAGAGAATGACATTCTTCCTAGTTCAGATCTGATTGAGGGAATGTGAAGCAACAACCTGTTCTGTGACCGAGCACCGAGATTATGTAAGGTCAGAGTTAAAAGGGATGAAATATAGGCTGGAAGCATCTGCATCAAAGCTTTACAAATGAACAAATACCAATGCTGTTCCCGCCTCACAGCCAAATGTGGCCAGCCAACCTTTCGGTAAAGGTGGCAGTCCGGAGTCATCAAAATCCAGGACTCGGGTATGGGTTTGGGTTTTGGTTTAGTACTTATTAATTCTTTCTATTCGTACATACACACTCCCACATACACATCCATGTTACCCCAGTAACTTTTACATTTATACTTGAGTTGTGGCATTAGCTCATCGGCAGCAGGATAGATCTATACGTTGCTGAATATGTTTGCTCGAACTGTTCAAGTTGGGGGTTTTTTGCAGAGCTGATTGCTGTTCCATTGTTATCTGTTGTGTTTGTAGTAAAGAAATGACTCCCATCAGGATAGAAACGTTTCATCACAGGATCAAGGTGATCACTCAGACAAAAACTTAATTGATTTTTAGCGACCCCTCCCACTAAGGAGACAAGCGGAACCAAACCATGCCAGCAAAATACCCCCCACAGCATAACAGAGCTGACAGAGCCTCTCACTGTACAGGGGTCAAACATTCAAACCTGTTCCGTTCTCTTGCTGTACTCCACCCATGTACTTGCCCACTTCAACAATGTGGTGGATGACTCATTAAACCGTATCATTTTTCCCCCACATCACTGTCAACCAATTTCCTATGGTTTTCACACCACTAAACTGTCATATGTACATTCATCTTTGTAGCGAGGGGTTTTTGCACATGTCATGTCCTGCATTGTTATTCTCGGTCACCTGAGGATGTGATGCTCTTCTGTTTTTAATTTCAGTTCACACTAATATATGACAGTCATCAGATGTGTCCACCACAGTTTCCTGCCCTATTTACTGCTCTGTTTTCTATAGCTGTCACTTTAGTCACTGTTTCTGTTGAAACACTAGCAGCCAGCCTGCCATCAGTGCACCAACAATGAACACTCTTTCAAAGTCACAGATCTTTTTGTCTTGCCAGCTTGTTACGGCATTTTTACACATGCCACAGAACCATGGATAGATGACTGAACAGGCCTACTGTGTCAGAGCCCCTCTGCCATGCTTTCATTTGTAAATTATTACTTAAATTAACATGTACCTACCAGGAAGGGACTCAAAATGACCCCAAAAAGATGCAAATGAACAACAAAGACACACAAAAGTATTACAAAAAGAGGCAAAACAACCACAGAGACACAAAATGACCAAAAAAACCCCACAAAATTACTTCAAAGAGACAAAAATAACTAAAAACCTCACAGAAAGAGAGGTGGTGGGGCCTTTAGCATACCTGTGCCCAGGGGCCCATTGTCTCATGATCCGCCCATGCACAGAGAATGATTGGATGTTAAGTGCTTAATTGTACCATGCAGTAAACCTGTGTGGAAGCATCTGCATTCTTTACATTCCTCTACTTATTTACTCAGGTTTATCCTTAAATTTGTCACCAGTCTGTTTGTGTGATGTATCTTACCGTGCCTGTGAGAAGCTCAAGGCCAGTGAAAGTGTTGAAATGAGAATCATGATGAGGAGGAGGAGGGTTAACGGCTTGAGGGAAGACCAGGAACAGGCCGTTAATGACAAAGAGAAGGAGGTTAAAGAGCAGGAGGGTCCGGAGAAACAGGAAGTAGGAAAGCACCCCGGTTCCGAAACGTCCACTCAGTCTCTTCATGGGTGAATGCCACAGCTTGAGGGAAGCGAGGACGGGGAGGCAGCTGAACAGGCAGTGACGCCAACTCTGAGGGGAGAAAAACAAGACTGATAAACACAAACAAAAATGGTTTATGTCTTATGTAGCCCACTGTTTGTACTCACCCTCGAAATGTACGCCTTAAGACGACTGTAGCATGGAATATTTCTGCTGATGAGCGAACTCTCGGCTACGTCACTGAAAGCAAGTCGCCTTATAAAAGATAGATGAGGGAGTTATCATCATGCCAGTGGCAATAGTTTGCAGGCCATTCAGTGTTTTCAGTGCCACGTGTACCTGACTTCCATCTTGTCTGCCAGGCTGATTGGCGTGGCTCGCAGCTTTCGCATTCCCTCACTCACTGAGAGGCCTCGGAGGCTGGACACCAACTGCTCCTTCTTGTTTTCTGTGAATCAAAAAATATTCATTGATTCATTTTCCATAATCGCTTATCCTGTTAGGGGTCACAGGGGGGTAGGAACTGGGACAGGTCGCGAGACTGTCATAGGGTTGACACACAACCATTTACGCTCACATTACGGCCAATTTAGAGTCACCAATTAATCTAGCCTGCATGTCTTTGGATTGTGGGAGGAAGCCGGAGTACCCAAAGAAAACCCATGCTGATGCGTGGAGAACATGCAAACGCCGCACAGAAGGGTTTCCCCACCTTGGGGTTCAAATCAGGAACCCTCTTGCAGTGGGGCGACAATGCTAACCACTGCACCACTGTGCTGCACTCAGCCAAATTATTGATGCATTCAGAGACAACTTGCTGCAGCCAACACTGAAAAGCAGTAAGGCTTTAAGCAACAGCATTAGGTTTCTGCTCACCTTCAATGTTGATTTCTTTCATCTCTGCCTGAACAAATTCGTTATGGGTTGGTCTAGAGGAGTCAGAAGCATCCTGGGAGGAGGTCTGGTGTTGCTGTAGGCGAGATGAGTCTCTGGCACGCTTGGGAATTACTGCAGCAGAATGTATCCCTGTGTGGACAAGGAAAGCCAACTTAATAGGTCAACTGAATGTTGTCAACAAACAGACAGTAGAGGAGGGTTTCATCTCACCAGCAGTGCGACTGGGCATGGAGGAGAGGACCTTTCGGGTAGCAGCCGACCAATGATGCCTCTGTAGAGGGTTTATTTGCTTTATGTCTACGGTCTCATCTCTCATGTGGCCACTTGCAGTAAACTCTGCATTTGTTCCCGTGCATTCCTTAAAAACGTCCATCTGTAGGGTTTCAGGACACCACTGGGTGCTGGCTGCTGGCTCTCCAACAAGCTGGAAGGAGTCCTGACGTGGTTGACTCTCTCCCACATACCTGGGGGAGAGTAATTACCATCAGAGGAAAAGATGACCCAAAGGCCTTGGTGTGAATACCCTCCTTACAGCAGCAAGAAAATGAGACTTGCCGCATCCTAAATACATCATGTTGCCAATCGTGATTCACCAAAGATTTGTGAATTGTAAAACACTTTTCCCACCATGTGTCACCCAAAGCTTTCCAGTTCCAGGCCTAAAAAATAATGCTAAGTATATGCAAATGTGCTTCAAACACTGACAATGTTCTCTCCGAGCACTTGACAGGAGCTTCAACAAACATCAAGAAAGTAAAGCAGAAACACAGTCTAACGAAAGACACTTAGCCCACCATCAATGGTGATTTAAAGCCCAACCGAGCAGAAAGACGCAGAGGAAATGACAGTCAGGTTCAACTAAACAATGAAAAGTAAAGGAAATCTCAAATTAAGTCTTCAAGAGAACTTACTCAAAGTCAGAGTCAGAGTCCGATTCATGATGAATGCTGACACTGTAGGCCATGGTCTTTAATGATCTCTTCACTGCAAACACACAGCTCCCAGCGGCTCATGCGCCCTCAGTCAAACAGTGGACCACAGAGATGTGGGTTGTCTCTCAAATTGTAGCACTCTATTCTTGAATAATTGTCAAAACACATCAGACAGACTTCCTCTCGCTCTCACACTCTCTCCCTAGCTGCACAGCTGTGCCTCATTTGCATTTGGGTGCAAAGTTATCTGTCTGCATCAGTGTGATCAGCACCAGTGCAATCAGTTAAGTGTCCTTGACATGTCCTGTACTGGAGCTCATAGAGACGTAGTAAATATTATATGATGAAAAAATGAATATCTGATATTTCATACTGATCGGAAAAGTTTACTGCAGGTGACAGTATGATAGTGCGTGTCTTGAAGCTGTTTGCAATTAGATTTAGTATTTACTGCCTCTCAGTGGTCACAATGACGAACTGCAACACTGCATTACATTTGTCCAACTAGTTTATTAAACTAGCAGCAATGTTGAAGAAACTACAAGTCCAGTTAGAAATGATCACTGACTGTAAATCCAGGAGGTTCCATTTTTTTCAGATGGATCAGAGGGAAATAAATCAAAATATAACTTTACTTTAGAAAATAGTATTGAAGAAAACGCTTAATATAATTACCGAGGGATGGAAATACATGCATGTGCCTCTTTCTGGTTGGTACCAAACATGTTATTTGAGTAACATTTTCAGGCCAGGGGGGCCCTTAGATGGAAAAAGCTTGTGTCCAGTAGGCCTGTTCAGTGATCCATGCATGAATGTATGCATTAGGAACTTTAAAGTAGCCAAAGTGCAAGAAACAGAGAGTATCATGAAATATTTGATTTTGATTACAGTAGTAGATTTCAGCAGGGGTGCTGTAGTGGGAGGGAAAGATTGCCCAGAGCCCCAGTGGAAGAAGCCTGGAATAAAAAGTTTGGTTTTGCTTTTTTTTTTTATTATTTCTAAGTAATTAATGCCATTACTAAATTAAAATTGGCTGAAGAAGAAGAAGAAGAAGAAGGAAGAAGAAATGTCATATACACACAGGCCTGAGATACACACACATGCACACACAGTATACATGCATTAAATGGAGAGATGTCAGAACAAGAGGACTGCCTTTGACAGATGCCCTGAGCAGTTGGGGGTTTAGTGCCTTGCTCAGGGTCACCTCGACGGTGCCGGCAGAAGGCACCTCTCCAGCTACCAGTCCACGATCCACTTATTCCTAACCCTGTGGACCGAGCTACTGCTGCTGCAAACTATAGTATTATAGCCTGTTTTATTGTATGTTTATGCAAAGACACTAATATCAATTGTGTATTATTTGTGCTTGGAAAACAAAAATCAAAAGCTGCACGAGAGAGACATGGATTTAGGGGATGGGGGCTGACAATACTTATGTATAAGGCCCAGAATTTGGTGCTACGCCCTGGATTTAAGCCCTGCATGCCTAAATCAGTAAGTATATTTATGCTGATTATTATTATTAGAGGTACAACTGATGGTATTAAGTGGATATGAATACTATTGACATATGTTAATAGTAAGCCTATCTGCTTTTAAAATATAATATTGATATGTTTTTCTGGCTTTATACTCTTGAATGTTGCAGCTTCTGTGCTGTTGCATTTAGGTTCGAAGAGGCAAATTTATTACAGGAATTTACAAGGCATTTATTATTAAACAATTTGTAAAATAAATAGCCCTGCAATGTATTAATGTTTTATTCCCTGTAGCCTCATGCGTTGTCCACCTGGCGGCTTAAAGTCCTGCTTGAGTTGCGAAGTAACTTTTTAGAGTAAATTTATTAAATATTTCCGGTTAACAGTGAAAATATTACGATAGTACTTTTCGCTCGACCCGGACGTGACGCTTTACGAGCAGCACTTGAACGCATCGGAGCGGGGGCGGTCTTTGAAAAGTTTTCAGGAAGCTGCGCTACAAAACGAAACTGCCCCAACTTTGACAGGAAGACTTTCTCCAGCTCGTCTTTAAGTCGTCTGACAGGCATTTTTTGGCAGCAAAAAATGCAGAGCAGTGCGTACGGGGCCTCGCTGGCTGGCGGTGCTTTCGACTTAGCCAGTTTCATAAAACAGCCTCAAACCATTTTGCGCTGCCTGAGCTGGGTGAGTGACTCCACGGAAACGTTAGCATCAAAGTTAGCCAGCTGTCACATCAACGGCTTGTTCTAACAGATGTGAGCTGCCAGGGCCGACACGAAACAGTCAGTAATACTAAGTGTTAGCTATATGAGCTGCTAACAGTGGACATGAAGTGGGTGTTAGGTTGAAATCTTACATAAACGCTACTTAAATGGAAATTAGATATGTTTTGTGTAGCACTTGTTGATGCTAACGTTAGCTAGCATGACCAATGCTGTGTCACCAACTGACGTTAACTGCCAGTTTTCCACCTGATGATGTAAAGTTTGTCTGGCGCTTTCTGTACTTTTTTATGCTATGAAAAGTAGATAATAGTGGGCTAAAACTCGTATAAGATGTCTTACTTTTTATCTGAAGTGTTTACAGTGTGAAAGTCAGATGAGGAAATTAAACCTGTGCAGCGTCATCTGTTGCTCTCTACTTGCCTGCACAGTTTTCAAATGCCAGACGTTACTGGTCAATTAGATTAAGTTGTTAGAGGAAGAGCTCAGTTCTTTGATGGTAATAATAGACTTTATTCATAAATATCTTCAAAACACGAGCGTTAAGCACTTAAATAAGAAGATTCAAAACAACAGGGAGATAAAACAGTAATCTAAAACAATAGAAATGATAAATGCATTACTAAATAGCTGTGATTTTAAAGGATGATGCAGAGTTTGCTGCCCTTATCTCTGCAGCAAATCCTTACACACGACAAGCTTGAACCAGAGGATAAGACGAGTCATTGATCTAAATTGTTGCTGATCATGTGTGAAAAGTGGATCACTCACAGAGGATGTCACTTTCTTTTTGTGCCATATTTAATGTGTTAAAATAGACCATTAACTTTTCCAGCTTCACTTGTCTAAACTGGCTTCACAGATGTTTCAATATTATGTTTTTTCCATGGTGAAAGCTTTCTTGTAGTGTGAATCATGTGATGAGAGTCACGCGGCCCCTGCAGCTGCATGACTTGAAACATGCGTTTTTCACCCCCCTCCCCATGGCATTAACCCCGCGTGTCCCTCCTTTGCAGTTATTCTCCATTGTGGTCTTTGCCAGCATCACAGCAGAAGGCTACATCAACCCGTCGAAGGAGGAAGAAACCAAATGCATGTTCAACAACAATGACAGCGCCTGCAGCTATGGGGTCGCCATCGGAGTCCTGGCCTTCTTGGCTTGTGTTGTCTTCCTCATACTTGACGCCTACTTCCCGCAGATCAGCAACGCCAAAGAGAGAAAAATCATTGTTATAGGAGATTTGGTTTTCTCAGGTGAGAGTCAGGTTTCACTATAGGCTGCTTATAGTTGAATACAGGAACTGTGCCCCAGAAACAGGAAATGCAGCCTGGTTGAGGTTAGTGCTGTCATTGTATTTCATCTTAAATCTGACTGTTTATTTCTCTGCTTTAAATCATTGTCATTGTGGGAAAGCTGCCTGGACGTTCCTGTGGTTCATTTGCTTCTGCGTCCTGGCCAATCAGTGGTCCAAGACGAGTGACATTGCTGCTGTTGCTGGCGATGCTGCCCGCGCTGTCGTGGCCTTCTCCTTCTTCTCCATTATCACCTGGGTGAGCCTTTCATCCCTCCAGCATTTGACTAACAAAATCATATGATAACACACACCTCAGCTTGTTGAAAATTTGCCAGAATCCAGCGTTAAACTCCACTTACTAAACCTTCTCTCAACAGGGTCTCTTGTCCTACTTTGCGTATGGAAGGTATCGCCAAGGCGTCAGTGACTTTGACCAGGAGTACAGAGACCCAGCCAATGACCACAGTACTCCATACCCGCCCGCACCGTACAGCAGCGGGCCCACAGGCTACCAGCAGTCGCCTTTCTCCCACGGCCAGGAGCAGCCGGGAGAGTACCAGCCTCCAGCTTATTGAAGGACTGAGATTCACACACATGAATCCAACAGGGGAGTTTTTTTGTTTTTGTTTTGTTTTGTTTTTTTAAATAAACGTGTGCCAATGGTTTCATTTACAACTCAGACTGTTCTCTGCACTCCCATTTATTTCCTGCAGAACATGTTTGCATATATTTGGGTGCACTGATGTGTTTTTAGTTCGTTTCATTGTCGTGTGGTCGATGTTTGCTGTGTCGTTCAAGTGCCACACAGGTCGGGTGAACTCTAAAAATTGATATTATTTTGTTTGAAGAAAATTGGCTTGGTAAGAGAGAGGATGACCGTGCCATTGTGTCTTTTTACCAAACCGACTGTAGTGATTTCAGTGCCCCTTTTGTTTGGCTTACGAGTGCAAAGCATTAGTCAGCACACAGGTTAGGATTTAGTTTGTAGCGGGGAAATTTGCTTGGCTTATTTAAACGGATTTTTTTTATGAATATGTTACTGTTCAATATTTTTTATCACTCTCAGATCCAAACACAGCAGTTGAATGAGACAGTTCAGTACATATTTTGTTCGACCACAAAACAAACCCATGTTATTTAATCAATGGGTGCAATGAGAATGTTCCTTCTGTAACTACTGTAACGCCATGTTTTTGTTCCTTTTTTTTTTTTTAAATAATCAGCCACTGAAAAATGGCTTTTATGCACTGAAAAGCACACTCAATATCTTTGGGTCAGTTAATTGCCAACATCTGATCTCAGATTGTTACTTTTATTGTTTTAAATCCAACTGTGCCACACTTACTACTTAAGATTAGTATTCAAGGGTGTTATGTTTTGCTTTAAGGTAGCCAAAACCATCGATTTATATCAGCTACCTCTGTGGAAGTTCAATGTGCCTTTCTTGAGGTAACCAATAGTTTTATTAATTTCCAATTCAGCAAATGTTTCAGCCATAATTTGGTTTCAGGAATTCAGTGACGTTGTGGGGAAATGGATATATTTATTATCTTACTTAATCCTTTCAGTCCAGGTACATGACAATCAAAAATGCTACATGACTTTTCTCTTGCTTTCTTTCACTGTACTTGTACCTTTGCACATGTTGCAGTTTCACTGTTGTGCTCGATGGCTTTACAGTAATTCCCCATTAAAGTGCCTTTGTACAGTATTCTGTATCTCACACACACACACACACACACACAGGGGTTTGCCAAATAAAAACCGTTTTGGTTTTGAACCTGTGAGTCGGCCCGTAATTTATATCCTCCTTTAAAGAAAGACCCGGACTCTGAGCTGCAGAGCTGTGCTCCCTTGGCAAATATTTGCGTAGTGATTGTGTCGGTGAATGTGGAGGAACTTGTTAACAGTTCAGCACGTAACAATGGAAAGACAATAAGAAAAGAACATCAAAAGCAAACATGTCTGCTGTGCACAGTCTCACCTTTTAACTACACTACAACCAACTTTCACACATCATACAGTCAGTGTGTAGGTTAAGAGAATAATGCTAGAAATGGAATAACTTTGAATCAATAATCTGCAGAGCCAGAGGGGGAAAAAATCAACTTGTCCTAGAACAAAATGTACCTAACAACCAGTTATTTTTTTCACATTTGGATAAATCTCATCCTCATAAATAAAACACTTCCAAATGTGGAAAAAGGGGCCAAAAAAATAAAAATCAATAATTAGCTCACAGTGTTGCCTCTCTAGATTTAATTTATCTAATGGTGAAAAAAAAGTAAATTTATTTGCAAAGTATTTAATCATAATTAGTGTCTAATATTTCTCATCAACACGTCTTTGTGTGAGTGTTTTGGTTTTGGCAGCTGTTTAACATACAACACATCTGTAACATAACATAACGTACACTTATATCAATGCAGCTAATTATAATTATTATTATCTGCACCTACAAAATTGCAATGGCACCTTGGCAGATTTAAAAACAAAATGAAATGGATGCTGTTGATCACATTACAGGCAAAACATTTCACATTTGCCAACATGACAAGATTCATAAATGTTCCTTCTTTGCTGATGCAGCTAGGATACGTTGACGTTGCAATATCTTATGCATCATTACTGGGGTAAGATAAAATTTATGAATAGACAAATGATCCTCTTTGATTGTGTTACTAGTAAATAAGAGATGTATTCTGCTGCATATACATGACCATAAATCTTCTAAAGCAATGCCTGGAACATTTACCCACATTTTTAACAAGGAGGCAAAAAGAAGAAGTACAACAATTATCCAAAATACCAAAAGAAAGTGTTGGAGTAACTGATTTGGAATAACTTTATTTAACAATTTAAAAAACAAGACAAGTTGAGTGCAAACGTTTTTTTAAGTTATTTATTTTTATTTAAGATAATTTACTCTCTGCAGATGCACACAGTCACTTTACAATAGTAAGAACATGACAAATGAAATTAAAATCTAACCTTAAAATGTCTTGCAATTGAATCCATGCAAGAATAGCATGTTGTTTCTAGCCCACTGATTCCCATACTAAAGGTCCTGACCCCCACTATGTGTCGCTGAAGGTTCATGGGGTCGCGAGGCCTTCTTGATTTTCGGGGATGTAAAAAAACATATTTTGAAAATATACAGCAGGCCCATTTATTAACATTTCATTCATTCCTATGTAGAAAACTAAATGAAATTATCTTTACATTTCAGATTTTTTTTTTAAAGATATTAACTTAAAAAAACCTCATAGTGTGAAGGGCATAGTGACGACCTGAACACAAGTTATGTCCACAGAGCCTTCACTTATGTAAACTGCCTCCTCCTGAAGTTAAAACAACGAAAGAGAAAAAAGAACAATGGCCAAGCATCAGGGAAAGACTTAATTTGTTGAAAAAGACGACTATCAGTTATGTATAATTGTTGAAAAAACCCCAACATAATTTAGACAGAGAACTGTTTCAGCTCAGATTTCATCCCAACTGCTCAATTTACACAAACATCCTGCAGTTGTTTTATTCAGTATTTGGTTATGCAGTTTATCAGTTGGTCTGTACTGTTATAGTCATGCATAGAATATAATATAAAATATCTTTAAAACATGTCACATAGTCAGGGCTCATCAGTGTACTCAATGATAGTAAAGGGGTCCTTTAAGGCAGTGATACTCAACCAAACCTGGTCTGCGACAGGGTGCCAGGTGGCCCGCAAACCATTTCTAATTCACACTGAAAATAAATTGATTCACATTGGGAGGTTTTTTTGTACTTACAGTGTAAATAAGGTGCCAGCGTGCGTTAAAAACCATCAAAACAAAGTTTGTTTACCCACAGAAAATGCCACGATTGGACCCCCCGAGGACATGAATTTGCAAATCCTTGGATGGCATTCTTACCTTAGTCTTAACCAATCCCGCTCTTCTTGCCTAAACCTAACCAATCCAACCAATGAAGGCAACCAGTGCAAGCCACTCAGAGGCAGAATAGGGCAGGTCATTCCTTCGCCATCCTAGGGTTTCCAAATTTGACCCTCGAACAACCTAACAGAGGTCCAGGCTGAGCCCCCAAAACCCTCACATCCTTAAACACCCCTGCATACACCATACCTGTTCAAGGATGCTGTGATTTGCCCACAAATCTAATGTGCACGTTTCTCACAAGCTTTTAACATCAAACATTTCTCAGCATTTATATAATAATTCGTAGAGCTGGATGTCATTTATTCTGTTCTAAACGTTGTGTGTTTTACAGATATGACATCTGTATTATTATTTCCTCTCCAAAAAGCAAGTTGAGTATCCCTGCTTTAAAGGACACAGTTGGACACCACTGCTCTAGCTTACATTTCGTGTCAGCTTCGCAGTTTTCACTTTTCCCACATCACGCGAAGGCACCGTTTGACAAACCCTCTTGCATCCACCGCGCGCAGGCAGTGAACGCTGCCGTCGTCATCAGTACATACAGGAAGTAATGAGCGGCTGTCTTGTGAACGGGGAACGGAGGAAAAGGAGCCGAAGACGGAGGCGATAAAATAATGACACCTGAGCTACAGCCGGCAGCGGACCGTGAGCTGAACATCTAACATCTGCGGTGAGTTAAGAAGCAACGTTACAAGGTTTCAGCTTGACTCTGAACGCAGCCATTTGTGATGGCATCCGTGTTAACCTCTGCGCTGCTGGCAGGACAGGGTCAGGAGCTAACACTCACACACAGGAGGTGCAGATGGGATGTTTCTGTGTGTGCAGGAGGAGAGGGACACCTGAAATCGATCCCCTTATTAGCAAAATACCCCCACTAACAGTCAGTGAATACTATATTTAACTACTTTACTCAGAACTTTATTGGTTTATGAATAAAGGGCCTGTAAATAGCAAAGTGGGAATGACCCACCTGGGGCCTCTGAGATGCTCCAAGTGGTCTGCAGACTAAATTTAAAATACTTCAGTATCACTATTGTGCATCTTGTTATCACACATCGTTTTCTCATTGGAAAAAAACACACAAAATCCAGCCCTCAGTGTAATTCACATCTGTTTGGGAGCGCCTTGACATGCAGAGCTCTGGGAATCTGCCTTACAGCAACAAGTCAGCTATTTATGGGCCTCACACACTCTCTCTATGTCCTTGATCTGTTTCCTTTGAAGCCCACCTCCCCAGATGTCATCCTCTGTGGCAGCACTGAGCAGAGACACTCACATTTGCACATCAGGGAGCCACCAGCATCTGATAGGGGCTCGTATCAGGACAGGACTTTGTGCAGTTACACAACTGTCCATACTCTCAGGGAGACACTGTACACGACTGCTGTTCCGTGTTGTGCATTCTGCCACGCCACTGAGCAAACTTAGACTGCTGTGGGAGCCGCTTTGAGTCACTCAGAAGGTGCATGGTCAGTAATTCATGCTTCATTAGAGCTGAAGCAAATGGTCAAAGAATCGATAAGCTGGTCAACAGACAATTAATTTGCAGCAGTATTGAAAATAATCAAGCATTTAAATATATTTTAAAGCAAAAATACCAGTTCTATGCACGTAAATGTGAAAATGTTCTACCTTTAACTGTTTTATATCTTTGTCAATTGAACATCTCAAGGATTTGTACCAGTATTTGTCATCTTGGACCTTGTATTGACTAAATTATCAACAGAATAAATGATTGGTCGGTGATTCTATTAGCATATTTTAGATTGCAGTATTGATGCAAATGTAGTGATATGAAAAAACTTTTGGAAACTAATTTGAGAAGCATTTAGAGATGAAATAACTACATATGGAGTGTCTTTTCTGGCTGATCCAGTGATTTAAATACTTGGTCATTAATGAGCTTTTGTCATATTGATGCAATAATCCCAAAAAAATATTGCTGTATGTTGCTCACTCATGTGCAATGTTGGCCACAATGTCTAGTCTAATGCAACCAGAGATGTTAAATGGCCTAGTGAGTAGTAACTGTAATTTGAAGCATTCTCTGGCACAAAAATTTCCTTTGGGATAAATGAAGTTCTATTGAATTGAATCGAATATAACTCAATTGAAGGGACAGCTGCCTAGTACAAACTACATGGCAAAATCTCTGACATATCTAACATCTCGCGTCATCTATATCGCCATATCTCCCAACCTTACAGTGTATATTATGTAATTTCATTGTGCAACACTGAATTTAAACTATTCGAAACCTTTGACGACTTTACGACGCTCACAAGTTGCTTGTTGATTAATAATTAACTTCTTGAACTCCTAACTTATTGTTGAACTGAAGCCCAGAAGGAGTTAAATTAAAAGCAATTAAAAGTTTGTGTTCCTGTAGCGTCCCTGTTGACTGTGTAACCGCTGTATTATCAGGCTGATCTCTGGCCTCAGTCCTCTCTGATTGCATGCTGGATACAAATTCTTGTAGTGACTGCAGGTTTGTTTTTAACTTCTATTCAGCCTGCGGGATTTGCACCATTCCACTTATTTATGCAGGACAGGTGACTGTGCAGGTAAGGAGTGTTTCCCTCACCTCTGGTTCCTGGCCCTTTGTTGCTATTGTGATGATAAGTTAATGGATTGTGCTGGCCTCCTGCAAGGTTCGACCCTTTGGACTGGAACATAATCCTCCAAGTCTAGTTAAAGTTCACTAGCTTTGTAACAACTCTTAGTCATGGTTGCAGTACAAATAATCTGCGAGCAGGTAGAGCTTGTGACTGACCGTGGAGGTCTGCTTTAAAAACAGTGAGGTAAATCTGATGACACCAGGACAGCGTTCTGGCAGGAGGCGGCGAAGGGGTAAGCTTTTAATGAATTTGTTTCAGCGAAGGAGATTTGGGCAAAATCAGAATCTGTTTAAGTTCATTAGTATCAGCCACTTGTTGGTGTGTTTCAGAGGGGATAGTTTTCTTGCCTCGGAGTGTGGGCCCTGATGTTGCTGCCATAATGGACTGCTGTTTGGCTCTGGGCCCCTTTTATGAAAGAGTCTTTCAGCCTCTGCTCTGCTTTCGGAGAAATGCAGCCATGTTTAGGCCACAGAGTGTGAGGCTCCAGAGGCTGAGTTTAGAGGTCCCTGCCTGGAATTTGGTCAGAAGTAGATTGCACACATTTTCTATTCTACAGAGCTTGGTGGTGGTGACCCCTCAAGTGGAGACGTATAAGGTCAAATCAGTTTACTGGGCATTTAAGCAGATATCAGTATAGGAAAACAGTTTTCCCTTGTTTAGAATATGACTTCTGGGAGCTTTCTCCTTGAAGTGTCACATAATCCTGTTGTCCACCAAGGTGCTAAATTGAATTATCTCTATCACCTCCCAATCTGAGTTGAGTTATATTAAGTCTATTAAAGGAACGGTGTGAAGGATTTAGTGGTAGTCTAGCAGTGAGGAGTGCAGATTGCAACCAGCTGAAACTTCCCCCATGTACCAAGCATGATCTACCAGTCAGGATTCCTTCAGTGCTCATTGCTTAAAGGGTTTTTACCTGGAGCCAAATTATCCGCAGAGGCCTCTTCCTCCCAAAAACGAACAGACCTGGTGATTTAAACAGGTAAAAACACTGAATAAAGAAGTTTTACATTAAAAATTTGATGTTTTTGTGACGCTGATCATCACAGAGGAATGGTGGCTGTCACGAAAACGGAACCAGCCAATGTTTGGTGTGTCCATTCTGGGCTGCAGTAGAAATATGGTGGTGCAACAATGGTAGACTCCATGAACGAGGATCCGCTCCCTATGGTTGCAATACCGGTTTCAAGGTATACCGTGATATTAAAATTGACAGATATGGTATTGTGTACGTTTGCTTGTCTACGATATTGAAAAAAAAAAAGCAGCTGGACAGAAAATCTCAATCTCTAATTTTCAAAAGGGAGATTTTTTTCCACATACTTTGAATTAAAAATGGTTTAAAGTTTCAAATATGGTAATAAAATGTTTGTTTGACCAAGAATAACCCGTCCATTTTAATTCCTTTAAGAGTCATACCATGATAATCATTCTGTAATAATAATAATAATAATAATACATTTTATTTGTATTGCACCTTACATTTTAGCACTCTCAAAGTGCTACAGAGCAGGATAAAAAATAAAAATAAAAAAAATACTGTTATACGGTTATTGTACTGTGAAAATCTCATATCATTGCAACCCTACTATGTAGACATAAACAGCTCATTCTAAGGTAAAAAAAAACCCACAATAGTTCTTATTTTAGGTGATTATACACTTATGAAAACATACTTATTACATAATATTCCATTTCCGCCAATATATCCACCTAAAGCCTACACACCGGATCTTTGGATGTTGGAAAATACTGAAAAATATCCCTCATAATTTCCTAGAGCCCATAGTGGTGTCTTTAAATGTCTTGTTTCGTCCAATGAACACTCCAAAATGGCACATTTAAAAAGCTAGAAACCTTAAATATTTGACATTTTTATAGTTTAAATATTATTAGTATAGTAGTATTATATAGTATAGTTAAAATAGTATTAGTTTTCTGTCGATCACTATTTATTGTCATTAATCTCTTGATTGGTCTGTTAAATGCCAAAAGTCCAACAGGATCTTTTCAAATGTCTTTATTTGAACAAGATTCTCAGTTGTCACAGATAGAAAACAAAAAAAGAATCACGACAGAGATTTATGCTTGATAGGTGACTTGATTGCTTACTAAAATTGTTGGCACTTATGTGACAGTGGCATGTGCTACACGAGCCGGCTGATACTGTATTACCTGATTTACCTGTTCATCTCGTCATTGTCACTGAAGTGGCTCCTCCCAGCGACTACGTTAATACGGCACTGTGGTGGCCAACTGATATTCACCCAACCCTGAAACTGAGCTGCTTCCTGCCTCCCGTTGTGTAATGTTTAACCTGGCATGTATAGGCTCATTTGTGTGAGCTCCTACCACAATTTAAAATAGTCCTGAAAATATAAGCTTATATGAATGACCTGCCTGCCATTGGGACTAAGGATTTGACTGGCAAACAAGAGTCTGCTCATGGAGAGTATGTGAGTAGGATTAGATTGAGTTTTATTATCTAAATGTGCTGTTGTAGGTTGGGTCAGAGTAATGTATGAAAGAATTTTGTCTTCAGATTACTTCCATAGTTTAAAGATTTGTTTGCATTTAATTGCTCTTTAGATTTAGAGCAAGCCTTTACTTTCCCACAGGGCAAAGCAGGCGAAACAACTATCCCCTGCTCACTGAAGATCTATAGTTTTATATTTCACAAGTATCCATACAGCTCAGCTTACTGTGGCTTGCCCCTGAAAAAATGATCCTGTGTAACCTGAATGGCGACCTGTATTTGAGGAGACATTCCTTGTATTGCAGCGATACTGTGTGACTTTTGGGACAAATGACATTCTTCTAGTTTTTTGTGTGTGTAATTCATTAAAAATCAAAGGCAACTTGCTCCAGTGAGAATAACTCACTGGGTTGTTTGCAGCTGAGTGTGAAGCGGTCAGGATCAGAGTCAGCACCTTCAAATCAGAGGACATGGTTCTCTAGTGGATTGCCCCCTCCAGGTTGGGAGAGAGTTACTGCCTCAAGCGAGGGAGTTCAAGTATCTCGGGGTCTTGTTCGCGAGTGAGGGAAGAGCAGAGCACAAGATAGATCGACAGTTTTTTGCAGCGTCTGCAGTGATGCTGGCGCTGTGCTGGTCCGTCATGGTGAAGAGGGAGCTGAGCCAGAGGGCGAAGCTTTCGATTTACTTGTCCATCTAAGTCCCAAACCTCACCTATGGTCATGAGCAGTGTAGTGACCAAAAGAATGAGATCATGGATACAAGCGGCAGAAATGAGTTTCCTCTCATCCGACAGGAGCTCAGAGTAGAGCTGCTGCTCCTTCGCGTCGAAAGGAATGAGCTGAGGTAGTTCAGGCATCTGATCAGGATGCCTCCTCAGCACCTCCCGTTAGAGGTGTTCCGGACACGTCCCACTGATAGGAGGCCCCAGGGCAGACCCAGGACACGCTGGAGGGATAACATATCTCATCTGGCCTGGGAGGTGCTGGAAAGCGTTGCCTCGGAGAGGTACATCTAGGGGTGCTTTGCTTGGCCTGCTGTCCCCAGGATGGATATTCTGAGTTTGTGATTTATACTATGACGTTATCATTAACCATACATATTTAAAATAACTCACCATGACTCCTTCAGCCCTTGCTCTAGCTCTGGATGCAACAGCCTCTGTCACGAAGATTCGTTTTGCTGTTGTCAACTCAATTAGGCTATTCTCAGTAGAAAAGTGTGTCGAATTGATGACTTTTGTCTTCCACCACAGTGCTGCACATGGTGCAAAACAGTTTCAGGGAATTGCCTTGCATGATCTTCAGCAGTAAATTTTGTTGGTTAATGTGAGATGTTCATGTTGCACACGTCTGCATCTTCAGGACCACAATGGAGTGAATTTGGACTCATTTCATTGTTGACTTTTATGATTGGAGAAACTATGACTATTGGTCAAATTTGCAGAAAAGTTGCAGTGACTGGACAAAATTGCAGGGTCACACAGAATTCACAGGGATTGATCAAACTTGCCTGAATTCTTACCTTTCACAATAAAAGCCCCAAACATACACACTGCATACCTGCTTACCAGAGGGAACTTAAATTCACTCAGAGGCAACTCAACAGTAGTAGCTTACAGTAACTGTTAATAACTTACACCGGGGATACTCCTTGGTAACTGGGGTTAGTTACCTATAGCTACTGGGGAAAACAAAAGCACTCTCCTCTTCCTGTTTTGGTTGCACAGTGGTTGATACGCTTATGTTTGTGCCATAAATTATGCCTTGATTTTCCCAGGAGATCTTACAGGGAATCAATTTAAATGTCAGTGCTCTCATTTTTCTAAAACCATTACATTGGACAATCAATATTTTATTTTATTAAGATAAGTTAAATCAAAAAACTTTATATTTCCACTTTAACAGGGTAAATATAATGGGAAGAGCAACAAAGGAGGGACCCCTCTTCCAAAATGGACAGTCAGATGTGCAGTGGATGCCATGTGTACAGAATAGACCACCATAGTAAAATTACAGTATAGACAATCAGGATGACTTGAATTGTAACAGGCAAACACCAAACAGATAGGGCCTGAGTCCCACAACCGCCTCTTCACCATGGGAACCTAGAAAGGGGACAAAATATACAAACACACAAGAGGCAAAGCTCAAGCAGACTGTTCACACAGATAGAGGAAAAGAAACAAACACACACAGAGGGGGAGAGAGACAAGGACAACATGAATTCAGGGGAGGGTCAGAATATTTTCATGTTTTACAGGAAAATAAAAAAGAGAGATTTTATATTAAAATACTCAAAACAGATAAAAGGATAAACAGATTTTAGACTGGAATATGTAGAAATGAACATAGATGAGGTCTTTTTTTGACAGTCTGCTGCCCTGTTTTGTCCTGAACTAGTGCACATGACTGACCGTCTCTTTCTTTTTTTCTTCAGGTCTCCCCAGGCCTCCGTCCTCCATGCCTGCTCCCCCAGGCTTTACTCGACTGGAGCAGAATGAGCCCATGAACACCCTGCGTATCTCTGTCGGAGGCCTCCCGATGTTGGCTTCTATGGCCAACACCACTGACCCACGTTTCCGCCTTAAATGGAGGCCCATCGTGGCGGTGGCCGGCTCCCTGGCCCTGCTTCTTCTGCTCTTCATGCACTTAAACTCGAGCCTGGGCCCCCGCTCTTATGACTCGCACGGCTGGAGGGGCAGTCACAGTGACACCCAGCAGTCCGATTCCAGTTACAACGACACCTACCCTCTCAGTCCGCCTGAGCACACGCTGCAGGGCACCCGCTACCGCATTGGGGTCATCGCCGACCTGGACACGGACTCTCGTAGTGACAAGAAGCTGACGTGGTTCAGCTACATGCGGCGGGGGCACCTGTTGGTGTCCCAAAGTGGCGACAAGATAGCAGTTGAATGGGATGCAGACAGGGTGGTGCTGGAAAGCCACCTGTCGGAGAAGGGCAGGGGAATGGAGCTGTCTGACCTGGTGGCGTTCAACGGGAAGCTCTACAGTGTCGATGACAGGACGGGCGTCGTCTACCACATTGACGGTGACAAGATTGTGCCTTGGGTCATCCTACCTGATGGCGATGGCAGCGTTGCCAAAGGTTGGCATTACACTCCACTCATACTGTAATACATTATTGTACTTGATTATTTCCATTTTCCCACTGCGTTTTTTGACAGCTTTTTTTACTCGTAATTTTTTTTAGTTTTAAAGGGAAACTTTAATGTTTCACAACCGGGGCAATATCGCACCGTCAGTATACGTACGCTTGATCCGGTCTGTTTGTTGTCATGTGTAGCCAAGTCTTGCTCAAGGAGAAGTCTTGTTCTGAAGTCTTTGAGAGCTGACTTGTTGCAATATTTGTTGTTGTCCAAGAGTTGGAGGGAGGAGCGCCAGAAAGAGTTGACTGACTGTTTTGCTGTTTTCGACAACATGGAGAAGTCTGCGAGATTTCAGAATGAGTCTTCTCGTTGACCGAGACAATGACAAACAGACCAAATCAAGCAAAAGATAAAAAAAAAAAAAACGCTTTAATTTCTCCATAGAGTCCTTCCCATAATGTCAGACATTTCTACTAACAACCTGAGCCTATCAGTGGCAAAAACAAGCACTTTTAGTGGACGCGCTTTGACGGTGCGTTAACCTCCTGAGACCCTGTGTCCTCATATGAGGACATCATATTTTGGGTTTACTTGACCATACACTTCATTCTACTTAACTTAGACCTGTTGTCCTCCTTCGTGGACACTTTTTTATGCCATCTAGTGGTAGTAAGACCACAATACATTAATCCATGTAAAAACAAGATAGCAGCCATCTCTGCCAAGTCAGTCTGCACCTGATCCCAACACAAAAAGGGACAAGGTCCAAAACCTGACCAAATTTCATGGTGAAAACTTTTTTATTTATGATTAATAATGTTTGTAGTTTGATACGGCAACAAATGTGACCAATTTTAGCAACAGTATCAAGATAAGACGCTGTTAATTAGGAAGTACTTGTTTCAAAACATGGGGACTGTATTATCGTCTCATTTGAGGACATTGGGACTTAATTATCATTGACAATGTTTAGTTTTTTATACTCATTGGGTCCTACTGATCCCAAATAGCAAGGAGAAACTAAAAATGCATGGCAAACAAAAGTTAGGGTCCCAGGAGGATATGGCCCCAAAGGGTTATATTGCAGCCTTTTTTCTGGCGATGAGCTGCAGCCATCTCTCAATACTAGAACAATTTCAAAATAGTTGTCTCCGTTCGTCACTTATATATATGTATATATATATATATATATATATATATATATATATATATATATATATATATATATATATATATATATATATCCTTTTAATCTTTTCAAATGGTAAAGAGGTACAATTATCCATTAATTCACTAAAAGCAAAGAAGAAAGAAATGGACATGCATTTTATTTAGAACAACTTCTGGTCATCTCACAACACCTCAGGTTCATCCTGTGACTGTTTGGAGCAGCCTGACCCTTAGTTTGAGATAGCTATATGCATATACCATAGAGCCCGATGATAACTGGATCTTTGGGGCCAATACTCACATTAGGGAGTAAAAAATTCTGATCTTAATGTATAGGCCAATATCGGCTGAAAAGGAGAAAGGAAATTTTACAGATTAAAGGCCTTTGCACACTGAGTCGAGTCTTTTTCGGGTGTGTCTTTTTTTTAATCTGTCATCCAAAAAAAAATTATTACGCACAGAAACCTTACACACTGATTCCGATGCGTTTTATTGTACTTCCGTTGTGAAAATTAGCAATACAGGACAAAACGAAAAGTCACATTTCCTCCTTTGCCTCTCTCCACTGGAGTTACCTATCCGGCTGTCATCACTCCCTCCCTGTCTTTCATTTGGCACCGCAGCTGCGTGAAGCGGTGGAGCTGTCCTCTGTCTCAGTCTGCACATTCTGTGTGCAGTTTACATCCTCCTCTGCATCATCATCCACCTGTGTATTACTGTCTGACCTGTTGAAAGTAGCTGTCTGAATTATGAAATGATTCTGAGCGTCCCGTTCATGTGTCTTGTCGTTGATGTGTCCCGCCGCCACATTTTCCTCACTGATTCTTTTTCAAACATCACTAAAGGCTTCTGACAGCTGAGAAAAACGCAGAAAATCGAACCTGTTGCGAAAAATTTCAGTCACGGACAAACGTTTCAGACCATTGTGCAGCATAATTGACACAATGTGAGGTCCTATTTATTTTTAGTCGTGCAACAATTTCAGACAAATAAAATGGTCTCAGTGTGCAAAGGCCTTACTAGTTAACTTAACTGTTGTTGTGGCAGTTTTTAGCCGATCTGCTTGGGAGTCAGCGAGCAATAACTGAATAGCTTTGTGCACGAGAGTTTAGTCTCTATAGATTGAGGTTGTGCCCAGAACAGTGAATAGAGGGCATCTTTATACCTACACTCAGACGACAAGATGATGAGAAATCAATTGTAGCATTCTTGGGCTAAAGGAACATACCTGTTGCAACATGTTAGGTAATCGGCTGTATCTGTTAGACAGTCAACGGACTGTCTTTGAAGGCGAGATTATAGTGAATGTAAATCTCTTGATGATGTCAAGTATCAACAGATGGATACAAAAGGGGAATGCAAAGGTCACACACTTACAGGCATATGGGAAGAATGAAACGATACAAGCATATGCATTAAGAAGACAAAATTTCCACCACACTGTTAAAAATCAATCAAAGCATTATGAGTACTTTTACCGATACTTGAAGTGTATTCTACTCATTATACTTTTGTACTTAAACTGAAATGCAGAACTCTTGCTTGTAATCAAGTACTTTTATGTGTTTAATGCCACTTTTACCTTCTCCTGATAGGGTTCAAAGCTGAGTGGCTGGCGGTGAAAGACAAGCACCTGTACGTCGGCGGTCTGGGGAAAGAGTGGACCACCACCGAAGGGGAGTTCGTCAACAACAACCCAGAGTGGGTGAAAGTAGTGGGCTTCAGAGGGGATGTACGACATGAAAACTGGGTTCCCAAGTACCAATCTCTCAAGTCTGCTGCAGGAATAGAGCCTCCAGGTGAGGATGTGAATCTGGTCTTGCTTACGATTGCTTCCGTTTGTTTCCTGCTGTTTACCCTTTACGTCTGAATCTCCGCAGGATATCTCATCCACGAATCGGCAGCGTGGAGCGACACCCTGCAGCGCTGGTTTTTCCTCCCTCGCCGCGCCAGCAATGAGCGCTACGAGGAGACAGCGGATGAGCGCCGCGGCACGAACCTTGCCCTGAGCTGCTCGCCAGATTTCAAAGACATCATTGTAAGTCGAGTGGGTCAGCTCAACCCCACTCACGGATTTTCCTCTTTCAAGTTCGTCCCCAACACTGACGACCAGATCATTCTGGCTCTCAAGTCAGAGGAGGACGCCGGTAAGATTGCCACGTACATCATGGCCTTCACGCTTGACGGACGCATCCTTTTACCTGAAACTAAGATTGGGGACGTGAAATATGAGGGCTTAGAGTTCATATAGACTGAGAGACTCACACTTGAGGCCACTGCACTGTTGTTCTATTTTGTTTACAATTCAGTCACTGTTGAAGTTACTGTACTCGCTGCTTCCTCTCATTGAGACACAACTCCAACCCGTAGAGGATCATCTTCAGTACACATAAAAGAACCATGGGCTGACACTGAAAAACACGGTCCCGCTTTGGGTTTTGAGAAAGTGCCAGTCAACACAAACAAAGCCAGCATGTCTCGTGGTGGATCATCTCCCTCCCAGGACAAATGTGGCCCTCAACAGTACTGTAGCCTTCCTTATAATGAATGTACAAAAGATTGATTTATCAGACTGTGATTTCTTTTCCTGAAGCATATGTTTTCATGCACATACTGTACACTCTCAAAAGGTCAAAGGTTATCTTCCCCCTTTGCTCCATTTTAAACATCATCCTATACACACCGAACATGCTATTTTCAGTGAAACAACTTAAGGACTGTTTTTATTCCTCATGAAACGTAATGTTTGAAGGACATTTTGGTGAAAAATTAATTATGTGATGTTTTTGGTGGGATGACTTGAGTAAAAATCTTGATTCCTATTTCCTGTGTCTTGTCATTTCATTCACACGTGGGCTTTTTTTTTTTTTTTTACAAAAACAGTTAAATAAAACCTCAACCTTGTCCTCAAACAAGTTGCAACAGGAGCAGTTTGCAAAACAATGAAACTGCTTTCAACTGAAATGAAACTCGGGAAAACAGCAGGGAATGGAGAAGTGAGCCTTGGTTTTTTACTTTAAAAGGGGTAAGATTTGTGTCACAGACTCCAAAAGGGAGAAGCACATTTTTGGACGACAGCGCTTCATCACCAGAGGGGAAGAGGGTAACGTGGTTTTATTATATTTAAACAGTTAGCATATTTTGACTTTTAAGTTTGACCTTTTGACTTATAATGCACATTTTTAGTATAGTCAGTTGAAAAAAATTCCATTTTAATGTAGGTTTATATTTTCCCTTTGAAGCAATAAATGCATTGATTTATATGCAAAAAGACAGTTTGCAGACAGTCCTGTTAACATCCCAATAATTCAAAGAATATTCTTGAAGGTCCAGTGTGCAAGATTTAGGTGGATATATTGGTAGAATGGAATAAAATATAATGCGTGTGCTTTCTTAAGTCTACCCAGAAATAGGAATCGTTGTGTTTTCAGTACCTTAAAATGAGCCGTTTTTATCTACATAGGGAGTGCGTCCTCATCTTCAGGAATTGTTGATGATTGCCATGTTGCACCACGTTTCTACAGTAGTTCCGAGCGGACAAACCACACACTGGGTCCAAATAGGGCCATTTGCGTTTTCGTGTCAGCCACCGTAGTTAGTCAGCCTCATCTGCGACGTGCCAAACAGCATAAAAGAAACACTGATTTATAACATGAAACCACTTCATTAGGTGTTTTTGCTAGTTTTAATCACCCGGCCCATTTCTTTTGGAGAGGAGGAGAGATCTGTGGATAATTTGATTCCCGTAAAATCCTCCTGAACAATGCACACTTAGGGAATTCTAATCAGGACAAGTTCCACTTGGTTGAAATCTGCAATCCTCAATGCTTGACACCAATAAATCTCTTTAAATCGTACACACTGTTCCTTTAAATTGTGAAGTAATGAAGAACATATTTCTCACATTGCCTCTTTTTTGTCATTGTCTGTCTGTGTCAGAGTCCTACACTGGTGTTTGGAAATGCTTGTGCACGGAAACATAATCACTCTGGGGCTTCTGCTACTTCTCCATGTCTCTAGCGCATTGAAATTCAATCTATTCAGTAAGTCATGAAATATATCTCATTTGTGTGAACACTTTTGCTTGAAATTAATTGTACTGAAAGGAAACAGTCTAACTGGTTTTTAATGTACGACTGTATGCAATGCAATGCCTACATTTTATACATATATTCTGATCATGCACTTTCAACACAGACTGTAGGTTATGCGAATGTTTGTATAACCTTTCAGCTCTCATGACCTTGGTTAATATCCTACACCTGTGTTTGCAGGGGGAGACATAGAGAGTAACCCTGTGCAGCAGGAGGGTGATGTGAGGCTGTTTGGCGGCACTGTTTCCGAGGGCCGCGTGGAAGTCTACCATGATGGCAAATGGGGAACGGTGTGTGACGATGGCTGGGACATGGCTGAGGCCCAGGTGGTATGTCGTCAGCTTCGCTTCCCCGGAGCCAAATCTGTTGTCATTGGGAGGAGCTATGGGACAGGTGCTCTTTACTTCCGTTTATTCCCCACCAGAGGGCAGTGACATTATTGTAATGATTGAAGATCAGTGATTTGGCACTAACACCACCAATTCAGCCGCCAAAAAGGCCACTGCATGATGTGTTACTGCCACATTGACGAATGTATTCCCTTTCATTTTACATGATAGTGTCTGGACCGATTTGGCTGGATGAGCTGACATGCAAGGGCACAGAGAAACTTCTGGTTACATGCGCTTTCAAAAGCTGGGGAGAAACTGACTGCAGCCACAAAGAGGATGTCGGAGTTATCTGTGAAACAGGCAGTACGTATCTAAACGGTCTTCATGCTCTCCGTGCTCTGTCAAATGTTAATGGATTCAATGATTTGTGATTCCAGGTACAAACATGACCATCAGTGATTCCATACACTCCGTGGACCACAGCATCAGTCTGTCTGATGACCTCGGCCAAATCTTTGACAGCGGGAGCGGCTGTGACTTCCTGATCCTGGTCCAGAGTCCTTCTGGAAACAGACAAGAGGACAAGACCCTGGAGATGCATGAGACAACGATTTGCGTGCACAAAATAATCCTCTCACAATATCCACTCTTCAATGCCTCAGAGGGGATCACCAACATCACTGTCAGCATCCGCCGGTCTTGCCAACCACATTTCACCTCCTTTATCAGGTAAACAACCATTAATTTAAAGGACCAGTGTGTAAGATTTAGGGGGATTTAGTGACATCTAGTGGTGAGGATTGCAGTTTGCAACAAGATTAAACTTTTATAGGTCAGAATTCTTTCAATGTTCTTTGTTCAGGAGTTTTTTTTACCATGAGCCAAATTATTCTCAGAGGTCTCTTCCTCTCCAAAACAAATAGAATTGGTGATTTAAACCAACAAAAACACCAAATAAAGTAGTGTTTTTGTGACACTGCTTGTTGTGGAGGGCCTGCTAACTATGGTGGCCAACGCTAAAAACACAAAGAGCCTTATCTAGAGCCAGTGTTTGGTTTGTCCATTTTGGGCAACTGGAGAAACATGGCAGTGCAATATGGCAGACTCTGTGGATGAGGACTTGCTCCCTATGTAGATATAAACAGCTTCTTCTATGGTTATAAAAAAAAACAACAATTCTTTTTTTCAGGTGATTACACACTAAAGAAAACATACTTAGGCCCTGATCACACAGAAAGCATTTCACAGGCTGCAAAACACGAGGCGCATCCTTGCACTATCCTTCCCGTGTGATCAATTTATTTTTCATTTCACAGTAATTAGTCACTAGTTACTAAAATTACAGGCAGATGGTACTTCCTCTGGCTCTGGTTGAGGGTGAGAGGCTGTCAGCAAATAGTTTATTGTGCACAGGGAAACAGAGATCTGTGTGGGTACATGAGACTCTAAAAAAGAGGGTGGATCACGGGGAGTACCACCAGTTGGTCCAGGAGCTTTGCCTCCATGATGGCTGTTTCCAGGCATATCTTAGGCTGGCATCTTAGGCTTGTGTTATTGCTCTGGGTATTGAGCAACCTCTATGACCAGTCTCTCCTCCGTTGTTTACCAACTGTAAACTTGCTGTTGTGGCCACCAGAGAAGGCCCAATTCTCATTAAAAACAATTTTTAAAAGGCGCCTCCAGCTGCTAAAACGCTTCCTGTGTGATCGGGGCCATATTCCATTTCTGCCATTCTACCCCACTAAATCCTACACACCCAGCCTTTAGGATACAGAATTTACATATATCACCCATTTGTTCTGTAAACATTTAGATATAAAGACAAATGTAAAACATCATAAAAAATCTAATAAGTACTCTCCAATCTCAATAGGTACATGTACACCCGCAAGGTGGATGTGGACTTCTCTTCTGTGCAGTGCCTCCACTGGATGGCTTATAAGTTTGGGGTGAAGCATCTGATGGATGACACGGCCCGGCTGTTCTCTAAAATCATCCCAGAGGACGAATCGTTCCACACCCAGGTGTCTCTTTACGAATACGCAGAGGAGACTGGGGACTTGATCCTCCAGGAGGACTGTCTGCAGTATATGGCCTGGAACTTCCAAAATCTGACCACGTCCCCTGCTTGGTTCCACCTCTCCGCTGAGTTCCTTGGATCCCTTCTACTCCGCTCAGACCTGGTTGTGCCGGATGAATATTTTCTGCTTCAGACTGTGGAGAGCTGGATCACAGAGAAGACCAACTCCACCAGTTTGGAAACACAAGTCAACTTACTGAGTCGCATTCGTTTCCCTATGATCCCCGCGGAGGCACTGTATAACCTGCAGTTCAACTCTTCTCTCTACAGCACCCATAGGATTATGTATCATGAAAACATCTTGAAAGCGTTCCAGTTCAATGTTCTGCTCTTCAGCGACCTGCAGTCAAACCCAAAGTTCAACAGAGAAGATGAAGATTACCAGCCCAGGATCTACACCGCCAAGCCATGGAGCACTGATATAACTGCTGAGCACATCCGCAATCCATATGGATACTCCGGGATGTATTACCATGGTAGATACGATCAAATCCCAACCAAGTCACTCGACACACCTATCCATAACAGCCTGATCTTTAAGAACAACAACATTCGCTGGGATGCAACTTTCTTCAAAAACCAACATGAATGTTCAAACCAAGGCGTGAGGTGCGAGTTGTTCCCAGCAGCAAGGCTGGCTTCCCAAAACAGCCTAACCAAGTGGAGCAACATCCTCTTTCATAACCGTCTCCTGCTCATGTGCCAAGGCAAGTACATCTGTCAGGTTCAGGACTTCAAGGACTCTCTCACCTATGTGAGTAAGGCCCAGGTTCTTGCCTACCCCTGTCCTGATGACCAGTACACCTACCGCTTTGTGGTGAGGCCAGGGTATGTCTGATCCAACACCAGGACGAGGCTTAGTATTTCGCACATCTGATCAATTTGTCTGCTTGTTTTCAATGAATCACGATGCTACTTTATTATCCATGTGATTTTTTTCATTAATCTTTGTTAATTAGCTAGCTAATTCAAGTATACTTTCCTGTTCTTAAGGCAAATAAAAAATGATTTCTACATCATTTTCTGTGTGCGTCAGCACTTTGTTCTTCTCAACAGCATCAGAAAATATAAGTCCCAACCTGGAGTTTATCCAGATATGAGACACATAAAATGACAAGTGTAACAGAAGCACAGGAATACACTTAGTGCAGGACTTATTCCTCTGAGATACACCACACAGTGCCACAGGAAGTCACTCCTGCCTGTGGCCATTAGACCTCTCGACCCCTCCCTCAGTGCCAGACACTCTGAGTCAATAGACTGGCCTTTGGACTTGTGTCACCCCTCAGCATTTATAACCCCATCATTTATTTATTATTTACAATAATACAACAAAACATTGTGAAGTTATTCATTTCTACAATACCGTTTTCTTATTTAATACTGATTTAATTCATATTTATTCCATTCTTGCATTTATACTTAACACAGTTGTAGTATGATACACATATTTGTACATATTTCTTATATGTTATGTATGTTCTTTCTATTTTATTGTAATTTATCCATGCTTACATACAGTAAACCAGTAAGAACAGCTGTTACATGTCAAAATTTCCCCTCAGGGATCAGTAAAATATTTATTTTCTTATCTTAAATGTGGCCAAGGTAAATGACTCATCAGACTGGTTTAAAGCTCCACTCAAACTGGAAATATGCAGAACGTTTCAGCTAGCCTGGTTCTTAACAAAATCCACCTTAAAACACCTCACAACCTGATATGCTTTGTCTATTTAATCCAAAACCAAGGTGTTAATAAGTGTTATGTCCTGGATTACAAATTATATCTGCTAGTTGCCTGACAACTGGTCTCCACCATGATTTAGCTTGTTAACGAGAGAGCTTTAGAGGTGTTGATATGGCAGATTTTATTACCTTCAGCTAGAACCAGGCTACCTGTTTGCCCCTGTTTCCAATCTCTGTGCTAAGCTAAGTTAACCTGCTACTTGCTGTAGCCTTATACTCAGCAGGTAAATATGAGTTGCATTGATCTTCTCATATGACTCTCCTACACAAAGCAAATCAGCCTATTTTCCAAATTGTTGAGCTATTCCTTTAATTAACAAGGCATCTGCCCTGATCTCGTGCTCATGTGTCACTGTGTTGTCGATGCAATGTTGTGGCTTGCGAAAATAATCCAAGTCTGGTTATCCTAAGTTAACATCCTCCCATGTGACATAGTTTAAAAGTCACGGTTATTCTCACACTTCTCCCCAACAGAGTGAAAACAACAAACTTCAAACATGTTGCCTCCATTTAGCATCATCAGATAACGTACTGAATGTGAATGGGTGTGTGTTTACAGGGGTTTGATTGAGGATGATAGCAGTTTCCTCTTCATGAATCATGGAATCTTACCAAGCGATTATGTCTTCACCAGACTGTCTCAAGTCTTTAAACACGACTGACAGCTGCACTTTGACAACATGTGGGCATACATGCCTAGACAGGTGGCAAATAAAACAGCCATACAAAACATACAATGACTCAGGTTTCTGAGAAGCGCAGCTGACTGTGGGTGCCCCGAAGCATGACATGACAAAAGGTGATTGATTGGTTGTTCCAGCTGATGATTACATGATCTCTGTGTATATTTTAAATGACTTTTCCACATGCACTCATGGATGAGGACTGTACAAACTCATAGCACTGTTTAGTCCAACACAGGAGAGCGCTGTACAGCAACTGTGTGATTCATCCACTAGTAATCCAGTGCCAGGTTACGTGCTTATGGTAATGTAATCACCAGAAGGAAAAGAGGGAAAGTTCAGATATTTCATCACTTGTTTTGCTGCGAGTAACATCTGGCGTGTTTTTATGATTGTGTCATTTTACCCAACAAATAATTACCCTGTCATGACATACTTGTTTGTTTGGTTTGCCCCAGAATTTTGAAATTATGTTTCGTTGTTTTCATGAACAATGATATTAGTCATCTCACTTATCAGCATGAACGCCCAAAGTTTTCCATTTGCGCCTTACTCTAAAAAAGGAAGTGTGTTTGGATTACACACAAAGAAATGGAAAATCCTACATGTTGTGTAATGTCAGTGAAATTCAGCATGATGTATAGGATATTAAAGCTGAGCTGATAAATATTTTCCTATCTACGTCAGAAAATGGCTACATATGCTGTAAAAGCAATCACTCATAGGATGAATCCTCATATAATTATTACCTAACTCAGCAGTTTCCCCAAAATGTACAAAGCAGTTTAGCATCGCTGATTTAATTGTTGTACCGCAAGTTTGCTGTTTTGATGGGACTGTCCTCCAAAATACGATCACATAATTTGTTTTGACGAGCAGAAATTAATCCATATTTACATTATTTTGTTACACAGCAACCTCAAGTGGCCATAGTAATTTCTATGGGGGCAGGGGAGGAAGTCAGATGCTGTATAATAAAGGCAACAGAGGTAGATAGGTCAAACAAGCTGGACTTTCATCCAGGACACAGGTGTTTGTGTCCTGTGTGCGAAATATAGTATGTCGGCATATATAACATGATTTACAGTGTGTTTTTTGAGTGGTTTCATGAGACATATGTGATGTGAGATATATTACATAACAAATGTTTTTATTTTAAGCCAATCATCTTTTTTTTTAAATCTAACCACGTAGTTTTGGCGCAACTGTGACCATTTCACAGTGTTACCCACTTGTTTAAAACATACAGAAGCTAATCTGTTGTCCACCGGTAGGTGCACTAATTTAGGAAATGCTCCTATTCATTTATTTAGTTATTTAATCTATCTTTATTGAACCAGAAAAACCTCTTGAGATAAAAAAAAAAAAAATCTCTTTTCAAGAGTGTCCTGGCCAAGACAGACAACATAGAACAAGAATACAGAATAAAAACGTAAAGCTCTAAAACAAGCAATATAAAACACAAAGTAAGATTACTACAAAGAAAACCCAAAAAGTATGATAATATATACTAGAAATAAACAAAAATAGCAACTACACATGATTACAAATACCAGCTAAGACACACCGCGACATCGGCATATGGCGATTGTGTATAAAAATCCTGCAACAGTGCTTTGAAACGGCCAAGAAGAACCAAAGAGTGCAACTTTAAGTCCTCCTGCAGAAGATTTTACATATAGGGAGCTGCATACATAAATGTTTGCTTACCAAATTCTGTATGTACCCTTGGGACAGACATTAAAAACATGTTTTGTGGACCTATGGGTCATATTCAGACATAGAAACACACAACTGATGTGGTTGTGCAAGTTGGACTTATCGGTTTTAATTCACCCTCGTCAGCCTCTTTTAGCAGTTGTTTTCACCCTTGCAAAAAAAAACCCTGATAAATCAATTACACGCCTTGAATGGCTATAGATAAACTAAAAAAATAAACTGAGGCCACAATTTATTAATTCATGCACACAAGATATAATTCATTACCTCAGTTTAAATATACAGTTCCTGGGTTTTGGTTCATTTGTGTGTTAGGTTAAGTGTATACACAGAGAGCCAGCACAGCTCATCCTGCAGCCCATTTGCCTCAGTCCCTGCTGCGAGGAGATTAGCTTCAGAAATGGATCTTCATCTAACAGCTGGAGCAACTCAAATTCATTTCGTCATTTTTTTTCTCTGACCACTCTTGTGCTCCATAATATTCTGCATTCCCAGCACTAGATAACAGATGAAGTTAGCAACTATCTACTGAACATAGTGAACCATTTAGCAGCTGAAGAGCGTTTGGAGTTGGTGGAGAGGAAACAGAGCTTAAAGGAGAGTGATAGTGGACTTCGATTTGTCAGGAGAATGCAACTGGTGTCATATCTTTTAAGTGTGTCAATAGGCAAAAGCTTGCCAGCACGCTCCCTGCATCAGTGTTTTCATTTGGGTTGAGCTGATAATGTGTCTTTGCAGTTTGTTACCCAACAGGTCTGCATGAAACAAGTTGTAACACGGGATTAACATTGTGTTACCATCACCGTCAGGTTTAGGCAACAAAACTACTTGGTTAAGGAAGAAAAAACATCATGATTTGGGTGTACATTTTGTTATGGGGTTTGGGTTAGACGTAATGTGACGTAATTATGTGACGTAAAGTTGCTCACTGGTGCATGATGCCAAAATCCTGATTTCTTTGTTATGAAATGAGGCCCACAGAGGAAGCATACTAGAGACTGACGGCAGCCGAGTGGCTAATTTTTGGTTTAGCCCGCTGCTATCTTAAATAGGACTGAAGTTATTTAATCGTGCAGCTCTTCTAGATCTTAGAAATGATTTTAGACTGAATGGATCAAATTCTAATAGTGAAACGAGTCATTTTGGAGGGTTGCTACACTCAAAAAAATGTATCAGCTTATTTACAGATGTCTCTTTCACAATGGAAGTCTATGGAATAAAAGTATTTTTCGGCCCTATAGCATTGTGTGATGGAAAAGGAAGTTGAACGTCCATATTTGGCCTCAAAGCTGGTCACTGTTCTTAAAGGCTTATTTACATTGGACACGAACAGCGGTCTCCTGGGTGAAAGTCCTGTATTTACAGGCTTATTTACATCGGACACGAACAGCGGTCTCCTGGGTGAAAGTCCTGTGTTTACAGGCTTATTTACATCGGACACGAACAGCGGTATCCTGGGTGAAAGTCCTGTATTTATTTGACCCATCCATCCACCCTGACCACCTTGCTACGTGGATTCTGAAAGCCTGGTGTGTCATACAGGTGCTAAAGGGAGCCTTGTGCGTTGGTATCAGATGTCGAGGCATGTAACAAACTGTCCTGAAAGTGAGATCATACTCAACTGTTTCATCGGTTAATCAGTTAAAGTGCTGTCCCACACATCATAGTCATGGACTGATGGTATTGTTGAGGAAATGACTACAATAATTTCTCTGTTATTTTACCAGTTAGGGTCTGTCACTTAAAAGTTCCTGTGAGCGCATGCATCAGTTGCTCAAGGCGGCAGCATTTCCACCAAAACCATCACTGGAATTGCTATGCGGAGGTTACCAGCAGACTCATGGTGACTAACTTCTACATTATGACACCACACTGAGGACAATCGTGGTTATCTAAACCCAGTGTCTATGGCATGATTTTAATGTTTCCAAGCTGATGTTTTCCTCCTGTCTCTGAGGTGAATTTGCTCACGCTGATTCATTGTCTCACATTGTCACCAATAAAATGCGAACAGCCATACTGATGAATGGAAAATTGTGGGAATTACCCCTGTGCCTTGGCCAGGTCACATCAAAGCAAAGACGGTAAAGAGGAGGGGGCGGACATGCAGCAGGGGGATGGATTGTCGAAAAGTGTTGGTCAGGTCATGTGCGATGAGTGCAGGCAACAGGGCAGAGGAGGTGGAAGGCAGAGGATGTGGGTGAGTGCCACAGCACCCACCAGTCCCCACAATGAGACCCTCTTTTTCTGTCTTGCCGGGCACTTCCTTTGGAGAGTATTCCTGGCCTTGCAAGTCTGTAATTTAAGGGATAGAGGTTCAGGCCAGTCCTGAGCCCCTTGTGGAGTTTGTAGTGGGTAAAGTACACAGGGGGGCTGCTTACATTGCACTTCTTTGACAAATCCGCCCTCTTTCAACAAATTAAAACCAAATGTTGATACAATAATCCAGATCTTAACTGGCGAGTAAAACCCTGTTCTAAAGGGAGAGTTGCAGTGTGGGAAATAGCTCAGAATGGTCATGCTGTGAGGTCATTTAAAATATGCCCAGGAGCCGGGAACACGGCTGCGATCTGAGCAGAGCCCACCACATTAGTCAGCATCTCAGTGCAAAGGAAGCCGACTGTTTGGACAGGGGGCGGCAGGCTTTGCCCAGAAGAAGGCGTCTGCTGTTCCTCTGATGCCTTCGGTAAACTGTGGAAAGAGACGGAAGCATATTTCTACTCATTTGGTCTTAGATGTGTCACTTCCTCTCACATGTCTTACTTTCTGCTCCACGCCCTACATCTGTGTAGTTGTCCCTGTTATACGTCTTTTGTGTCTGGTAACTTCCACTCTGCTTACAAGTCATACTGGCTTGCAAAATTTATAAGAATTTGGGAATTTTCCTTATTTAATTGATGGCATCTTACTCCAAAGATAAGGTGAATAAGTATTCAAATTTCTCTTCAAGACGAAGAAGAGGATATTAGTCATTACAAAGATGGCATTAAATTGGTTGTCCCATTTTCCTCTCTGCTCTCACTTTCTCTCCCTGCCTGTTTTTACACAGACATCAAGTAGCACAGACCTGTGGAAAAGCAACCAGGCAAAAATGCTCAACTATGGAAAAGAGTGGAAATATTTGCCGGAGTGGCCAGAAGACCGACAGTCGGTCGCCAAATATGATGTCAGGGAGCGAAACAGCCACAGCAGATACAGTCCTCTCTCCCTGCCTCTCTCCTGGTTCTCTTCATTATTCATCATCAGCTCTAATCATCAAACACACCATGCCCTCACTGTGATCTCTCCCTTCCAAGCCAGAATCAACACGGGAGGCCACAAAACCCAAAACTCTCGAGATCCTCAGTTTCCTGAGGTGGTGTTGCAGCGCTGAACTTTCCAACAAAAGAGCCATCTATTTTTGTGCTTGAGTAAAGGATGAGGAACAACTGAAGAATTCGACTATAGCATAATGTTTCTTTCACAGACGAGCGGAGGGGTTCGGGTCGCTTACGCTTGGGGGAATCGCCGCCAGATTGAATCTATTAACTTTAAGGGGATGATGTCACTTCTCTCCACTCCTCCACTCCTCCTTCATACTTCCTCAGTATTTTCATTGGTTACAAACAGTGTTTTAATAGTTACAGAAACTGACTGTGCATGAATAAACACTTTCACTGAATTAAAACCACAGATAACTGTGTGGCGTGGGCTGACAATTACACTGCAGGACTCATGTCAGTTTTTTCTAAACTGTGAATTATTATTAGCGTAAATATTTAAAACAGCTAATCCATTTTTTAAATAATGTTTCAAATGACAATGATGATAATGTGGAAGGGGTAGCTCGTAGTGATGAATTATCACCTGAATCTCCAGCTCCTCTTGGCTTTACAGAGCTTTATTAAATTCAGCTTAGCTGTGTGGCCCACAACTTTACTATTTTGTTTCACTCTCACCGCTCTCATAGCGATGTTTTCAGCCGCAGCAGGCAGCTGTTTTCAAGGCGTAAGCTCTAAAAAACCCACAGTACACTCTGCTCAGCACCAAACAGCAGACGGACACAGTAGGGGAACATATAGTGTATATATATATAGCAGCCAAAGAGCTAAATATTTTCCTACAGAGTTGGTAGAGACCAAAAATAGAGCTAAAAGTAGATTAAAATTGTACTTAAATTCACCAGGTGACCACAAACATGACCCCAGTTGAATGTTAATGTTGTTCCATAACTGCAGGATGTGTAAGTAAGCAACTGTTAGCTAACAAGTTCACCATAAGGTGATGATGATACGTAGTGTTGTGTTTACAGCTTGTTTTTGTTTCCCCCAAGTGACTGTAAAAATCAGTTATTGCAGGTTTATGGTACGTATTACATTGCGGAATTGAGGAAATGCAAAAAAAAAAGAAGAAGGGAAGAACATACATCACAGCAACATTGTGTGTTACCACATGTTGCAACTGCTGTAAATATTGTCAGGTTACTACACAGATAGTGTAACCTAAGGTTGGAGATCAGATGGAGGTCAGTCCAGAGCGATACACCTTCACACCTACTGGTCAAACTTCCATTTAAGGAAATCTTTGACACAATTAAGAAGTTTAACTCAGTTTTATGTCTGTTTGTTAAGTATAAGCTACCTCAAACAGCTGGTTAGCTTAGGGATGGGGAGGTGGACTATTTTATTGCCTCTGAACAGTTGCCAGGCAACCAGCGGAGCCTCCAAGAAGTTAGTGGTCCCAGCCAAGAAACAGTCCTACACAATATATAGTGTATTAATGAATGAGCTTTATTAGAGATGATGGGAGGCAGACTTTCTCACAGCTGGTCAGAGCCAATTTGTTTTCAGTTGTTGCACTCAGCAAACCAGCTGCTGTAACTTTATAATTTACATAAAGATACAAAAGTATTGGTCATCTCATTTAACTCTTGGCAAGAATATTTAAAGGTACAGTTACTTCCCAAGATGTTCAAGTATCCTTTAAAGGTCCAGTGTGGAGGATTTAAAGGGATATATTGGCAGAAACAGAAGTTTAATGTATTAAGTATGTTTTCTTTGGTGTAGAATTGCTGTGTTTTTGATGCGTTAGAATGAGCCATTTATATCTTCACAGAGAGCAGGACCTCGTCAATTTGGATTGACAAGTTGCATCGCCATGTTTCTACAGTAGCCCAGAACAGACAAGCCAAACACTGGCTCCGGATAGGGCCATTCACATTTTTGGTTCAGGTATCATGGTTAGCAGGCCTTCTGTGACAAGAGTGCTGCTTTTTTAAATGTAAAACTGCTTTATTTAGTGTTTTTACCGGTTTAATCACTGGGTCCAGGTTTTTGGGGTTTTGTTTTTTTTCTGGAGAGGAGGAGACCTCTGCGGGTAATTCGGCTCAAAAACCTTATGTGCATTATGCCCATAAGGTGAGCATATAGTAAGTTATAGGTGGGCATACATTAGCAGGTGCTAGGCTAGCAGCCCGTCGCCAGCACAGGAGAGGAAGAGACCTCCTGAACAATGACGACTGAAGTTTCATTTTGTTGCAATCTGCAGTCCTCACCACTAGATGCCACTAAATCCTCCTAAAGAGAAATTTATACTTGTGCGTCAGCTCTATGCAGAGCCTACGCCATAGCCTACGCACGCTGTAAGCATTTATACTTGTGCGGTGGTTTGTCTGTGTCACTCTGCAGTTACACCTCCAAAACACTAGTCGGCGGTGGGGTTTCTGTGAAGTGCTGTAAAATAAAGTTGATTCAAAGCACACATTTAACATGGCTTAATAGTGATGATTTCGAACACAAGTACACAAATTGGCATCACTATAACTCACAGTATTCACATTTGCTGAACACATTTTCTCCACAAATACAACATGCTAATATTTTTAGCACAAGCCTATGGCATTTTACATTGTATAAATTAGCCTAGCATGTAGCAGACTTTTCCCCTACTCATATGAAGCCAGGGACAACAGCAACATTTCACAAAGGTAACATTAAATTTCGGCTGCATTACAAGTCACTAGGTTCACTGACAAAACAATTGTCTTATACTAAATATGCTAACGTTATTAGCATGAGCCTATGGCATTTTACATTGTATAAATTAGCAAAGGGATGAGTGGAGATTTCCTAAATACATCACACTCAAGACTTAAAATGCTATTTTTGTGGAGGCTTTATCATCTTCACAATTTATTGTTTCTTATCTGTGAAATTAAAGTAAATAAAAGCTTCGTTTCCACTGAGGGAAATGGTTTCCGCTTTCAAAAATAGACAGGAGGTCTGCGTCGGTGCAAGGTATAGTAACATTTCTGGGGAGGTGCACGTCAGGCTACAGTGTAGGCTGTGCGTAAATGTAGAGCCTACACCGCAGGTATGGCGTTGATCCAACACAAAAGTATAAATCCAGCTTAAATCTTATACACTGTTCCTTTAAATTTACCGTGGATGTTCATGACTTTTAGAAAATAAATCCTGGTGACCCTCTGACCTCGCCTTTTGCTCCATCATCAGGCCAGAATTTCCACATGCACACACACAGACCATGACCAGTTGGCCATGAATTTCACCAGTGTCCCTAGAGGGTCCATTACATGAATAATCAGGTGATTTTCCTTTTCCATGTTAAAATGGCAAACCACAAAAAATAGTTGTCTGCTTTCGTTTTCTGTACTTACAAAGATAGTAAGATAAGGAAATATCTCAGACATAAGACATAATGTCCCCATTTTTTTCCAAGCTATAATTTCATGTCCTTTGGTGATGGTCAAGTTGGGATGTTAAGGTTTAAATTAGATTTAAATCTTGTTACTTAGGGGGATTTGGTTGAGATATGGAGGAAGTTCAAGGTCAAAGTTAAGGTAAAAGTTGAGGTCATGATTTGGGGAAATGTTTGACACAAAGGGAGAAGTGCAAGAATTGCACGTATGCGTGTGGCTGAGGGTGTACCAACAGATGTTGCATGCATCACACACAATCATCCTCCTCTTAATGCGACAGTATTGTGACAGAAGGTGAGGGTGGGGTTTGCGGGGGTGGATGTAAAATTGGGTGCCCCTGACCTCCACAGTGCTGCTGCTGCTGCTGCTGCTGCTGAGTGGCTGCAGGAGGGGAGGAGTCTGCAGCCAGCCTGCAGTAATAAAACGCGGCTGCTCCTGACGGTAGTGGAAAACAGATTTTGGAGGAGGAAGTCTCTGCGCCTCTGTCTTCAACAGGAATGAACTCCCTCTCATGCCTTGTGCATCTCACACTCTGACAAGTGGACCGTGTGTTAGGCTACTCACTTGAAGCTGGGGACATTTCCTGCTCATCTTCTCTAGGCTGCTCAATTGTTACTTCACTTTTTTTTTTTTTACCCTCACCTCTTTAAATTAATTTTTTAAAGATGACCTGGACGGCGAACAGTTGTTTTGTCACTCTGGCCATCCTGTTTCTGTGGCGGGTGGAAGAAATAGCAGAAGCCTGCAGCTGCTCCCCATCGCATCCTCAGCAGGCGTTTTGCAACTCAGACGTCGGTAAGTTGAACCACAGAGTGAAATGAATGAATCTAAAGCAGCATTTTAGTTGTTATTTATTTGAATATATCATGTGTGTGAGGATCATTTCTTTTATTTCTGGCAAAGAAACAGTAAATGCTGAGGAGGAAAACTTCCCCTGCTCTTGTGTTTACAATTACAGGGGGAGGAGGATGGAATTTTCTGTCTCTCAATCTTTCTTTCCACTGCTCTCCTCTCTTTTTCCTCTTCTCTCTCTAATCATCTGTTGATATTCATGAGTCTTGGTAGTGACAGTTTATCTTATTTGTCTTCCTACTTTTTGATCTGCAGCACCCAGTGTAACATATTTGAACAGTTTTGCTGACAAAAGCATTTTTGCCACATCATTGCCTCAGTTTCCCATTGTTATTCATACCCCTCTAACTGTTATTTGTGGAAGTTAATGCTTTATGAGAAGTCAGCACAAAACAAGGTGTTTAATTCTGGTGAGTAAATAATGATTCCTCCCATCCTCATCTCAGCGGTTGAGAGGTTTAAGGTGCACTTCCTTAATGACTACTAAACAGCAGTTTGATTTACTCACTCTCAAAGGTCATGTGGATACTTCCCCGTCTTATTTTTTTTTCACCCATCACAAAAAACTGCTTGTAGCCGCCTCCAACACAGGCCTTAAGCTAACGAGAGTCCCAACAGTGACCAGCTTGTGCAGCTATTTAAATTGGTGGTTTGCTGAGGGTCTTTTTTCTCGGTTGCGAGCTGGCCGAGTGTGTGGTATGTATACAGACGCTGACTTATTCAAAGGTTTCTCTTTACCATTGGATTCCACGGCTCTGGAGGGTGAAGAAACCACACTATCCTGCCGGAGAGGGTTTACTGTAAAGGGAAAAGTCAGCAGTTCCTAGCAGTTCCCTTGTACCTTTTTAATTGAGAAGATTTAATTTGAGTTGCAACTTCTCAGATTCAGCCAGGTTGATAATGTAAGACACATGAGGAGAGTGACGTTGTCTAGGATGACATTTAACTTGGGTTTAACTACTATTTCTTGTTACAAATGTGGGTATTGTAGGCCACTGCTACTACTACTAATAATGATGATAATGGAGGTTGTAATAATAATAATAATAATACAGAAAGTCAATTTCTCCAATAATCTTGATGACATGACATATTCTCAGTTTTCCTAAATTTAAACCAAAAAGCAAATACACTAAATTTTAAATGCATCTCTCTTTTATTTTTGCACACTGTGCTTTGTTCTACAGTATGAAGAGGTGCCTAAAAATTCAAATCTAGATGCAGGCTTTCAATCATTTAGTCAGGTCGAGGGCATCAGGCTCTTTCCTGTGGATTCTTTTACACCTAAACCAAGGTAAACCTCGATAGTCACCAGAGCCAAGCTGTTCGGCAGTAATCTGATTGGATTTCGGCTGTCAGATTGGATCAAATCTTCAAATTAGATTGCTCAAAAGAAAGAAAGGGTTTCTGAAATTGGATTTGATCGTGTAATACAGTCATGGTTTTGATCTGGATTAGAAAAAGAAAGAAAAAAAAGACACACACATTCCAGTGTCCAATGGTGCTGGATCGAATAAATACTTGGCAAAGTAGAAACAGTGCAGATCTATTTGTTTTTTCCTCTTCAATCTGGATCAAACCTTCATTACGTGTTGTTTAAAACTTTTTAGTGGGATTGGGATACCTTTGATGAGAAAACAACTGGATTCTCGTGATCCCAATGGAAAGCTGGATTTAGGGTGGAATTCAAAAAGAAAATGCAGTAAAACTATTAAATAGGTCAAATATTTATCCATTAATTTATATTTTGCACTTGATTTGTTGAACCATTACATAGATTAAGTAGACATTAGGCTACCTAGTAAGCCTTTCAGTAGAGTAAAGTTAAAATAAATGAATATATAAAATGAAATAATGCCCCAAGTAGCTGTCAATCAATATCAAACAAAAATGGCTCAATCTTAACTTTCATTTATCGTTTTATATTAATGATAGCAACACAGTCAAAAGTAGTTTCTACCAATGGTATCCCATGCTGTTTTGAAGGACCCCACACTCGCTGTTACATAGCTGGTAGCATACATTGTGATATTTAGTCTCACTTTTATCCCGATTTAGCACTTTAAAAGGTTTATGTCTGTATCAGGGTGATCCAGTCCAGTGTTGCTTTGAAAAACAGTCACAAAAGTAAGATTGATCAGCTGATCCCGGACAGCAAAATCCAGATCATTCTGATATAGATTACATCTTTTGAAGAACTGGACCTCATCACCAAGGTCAGGTCCTGACATAACCGTAACCCCCTGCTCCTGCTTCAGCACCATGGATAGACCCTCCTACTTTACATAAACCACCATTTTGTCAAGGAGACCAGCCTCTATAGCCAAAACGTTCTTGAAAACCTGTTAATGTGTGATGTTACACGCTTGTAAAGTCACATACAAAATTAATGGGTGGCTGACTTTGCAAAATTATGAGAAGTTATGTTGAGCTGGCACAGTCAAAATAAAGGTCATTACCTGCCATTGCTAGCTCTGCCTTTACTCTGCAGGCTTTTATCCTGCCAGTTTTCATATTTAGTTTAATTAGTAGTCTACTATCATCTGAAATGTGGATGATTAGTATGTATTATAATATTTTATTTTGATTAAATGCAGTTTAAGTATGAAGAAAATCATCTGTGGGGTATTTCCATGCTGATACTGTGCAGTAAGAGGAACCCTTACTTACTGTCAGAGAGTTTACTGAAGTGAAAATTACTTAAGTTGCACAGACAGAGTCAGTTAGTGTCTGGCATCCTACGGAAAATTACTCAACAACATGAGTAGTTTGTAAACGTAGTTACAGTGTCTGAAGTGAAACTTCAAAATTAGGAAGAACAGTCAAAGTTTGCAGAAACTACACTTATTGTGTGAGATCATTGCATCACTGGGTCCCTCGCAACGTTTTGAAGATGATGTTGTAGTGTTCTCGTTGTGGGTGGTAAAGCTGAGATACAGTGAAGAGCAGAGGTAAAAGTACAGACTTTGAAAAAACCTAATTAAAAGTACGAGTAGGTCGCAGGGTAAGCCATTAATCTAAAAGTCTGATCAAAGCAAACTGTAGTTTTAACTGGTTAGTTTCCACCTCTGCCCCCGGCTGACCTCAGCCGTGTTGCCGTATTTCATTACAGCCTGGCTTATTTCTCTCTCCCTATATATAACGCAGTAAACAAAAGCAAAATACTAGGTCAGCTATGAACATGTAGTTCCATTTGTCTTGTCAAAACAGACGGAGCAGGAACAAAAAAATCTTTCCTCATAAATTGAAATCCATCCCTTGGGTCCTCGGCTGAGGCAGAGGGAGGAATGTTGGGCAGTCATATGCTGCGCTCATTATGTATTTGCAGTTTACTTCACGATCCTCTGCAACTGTAGAGTGTACCTTTTTGAAAACAAGGAGAGTGAATCATGTGAGATCTTGAGAGAAAGCCAACCTTCTAATGTGACTTCCGGTATAAACAGCCCCTGTGCTGCAAGCTGTGTAAACAGAGCAGCCATTAAAACCAGATTGAGTATGTGCATGCTCAGCTGCTTTAAACTCTAGAATAAATGGCGATAATGCGTTGCAACGATCTGTCCGGCAGGTTCACTTAATGTGCTCCCTGAAAGTAATACTTGGAGTAATTATATGCACCTTTTATAATACTGCATGTGAACATTTGTCACGTGCAGAATAAAAGAGTAAACACTGAAATGTCAAGGAAAACTGTGGTGCCAAAAAAGACAAACTATTAGCATTTTCTGGCACTGATGGAACGATGACGCAGGTTTTTAACAAATTTCATTTTCTGAAAACTAAACAAATGAATAACAGTGGATTAAACCCATGCATCCTTCGAGTGATTCAGCCGAGGAGTCAGTTTGAATTTGTAGCTTAGTTTTTCTCGTTCGGAGTCCGACCACTTTGTGGCTTCTTGGAGAGGAAAATGGATGTACAGGCCCTGCAATTACATGACATGCTCCTGCTTTCTTCTTTTTCTCTTTGTTTTCTAAAGCACTCCCATGACCACAATACTACATACAAAATAATGTGTTTATTGTTTGGGTAACTAGAAAATTAGATGGTTCCCGTAGTTCCCAGTTTTCTGAAACTTGGGATTTTTGTATAGGGCTTGGTCAGCCTATTTGAGAAAACATCATCATGACCTATGAGAATTAGGTATACACTGTTTATCAGTACAGAGAATTAGGCCTAAATGACTTAAACTAGCGGGGTAGTGTGTAGTGCTTCAGTTCTGCATATAATGAATGGAGGAAAACATCTTATTATAATTTGCCTATTTTTAGCACGTTGACTGCAAGTTAAAGAGCTAACTCTCACCCTCGCAAAGTTGTTCTTAAAGCTCAAGTACTCAAATTATATGTATCATTCACATAAACCTTGCATTTCAGTGTTTTTTTTACATACTGTGCATATTTTCACCTGCCCTACTTTACACTAGGAGAGGGAGAAATGATCTGTGTGGGATTCTGCACACTCAGGCGAAGGGGATTACCACTAATCCACTTTGTAGCCAGAGAAGTTGGAGAGTTTCTCAGCCCTGCTCGCTCAGAGCGTTTGACAGAGTTTGTAAACCAAAAACCATCTTCGCTGGTTGTAGATTATCACTCCGCGTTGTTTGTCTTCCTAAACCGTGCCTGTCGTTCGCGCAGCTTGTTTGTCAGTCTGTCTGCTACTTCACAGCAGCTCTGCAGAAAAAAAAAGCAAAAAGAAAGCACACAGCTTGCACAAGTCAGTGTTTTGCACATTTTCCTGGCCACGAATGAAATCCTCCCTCTCTCCTTTGTGCTCCCTGCCTCCTCTTCTCCCTGTGTGACAGCGTTGCTTTAAACGGCTGTCTTCTCCCTGTATACACAGGGCACTGTGAGGCTACCTCTGCAATGTGACTGCTATTCCTGTCCGTCCTCTCCTCTGTTCCCCCTGCTTGGAGAATGCAGCCATCCTCATCACTCCATCACTCTCTCCATCTGTGCACACACTCTCCTTTTCCTCCTGTTTTTCTTTTTTTTTTTTAAGGGTCGGCTCTTTAGACCCTTAAAAGGAGATGTTCTCCAAGCTCCTATTGTCATCGAATTAGGGCACATATGGTCCGCAGCTTCATACCTTCTTCATATTAAAAGCAAATGAAACGGCTTGATCTTATTTGGTAAGGAAGTGGGCTAGTGATGGTCTGAGGTAGTCGGTAGCTGCCACCTTGAGAAAGCGAGGGCTTGAACTGGAACTTCAGAGGGAACATCTGGTTAGCATTAACTCTGTCGCAAGTCTCGACTGCTTAGTAGCTTGATTTTGAATATGATTTTGTCGTGTGAGTGTGCAGTAATCCACAGGTATTTAACAATGCCTGGCTTCTGATCAGTGATACGCTGTGCTTCAACAGTTGGATTCACATGACAGAAGCAGTGATTGTGAAACACATGAGTCATTTTTTTTGTTGAATACTCAGTTTTCAAGCTCAAAGGCTCATCCGTATGGCTCTGATGATATTTTTCCACTTGAACTGTTATATTTTTTTCCTCGTCCAAACCTCTCCGAGTCTGGGAGCTGGAACTTCAGAGCGCAAGAGACGGAGAGAGAAAGAGAGAGAAGGGGAAAGGCTGCACACGAAAGGGAGAGAAGGTTGATTTGCATGTCAGCACCTCTATCCAGACAGAGAGGCAGGCCGGTAGAGAGGCCTGCGGGTGAAGGGGAGCATTCTAGTTCAGCTTTTTCAAAGATTGCTGACTGGCTTCCTCCTGCGTCGGCCCAGGAGCCTGGGAGCAGGCAGCACACATTCCTCCCTCTGATTGCAGCTGATGAAACACTCATGTTGCCTCTGTCTTCCCAGCACCTGGCACATGCACACTCCTCAGATCCAAGCCACAGCAATGTGTTGTGGCCGACTCCAGCATGCCAAACCTGGGCGGGGCTTCGATCAGATACAGACAGACCCAGATCCTGTTGGGTTTTACCATAACAATAGTTTTTGACTTGTCTTTAAATAGAGCGAATGTAAATGTGGGTTGTTCTTGTCTCTTTGCAGTTATCAGGGCAAAGGTGGTTGGACAGCAGGAGGTTGACGTTGGCAACGACATCTATGGAAACCCCATCAAGCGGATCAAGTATGACATCAAACAAATCAAGGTATGTGCGGATGAAGCTACTGTTTTCATGCTGGGGTATGAACTTAAGTCCAGCATGAATCTAAATGTACTTTCCTCTGTTTGGATTGTCAGATGTTCAAAGGTCCCACCCAGGATTTCGACGTCATCTACACTGCTCCCACCTCTGCTGTGTGCGGAGTGACCCTGGAGACTAATGGCAAGGAGTATCTCATCACAGGTACAACTTTTACCACATTAGAAATCACACATTAAAAAATAAAACAATATTGTTCCCTGATATGTATATTCGTTTTCATGTCATCTAATGCACTTTCCTTCTTCTACAGGCAAAGTGGAGACTGATGGGACGATGCACATCACACTGTGTCACTTCATCGAGCCCTGGGACATCTTGAGTGAAACCCAGAAGAAGAGCCTGACTCAGCGCTATGAAATGGGCTGTGAATGCAAGGTAGGCACAGATACATGTCAGTTTCTCTGCTCCTCTTTGGTGTGGGTTGAAATGCCATAACTAAACTAAACTCAACTAAACTCAACTGAAGAATCAGTGGAAAGCATTCAAAGCCTCTGTATTATTCTGTCAAGGTTCCTATCTTGGTTCTTTCCCTAAGATAAACCAAGATCTACAACCTGTTGAGAACCTTTTAGGCCCCTGTATGTTTTTTAGAGGTTCTCTACATGTAAATAATGTTTAAAGCCCTGATTTAAATGAGTTTCAGCAGACCTCAGGTACTCAGTGAGTTTGTCCACCAGTGGGGAGCACAGAAACTAAAAACCAGTAGAAAACCTTTTAAGCCGATGTGTGGTTCTTTAGAGGTTTCCGACTGTTTTTTCCCCACAAAACTGAACAAAACAAGACGAGAAGAGACGAGACTAAGCTAAAGAGCCAGTGGGGACACTGTATTGTTCATCTGGCGATCTTTACTGGATCTTCAGTTTGGTTTAGTTTACTGGGGAAAGAATGCAAACAGTACAAAAAAATTGCCTACAAAGGGCTTATTTCCAGAGAATAATACATTAAAGCAATGGCTTTCAACCGTTTTGCCCCCATGTTCAAAAAGAAAAATATTCCAGGTTTAAAAAAGAAACATGTTGTGCAGGATTCTAATCTTTTAAGCCAACATTTCATAAGAACTGATTAATAATCATTCATATTGTAAGTAAAAGTGGCATTTAGAAGCATATCAATATATCTTATATTGACTCGTCCATGGTATTATCTAGCATTACTCATACATATAGTGCTATATGATGCGTCTGATGGCTCTACATAGCACTATTTGACAAAGGTGGTGTACAGCACTGTCAACAGATGGGTGCTATATAGCAGCAAAACAGGTTCCCCTATGATAACAAGTCAAAGAACCACTTTTGGGTACTGTTTAGCACCATTTTTGTTTGTGTTTGTTTGAAGTTTAATCTCTAATCTTGGTCTCTTTGCCGATCCTCAGATCACCCGCTGCACCTCCATCCCCTGCATGATCAGCAGCCCGGCGGAGTGCCTGTGGTTGGACTGGATCCTTGAGAAGACAGTCAATGGAAAACAGGCCAAACACTATGCTTGTATCAAGAGGAGTGATGACTCTTGTGCCTGGTACAGAGGAGCAGCACAGCCCAAAAAGGATTTCCTGGACATCGAAGACCCTTAACTCCACCACTGTCCAACAGTCTGAGGATGTCTAAGATATACTAAGATACAAATACCAAAAACACAAATAAATACACAAGTCAAATTCTTATTTTTGTTTTTCTTGTTAAGAAAGCCATAGGGTGTGTGCTCTGTGGTGAGGTTGTTGTTTTTTTATTTGCAGGACTCATTATGTTTTTAATCAACAGTCTTGTGAATTCAGCACTTTCAGACACTTCTACCCCTTAAATCCAAAGCACTTCGTCATAAACCACTTCTCCCTCAGCTGAAATAAAGGGATAATCATCACAATTCAGTATTACTGTTCATAGCATTTTTGTTCTTGAACTATTCATTTACCTTTTTAACCAAAGGTGTTTTTTAAAGTGAACTATAATTCCTATAATGCAACACATACATAGCTGTAACTCAAATTTTAACAATTCTGTGAATCTGTGTGTTGGTAAATAACATTAGCTGGCAACCGGTGCCTTGATTTGTGACAGCAGAGCTATCACGAGGAGCGAGCGCCGCCTCCTGCCTGTCCTGCTTCAGATTCTTTCTTGTGCCAAGTATCCAAAACTCTTCCCCTCCGTTTTTTTAAGGTGTGGTTAACCTGTTTCGAGTAAGCACAGTCAGTGCTTTTGCTAATTGCTTTTCTTTAAATAATCCTGAATAGACAAGAATGCACTTTGAATACAATTGTCACAGCAGTCATATTGTCTCTAATGAAAAATGTCTGAAAGAGGATTGAATCCTCCATTTTGTATTTTGTATTTTTTTTTTTTATATTACAGCTCTTTGTAATGCTTTAGTGCAAGGGCATATTTTATTTAAGGAAGTTATGTGATTCATCATATTCTATTGAAAACAAAGCCCACGTTTTGATACTTTTTTTGTGACAAGTGACACCATTATAGAAAGATAAGTCCAAATATTTTAACACACATTTTTGTGCATTAAAGGTCAAATTGTAGGCCTGAATGTTAGCTGTTTGACTGGCTCCTCCTTTAGGACAACGGGTTAAAGAACATATTGTAACCAATCATCCATTTATCGACAGAGCCTTGACCATTAAAGTGTTGCGCAAATGTCTTGTGACTTTGATAATTAATATGAGAGTGTAAAAAGATTCTTAATTTGAAAACTGTAGTCAAGTATGATGTCTTGTGCTGGTTTCACATGAGACGTTTTTGAGATGATTTTTGCATGCATGTCCAGCTGAAACAATACTGTACATTTTGACTATTATATTAAATGCCAAACCCTGTTTTGATGCTTTGCATGGTTATTTTCACATCAGTGGTTCAAAGACAAGACGCCGCATGCACATAAAATATACAAATACACTTCTATTCAAGGGGAGTAGACAAAAACAAACAAAACCCAGCATAATATAATTTCCAGTATTTAGACTTAAAGGCAGGGACAGTAGTTACAGTACCATACACTGCTTTGCGACACTATAACAGCACTCTGCTGCCCCTTAGTGGAGACAATATGACACTCACAGACATTCCTTCACGAGTCTGTCCATGTGCAAAAAATTGCAGTCATCAAAATGATCTCTGACTGTCAGGATAGGATTTCACGACATCAAACAATATATTGTATTTACAGTATAGTGCACTGTAATATATTTCATTTATTTGCATATGTGAAAGGATGAAACGCAAGCTTGATCTTTTCTTTGATGGTATTGTAAGAGGAGTGACTATTCTAGTATGTTATTCAGTCCAACTGCAGTAAGTTAAATTATATGTCAGCATACCCAATATGGATTAAATCTGCGGATATTTAACGATGATAATTATTATTCAAATCGGTTGCATAGGGAAATTGACACAAGGAAAGCGATTTCATTCCTCAGGGGATTTGGATGTGATAGAAAGGCAGTTTCGCTTCAGCATACGTGCCTCATATATTTGCAGCAGCGTCCAATCGAGGGTTTTCTGACGCTCCTTGTTACCACCGTACATTAAAATTTGCTCAGATGAATCGCGCCGATAGCATCAATGGTAAACAGCGCTGGCTGGAAGTCACGTGTGGCTCTGTCCCGATAGCACTGCGGCAGCTTGACCGCTCATTGGCTGAACCTTGCAGCTACGGAGTGACCTGTCCTCCGATTGGCCCGTCATCCCTGTCAGTCATTGTTGTCCCCGCCCTCTGATAATGCAGCATGGGCGAAAATACCAGACTCGAGAGCTACAGCTGAGGAAGCAGACCCCTCTATCGTTAACGTTTTTGGACGATTGAAGGAAAGGTGAGCGAACAAACGGCGTTTGGGTATACGTTTTATTTGTCAGCATATATTTCCAGGGTGATTGTCGTTGAACAAACGGTCAAGATGTGGCGGTTGGGGGTTGTTAGCCACCTGGACGCTGAGATGCTAACCCACATTGCAACACTGAGGGAGGCTAGAGGCTCTCGCCACGTTAAGTTAGCCCGCTGGCTAATTTGCTGCTGACACTGTCAAGCGTAGAAAGACAAAATGATACGGTAAGCAGCAGGAAATGGCGGATAATTAAACATAGGGGGATAGTGGTTTATATCGAAGTCATGTCAACGTTTTGTCTCCGGACTTGAGACCGTTAAAATCGATGTTAACGGTAACTATGCTCGGTGTTAGCATGTTAGCTGTGATGAGTGGCCCTAAGAGTTGACTAGTGCACAGAGGCTGCCTGGCTAGTGGAGTGGATAACTATAAATACGAAACAGGAGAACTGAAAACCCGTGAAAACAGGCAATTAAATAGTTGTCAAATCAAAGTAATAATGGAGGGACTACAGGAGTGACAGCAGTCGCTGTGCTGCCTTCAGGTGCACGCTATAAAGTCCATCGTTCGCATTTTTAGCCCACGACTGGACTCTGTGCTTATTGGTTATTACATAAATAGTTGTTGCTTGTTATTTACTATTGTGGCCCAGCAAATATATTTGTGTCAGCAACACAGTTGCGCTGATTAAATTATTTACATGGTCCACTTTGTGTATTTTTATCAGTCGTGGCTATGAAGCCCCGAAGACACCACATGTTTCTCATTCTTTCATCCAGGTGAAAGGTGTCACCTTTACTGTCACAATTTAGAAGTTAACACCAGTATTAGGCCTGCAACTAACAATATTTTCATTTAGTATTAATGTGCTTTTATTTTCCTAGTTAATTGGTCAGTTGTTTTGTCTTTAAAATATTAAAAAAATAGTGAAAATGGTTACCACAGCCTCCAGGGTGGTTGTTTTTCCTGAGCAACAGTCCAAAATGCAAAACTATTGCGATTACTATCGTAAGAGAGACATTTACATGGGTTCACAATGGAGAAAAGAGACAATTCCTCAAATCTGAGGAAGCAGGGACCAGCTTATATTTGACATTTTACTTGAGAAAGATATTAAATGGTGAATCGGTTAGTAAAATAGTGCATGATTCAATTTACCATTGATCAACTATTGGAGTAATTGACCAGTCATTTTCAGCTCTATTCAGGCTTTCTTTCTCTGACCAGTGTGGGTGGGCAGCTATTTTATTGATAGATGTTGGCTCCTGAAGAGACATTGTTCTAAATTCATTTTCAAAATGTGAAAGACAGGCAAAAAAGAAGAAAAGAAAAGAAAATCAAAAAGAAAAGAATATCATGTTAGGTGGGCCACACAATTATTTTCTATATTGGAAACACAGGCATATAATACCATGCTTTTAGGCTCAGTATACTCCTCTTTGTCGGTTTACCATGCATTTCTATGTATTTCACCTAATGTGATGACCTAAATGCATCTTTACACTTATTGATATTATCTGTATTTTCTCAGAAACTCATGATAATGGCAGTATTTTTGGCCGATGTCGGGCCTGGGATTGCATTATCAGATGTACCTCTACACATTGATAAAACATTGCTAACTCTAGTAATGTAACTAAGCATGTCAGTGTGCGGAGTACCCCGTTTTATATATATTTTTAATCACATTTACGTCTTTAGAGGACTTTTCCTGTTCATATTGAGAAGTAATTTCGTATTAAACGTATTAAACACACCGCCATTACTTGTAATGGATACACTTGAATGCAAAACTCATAAAATGTCAGCATTTTCTAAACAGACACTTATTTGACATCCCCATTGGGATGGCGTTTATACATGAATAGGTGAGGTGGTTAAGTCCGGCCACAGGCTTGTCAGACAAATATGAACAGCAGCAGACAGTGCAGCGATATCTGAAGATGCAAGGTAATGTTAAATAAAACAAGTTTAAGCCATTCATATCTGAAGGTGATATCTTTTGTGATTTCCGATGCATGATTCTGCTCAGGTGATCTCTAGACAGATGCCTACAAGCTACCTTAACATCTAAAGTTGTCTAACCCGATGTAGTTTTATATGATTTGTATGCTGGAGTTGTTCACTACAGGACCTTATTATCTATACATTGATATTAGTACTTGTAGCCCCAGCTAATATCTATGCATAGATATCACTACTGGTGAATGACTCATATCAACTTACAGTAAAAATCAGACCTATCCCTGTGAGGACAAGATTTCAGATAACTGCTCACAGTGGTTGCACAGACAATCCAATGCGAACATAAACAAAGGAAAGTTTGCGTGAGCTACGTACAAATAAAGTGACTAATTGTTGTGATACACTAATCTGATTAAACAGCCGCGTAGTGGTCAATGTATTAATATTGCTGCCTGGCCTCGCAGTTGCATCACTGCAGTTAGCTGTGTCCCTGTGGGCTGTGTCGTTTTTAGTCGTATCAGTAGCAGCCGCACGTGAAGGTCAGCGTGCCCTTGTGCATACAATGCATGTTCAGCCCTCCTTCCCTCTTCATGACATCACTGCCCACTCTGATGAGCACGACTCTCACGGTGCTCCATGCCTTTGGTGTTTTTAGAGCTGCACTGTAACATCTATGTGATGTAATGCTCTCACTTCTACGGGGGGGGGGGATTTGTTTAGTTTGGGGCACCTTGGCAGCATCCTGAGTAAACTGAGGCAATAAGAGAATGAATGATTTGTTTACTCACTCCTCGGTCAGCGTTGAACACATTTTGCCAGCCTGCCGCCTTCTGTAGAAAATAACATGTCAGAAGTCATTCACTGGGCTGACTCTGGCAGACGGTTGTTGTTATCTACACTGAAATAGTCCTTTTAGTACACTCAGCTACACTGTGTTTAAAGGGACAGCAGACAACCAATGCATATGCTTTAATTTTTATCTTTTTTTTATCTCTCATATCACTGGTTGTCCTGATGGGGAAAAAAAAATATGATATACAGCTTTACAGGAGAAGCATGCCAATTGGTGGGAGATAACAATGAAAACATTGATACAGGGCAGGCACAGTAATTGATAAGACTTGGACCTGGCAGTTAACAGCAACTGTTTACACCTCATGTGCACTAAATGATCAGCCTCTCCTTTCTCATACACTCTCCCCCACCCTATGTTACCAGTGTCTGCTGTCTTGCATAACTGCGGGGACAGCTGCCAAGACCCAGCTGGCTCCTCGGATGCACAGCGTCCTTATATCCCTCCTGGAGCCACGTCAGGATATGCGGCCTGGGGAGGGCGTTATTGGGCACTTAGGTGATTATTGGAGAGATAAATTCAACATTTATTTGATCAACTGAGGGTTTACTTTTGGTCCTGTTCAGCTATGAGGGGCATTAACACTGCCGTGGTGACAGTTTCAAGTCCCAGCACAGGAACCCTGTAATAGAAAACGACAGTAAAGCTAGTATGAGGTGCTTTTGGATGGGGGGTAGAGCTAATAAGATGATATGAGATTGATCCCTTTGGGGAAATGAGTGTATGTGTTTTGCGCAGCTTTATGTGAGCCTGGTGAAGTGACGCTGTGAACACACTGACACTCGATCTGACTCTCTCTGCAGTGATGTTCCAACAATGCCGATAGTAGATAAACTCAAGGAGGCATTAAAACCTGGTCGAAAGGAGACAGGTGATGAGGGCGACCTCAACAAGCTGTTGGCGTCCTCTGCCAAGAAGGTCCTCTTGCAGAAGATAGAGTTTGAGCCTGCGAGCAAGGGTTTCTCCTATCAGCTGGACAGCCTGAAGAACAAGTATGTGATCCTCAATCCCAGGAACGAGGGCGCCACAAGCCAGAAGGCCCCAGAGCCTGCCCAAATAAAGAGGCAAGGTAAGTTCTCAAATTGAAATGAAAATTTAGATGTTTAAAGTTTGATTTTTTTCATAATTGCCTTTTGCATAAATGCTCAGTTTCTGCATTACTCTTTTGATTATGTCACAATATTGACTGCACTCCTCCTTCAGTCTCAGAGAACGTAGTCGGGGGCCAGAGCGACGGGATCCCCGCCCCACAGAAGATGCTCTTTCCAGGGAACAAGCTTACCCTTAAATGGGAGCGCGTGTACAGGGTGGGAGCCGGTCTCCACAACCTCGGGAACACCTGCTTCCTCAACTCCACAGTGCAGTGTCTCACCTACACCCCTCCACTTGCCAACTACTTACTCTCAAAGGAGCACAGCCGTGCCTGTGAGTATTTGAATCACACTCTTTAATGCTGCCAGACTCACAGCGTTTACACTCTCATTCACCTATATTTTCCTTACCACTACGCACACCTACATAGTCGTGCGTTTTGGAAACGACTCTAATCCCACTACCCTATGTGCAGACACATGTGGCTGAATGTCACTGTGGAATGCAAGCCAAAGCAGCTGAAGAAGAGAAACAAAAACGGCTGCTTCAGTTGGTCAGTTCGTCCACACTAACTTTCACTTAGGCTCTTAAACATTCAGCAGTCCATGATTTACTGACTTAACCTTTTTAACAAGCCAAGAAAACAAAGACTCGCTGACCTAAAGTTTCAGTGCTGTAGGTGAAATCGTAAAATAGTACACACCCCGCTAAATGGTCCTTTGGTCCAGACCAGTGTAACCAAGCTGCATGTGCATAGCCTTGAGTACGTTTTTATTTCATTAAGAATTATTATGCTGTGGTGTTAGGGGTGACAAAGGCACTGAGTTGCAACACTTAGCCTCGTAAAACAGGCAGAAAAAAGGCAAAAATAAATATGTCTAAAGTGTTCCTCCCACCCCCAAGCTGAAGAATTAGTGCTGCCCCACAGCGACAGTCTTGTTCAGCATTTAACAGCAGCTGATGTTGAAACAAAGCACACATCCACAGCAGTGAGCAGTAACTGTCAGCAGGCTGGGTAGCTGATTCCGGCTGACAAACCGAAAAGTTTTCATGTTTGTGGCATTTATAGATGTTTAATTTATTAGACTGAAAGAGCTAAGAGAGCTTGTTGAACGCAGTGACCTCTCGACGAACGAACTAACGTTAGAAGTAAGGTAGCTTTCATATAGTAGAAGAGGGGTCATGATAAGGATGGCTCCAGACGGTGCATCACTGAGCCATGACTTCAGGTCTAGCAAAAAATCCTGGAAACAGAAATGGTGAAAAACAGTTTAGTAGTTTAACTCCACATTTCAGTATTACACAGTTTACAGTCTTCAGTATTTTCTAACATGTATAATGTGTTTACTGATTTTGCTTTAGTCAGACTTCACTCATATTTGCTATAAAGGACAATCTGCTTGATTAAGGCTCCACAACCATTGCATTGTCGTACACACACTGTACAAAGTATTCCAAATCCAGATTTTTTCATCTGCTTTTCACAAATAGAATTCAGATTATTTGTTTGATTTAAAAAAAAAAAAATCACAAAATAATAAGTACGTTTTAGGGGTAAGGGAAAAATCGGTTAGTAGATGCATTGCGACGTGCACAATGTGGCATCGGTTTATAGGGAAAAAAGACAATTTTCGAAATGTTTATTACTAAGGTGATTTCGGCGTAACAAAGAAGACGAGACTCAACCGAGAGGGCAGCACAGCACCCCGACAGTCTACAGCACAGACATGCCAGAGTTAAACTGTAATTCATCTTAAGAAAAGGTTGCGATTGCAAACATGTTTTTAATTTCTAAATGTCTAAATAATTACAGCTTTTAGACGATCGCTTAATATATTGTGAATACTTCCAGTGCCATCACAGGCAGGAGACTGTTAGGTGCTTTCAGATTAATTAATTCATGAAATAATGCAGTTTACTTTTTGAAATAAAAAGGTGGCAGACCTTTCGTAATTGCCAGTTATGTTTCATAATGTATTTCAATGGAATAAGGACACCCGTGAATGGTTAGGCACACAGTAGCCTGCACACCTACTGGAGCAAGAGGCCGAAAGTTATGCAACTTTTTTGTTTATTCAATTGAAAATTGTTTTTGAATCAAATCGGACACCAAAAAAATCGAATCGTGAGGTTTTGTAAGATCCGCACTCCTAGTCCATTTCTTTGCCATGCTTTTAAAAAGTAGTTCGAATCAGCCTAATTCTAACTTTTTGATCCAATATGTTTTTATTCTTTATTTAGGATCCTCATCAGTTGTTACCACAGCAACAACTACTCTTCTTTGATATGAACATTAGTGATATCTTAATCTGTCACAGTAATACATTTCTGTACTTTAATTTTGTGACTATCTCTGATTTCCTTTGTTGTTGCCTGTGTTTCAGGTCACCAGTCAGGCTTCTGTATGATCTGTGTCATGCAGAACCATATCATCCAAGCCTTTGCCAACACAGGCAATGCCATCAAGCCTGTCTCCTTCATCAGAGACCTGAAAAGTAAGACCTCCAGCTTCCTTCAGCTCTGTGCGATTGTGTCTGAGCAATTGGTGTCCGCCAGTTTCAATGTAGGTTGTGTCAGGAGTAACGGACACCTGATTTTCGGTTGAATATTGCCAGAGGCGTGATGACGCAACGCTGGCCACAGTGTCCCGTGTGACAGCAGCCAGTAACTGCAGTGCAAAAGTGGAGCGGTGAGGCTGCGGGCTGTGAATGAACACCGCGTAGAGAGAGTAGAGACGAGGTGTTAGTTGCACCTTGACATGGTGAGGTAGTGTGCTGTAGTCTCACAAGAGCCCTCCCTCCAGCCCTCCCCTCCCCTCCCTTCCCTCCCTACCTGCCTGCTACTTCCTTATGTGCTGCTGCAATCATGTCTCCACCTCCTGCGCCTCTCTTTCTCTCTCGCTCCCTCCCCCCTTCACTCCCCTCCTTTGCCGATGCCCTCTCTGTCTCCTTGTGACTGCGGGCTGAGAGGAGCAGCTTTAGCACAAAAAAAATGTACAGTCCTCCTTTTCAGCCAGAGCTTAGAGATGTACAGTATGTGTTTTTATGGTTTCTCTTTACATTTTTTTTTTTAAAAGCTGGTAGCCACCCCCACAGTTAGTGCGTCCCTCAGCAGCTAAAACAATGTACATGCATACAATAAAAATTCAACATCTGTGCCTCTTGCTCAGAAAAAAAAATACAAATACAGCGCAGTGTCATCACAGTAAAATCAGAAGAGCTTACTGCAACTGATGTTGAAATCGCCCCAGGATTTCACAGCTGGGGCCTCACAAACAAAATAAAACCACCCCAATCCCCATCATAAGCCCACTGAGTTCATATCTTCAAGATGTTGTCTCCTACATCTCCGACGAGAGCCCCGAACAGGTCATTAGAGCAGGGTGTCTTATTCTTCTTTCCCACTCAGGGGTGACTCATTGTCGTAAATGCGCAGGGATGCTATGCTGGGAATGTGGTGATGACCACATAATTCTACCAGCTCACACTTTCCCTTTTTCCATTAGGAAATAACAGTAGAGGCAGAGGGTTTAGAGCTGCATTATCTCTAATGTGAGACTTTTAGATGAGACGTCAGTCTGCTGAAGTCACTAAGTGACCGTAAGCTGCTTATGAGGTCATGGTCAATGAACTGCATGTCTGCAATACATGAGCAGCTAACCTTTTATAGTGTAAGTGCCCAGTAGTGTGTACTCTTGCAACTTTACAACATTAAATAAACTATCTTCACTGCTTATTACTGCATAACATATAGAAGTGCGTTAACGTCTTGAATATAAAGCCACAGTATAACCTGGTGCTCTTTAATACTATAAATGGTTTTGAAATATAGACTATGTGGTTGCCATTGTTGTTTAAAGAACTCACACTTGTTTGTATCCTTGTGCTTCGTTTAATTCTGACAGGAAGTTGTCAGGTTATGAGTCAGAGCGCCTGTCTTTTATGGAGCCTCTCCTCTGTTGTTTTGCAGGAAGTTATTTTTAGACAACACAAATGTTGGCAGAACAAAGGATTATTAATAATGTTTACTCGTGCTGCTCTGCTGTCCCTTTGTTGTCAGCGTGTCTGCGGATTGTCTGTGACATAATGCAAATATTTAAAAACAGGACTTGCAGAGTTTAACATCCATGCAATGAGCATCCTCTCTGAACACTCCTGTTCCAGTAAGTGGTGTTGGTAAAAGATGAATGATTGTCATAAAGCACTTAAGTATGTTAATGCACTCAGGGTTGTAAATGTTTGATTGACACAAAGCTAACACGCTCTTTTGCCTCCCACAGAAATTGCCAGACATTTTCGCTTTGGAAGTCAGGAGGACGCCCATGAATTTTTGCGGTACACCATCGATGCCATGCAGAAAGCCTGTCTCAATGGATACCCCAAGTAAGGCTTCATTATTGTTTCTTAAAAGTGTTAAAAGTATATTGTTTATAAAATGCCTGGTTTTACCGGGGCCCTCCTCGTGGGGCCAGTTAAGAATACTGCCTACTAGCTTAGTAGTTCTGCTGGCCGACTTTGGTTTGGGGACTCCAGAATTGCGTCTCTGCTTTTTGCAGATGATGTGGTTCTCTTGGCTTCACCCAGCTGTGACCTTTAACACACACTAAGGTGGTTTGCAGCAGAGTGTGAAGCTGTCAGGTTGAGGGTCAGCACCTCAAGTCTGAGGCCATGGTTCTCTGCCAGAAAATGTTGAATTGCCCCCTCCAGGTTAAGAGTGAGTTGCTGCCCCAAGTGAAGTAGGTCAAGTATCTCAGGGTCTTGTTGTGTTGTGTGGATAAAATGTAGCGTGAGATGGACAGGCTGATTAGTGCGGCAACAGCGGTAGTTGTTCCACACCGTAGTGATGCCGAGGCAGCTTTTGATTTACTAGTTGATCTAACCCTCACTTCTGATCATGAGCTTTGGGTGGTTACTGAAGGAATGAGATTGTGGACTGGATACAAGCGGCCAAAGTGAGTTTCTTCCGTAGAGTGGCTGGGAGGGATGTGTCCTACTGCTTGATCATTTTTTGACAGTGCTGTAATTTTTCCAATCGCACTAGACATTTTACAAGACGCTCAATATCTGTAGAGCGCTGTGTTAAGTTACTGCTAATGCTAACCAAACATTTCCTACTGCTGCAGCTTCACATTTTAAGCATTTAACAGGTGAAAATTGAGTTGACTTTTATGTTGAAGTTAGGGCTGGGCAATATGGCCTAAAAAAAAATCTCTGATTTTTTTCACAAAAAATCCAATTCACAATTTAAATCGATTTTTTTCCCCTCCTAGTTAAAAAGAAATATTTGCGGCCTGGTAGCACATACCTGGGGTCCAAAACTTTCAGCATGTGAATAAACCCCAGCTTTTCCACGGTAGCCTATATATGGGCACCACATCTCTTGCAATATACATTGCGACTGCATCTGTGATCGTTTTCCACCGGACCTCTTTCTTATCATACGGCAGTGTTTCCCCTACCATCATATTGGATCACAACAGAAGTCATTTAAGGTTACCTTTCCTATAGAACAGGTCTATACCTTGTCTTTTTATTAAACAAACTAAATAGCCTTATGTTACTCTGTGTGTGTGTGTGTGTGTGTGTGTTTTTGTGTGTGGAGCTGTGTATGTGTGTAGTTCATGTAGGAGGTATGAGACGTTACTTAGCGGGCCGGGTGTGGTGTGTGACATCAGATGGATGCGCCCCAGGAAGAAAGTGAGGCATGTGCTATGTTGTTTACATGGAGCAGCTACAGTGAAGAAGCCTACGCAGTTCTGCATGCTGTTTTTGAGTTATTTCCCTCTATGTAAAAGTCAGACACTGATGAGAGAGGCTGTGCATCATCCCTGCAGTGCTGAAAATAAAGTGCCGTTCTTTAACGCAGACCAAGTCCCGTTGTTTATGTGTTGTTGCCACAACGAGCTAACACAAGCTAAAGGAGCTAATGGTCTTCGGAGGTCCCTTTACTACGGTTCGGGGGTCTGCCAGCTTTGCGTTGTCAACACTTATTTATTTTATTTACACAACGGCATGTCATTTATGTCCCTATACGGTGCGCGTCTAAAATCCTCCTCTGCTCTCTGTGTTGCGCACGGCGGAGTTGGCCCTGATGCCCACACACACACACACACACACACACACACACACACACACACAGGTGAGCACACAGACACAGGTGTGCACACAAAAGTGCTGAAGAACTCGTTCCCTTTCTTGAGAACGAGTTCTTCCCTGCTCGCTGCCATGTTGTTTGTGTATCATGTGCGCGGGGGGAGGGGTGAGCCCACTCTGAACTACGGGAACCCAGCATGGAGCGGCGGTGGCGGATTTTAAATAGAAACTCGATTTCCATAGCCTGAGTGTCAGACTGAAGCTCCCAGAACCTTCAGTCTGACATGGCTTCCATTGAAGGCAATTTACAAGGGGGAGGGAATTTGATTTTTTCCATAACCAATCAGTAGAGATCAACGACTCACCCAGAATCTGACGTCACTAGTATCCATGCCTCGGGGGTGCCGAAAACAAGCGAGCATTGCCCGTTTAAAATGTCTCCGTCGTCGTGCACACCCAGCTGCATCGCCGTTAAATCCAGTTTAGCAGCTTCCTTAATTTGGTCCTCCATTAACGCGAGTAGTGGTGAAATACCTCGATAGCATCGTTAATGTGGTCTGTAGGATCTGTAGCGGTCGCCATTGTTGTTATCCTTACCAGTACCCACCGGCGTACAGCTTGACATCAGCGTGGCGCTGATTGGCTAATCGCTAGACCCCCGAGGTTCACTGGTCCGTCCATCGTTTGGACGAGATAAATCGCAAATTCATTGAAGTATGCCAGACCAGAGATGCAAGCCTACTCAGTTGAGTGGGCGGGGTCTATGGTCTGGAAACAGGCTACGATTTTCATTAAAACAAATCGGCCTAAACTACAAATTTGTAGTTACAGGAAATGCAATTTGTCAGTGTTACTGTGATCGTTCATCAAAAATGCATCTATAAAACAAGACAACGGTCATTTTCGGCTTTTGTTGACAGTGGATCAGTTTGAAATATTGCAAGGAGCAATGGAACAAGAAGAAGCAGCCACAGTGACCATTAAAATGTCTATTCTCTCATTAACATTATCAGGTTCCTTGTTAGCATTGGGTGTAACTCCAAAATAATGGCATATTTTATAAGCTTTTCGCTTTGCACACAATCCCCTGACGTAGTCTTGTCGGTCAACTCTCCTTACTCCAGTAAAGTGATGATTGAAATCTGACTCCTGCTACTCTGCTGCTGCTATACCGCGCAGGCAGTTTCAGTTTATGATTGTAGCATCCGTTGTCTGACTAAGTATTGCTGAAAAGGCAAAACAACAGTGGAGATGGTTGGCCAGACACCGTGTAACATCAGTAACAGACTACTGCAGCAAGCCTCAGACATCTGGAGGGAGCTCGGAGAAGCACGGCTGCTTTTTTGCGTCGAAGCCACTTGAGGTGGTTCGGGCATCTGATCAGGATGCCTCCTGGGCATCTCCACTTTGAGGTTTTCCTTCCACTTTCAGCTGGGAGGAGACCCTGGGGTACACCCATGCTGGTGAGACTGTATATATCACCTGGCATAAGAACATCTCAGGATCCCCCAGGAGGAGCTGGAAAACATTGCCGAGGAAAGGGACGTCTGGAGTACCTTATTTAGCCTGCTGCCACCGCAACTCTGCCCCAGATATGCAGCAGAAAATGGATGGGTGCCTGGTTTTGTATGAATGTTTTGATGATTTTTTTTTCCCTTCCTGTCTGCAGGCTTGACAGGCAGACCCAGGCCACAACGCTGGTTCACCAGATCTTTGGAGGTTACCTCAGGTCAAGAGGTACTGACTTTTTGTAGAATGTAGAAAATGATTGCCTCTAGAGCTGTGCACTCTGGTGAATTTCCCCATGTGTTGATTTTGTTATTGCACTATCGATCCACCACTCAGCAGACTACACTAATGTCAGTGTCAACAAAATATATATTGCTTAAACAGCTGGATGTAGTTCAGTACTCTGTGTTCACACATGCAGATCCAAAGAAGTTTGCAGTCTCTGGTCTATGTTACTAATGCTTTATAGAAAGTCCTATAACATTCATAAATTCGAGAAGAGTGCTAGATGTAGAGGTATTTTCCCTAAGTGTCTGATCACACAGTCAGTTTGAGTTTCTTTTGTTTACAGGAAGTGGAAAAGAGGCTTGTGTGAAATGTTCCAGTAATCACTGATCACCCTGTTACATAAACAGATTGTATTTCTTCATAAGTAGACCTAAGAGAGTCACATTTGTTTTTTTAAATTGTGTCTTTCAGTGAAATGCTCTATTTGTAAAAGTGTGTCAGACACATACGATCCTTACCTGGACATCGCTGTGGAGATTCGGGTATGTTTTCACAACATAACCTTTATTTCCATGGAAATACATAACCTTTTTTTATTTTTTACTTGCCAAAGCAACACAGTGTATCTAACTGTTTTTGTCCACAGCAAGCAGCAAACATTGTGCGAGCCCTGGAACTGTTTGTTAAACCAGACGTACTAAGTGGAGAGAATGCTTACATGTGTGCCAAGTAAGTGCATTAATCTCCTCCAACAGCATCCTACATTTTAAGTAAATCTGCAGGGCATTTAAAAAAAAGGTTTTTGTTTATTCACACCCGACATCCTTTTTGGATCATGTATCATGACTCTTTATTTTTCCTCTCCAGGTGCAAAAAGAAAGTGCCAGCAACCAAGCGCTTCACAGTCCATCGAACATCTAATGTACTGACCCTCTCGCTGAAGAGGTTTGCCAACTTCAGCGGAGGCAAAATAACAAAGGTTAACAAAGATTTCTCACACTATTGCCTGTTTTCAGAGAGCTGACTCATTTCTCAGTGATCTCATATTTCTATCTGTTGTTTTCTTTTTTGTTTTTTTTTTTCAGGATGTTGGTTACCCAGAATTTCTGAACATCCGCCCCTACATGTCTCAGAGCTCAGGTGATCCTGTTATGTACGGCCTCTATGCTGTTCTGGTGCACTCTGGTTACAGTTGTCACGCTGGCCACTACTACTGCTATGTCAAGGTAAGATGAGCAGATGCACGTCCTTTTTTATTGTTATTTATGTCAAAATCTGAGGATAAACATTTTGAGATGAGCCACCGTGTTTTTGAGGATCAGAAACATGACTCAAGGCAATATGGGCAAATACATACAAAGAGAGGAGGCTCTCTAAGACTAAACGTAGATTTCTTCACCAACAAGCTACTTAAAATTTCCTTCCATCATACCTGGTGGAGTGTTATTGCAATACTGGTACAAAAAACATTTAAATACTTTTTTCTGTTTAGGCTCACCAGTGTGGTGTAACTTTTTAAGATACAATTTCTTTTAACCTGCACTACAATTTTTCCTTATTTTACTATTTTTCAATTTCATTTGGAGCCAGATAGTAAAATTACTTCAAGTTTGGCATGATCATAGTCTTTCTAAAGAGGATGCCATTGAATATCTCAGCAGACCTGCTAAGGCATAGGGCTGTCAAAATTGCTCAAAAATGACGTTCGAATATTCCTTCTAAAAATAACTCATAGGTTCGAACCATTCGAATTTTTTTTTTTTCGCATTACGTCCACAAGAAGGCAAACTAATATTAGTAGTACTAGTATTTTTATTTCAACATAAATGTCTTTGAAAACATTTACATACCTACACATTAAAAGACATAAAACAATTATCTATAACATTACGTTATAAACGACCACGGACCTCTCGCTCGCCCCCCCTCTCTGACCCGTCAGGCCACACCGCCCGCGGAAGCGCTGCGAATAGCCTCGAAGCGCCGAGAAGCGAAGCCAGTTTCCTTTCGGCGCCCATGTTAACCGATTGTGTCATCCACACCGGCTGCGCCGTGCAGCTCCGTGGCCGCTCCCACTCCCACTCACAAAGAGGACAGCTGCGGTGGTGTTTTTTTTTTTTCCTCCACAATCGAATATCAATTTTCACATTGGAAGGTCCTTTTTTTTTTTTCAAATTCGAATTTAGAGTATTCGTTGACAGCCCTACTAAGGCATTGTTTTTATGACAGTTCGATTATGAGGAAATTATGAATGCTAAAATGTAAATTGAGCTAATTTTGCCTTTAAATTTATTTTCCAAAAACTACAATAAAATCACTTCAAATTTGACATGGTTATAGTCAGGGGCCTTTTCACACAGAGATGGCGCTATATGGCCACTACAAAGTCCCTTCTGTATGCCTTATTTGCATTTTTACACAGAACCAAACAACTGCGTCATCATTCCACTCCAGTATGTGATTATACGCTGCATCACAGCTTTGTATCAGCGAAAGACATGTAACACATCAGCGTTGGCCTCTTGTGCAACATAAAACCTACGCATCGGCAGCGCTTTCTAAATAACAACAATGGCATTAGCATGTCGATAACAATCATTTACCGTTCCTGTTATATGGCAGCTGATCTCGTCCTCTGCTTGGAGGTTAAGGAGCTTCCGAATGTTGTGTTCAGGATTTGCGGACATTTACAGCCGCTAACTAACAGCTACTTTTTAAATCTCCCACTGTGGGTCACACATGAAACATGTCGTTAAATTGTCACACCAGTGCCGCCCATGATCCCGTCCCACTGGCTGTCCTGTTTATACAATCACCGTTTCGACGCTGTTACTACCTTCTGTGATGGCTTAAAGGCGAGACGACTCTGTCCCCTCTTTCCACGATTATACGATATATACAGGACAGCAAGGTGGCATAATGCCTTAGCAAACCTCTGAAGGAAAATATTAATTCATTTTGAACGTGTTACAATCATTTGAGCTGATGTTCCCTTTACATTAATCTACAGTGAATCTAGTTATGGTCATAGTCAGGGACATTTTGAGCAGAACTCCATTGCTTTTTTCTACATTTTTTTAGCAAACCCATTATTGAAACGGTTTTATAATATTAAAGGACTTCTTTAGTGATGTTACATATTCTAATAAAGACATACTCTATAAAGTGTAAGAAATTATTGCCAACATACGAGTCTTTATTTGTCCTCATTGGCCGCTTTAGGTACCCATACAGTAACAGACTACAGTGCTTTAGGGTGCTGTTGTTGTGTGTGCCGCTCTGTTCATGTGTTTGTGTGCTGTCAGTGTCCTCTTTTTGCTTCATGGCGTTACCAGTTATAAATTTGTTTTTCATCGCATGAGAAAATTGTCCGTAATCTCACGGTCAGTATGTAAGAGTTGGCAGTGTTTAACAGTTACATGCCCTGGTGCATGTAGATCTGAGAATGACATGTACAGCTCAAATTTAACGTGCACTAGTGCACATATGCACGTGATATTTTGAGCCCTGTGTACGAGAATGCATAGAAATGGCTATGAAAGTAAATGCTTTAAGTCCAGAACTTTAATGGTTGAGCAACTTTTGTTTGTAACTGCTAAACAAGAACTACACAGCTTATCAGAGAAGAAACATTTAGTTATAACCAGATTTCTTTCTGTTGTGTCAAAATAGCTCCTCTTGTTGATGTGCGGCATTGCCCACAATCTCCTAATACAGCTAAAAAAATCTGACAGTTAATAAGTCCTTATTGTCTCATAGTATATACTCGTCCTATTAACAGCTGTAGGCGTAGTGTCTAATGATTGTGGTGGGCATATAAACTATTCTGATCTAAAATTAAACAGGCCATATACCTGCCTGTAACTGCTCTAACAGATTCTGCATGTTTGTATTATTCTGTCTGTGTCTGTTGTTGAACTTTTTTATGGTTCAACTATAAATAAATAAAGGTTCAGTCAATACATTTCACAGCCTGCTTCATTTAAAGTTTTTCTCCTTCTTTCTTTTCTCTTAGGCAAGCAACGGACAGTGGTACCAAATGAATGATTCAATGGTACACTCGAGTAACATCAAAGTGGTCTTGAACCAGCAGGCTTATGTGCTTTTCTACCTGAGGTGAGACACTGTGGCGTGCTGCGAGAGATCAAAACAGGTGTTTTTTGGATATATCATTAAATAAAGCGGAGTTTTGTTTGTACTTTGCAGGATCCCTGAAACCAAGAAGAATGCAGATGGACAGACCACCAAGCAGGGGATGTTGCACCCTGGGAAGAACAGTGTGTCGTCGGAACAGATAAAGAGGGCCAACCTGAATGGGCCTCTCTCCTCCCCGCAGGTCACAAAGGTGAGAGACAAGATCACATCCAGCTCTCTGTCGTGACATGTGGACTTTATTTTCAGTTTACAGTACAAGTTCTAAATACACTTCCCTTTTCAGAAACTTGAGCCTGCACAACTGCGTAAGATCCAGTCCATGGATGGTGGTTTGGGACTGCCCATTTCCAGGAACGGTGTGAGCTCTCAGCCACAGCCCAGACTCTCCAACTGGACGTCATCCTCCAATGGCCCGCCAAAGCTGCCGGGAGGACCCACAGTTATCGAGGAGCCTTTCAAGAAGCTGAAGAAGCCTTCTCCCCAGAGCCAAGTGCAGTCCCGCAGCAGCACTACGACCCCCTCGAACAACGGGGTCAGCCGGATGGAGGGGGATAAAAAGCAAGGTGGCGAGGGCAGAGGCATGGCAGCGTCTACCTCAATTAAGTCTTTGTCTGACTCTTCCTCTGCCGACACCACTGAATCAAAGGTAATATTTGCCCTGAAGAAGCATGAACACAAATCTTCGTTCAAAGTCAGTGCTTGAACACAGGAGTATTTGTAGCATCAAAAGATATTGAGACAGTCATTGTGATCTCAAGACAATGTGTGGAAAACGTGTCCTCAGAATGCATGCAAGCTATTTAACAACAGGGACTAGACAAGAGTATTGCTGACAAGTTTCTCGAAAAACTGATTTAACGTTTGATCTGCAAAATGTCAGAAAAAAGTGAAAAATGCCCATCACAATTTCCTTAAAGCATTGCTGGTTACTGTTTGAAATGCTCACCAGCGAACTGCTGTTTATGGTCTGGCACCTGGTCGCCACCTTTTTAGAAAGTGCCGACCTCACCTGAGTTGCTTTGGGAGATACATGCCTATAAATGTCCCAAACACAGAAAATAAGAAAATACAGACAGAGGGCAGAGTCTCTGCAGCAAAATACACCACCACACACTTCTAGTGGGTCATAAGTGATGATTGAGATGTATTACTTCTGTTTGAGTCCATACATTGTTCTTAGGAATATCCTGCATAGTATATCTCTATCTAAAATTGTTTGGTTTGTCCAAGCGATATAAAAATGTTCAATGACCCAAAGATCAGTTTACAATAACATAAACCAAAGAAAATGGAATGTTTGGAATTTTCTTTAACTGTCACATCGATGAATTCTTTCATCTCTAATGCAAATTTGATATATTATGCAAAAATACGACAACATCATGTAGCTACCTTGAATGTAAAAGTCCGACACACAATGCATAGAGCAAACTGTACATGGAACTGTGTGTGTGTGTGTGTGTGTGTGTGTGTGTGTGTGTGTGTGTGTGTGTGTGTGTGAAATGACTCGTACATTACAACAGATTTTTATTGTGGAGTTTAAAGGGGACCTACTATGCTCATTTTCAGGTTCAAATTTGTATTTTGGGTTTCTTCGTCAAAACACTTTATTTTCCTCGTACTGTCTGTGCTGGAGCACCTGTATTCACTCTCTGTCTGACACGCTTCCTTTTAAGCGCCTGTCTTCAAGCCCCCTCCTGCTCTGATTGGTATCCGTTACCACAGCACTGTCTGTGTCTCCTCCTTGTCATTGCATAACAGAGTATTGTGATACTTTCTATAGTGAAAAATCACCAACAAAAGCTTCTTAACTATAATATTGAGAAAGGGATGTGTTCCAGCAGGAATATTATCTGCATCTGGGATCTGAAATGAACAATATCAGCAACAAAGATTACAGGTTTCCCTGATGTTAGCATGTAGCTAAATGTAGCAGAAGTGTATTTAATGTAAACACTTGCGGCAGTGTGCCTGGAGCAAACGACTGTATAAAATCTGTTACAGTTATTTCAAAAGCAGAAAAATGTTTACCTCATTGTTTGAAGGGTTGGCCATGCTTAATATGAACATCCAACATTGTAACACAACTAGGGAAAAGCATAAAAGGTCCTCTTTAAGCAGATGCGCAACAGCCATTAGAGGCCAAGTGTAGCTGCAGAGAAGCCTAACCACAACCTGTGATTGCCTCTGTTTCAACCAGGACTCTGTGGGCACCAAAAGTGCGCCAGTAGGAGAGACTCCCTCCACCCCACGGAAAGGCTCTAATGGTCTGGCCTCTCCGGCCAAGAGCGTGGAGCGCTCTCAGAGCACAGAGGAGCAGAAGACTGCGAAAATCAAACCCCCGGCCCTCAACAACATCACGTCTGAAGCCACCAGCACCATGTCACCTCCACCTGCCAAGAAACTGGCCCTGTCAGCTAAGAAGGTGAACTTCATTCCCATCCACAGCAGCACCACCACCTCCTGTCTTAGTGAAAGCTCATGATACCCTCGTTTCCCGTTGCCTCCCTCTACACTGCTATCCAAATTTGACCATTGATTTCATTAAGTAGTTAAATTAAGGCAAGTGCACTCTCCTTCTCTAGTGTATGTTCTGCTGTATGTAATGTGTTACTTCTCCAGTGTGCCTGTCTAATCAACCACATGGAAGCACTTGTTTAGAGTTTGTCTTCTTTTCCTTTAGTTTGTTCTTTTTTTCTAACCATTTCTAATTCTTCTCTGCCATACCCTTTCCTTCTTTTGTTTTCCTCCCTCCATCTTTCCCTGCCATCCCTTTTAATCCTCCTTTTCCTTATTTGATTCTCTTCCTTATTTTTGTCACACTCATGGCTATTTTTTTTAGACCACCAAGTTTTTATTTATGTCGATAACTGCAGGCTCGCAGCCGGAGACTGAGCAGCATTGATGCTCTGCCCCCTTTGCCACGCCAGCTGTCCAGTGACCCCACGCATCCAAATCAACTTAACCCCTTCACCTTTGCCTCACCTACTCACACTCACAGGTATGAACTCTGAGCCCTATATCACATAGATTTGTCTGTCTCAAATGAAAATGGCAAATTTAATCCAGATGTTCTGTTTTTGTTCTCCTCTCAGAGCCGATCCATTCCATTCACCTAAAGTCCAGTCATTGCCTTTTGCCCACTCGAGTGGATCCTTCAAACAGCAGAGCCCTCAGAAACAGTCCCTTCTCTCCACACTGCAAAAACCAAACGCCAGCCTTTCTCTTAAAACCAACGGGCTTCACAGCGCCACCGCCGCAAAGAGCCCCAAGTCTTCCAACAACCTCAGCTCCTTGGTCCAAGAACCAGACCTCAGCAGCGCTCCAGCTCAAAACAGCAATCCAAAGAAGAAGAAGAAGAAGAAGAGGCGGCATTCTGAGGTGGAACGTGACGCGGAGCCAGCGACATCCCCAGCTACAGTGACACCGGCCAACCCCGTGGAGCCAGCCAGCGAGAAAAAGAGGAAGAAGAAAAAGAAAAAGCGGAAGAGGGAGCATGAAGATGGAGAGAAAGTCAAGGAGAGGGAGTGCGTCCCATCTCACCTGGACACATCAAACCAGGAAGAGGATTGGTGTCAGGGTGGCATGTGGAGTCTCACATCTCAGCCAGATACAGAACAGTCTAAGCAGAAGCCTCAGTTAGCTGCCACGACCCCGATGCAGTGCGAGTCAAATGAGAAAGTACAGCAAAGGGACTCTATAAAATTAAAGAAGAAGAAGAAGAAAAAGAAGATGCAACTGGTGGAGGCTCTGCAGGACAAGACTTCAGCGTGTGCTGCTTCACAAAGGTGGGTTGAAGTTTTCGATTGTTTTAGGCCACGTTCAGACTGCAGGCAAATCAGATTCGTTTCTCAAATCAGATCTCAGACCGACTGTCTGCACTGTTATTTACAGGTAATCAGATTAGATTTATGAGCCCAGACATCACCAACTTGTCTTGCTGTGTAATGATGGTGTCAGTAGCTACGCTGGTGATGTGGCTTTCCAACACGAAAGCATGAAAAAATGAGGTCCATCTCCAAAAAACAATTGCGCTGTCGAGTCGCAGTTATTTAATTCTAATTTATTTTGGTGTCGGCACACAGACTGTTGTTCTCCATGTTGTGCTCCATAGTGCTCTGCTAGTAGTGGCATGGATTCTGCTTACCACTTTGTCACTCTGGATTTGGCATCCTAATGTGTCTTGTTGCGAGTAGGGCAGGGAACATTTAAAAAATCCCAACACCAGTGCCATTACCCTTAAAGTAATACCAACACCAATAGAGTACTTCATTGGATACCTTTAATGTGAATGGAGTGGCATGTAGTACACTTTAATTCCTTTGCTCATCACAGATGGGAAAATTCCATCAAATTGTTTATTTAAACCAGTGCAATTATTACTGTTAAAAAAATGAGGCTATCTAATAATAGGGCTGCCACGATTAGTCGACCAATCGATGACTAATCAACTATTAAAATAATCTGTGACTATTTTAGTAGTCGACTAATCGGTTTGAGTCATTTTTCATAGAAAAGTACTATAAAAGCACCCCAAAATACTCTTACTGCAGCTTCTTACATTCAGATATTGGCAGCTTTACACACTCTCCCATGACAGTGAACTAAAATACTTTGGCGTGAGTACGAAACAAGACATTAGATGACGTAATTTTGGGGTTTGGGCGAGACAGACCGACATTTTTCAACACTTTAACACATTTTTCGATGAAATGGTTAGTCGACTGATTGAAGAAATAATCGTCAGATTAGTTGACAATGAAAATAATCGTTAGTGGCAGCCCTATCTATTAACGATTCATGGCGCATCAGAGAGAAAGAGTTTTGATGCTCTTTTTACAGCACCCAAGGATTATGGCACCCGGCGTATGGAAACAACACTACTTAATCCTCTTACAACAATATTCACAATGTCGATTAACTTTTATGAAAACCCATTTTGGTCCATGTGATTGGTGTACACTTAAGTAATAAAGGAACATAAAAAATCAAGGATTGGACACATTTAGACTTAATGACCTCTTCAGAGTCAGAGAGTCACCACTCTTTTGTCTTGTTTACCATGCCTGTGAATCTAAATGAATTATACTTTGGTGCTCATGGTTCCAGCAAAATGAACTGAGCGACTGAATTGTTGAGGACTTAACAGAGCTACTGATGTGTGTAGCATTTCCATATTGAGTAAAGTTTAAACATTTCTGTTTGTATGGGCAATTTAAGCAGCTAACTAACGCTAGCTCAAGCAGATATCTGACGACTCGACGGGCTTTTAGAGGTCGAATATCAGAAGAACTTAACATAAAAATGACCTGTTTTGCAGCGTCGATGGCAATCAGACCTGGTATCTATTTTAGTCCCGCTTTTGTTTGTCAAAACGTGTAGTTTCGGTGGCATCTCGGCATGCTGAACTGCTTACTACTTCACATACACTACACTCTGCTTCATCACACCCCCAGGGCAACATGGATCAAATGCAGATATTGTTTGACTGGAGACGTTTCAATACTACTTGCTTTCAGTTGATACTTTAAAGATGCTGAGTACCGATACCCTGCCCTAGTTACAAGTGATGCAAAAGACACTTTGAAATTTGATTTGAGAGGTCAGACTGCCTGGACTGAGACACATTTGTAAAAATCCAATGGGAAACTGTTTCGGACCACCTCCAAATGTGGTCTGCATCCGACATGTCTTTGCTGTCCAGTTTTAATAAAATCTGTCATGATACATTTTAGCAGTGGTGCCCCACTGTCTGGCTGAGGCTGTCTGTGTGGAGTATGAATGTTCTTCCTGTGTGGGCGAGGGTTTTTCTTCCGAGTTCACCAGCTTCCCTCCACAGTCCAAAAACATGCAGGTCATGTTGCTCATAGCTGTAAAAGTGAGCATGATCTGTCTGTATGTGTCAGCACTGTGATGATCTGGCGACCTGTTGAGAGTGTACCCCACCTCTTGCCCAAGTCAGCTGGGTATAGGCTCCACCTCCCCTGTGAATCTGAACAGGATGAAGTCATTATGGTGAATGAATGAATGATACAGCCTGCATATGCCAAAAACAGATTTGGCCCAGCAGTCTGAACAAAGCCTTAATGTCTCGTCAATGTTTTTGTTTCCCACTATTCTCACATTTCTGTTTAAAAAGTGCAGCCTTAGGGAGTTTGAGCTCGTAATGTGGAAGAAGAGGCACAAAACTGTTTCTATAACAACCAGTTGACTTCTAGAAACCTCCACAAAGCAGCCAACATGCAATAAACTAACTGAACTTACTTTCTCCCAGCAGCACTTCTGAGTTGAAGGCCGCAGTCATTCACAATGATACGGAGGATTTGATAATGTTGAAAAAGAAAATAAAGGCGAAGAAGAAGAGGCTAAAAGAAGAGGTGAGACTGTGGGAGGAGAGCAGGCGACACTCAAAAGGGCGGAACGAGGAGCCTGAAGCAGCGGAGCCCCCATCCAAAAAGAACGCCACAGAGAATGGCGAAATAAGTAAACAAAGCGCAGGTATGTGAGTGTGCACATTCTGTCACTGTCATTGCAAAAAGAAAAGGCATGCATTCATGCTATGCAAACTGCAGTGAGACAGTGCGATCTTGTTTCCATGCCAACACAGAAAGCAATACTCTGCTCTGTATTGATTAAAGCCACTCGCTCACAGCCTCTCATTTATGTGACCAGTCATTTCACAATTACACTGAGAGCATGACTCACCACATTTTGAGAATGTCAGATTTAATCTCTTTATCTGTTTCTTTTAATTGTTGTTCTTTTTGCTATTTCTTTTTTATTTTTTATTTTTTTTACAAATTCAGCCGCAGTGGTTGTGTGGGACAGCCAAGTGAAGGACGGCTACAAACGCAGCCAGGCGCCAGCGGCTGATAAAAGTGAGTTAGGAGACACCCCGAGCCGTCCTGCTCCTTTAGCCTGGGATGGGAAAAAGACAAGTGGGGTGGTAGAGGAGCTGCTCAGGAATGCCACAGATAAGGCCTACGGAGCCAACGGTGAGACACGGTGTTTAAATCTGATCCTTTGAATGGCAATGCTTTGATAATTTACTCATCTGTAGCACAGCAGATGGTGTCGTTATATGCATTAATAGATTTTGTTTGTCTTATCTAGTCCTCAGTTGGGATGGAGAGGTCTCTGCGATTAGTAGAGATGCTGCTGAAGATGTCCGCCATGCTATGAGTGACACTGTGATCGATGAGTGGGATGAAGACTTTGACCGAGGAAAGGTGAGGGGACAAAAAGCAAACAACAAATGATAAGAATGATGTCATCTTAAATCAGGTTGTCTTTAGGTCTGCTAATCTTGAAAGAATATTTCACCCACAAAGTGATCACTTGTATATAAATTACTCTGTGTACGAAAGGTGATATGTAAACTCATCTTCATTGGCCGACTACAAACATGACGTATCATCTGAAACATGGAAGTAGCTACATGCCCATTAGCCACTTAGCACAATCATTACTGCTTTGCCGACAGCGTCATTAACAGGCGGCTCGCTCAGTGTGTGATGTGCACTTGTAGATCAAATATAGGCCTATATTAATGAAGGTTCATGTTGTTGTTCATGTTACTGATACTGCTCTTTCTCAGACCTTCAACTCAAACCATTGTGTTGCCCCGCCCAAAATATACAATTTAATAATTGAATTAATATCGTAAACATGCGGGCGACTAGTCGACTAATGAGCCCTAAATGATGACTATTGATCGATTAATTGAGGGCTGCCCTATTGACATACAAATGATCATTTTGTGGCTGAAGTATTTCTTTGAGGCTTATCGTCACTGTCCCTCGCCTTCAACTTCTCCCCCATTTTTGTCCAAATCAACAGGTGAAGAAAATAAAAAACTATAAAAGAGAGAAGTGGAGAGGCGGCAGCAACATCTTCCAGAAGATCCAGGACAGACGGAGCAAGTGGTCTGTAACACCCGGAGGGAAGAGAGTTTTTGGTGTCCGTCGCTGAGAGTCCAGATTGCTGTTGAGGTCATGCTGACTGGAAAATGGAGACAACAATACTGTATACCAAACTTCTGTACCTTTTTCTCACATTTTTTTTTTAAATCTATCTTTTGTTTATTATGAGACTTAAATTCCTTGTTGGTTATGAGTTGAATTCAAAAGATTACACTGACCGTCTGACCGACAGCCCTTTGATCTCAGTTTTAAAAACCATGAAATGTCTTCAGGCTTCAGTAGCGACCAGTCACATCCCCTTTTAATCTAAATACCACAGTAGGGGCTCTGGCTTTTCTATGCATGCAGTACTTAGTAGAACCCCCTACACCTCCATGTCAAAAATAACTGTATGCTGGCATCTTTAAACCCTGGTTGTTGCCCCAACAATCTTGAGCTACGATGAAATTAAATACTGTTCACCATATTGGAAACTGTACGCAATCTTAGAGCATACTGTTGCAGACATAAGGGCTCGGTAAGATGGACATTAATATTTTTTAAACCTTCTGATATTAGTCTATACCAAATTACAAAGATCCAAAATAGTTTATTAATAGAGAAATACTAGTCAAAAGTTTGGACGCACTTTCCCATTATCTTGAATGAGAAAGTGTGTCAAAACTTTTGACTGGTATTGTTTATTATTTTAGATTATTTAATTATTTCCTGCCTTTTTTTCTCCGCCGACATTTTATTTTTCCTGCAGTGTCTGTGCCACGTGGTGTGTTTTTAAGGACCAAATTTTGCCTGCATATTGTTGGTAAAATGAAGCTTTAAAATTGCCACTGTTTTATGAATATGCATGTCTAAAAATTTTAGTTATGTACCCTTTTTGTTCCCTTAGAAAAATCAGTTAATTTCAGATTTTATGTTGTTAGGCCACAAATAAATGCTCTGCCTATTTTATTAACAGTTCAGCTGTTTGTAGACGTGTTGACATGGATGAACACATTGGACACTCATCATATCTATGTTTACCTGGACGTTACGGTGAAATGTGCATTTGCAGAGTAGACGTTGGGGTTGTTGGGAGGGACTAAAGAGAGGAGCAGTCGTAACTTTGTCGGTCATCTCATCAGTCCAGCGTTCAGAAGCTCTCAGTGTGGAGATTTGACCTTTCACAAACTGTTCTTCACCGACATACTGAAATAAAGGGGTCAGATTTCACACAGGCGCTGTGTTAGAATGGGCTTGCCACATGCTAATACTTTCTTTTCCCCTTGTATCTTATTACTCTATGCAATTTTCTGATGCTCATGCTGGTCATCTAGAAACTGGGCTAAGACTCAGGAACCCAGACACCCTGTATCCCATCTTCATCTCCGATCAGACCCCCCTCCCCTGCTTCATATCAGAGGACGTCCCTCTCCTGGGACCACCATTTTGCATCCTGTACATCCTGTAGAAACTGTTTTATACAAAATATTTCAGGTGTGGAAACCATGGGATCATCTTGCACCAACCCCGGGCACAGATGCGTAGAGAAACTAACGTTATAACAAACTGCTTTGCCAGCGTAGAAGCCTGTACAGTTCATCTTGTGCTACCTGTTTCCCTCCAACGCTGTAAAGATCTGCCCATGCATTTCTTTTCATTCTAGAGATGTTGCCTTGAATTGGCTATAAAAAAAGTATAGGATTTAATGTTATAAATATATAATTTAAAGAAGAAAAGACACAGATCTTTAATGTGCTACTAATACTCGGATCAGTTGGTGAGTGTTAACTTGAGAATTAATCTGCAGATGTGTTAGCTCATTTGTGTGTAAGAGAGCTGTCTGTTTTCATGCAAGACCTTCCCTATGTCACTGTAGTGTGTACAGTACAAGAGCGACTATGGCGGTCTGCTTTCCACAGGATGCGTTTGTCGGCTGTGAAGTCGACGTAGGGTGTCAAACTGACTCTCGGGACTGACACAGAGGAACATTTCCCAGTGTGAATGGACGGTCCACATGTTTGCATTGATGGTTCTATATTTTGCACCACCTTTTCTGACCAGGGAGGAGACCTTTCATAATGAAAGTGGCTCTTACCACACTATAGTTAAACTATAAAGGTGCAATAAAGTTGTGACTTTTGTGAGATGATTGTGTATTTTCCTGTCTTCTAATCCTTTGAATGTTTTTCTTTCTTGTAATTGCAATGTAGTTTTGATAGCAGTGGGCTATCAAAAACCTCACTGTACACTACCTGCTCAGCACCAAGCAGCAGACAGACAGTTGATGGCTAGCTGTTGATAAACAATGAAATATTTAACAGATAAAGAGACAGAAAAGAACAAAAAAAAAAACATGGACCAAACTCACCAGTGGCCAGAAACAGGGCTCTAGACGAATGATGATGATGCTCCATAGCTGCTAAACATGTTTGCTAATAGGTTTGCCATATCATCTTAAAAGGTGAGGGTGTGTTGTGTCCACAACTTGCTTCTCCTGCCCTCTAGTGGCTAGAACAATCTGTTATTGCAGGTTTAAATAGCAATGCAGTCTTTATTTAATGTGGACTGTAATTGAGAGTAAAAATTAGTCTGTTTTTGATATGTTTTACGTTTGTTAAAAATCTCAGGTTTATTTATTAAAGGAGCACTTCACTCCCCAGTTGACTGATTTGTATATCAGTTACTCACCCCAAGTTATGTTGAATTCATTCATTGAGAAACCTGCTTTTTTTGCATCCCTCCACAGTGAATGAAGAACCAAAAACTGAAAAATTCTCAATGAATTGAAGTCATAGGGGTCCACGGTAAACAACAACAAAACTATATCAAAACTTTGGTTTACAAACTCTCATACAACTCATGCAGTATCATCCATGTATTATTTATCCGGCTGTATGCTCAGTACCTCCCAAAAACCTACTGATGTGCTTCTCAAAGCCAGACTCTGTAAACAAATTCAGTAATTTCACTTGGTAAGCACCAATGCTGCTGGTCAACCGTTGCCTCAATCAGTTAGTGTTATTGTATGACTTTGGAGTTACACAGATCCCGTGTTCAGAGAGGTAAAATTACAGTTTTTGTCAATGGAGTCTGGCTTTGAAGAGAGTGTAGTTTCTCTTTATGTTTAATTCCCCATAGGAAAGGGCTGTCTGTTTGGGAAGTAGTAGTTGTGTGAGAGTTTGTATTGAGTGTTTTGGTATAGTTTTGCTGTTGTTTGAAGCATCCCTCTTTGACCTAAATTAATTAAGAATTTTCTCAGTTTTTGGATGCTTTGTTCACTGCAGAGGGATGTGATAAAACAGTAAAAGACAGTTTTCTTCCTGAATTAAATGTAACACAAGGTGAGTAATCAATATGGTCATTTGGCAGGTAGCGCTGGGCAAAACCTAACCTTTCATGCTTCCGGCCAGTTGACCACAATACCACCAAACAGTGACCTGAGAAATTCCACAGAGATTGGACGTGATTCAGTGGAGCTCAGTAACAAAGAGTGTTTTCAGCCCTCATTAGTAAATTTCTTTGTCATACTGAGATGTCTATGTAAGTCACCGAACCCAACCATATATCATCTTAACAACTGTCTTGTTGCCTAAAACACAGCACCATTTTGATCTATGTAACCAACTCCCAGCAAGTGTAAGCGAGACTTGATAACATTTCCACCCAGAGAGGTTAGTTGTAAGGTATCTTGCTGACACTCAGTTTCACAGTCATGTCACTATTCATACATTCAATACTCATATTTTGACGTGGATCTAGGTTACCCATTCTGTGTAGATCTATAGGTCCAACCATTGAATATGAATGACAGACTTTACAGATGAATGGATACCTGTACAGATATCTATCCTACCCTGATATAGATGGAGACCTGTACTACATAGATAGAATTGTATTAAATGAATTGTGTTAAACAGACTTTTCCAGCAAGTGTTAAAGCTAACACTCTGCCTGTTACAGCTAACCCCACCCATGGGGTATGTAGTAACATTTCACCTCCACCACTTCTCAGTGCAATTGTAGAAGAAAGATATGTTCTTTTTCCCCCCAACCGTATCTTTATTGATTTTAACAACAGTAAACAAAGACGTGCACATACACACATCCAGTATGCGTACATATACATCCACGGACATGTAAAAGAAAAAGACACCAGAACAAAATGTCGAATGTCCACCCCACGCCAATGGTGTGGGTTGAAATTAAATAAATGAAGAAAAGTAAATAAGGATAATAATAAAATAAATAAGAGGGGAAAGAAGATCACAAATTACAGGTTGATGATCTGGTCAGTGCGGTACATATACACTTAAGTTCAAGCACACATTGAATTGATGTACAAATTGAGAAACTTTGACAGAGTTGGACACTGCAGAAGGTCACTTATTGTATATCCCCAGGTACCTCCAACATGTGGGTGAAGTCTATATTCTCTAGATAACACATGAAGGGACCCCAGATGTTGTAAAAAAAGAAAAAAAAAGGACATTGATTACTTCTGATAGCGTTTGTAATTTTTGTCCAAGGGCAGAATTGTTGATAGTTTAGTAAGTTTTTAGTTTATTTGTAGCAGAGATGTGCATGTTCTTCAAAAAATATTAATCTTAATTAGTTTTAATAACATTCAGCCCAGACTAAAATGTGTTAGGTTGTGTCCTGCCTTGAAGCTGGTGAAAAGTTGGTTTGTAAAATACGTCTTAACCCTTTGAAACCTCAGCAAATTTGCTTTCTTTCTTTCAAAAGCATGGAAAGAAGGGAAAAAAGAAGAAAAATTAGCAAGAAATAGGTAAAAAGAGAAAATTAAAAACAAGAAAAGTAATAAAAATAAAATAAAGTAAAACAAATAATAAAGGTAATTACCTGGAAAGATAACTTAAAAATTAGAATAATTCTGTAACATAATTTTAAATATATGATAATAATTATAAATATATGTTTTCCCTAGCTTTTTAAAAAATAGTTTTCCAAATCTATTAATTTTTTGCAATTTGTGCAACATTTCTTGCCAAGTTGCTCATTGCCTTTTCTCCATGTTATTGAAAGAAATTGCACCAATTTGCTCAGGGTTCAAAGGTTTAAACATGAATATTTTTTACATATATATAATTGTAATATATATGCATGATCACATGAGCAGTAGTCTCCACAGTGCATTGCATAAATGATGGCTGCCAGTATGGAGCAAAGTTGTTGGCTCTAAGAGAAGTTAGAGCGTGACATCACATCTGGGTGGGCGGGGCTAACATGTGCACCGGCTTCTCCGGCTGCATATCAGCAGCCAGCCAACAACAGCAGCGCACACACGTTTTCAAACGCCAAGTGGGGGATAAACAAAACAGCAACAAGCTGGAAAGTACCACCCCGGAGTGAGCTGGCACATTCAGACACAGCCCTGCCATCAAGTTGAAACCTGGGAGGTGAGCGAAGACGAAGGAGACACCGGAAAGGAAGGAAGGGAGGAAGGTATCCGGATTGTTGCGGGCGCTTGGCGCGAGACATCCCCGGGTAGAGACGCCTGCGGCAGCATCAGGACCACCAGGGATGGAGGGGGAGAATCACGGTTGGTTTGCATCCCACTTTTCACATAGGCTGTTTGCCATTTTGTGGCCGCTCAGAGTCCTGACAGCACCATGAGTGTTTTATTTTAGCATAGCTGTCTACAGTGTTCGTGCTCTGCTGTGCCAAGTGCACAGAGATGACAGCATAGATGTTCATGCTGCTGCCAGTCTCACTGCTTGGTGGGACTGTGATGACTGTTCATGTATCATCTCCTAAACTCCTAAAGGGGCTCACTGCTCATGTTGATTAAACTGAAATGCAGTCACAGGAAAGGGAGTACCCTGTTGGGTGTTTATAAGCCATCTTAAAAACAGGTGCCCCCTGTAGTATTCACTGGCAAAAGGATATAAAAATCATCTCTGTGATGAATTATTAAACATCACACTGCAGCTGTGACAGTGTAGAAACCCACACATTTACACAGCAGAATTAATGCAGCGTGAAACACAGAAAACTTCCTGTTCATGTGGGAATTAAGATGTAAACTGATATATTTATCCCACGCAGGCTCTCCAGATGACACAGTTTCACAATATTAAACCATCTTTACAGGAAGTTCAATGTCCTGGCGTCATGTATAGGGTGACTTGATGATGTCAGGCCGTGATGAGCGAGCTGATGGCTCAGCTTAGACCATGATAGAGGCTTCGTCTCAATTATTTAGCAGTTTAGTTTTTCTGTGAGCTTAATGCATCTCAAAATAGAAGCACCAGCAATGGCCTCATTGCAAAAGTGATGCTCTGTAGGAGGAAGGGAGGGCTGGTACCCCACATCGCTTACTGTGAGTGACATGTAAGAGATAAAAAGAAAGTTTAAAGCTTATATAAGTGGAAGTTAAAGCTGTATACTGAGACAAATGCTTACCAGTGATTTGCCTTTTGATTGGGTTTTTGACATATTTAGACACAAGGCACACAGGGTCCAGTCTGGGTCTGGGCTCCCAAAAAGGATAATCATATTTATTTGCAGCTCTCCATCCTCGTCAGTACCTTCCTATTTGCAAATCAGCTGCACAATCAGTCGCCGTTTATGTAATTATCTGCTAAAGTGTGAGGGACACACTGAAGCTCCCAGCACATTCAAATAACACTCTCACTGTCCCTGACACCTCCTTAGACAAATCAACGGCGTGTTGATCTGAATGAGTGAGTCTAAGTCACATCATCTCCTCTGTCCCTGAGCACCGTGACTGTTCAGCATAATTGAAGCCAGAGAAGAAGAGAAGGGATGGAAATAATCCTCCATCCTCTCCCAAGACTTGACTTTATTTTGGTACAGCTGCCTTTATTTTATTATTAATGTAGACGTATGTATTTGTAGCGTGCATTTTTAAAGCCTCCCAGTGTCGGATCACCTAAAATTTCTGACGGGATTACCATACTGTGTTTTTGAACTCTGCTCCTGTGATGTTGCTAGGTGCTGGCGCCCTAAACCAGCTATCTTGGGATTCACTGGGCGCTGCTCTGTTTCAAAACTCACTTCAAAGGCTTCGAGCTGCACGTCGTCAAAATGACTTTGTTTTATCTTTTTTTTTCTCGTCTTTTTCATGCTCTTTTGCCATCTACCTGCACCTGTCAGTGCAGCTCAGTTTCCCTTTGCACAATGAAATTTGTGCACACAAAGGAAGCAGTGTGCCGGTGTATAGGCGTGGTGCACTATAGCAGCAGATACGTGTGGTTGCTGTGGTTATGGGCGTCAGTTCACCTCCCAGTTTGAAATACAGTTGCTTCTACTGGCCTGTAATGTGTTGTTTTTCTGCTGCATACTGTCACTCTCTACCCATGTGATCAGACAGGTTTACTCCAGCGCTAAGCTCCCCTCTCATTCAAAGAGCTGTCAGAGCGATGGCAGCAAAGTCTCAGTGGACTTATGCACATTGTATTCCTGTTGGAAAAAAATTGTGACATGAAAATCAAAAGATTAAATGGAGAAAAAGTTGAAATGTCACTTCAAAAATGATTCAAATCTGCACTTCCTCATACTTAACCATGTAGGATAACAGTCCAGAAATAAACTTAATTATTCTAAAGATGCGAGCTGATTGGTGCAACCAGATAAAACACCATCCCTTTGTTTCCCACCACTAAATCCACACCAATCACAACGACACGTAGATAAAGAGCAGCACACAAAGGAAGGATGTTAATGCTTCGAGACAGCTGAAATGAAAAGTGGGCAGGGTGTTGGAGGATGTGACTTAGCGCATTCGATCCATATTTAGCCTGTTAAGCTTTATTCTGGCGAGTATTCAGTCGAGTTGCACCAGCAGAGGTGCTTGTTCTGCTCCCATCCAGCCAGGTGTTAGTCACTGCAGGTGATGCTGACAGAGTGCTGCTATGTAGGAGTTCCACCAACACAGATCAGAAGGCTCTCTGTAGGTTTTATACCCGACTGGGGAAAGGCTTTCATCACACGCAAGGCTTGTCTACCTACCTGTGTGTTTGAAGACAAACATGACTGATTCTCATCACAGTCTCCCAGTAGACTGTCTGCTCAGGCAGCTTACAGTGTTTGGAGATGAGTTGTTAGACCTATGTACATTTCAGAATTAAACCTGCTCTATGCAGTGCCGGGGAGTAACTAGTCACATGTAATTAAATTACAAAACAAATGTAATTGTAATCTGTTACATTTACTGAGGAAAAAAATATGTAGTTAAATTGCAGTTATTTATTTTTAATTTAAAAAAATTAAAACCTAAATAGAAAAAATAAAATAAAACAATTAAAATTAATTAACCAAAATATTTTTTATATTTTTGTTAATTGCAATTAATTAAAGTGTTGGTGATTACAAAGGGAACACATGCAAACACATTCCTTTTGCTAAAAAGCTTACATGGAGAATATAATATTCATTCTGTTGCAGTGCAGGAAAGCCAGGTGTCACACCAAAATCTGTGACCCATCAGATTCTGTGACCCAGTAGCAGACTCTATTAAAAAATATTTTAGTTTTGTGAGTTGTTGAGCAGTTAGAGCAGACATGGCACAGATAGACTCCACCTGCTCTTTTGACCTCTGATTTTAGAAGTGCCCTTTTTGCAAAGCATTTTATATGCCTGTTTCTATTTCTTTTTCTCTTCTCTAATATTCAATTTAAGGTTTTTAAAATTTGGCCCCTGGCATCAATTCTCAATTGAAAGTGTGTTTTTAATGCCGGAAACCACATTTGAGTTCTAATTCTGCGAGACCACTCGAGCCCCTGCCCCTCCTTTTGCCCCTTTTCAACAGTCACGGGCTGGCTTGGCTTGGCTTGGCTTGGTTTGGGCCATCAGCCCAGTCTTAAATTGATGATGGGTTGCTAGAGTGATGACATTTAAAAGCAGAGTGCATGTGTTTTTTCCATCACACAGCAGGGTGGGTAAAAGAAGTTTACCTTACAATTGGACACAATTCAGCTTCACTATAACTCGCAGCATTCACAGACAAAGACTTGATGCAAAGATCTGGACGCATTTTCCCCACAAATACAACATGCTAATGTTTTTAGCACAAGCCTATGGCATTTTACATTGTGTAAATTAGCCTAGCGACGAGCGGAGATTTTCTCTGCTCATATGAAGCCAGGATAAATTCCTGAAAGATAAATTACACACAAGAATAAAACTCCTTTTTTTGTGGAGGCTTTATTGTCTTCACAAATATTTTCTTGGGAGGTGCACATCAGGCCATGGCGTAGGCTCTATGTCAACATGGAGCCTGCGCCTGTGCCGTAGCCACAGCGTTGATTCAACACAAAAGAAGAAACTCCGCCTAAGCCTAAAAGATGTTCTACTGTATATAACTTTATTTTTTGAGAGGGTTGCCCTTTTCCCCCCTTGTGCACCTGCACCCAAAAATGTCTGTGCACGGCCCAGGATTAGGGTTTCTGTTTAGGGGCTGGGTCATGGATTCTGATGGCTTAGGGCTAACTATCCCTTTTCCATGACATTTTTCAACCTTGCTTCCCAATTTAAAACATCAAATAGTTACAATCGTTATTACATTATTACATTTTTAACAGGGTATTCAGTAATCTGTATCCTATTACATTTTAAAAGTAACCTTCCCAACACTGACTGTGTGGTAAACTTTCCTTGGTGTGTGACTGAAGCCTTCCGGCCTGTTTAGTGAACAAAGTGTTGTTCCATGTTGTGTCCACCTGGTGGCATGTATGCACAACAGCACGTCGAGTGTTCATGTGAGTGTGGTTCAAGGCCAGGACTACATACAGTATACAGCACTGTGCAGAGGAAGAAATTTCATGATGCACATTTAACAGCTTACATGCGGCTGCACCAGATATTGTTGTGTTGTGAAAATGCTACACATTGCCACAGGGAAGTTGTTTTTTTCACCTTGAGGATCTGATACAAAACAGTAACAGTGCTGTGCTCTGTCAGTAATATGTTATCAAAATTGATGCAGTTATAGTGGGCTGACAGGAGCATGTGTCCCCTGCTGTTTGACTGCAGACTGCTGACTATTCTTTATGTTAACATTTATACACCAAAAATCATTAGTGTACTCTACAATTTTGAATATTAATATTACACGATAGAACCAAAAAAGAGCCCCACTCATAGAGAAGCTGCTCCACATTAGTACTAGAGGTCAAAAACTCCACAGGGAGCCTTTAGGGGCTGTCCAGGCTGTCAGTGAAACACAGTTGGTTGTCTAAGTCTCTAATTGTGTGTTGCACTTCGCTTAAAATAACCTACAAGACCTTATGGGGCAATATTAAACATAATGAATTGAAATTTACCGTTAATGCTCTGGCTGATTTGTGTTTATGGCTTTCATTGGGGTACTTACAATGGCCACTTGACAGTTCAGTGTAATACACTGACGTTATTCCATTTACAGCAATGAACTGATGTATTTTTCTGACCTTTCCAGGACGGAGGACAGGGTACTAGGCTGACGAGTGCACTCTACACACCTACTCTCTATCTATCTATCTATCTATCTATCTATCTATCTATCTATCTATCTATCTATCTGTTTACTTATTTATACTCTCTGCAGGTGCTCAGCGAGGTGCTGACAACACACTCTTATTCAGAGAGGTAATGTGGAGCCGGGCGGAAAGGAGGGGAGGAATATGCATGCTAAAAACGAGAAGAGAAAACATTTGTGCTGACTTCACCGCATGCAATGCCGCTGTTCCTCCCGTGACAGAACTGCTCCTCTCGGTGATGTGCAGCTGCAGCATTTTAAAGTGGCCAGGACTGACTTTGCAGTTCATGCAGGGGTCACACGGAGGCACCCGGCCTGCCTTTTGGCAATGAACTGGGCAATTATTGTTAGATCAGAGGTGACGTCATTGATGTTATAGTCATGCAGCCGGTAGGAAAAAAAAGTGAGATCTACCTTGTTCTGTAATTACCACCTAGCCTGAGCAACCGACATGTTCGCCCCTGATGGCAGTGTGATTGACAGCGAGGGCAGAGTTGAGAAATTAATTAATGAGTGACACTGAGCGAGAGAGGCTGTTGTTAAGGAGTGAGAGGCACTTTGCATGACTGACAGGCAGGCTAATTCAGAGTGGCAGGGGTTCAAGAGTGGAGGTAAACATTTCCTCTTTGCACCGCAAGAGGAAGTGGAAATCCAAAATGAAATCAATTGGCTCTGATTATGAGCGCATCTGTGGCTGAGCCAGACCTGTGTGTTTTGTTGTGTGTGTGTGTGTAACAGCCCTGTGTGTGTTGTGCGGCGCCGAGACCTCCAAAAATGCGATTGTGTCGTGGCGAATAACCTCAATAGATGTGAAGATATAATCTAATCAAAACAAATGGCTCACAGTGTTTTGCCCGGGAGCAAATCATTTCTTCTACCCCGTTGCCAAGCAACAATGAAATCTTGATTTTATGTACAAGGCGTTTGAAGCCAAAAATGATGAGTGACTAGAGGCTAAAAAGCAACAGAGGGTAGAGCTGGAGCTCGAACGCTGACTGCACCGCACAATACAGGGCGGCGTGCTGCTGATAGTTGGCCGTGCCTCTAATACAGAGGGAAACTTTCTGTTTCTTTGGTTGTTTCCACATTTTATCAGGCAGCACAAAAAATAATAGCAAACAGAGATCTGTCTTAAAGGTACATTACTTTAAAATCCAACCTGACTTCCCCATTTGTGCGTGCAATCTGTTATGTCTAAGAATATCTGCTTGAATTAGTATGGAAAGTAGCAAGAGAGTGCAAGTGGGAGAGAATGAGAGAGAGAGAAAGAGAGGGAGAGAGAGAAAGAGCAGAGGAGGATAGAGGGAGGCTGAGACACCAGCACAAAAGGGGAACTGGGAGAAAGCAGAAGTGATTTCAGCGTCCTGGCAAGTTGCACATTCAATTCGAGGGGGGGCAAGAGAAAGTAGGTGAGTGTGAGAGATTGGCCGGGGGAGCGGAGGATTCATCCAGCTGAGGGGGGATTAGGTGGAGCAGAGTGACAGAGAGCAGGACCTTACAGTCGGAATCGCCGCATGGACTGAACAGCCGGTAGCTTGGAGTGACTCTCAGCAGCGGGGAGCCCGGGGCCTCCGTGACTTCCCCTTTTTCCTCCATTTCGATTTGAATCATCAGACAGGGAGCATCCACACAGTCACTAAGGCAGACCTTCACACGCTGATACACATATCACACACTGAAGCTATGGGGTCAGTGAGTGAACTCTGCGTGTCCAGCCTTCAGACGTTCTTGTGTCCAGCTGTGAAGCCGCTCCAAGCTCCAGGTAAAGTCCCAAGTGTGATGGATTAATGCTTTAATTTGTTGGAAGATTGTTGGCATGTGTTGTGCTATGAACTCTCTCTCAATTGAAGCCATCATCACTAGTCATCATTAGTTTTGAAGGACTTCTCACATCATTATTCAACAGTTTTGATTTAAGGTTTGTCCGTGCTCGTGTGACCACCGGCGCAAACACATGGCTCCACCAGAGATGACAACAGTTGGCCAGAAATAGAGGGAGCGCCTTGTGGCTAAGGAGGCTCTCTCATTAAGCGCAACTTAAACCGCTGTGCACACAAACTGAGAGAGAGCAAGCTAATGTTATTACTTACTGAGCAGATCTAATCTCCTGCAGGTCTCGCACACAAACACATCCTTATTCACACAATGTAGCAAGTCCACGTACCGTATGGCAACATTGAAACCTCAGGCGAACACACAACCACACAGAGTGACACGTTTCTGCTCCTGCCTTGCTCGGCTGTGCATGAAAATGTCTCTTCTCATTCCTGTTGCTGCGTCCTTCAATATCGGGGTTGTGTTTATTGGAGATCACCTGCTAAACCTGGATAAACAACTCTCAGTGCCTCCCAGTTTAATTACAGATGGAGGAGAAGTGGAGCTGGCTAAGATGTTGGCCTCTTTAGGAGTTTTTTTTTCCGCTCGCCATCTGTTCCCAGATTTATCCTTTCACACTGTAGTAGTAACAGGATCTGAATTGTGATGGAGCTAATGTGTGTGTGTGTTTGTTTGGGGCTGGTTGTCAAGTGTCACAACTGCATTACGCTGCACTGCTGGGTGGCACACGGGTCGCCACCGGGAGTGTTTGAAACTGTGCTGGCAGACAGTGTTGACATGACTAAAGCGGCTTCGCTGGGTTGTGGTGAATCAGCTGACTGAGTGCGTAGCAAGGGGGAACGGTGCTGTCTCAGTGGTTTCAAAACACCTGAATCAGCACTAAGGACGAGCGTGAAAGGAGGGGACTTCAAGGGGGAAGTAATCTGGATTGTTCTGGTATCATATCAAGAACATGGTTACAGCGGAGTTTCACAGGTTTCTGTCAAGCTAACAGAAATGATTTTGACATATTGCATTGAAGTGAAGAAAAAGTTCTAGTTAGATATGACATTGGTTTGTCATTTGAATATCCAGCCTCCTGTGCAAGCATTGTACTCCCAAAGGCTTAATTCCAGCTGTGTCAGTTTTCTGCTTAAACTGTAATAAAAACATTCATGTCGTGATGGCAACATTTGCATTTTGGACCCCTTGTGGTGGGAAGAGACTGGGCAGTGCTCTGAGTGTGTTGGTGTTTCTGTTTTTAATCGTGAATCATGCAAGTGATTCACGTGTGACTCATCCAACGGTCGTCCAAAGAGTTCACGTTGTATCAGCAGCACCATTAAATCACTCCTGAAATATGGCCAAAAGCTGTTTGACATGAAGATACAAGTGCAAACATGATTGAGAAGTTATAAAAAAGTCACTTGGCTGCTTCACCGACTGACCTCATGCAATGACGTCTTATTTCCCAAAGTTTCTGAGGGGATGCAAATTGATTGTTCCAGTCTTGTCAGTCACTCAATAAAATAAACACATGTACACTGTTATGCCAGCGTCGTTTCAGACTGTAAATGTTACTGTGAGTCTAACTTTCACAGTCACTGTGAGTGTGACTCAGCATGCTCAATTAATCTTCACAGGGCACAGGCAGGGACTGATTGCAGGCAGTGTATCGCCCGAAGCAGACGCGATAGTAATTCGGCTGATTAATATCAGCGCGGTAAGTTACGAGGGCCGGCTGCGCTGTGAGGCAGGTGTGCCTGAGCTTTGCCTTGATTTTTCTGACGTGGAAATTACCCCACGTGGGCTCCAGGGGCAGCTGGGGACAAAGTGATCTCTTTGGGAGCACAAGCACGCCCGTCAGCAGCAGACAGTCTTTGAGAATAGGTGCCAGATCAGTTGGTTGTAAAGGAGGGTACGGTGCAGTAGTGAGAGTGGTGATGATGCTAAAGTGATTATGGTGGTAGTTTCCAACCTGTTTGGCTTGACCTCTTGACCTGTGGTGCAGTAGTTGGCATTGTCGCCTCACAGCAAGAGGGTTCCTGGTTCGAACCTGGGGTTGGGCGTTCGAACCACTTCTGTGCAGAGTTTGCGTGTTCTTCCTGTGTCGATGTGGGTTTTCTGCAGGTACTCCAGCCTCCTCATACAGTCCAGACGTGCAGGTTAGGTTAATTGGTGACTCTAAATTTGGCATAGGTGTGAATGTGAGCGTGAATTGAGATGGTATGATTTAAGGAGGGTGATGAATCCATGGTTGAATAGGGAACGGTGGGTTCCCTATTCGGGGTCTAGATGCTGGTGGTGGTAGAGGTGGTGAAGATGAGACGAGAAGAAGATGGAGAAGTGCTGATGATCTGCATGAGTAGAGGAATGAGCCTTTGTTGAGCTTGTCCTGGACTCTGGATACGATGGCTGGAGGTGAACAGGGTGGAGGAAGGCATGAAGATTCTGCCTAAAAAGATGGCTGACAGCAGCAGAGGAGAGAGCAGATTTAAAATTTTGCAGTAGCATCCTGATTGGCTGAGAGAGATCATAGCAAAGTTTGACTGGATAACCAGAGGAGTGAACACCCATAGTCAGCTGATTAGAGGAAGTAGTGGGAGTGGGACGGAGAAAGTCTTCCTGACTGAACTTCCGCTGAGCTTCATAAGCAGTTATGGAAAATGAATGAATGCTTCTAAACATGACTTTGAAGTGATAACTTACTCTTAGAAATTTACACATGACCTCTGTTTGTTGACAGCTTGGGTCCATAATTACTTCCTGTCAGCTGCTTCCTATCATTCATACACACTACAAAACATCCCAACAGGAAGTACAAAGGGACCCATTAAGAATGTTTATGTTGTCAAGTTTGAAACGGTAAGAGGTCTATCAGGGCGTTTGGCTCCAAACATACCAAGCCAATATGACATACATCATCTGCCGTCACAGCAGTGGGCGAAACACACTTCCAGTAAAGGCCGACAACAGTGGACTGCCTTTGAGGTTTTAACTGGAAGAAATTGCAAAACCGTAAAAACAGAACTAGACATCAAAAGTGATTACAAATCATAAATCCACATGATTCTATTGACAAGTGTTAGACCAGGAAACTGGATTCATGTAAGCATAGACAAGCTGTCGAATTAGTTATATTGTCCTGAATGAAACAAAGTATTCTGAGTGAACACAAGGAAACTATAAAGATAATAACTATTAAAGGGGAACGCCACCTAAATTAAGAATTCCATTATGTTATTTCTGTTGGCCTAGAAAAGTTTAGTCGATATCTGTGAAGTTGAGCTACTTTCTCTTAAAGCCAGAAACCAGAGAAGTTAGTCTCAAACTTGTGATGTCGTCAGGTCTAAAGTCTGAAGCTGCCTCATACACAATGAATGGGAGCCTGATGACCCAAATTAGCTTTATTCTATTGTAGTGATCTCAGTTCTGAAATGGAAAATGCACCCATATACTCAGAAATTCCCCTGGGTGCTCTCTGTGGCCCACTAGTTTTTGGATTTGGGAGAGAGTTGTCCATGTATCCAAATGTTTTTGGACTGTCTTAGACCATAGGAATGACATCTATACATTTTTGAAATGGGTGTGGGTCCCCTGAGAGGGTTTGAAGTAATTGTGAAACTGTAAAAACAGAACTGGACAACAATAGTAATTACAAATCATAAAACCACGAGATTCCATGGACAAAAGTGAAACAACAGAAATTGGATTCACATGAGAGTATAGACAAGCTGTCAAATTAGTTATATTGTTCCCCATGGAACAAAGTAAGCCTATCACAGGTGAACACAGGTAGAATGTTGCATTAGCGACATAACCCTCAGAAGGCTGGTGAGCTGATCATAAAAAAATTAACCCACTGACTCCATTAGAACTGACTCTAAAGTCTAGCTCCTCGAATGCTGCGAGCGTCCCAATGACCCTTTGACCCCTGGACCCTCCCTATGACTTTCCTTCTTTATAGTTTTCTTGGTTTGAGAACAGTCCAGCCTCAAGGCCCACGTCCTCCATCGGAACCTGTCCGGTCCCAAGCTTAGAGAAGGAAGTTTGAAACTGTGTACACCTGCCAGAGACGATCATCAGGATATAATAGCATGCGTTCATTAGTTTGAATAAACCCATACCACCACCATCAATAATACAACCTACTATTTTGATATTCCTGTAGCTTATAAAGTTAGGTTACATAACGTTAAGCAGCAAATGACTTGTTCTAACTGTCTAGCAAACTGTTTGCTAACTAAATTATCATAGCGAACTGACGTTAGCAAACTCATCAGATTAGTACTAGTTAGCTACTGTTTAATGTTACCTATGTTTTTAAGTTACAGTTAAATCCTCCTGAGACCCGAACTTTTGTTTGGTATGCATTTTTAATTTCTCTGACGCAATAAATATAAAAAACGAAACACTGTCAATGATAATAAAGTCCCAACGTCCTCAAATGAGACAACAATTCAGTCCAAATGTCCCCAAAGAGACAGTAATAAAGTCCCAATGTCCTCAGACAAGAACCTCTTAGCTTGTTCCTTTTTCTAAAATTGGTCAAATTTGTTGCCATATCATACTGCAAACATTAGTAATCATAAATAAACAAGTTTCAACCATTAAATGTGATCAGGTTTTGGACCTTGTCCACTTATGTGTCGGGATCTGCTGCAGACTGACTTGGCAGAAATGGCTGCCATCTTGTTTTTACATGGATTAGTGTATTGTGCTCTTACTACCACTAGATGGCACAAAAAGTGTCCACGAACGGGGACAACAGGTCTAAGTTAAGTAGAATAAAGTGTGAGATCAAGTAAACCCAAAATGTGATGTCCTCATATGAGGACACAGGGTCTCCGGAGGATATTTAAATATTAGGCTGTATTGTTTTCCTTGGTGTTATTGGTGGAGAGCGCGTGGCTTATTCAAACTGAATGAACCCATGCTATTGTAACCTGATGATCGTCATACATATGTAGCCTGAACTTGAAACCAACTGTTATCAGTCAGCTTATAATAGGTCTACTTTTATAGTAACATGGACGTGCTATGTTTTAAATATATGCTTTGTAAGCTCCTTTATTTATTATGATAAACTCAATAAACCAATGCACTGCGTAACTTAATATAGTGGCTGCTGTGGCAGAAGTGAACAAATAAAGGGTGAAATGATCAAGTTGTCTTTGGTGTTATTTAATAAAGTGATAAAATAGAGTAATAAGAGTTATGACAGAGTCAAACTATTTCAGCTGAAAGGTCAGAGCTCTGACATGAGTGTCCTCTGTAGGTGTGACCAAAAATCACAGATTCAGTTACGTAATATAATTAAAACATAGACGTGCACAGCAAAAGGGAGGCAAAGGGAGGCCTCCAGTTAACTGATAACTGTCATGAGAACAGCTGCAAATGAAAACTCTCACAGGACACAGTTTACTTCAGGTACAATGAGGGGAAGCAAAATACTACATGTCTATATACTGTAATGATTCATTTTGTTCCTACAGTGGCCTGGAAACATAAGTTATTGATAAGGAAGCACAGTAAACATACGTGATTGTCCATCTTAACATGCGATAACACAAGATTTTCCACCATTGGTCCTGGCAATTAAGGTGGATTTCAGTGCTGCAGGCTCCAGCATGGAGCTCTGCAGCAGGACCCTATTGCCTTGTTTGGTTAGTCAGTTTCAAGAAGACATAAGAGCTAAAGTGAAATCTACCTTGTTGTAGGTTGCTGATTTATGTCTGTGAACTGTGAGCATGGTCAGATTGCTTTTCCAGTAGAAGCATCCAGCCTTTCAAAACAGAAAATCAGCCTAATTTGTGTATCATAAAATGCTTTTCCTTCTTCCAATCTTGTGATCTCAGATTTTCCTTGCGTGTCTTTTGACGAGGGGATCCCTACCTCAAAGTTCAGCCACTGGATTATGAGACGCAGGCCTCTAAGTTTGCATGATGATAAAGTAATACCCATTGATTATAAGGCCTAATTGATCAGTACGCTCCTGTGTACACTAACATGAAAGATGAACATAACGTTGATGTCTTATAAGATAGATTTCACGTGAAGTGTATTCCACTGGTAATACAGTTTGACGTGTTTTGGATGCTGAAGGAGACAGGCTCTGCCAGCGAGCTGCTTCAAAGAGGCGTGTGTGGGAATCCAAACAGAGGCAGATGAAATCCACACAGCTCTGTAAGCCAAATAAGATCCTTCTGGTTGCATGGGAGGATTTGTTTTTCTCTGAGTTCTTCGGTTTTTTATCTTGATGAAATGTCATGAAATGAACAGGCGTGGTACGACGAACTGAAAAATAATGTTTCTCAGTTATTTATGACACACTGTAACTCCTGTTGTTGTGCTGTAAATGTGTGGACATGCAGGCCATCTATGAACAGAAGGGGTTTCATTCGTCATGCATAAGACCACTTGTTAGTCTAACTTATGCATAATAAATTATAGATGAACAAATGCTTTGTCAGTCTGTAGTCTACCAAGGCTTGTTGGGGGTGATGTCAGTTGCAGAAATGTATGCAGTGCAGAATGCTGCGAGTCTAGCCTGAGGAAGAGTGACTCCTAGACAGGCTGTCCTACTTCAGCAGCTCTCTGCATTTCACACCCTCTTCCCAAAACTGATTTGAAATGTCACAACTTCTGACAGCAGTATGTCTGCATGTATACGTGCAGGTGACTTCTGCTGTATGCTGCTACGAAGGAAAACATTAGAAAGCAAAGAAAATGATGATGAGAATACACGGAGAGCATGCTGTGTATTAAAAATAGATCTATATGTTTGTAAATGCCAAGTGATTGGCCGCCTACGTGAGTGTTTGTCTCTCATGGCCACGTACGAAAAGTGACACAAGAGCTAGATGTTTTTCTTGCGCTTGACTCATGTCAGTAATTAATCACTCAGGTCGGCCCACCCTCTCACCCGGAAAATTATAGGATGCATGGATCCAAAGGTCTCATTACCTGTGACTGCACCTGTAAAGGGAAAGCATTGGTTTCAGAATCAGCATGTGCAGTGAGTCATGGTGCGCGGAGCAACTGAACTCCAGCCAAAGAATGTCTGCAGTAATCTTAATAGTAACAGAGCTATTTTTCAAGCCTGGTGTTTATGCTTTCAAGCAGGTGTGTGGAAACGGACCTATTTCTCAACACGCCTAATTTTGTTTGCACGTCAAAGACTAAATGTGGAGAACTGTGATGCAAGTGTGTGGCTGATAATGTCTGGCTCCTTGAGGATCATATTTAGTGATGTGTGTGTCCAGACACAGGTTACAGTACAAAGTTTTCCGACAAGCCCTTTCTTGTTTCTGCAGCTTGAACTGTAGTTACAGCAGGTGATCAGCAGGGGTCACTCTTCCCATCTCTTCCCATAGGACGGTTAAAGATTGTTTTCTCACTTTCCTCCCCATCTAATTCAAGCAATTTAAACACATAGATTTAATACTGTAACTTCAGCTGTCAATGCATTGTTTCAGCTGTGTGAGTAATAATAAAGCCTTGTGCTTTCAGGAATAACCCTGTTGTAAATTAAAGATAAAGTCATGATTGTGAAGAGTTAACCACTGCATTGCCTCAAGCACAGGCATCTTTGAACTCATCCTGACCCTAACCCCCTCAGGGGAAATTCCCATTAAATGGTTGTTAGACTGATTTTACACGTTAGGATCAGGTTACTTGTATCATAATGGCTTTTCTGCCTTTGGATGGTGCTTTCTAAAGTTTTAAAACCCTGATGATGCAAACATTTTTAATAAAAAAGCATGCGTTATAAACTAAGGGTGTGGAGTTTGAAAGAAATGTGCTTTAAAAATTGCATTTTGGGAAGTGTGGGATTCAGGGGGCGGTTGCACAGAACACCTTAATTTAAGACTTTTCTTTAAGTCCTGGTAAAGGTTTCCTCAAAATAAAATTGTTTGCACAAAACACCCTTAAGGCTTCTCCTTAAGGTTTTGTTAAATGTTCACTTAATATCTTAATATTTAGACAGTTGAACAAAAGACCTTAGCAACCAAAGCAAGGTAAAAAAAAAAAAAAAAGAAGTGAGAAGAGTGTTCTGCGTCCATATTGATTTTACATTATAGATTTGACTGAATTAATTTTCTTTGCAGTTTCCTCTCACAATCGATTTTCTGGCATTTGGGGATTAGTTTACATAATAGTATGTGCTTTTTATGATTGTATTTCTCCAGAAGTTTGATCTTTCCCTCCTCTGACCACTACGGTTTTCTTGTCTCCTTTTTTTCTGCCATTTGTTTCACTATCTAACTATAAGCCAACTTTAGGAGACAGAAATAGGCGTCACTAGAGTGGGTCCAAGCAATTAATCGATCTCCAAGGAAACTTTTACTGCTGTAAAATCTCTTTCAAGGCAGTAAATGGGTAAACGTTTTTTCCTTAACAAAGGAAACCTTTTAAGGGATTCTGTGCAACTGTGTAAGTCCCTCAGCTTATGAGAAATAAGTGCTTTGTCTGTGAGTGCTGCGAGTTCTAGTGAAGCTGATTTGTGTACTTGTGTTTTAAGCTGCATCTATTAAGCCATGTTTAATGTGTGTTTAATGTGTGTTTTGCTCATTACTCAAAGCAACAATAAGCACGCGCAAATTGAGAATTTAACATAGTTTTTCAAATGCACTGTTTGAAAACATGAAGGAAAATATCCATTTATAAAACATTTGTATACATGTAAACAGGGCCTCTTTTTGGAGCTTGGCACCCACATACCGAAGACTAAAAGTCAGGTCTGCTGTGTAAATTTTGACCATTAAGTCCCCCAGCTTTATTGCTGTAATATCCCATTACGTGTTGTGTTTCATAATGTAAAGCCAGAGTTTTCCACCAGTCTAGTAAATTTCTGTAGACACAATACAGGGAAACATCACTGACCTGCGTGGAAAAGACATAGCACAAACTCTGTCATGCTGAATTGCTGATTTACCCTGAAGTCAGTGGGACAAATCAGAGGGTCAGTCAGCTGACGGAGGAAGACGAGAAGCACCTTTTAAACATGTGAGCCAGGATTGCTCCTGAGAATTGGCTCTGTCACTTGCACCAACACTGTAATCCAAGGGCTTAACATGCTACGCTAAGACTGAGCAACAGCTATTTCATAATACGACCAACGAGGCCTGTGTGAGGTTAAAATGTTCCTTAGTGAGTTACTTCCAGCTTATACCAGTTTAGCTGTTTGAAGGTTTTCAAAAGAAGCTCTGTCTTGATTTTGTAACCTCTGAGGTGCTGTTGTGTTGTATTACCTCAAACTGTCAAGTGATTTCGAACCGTACAAGAACATACAAGAACAAAACCCTCTTTACCCTACACAATCTTGTATGACGCTGCTTTGACGCTCGGGGATCAGCTCTGCGTGTCTCTGTGTAGATCAGGAAGTTGCAGACAACAATGTGTTGATACCAACCGATGATCGTTTCATTTAAAGGTCTAACAGCTCTCTGGTTTCACTTGTTCGGGGTTCTTTAGCACAGATTTACAGCGGCGCTCCGGGGAATGGATGAACTCTTGACAATGAATTGAAACTTTGTGCGAACAGGGTTCACTTCACACAGAGTGCATTGTCAGTTGTTGAGTTAAGGCAGCACAGATGAGGCATTCATGGGCCACAGCTTGAGGCTGAGCCCCTCGAATGAAGTGGTCATGCAGACTATAGAGCCTCTCCAGGGTGAGTTTGTGCTTTTATGCTTTAGGTGTCTTGATGATCGGAACAGAGAAGCGCTGAATCCCAATATTTGATCTTGATTCCTGTGTTTGTTGTCACTCAGCACCACATCCAGCTTTTTGCACGTTTTTCTCCTAGTGCATCAGACAGGATAAGAGAGGAAGTATTTCCCCCTGGCCTCTTTCATTGGCTGTGAGCGCAGCATTCCTCCTGGCTCTCCTGTCTTCATCAACAGGCACGCACAGGCTCGGGCCCTTTCCTATCTGACAGTCGAGCAGGTGTTAAACAAACAGAAAGCTGATTTATTCACTTTTAACACAGGGATGGAGAGCTGGGTATCTCTGCTGTCTGCCCTTGTAGTTTGTTCTAACATATGCAGCCAAGAAATGTTTCCCTAGCGGGCCAACCATCAGGTGCGCCTTTGATCACAGGCAGCATAAAATGTGTGGTGATGGGCCGGGATGAAACGTGAAAGTACTGAATTAGGAAAAAAAAGGTGAGACTTTCATTGCTGGGCAGGTGCTGGTATCTGGCACACTGAATCAGGCATAAAATATGTGTTCAGTCTCACTGGGATTTGGTAGAACCAGTTTCTGCATTAATGACACATCCGCATGTAAGTGGCTGAACTCTTGTTGGAGTGAGCCAACACTCTGAGTTGTGTAAAAATGATGACATGCAGCTAACCACTGAAATGTTCCTTATGATAACTCTTGTAAAGCTTAGTGTCGCCTAATAAATAGAGAACAGTGCAAAATATAAAATGTAGTAAGGCCAGTAGAAGTAATGAGTTTCTGTAGTGATGTTAGACTTATGGGAATAAACTGTGATTTCAGTATTCAACAGGTGTTTGTCAGTGTTCTGCTTAAGTGTTATGTCTTCGCCACACACAGGTGTTGTTGCTATTTTCTAAAGAGTGGTTTTCCGAGGTAAAAGTCTGACTGTAAACACACACACACACACACACACACACACACACACACACTCAAAAACACACGTCTGCTCTCAGCGGATGTGGTGAATTTAACGCAGCAACAAGCGCAAGATCAGCAGCAGCCGCAGTGAACTGCTGTCTGTGTGTGTCAATCACTTTGCGCTCCCTGCCCCCACTCAGCCCTGTCCCAACAACAGTTGAGTGCGTGCGTGCGTGTGTGAGTGTGTGAGAGAGAGAAGGCAGTGTCCAAGGCAACAGGGTTGAAACGCAAACGTCAGACGCGTCATCTGGCCCATTTGCTGCACCTTCAGCCTGAGTAACGTCAATTCGGCAGAGATAGGAGAATCTTACCGGATATAGAGCAGCTCTTCCTTAAAAATAAGAGTCTAAATTATAATATAACTGATTATATGTTTGTATATGTTTGTATGTTTGTTTTATTTCTAATTTGCTGAGGAGGCCAGTGATGCTGCAATTTTATTTCTATATTCTTAAATGCAATGACAGATGAATTCAGGGCCATTTAAGTATTTTATTTAAATTCCAATTCAATGGATGTTATTTGAAATACACTCCAAGAAAAGTTGTTGAGCTTGTGGAGAAGTGAACATTTCAATTCCATGCAACACTGTCATTAATAATCTGCAAGGGTTTTATTTTAATAATATAGCCACATGTCCTGTTTTCAGAGATATAGGATCATAACTGTAAATAAATGCTATGTATGCTATTTTCTAAAGGTGTGTAGTATGTGGGCTTCCTAAAAGTCTTGATGTAAGTTAACTTCCCAGTCAAAGTGACAAACAAAAAGGCGATAGCTTTCTTAACTGAATATTCTTTATTTTAATCATTGTAAGATAAATAAATAGATAAATAAAATAGCCTACTATATAGATAAGGTAAGGTAAGGTAAAATAATCCATAATTAGACCCACAGCAGGGAAATGTAGCCTACATTATCACAGTAGCAAATGGAATAGTGCAAACAAGAAGCATAACTTAAAAAACAAAACAAAACAAAACAAAAAACAGTAAAAAGAATACATTAAGTAAACAGTAAAAAAAAGAAATGCAGCAATATGATGAAAAAACACAGGACAGTATAAGTAAACAGTTAAACAGAAAACAGCAATGTAATAAGTGAACAGAAAAAAAAAACCCATATTGCAATATAATGAGTAAAACAAAAAACACAGAACAATATAATAAGTAAACAGTAAAAAAGAAAATCAGCAACATAATAAAAAACACAGGACAGTATAAGTAAACAAACAGTCAAATAAAAAACAAACACAGAGCGATATAGCAATATAATAAGTACACAGTAAGAAAAACATTGCAGTTTAAGTAATTAGTAAAAAATGTATTGCTGATATTGCACCTGAATGATGATTTTAATCAGTAAAAATAAAGTCAAGGTACAGTAAATAGGCTGAACAGCTAGATTAAAAAAAACAAAACAATAACTGAACATACAAGCTACAACAGACTTTCTGCATCTTATTCGCTCATGAGGCTTTTATTGTGAAAGTCGTAACCGGAAGCTAGTGCATTTCCTCCAGCTTGTGTTGACAGAGGATCGCGCGCAGTAAAGATTGGCTGGTTAAAGTCCTCCGTCTGTCCAAACCACTCCCTGGAGCTGTCGACAGAGCCACCCTTCACTCACCGACGAAACCGTACCCAAGTGTATTTGTTAACTCGGCGGTAAAACTAATAAAAACAGTCAATACATTTATCGATACTGATATCTGGTCAAAGTTTTGACGCTCGGAAACTACTTAAAACTTTTTACAGTCGGACCTGCCGGAAGGAGACAGCATGGTGCTGAAATCAGAAGACGGCGTAGGTGAGTGAAACAGTCAAGGAAGTCAAGTTTTCTTCGACTAAATGTCGTTTAGATGTCTTTAAATGTCTTTACTGGAGTGTGTGTGTAGTAGGAAACATGTTTAAGAGAAGTTTAAAGTATGTAAAAGGCTGAGTGTGTGACGGTAAATCTCAGGAAGCAAATGTGTGTAATGAGTGCGGTACCGCCTGGCCTTGTTTACAGTGTTTACTCTGCCGTTTGTACCAACACTACTTCGAGTCAGCTTAGTGCTTGTGTTATCAAACCCAGTGGTTTTCTAAAAAGACTAAACTTTACTTTGCCTTTACTATAAAACACTAATTAAATACAACTTAAAAATAGGTAATATTGTCATTTATAGTGTCAGTCTGCAGTAGAAGACTCTAAAAATATAAATGTAGCCACAATAAACTAACAATCTGAATAAAATGCATTGTAAAAGGAGCCTTTAGCTTCACTTAACAATTTCAAGTTTTAAGAAATCATTTGTCAGTCTGCTTTCTTTGCAGATAGTAGCCGTAGCACTGTGGGTGTTTATCTGAACCACATTTATACACACTTTAGTAACACACCCTTTAGTAACACATTTATTGCTTGCAAACTTGATGCACAACAGCTTCCCAGTTCCTGCATGAGAGAGAAGATCCTCAGTGTCATCTTTCATTTACTATTATCAGCAGCAACAGGTGTGAGAGCAGTTAATCCTCCAATGTCTGCACGCATGGCAGCAAAATACTGTTTAATTCATATTTACATTTTGAGTTTTCTTAATCATTCCTGCCTCTGAGTTGGTTATCGTAATTAAAGTAAAACCTTCACAGAAGCTCATTCCAGCAGCAGTAATATTGTTTTAAACCACAGTTAAATTTTATTATTACCACAGAGTATTACTATATAGAAAAAATAAGAGCAGCAGCCTTTGAAGTCAGACAGAAAGCTTTTTGTCGCTCAGCATGACGCTTTCATCTTCTTGGCTCGGTTAGCTTGGCAGCATTAATTAGCACCCTCAACTTGCGTCACTATTAATCGTGTTAGAGAACAGTGAACGTCTGACTGACTGATCCTGTTATATGCTGCTGCTCTTTTGTCCTGCCGATGGAGTGGGAGAACTTACACACTCTTTGCACACTCAGTGGCCCCGCCGGCCGAGCCGGGGCTGGCACACAGCTGCATTGTGTTTACAGGGATGAGAGAGGGGAACAGTCGATTCTCTTCCGAGTCCATTTGTCTCTGCCACTTAGAAGTGGGTGGTCTGGGAAGTTAAAGTAGTTGTCACTAATGGTTCCCTAATGAGTGGTGCTTAGAGCTCTAATGGGCCCTCCAGAACAATGTGCCCTGCCTGGCACTAATGCCCCGGTGGTTTGATAATCGTCATCCTCTCCCCATAATCATATTGGAGTCTTCTTTCTGCATCAGTTGCAGCCCCCTTCTCCACTCAGGCCGGTGTCCGTTCTACATTGTTCTGCTCTGTTAATGCCATAATGCAAGTGGGCAAATGTGTATATACAGTGATGGGAGGTGTTGCTGTGAGGCTGATGTTTGGTCGCTCAGCAGCACTCGGTAAGCTGCATTGCTGACATTCTTCAGGGCAGTATCATTGGTCAGTGGAAGAGGCAGAACAATGAAGGTGTACAGTAATTTATCCACTGTAACCTGTCGCTGGGACATTTGTCAAAGTGTAAACAGAATAAAGTTGTTAAATTGAATTGAAAAACATCTTAAAAGTTAGTTGATTGCTATCATCAAACTCAATTTGTCAAGATCGGAGTTGGGTTGGTTCTGATTTTGCAGGTCCGGTCAGGTGTACAAGGTTAAACTGGTTTGATTGTATGCAAACTGGCTGAAAGGACATATTAATTATGACTGGCAAATTAAAAAGTAGCCATCAGCAACCTGTGTGGACAACGTCATGGGGCTAAATCCAACTTTTATCACATTCGTAATAAGCAACATGATAATCTCTATAAGCCAATATTTGCATATATATGAAGAATATAAGCAATGGGGCAGGATTTTGGCATCAGAAGCGTTCTGGTTTCCTTTTGTAGTCCGAGTAGTATTGACCAACCACGTTTGAGCAGCAGGTAAACAGTCGGTGTGGAGAGGAGGAACACATCAACAATTGTCTGACGACAGTTAAGCTTTATAACGGCTGCTTTTTACTTATCTACATCCATATGCAAATATCTGATTTCAGAAATTAGCCGAAATGAGCAGCACACGGAAGAGGAACTCTTGGCCCCAATATCCATTTGCCACATTGGATCTCCCAAAATGTGGGCCATCATCAGACTGATAGCCGATAGGTTCAGAGAATGGCAATATAACAACGTGATTAATTTGAAATTATGTTTGCTTAAAGACCAACTAATGGCAATTACGGCATCAAATTTCCATCATATGTCGCAAGCGCAATAAAGCATGCCCTCTAACTTGAGTTCGGCCCAACCCTGGTCAAGATATAAGCCACAAAGATGTATAAATATGTCCTATGTATAAATAGCTCCTGGAGCCACAAAACAAAATAAGATTACTAGGCCACAATCATGCAGCTCTATCCAAGTCTCAACTTTAGCCGAAAGAATGAATTAATCAGTCGATTGACAGAAAATTGTCAACAGTTTTGATTATGGAGTAACTTTAAGGCATTACTCAACAAATATTTGCTGTTTCAAGCCTCTAAAATATGAGAATTTGCTGTTCTTCTCTCTATTACATGAGTGTGAGTTTGAAATCTTTGAATTCGTGTCTGTACGTTGGACAAAACAATCGGTGTAACTACGTCACCTTGAACTGTGGGAGCTTGTGTGTGCTTCACTGTTTCCTCACATTTTATAGACTTAACATTCATTGAATTTAATCTAACTGCTTTCTCTTGCGGTGCTGCCTGTCAGGATCACAGGGCGATTTCTCTGATGAGCTCATATCATTACATTTCGCTGTTAACACAGTTGACAGTTAATGGCTGATTTACATGGGGTGCTGTGTTTGCTCTCGCAAGCTTGTCATCATGCAGGCCTGTGAGGAGCCGTATCCTCTGTGTTCCACAAATAGATTCACCAGTCCTAAACTTGGCCACTGAGAGTCTAGGCTTCATTTTGGTAATTATTTGCTTCTCTGTCTCTCAGTCAGAAACATGTCACACACGGCTTTTCTCTCTCCAGGAATCAAAATTACACCAGCATGTTTAATCTGTACTTTTCTCGTTCTCACTTGCAGTTTAGCCTGGAGTTAATTTTTTCTTGTATCTCCCAGCACTGAATGAGCTGCAGAGGAGTTGTAGGGAATAGTTCACAGCTTCATGCATCAGCTATTTTTCCCAGTAACTCCAGCCTTGTAAATACCAGAAGTCAAACTTGATGTAAACTAGATAAATGGAATCATTTCCATGAAATATCCTGCTCCAATCCATATTTGTTGGTGTTTAGCCTTTCAGAAACATTTCCCTGCAGTCAAACTCATTTAATCTCATTAATCACTTCATTCAAACTGAGGATTTTGCTTGAAAAATTTATCTTTTAGAGTGATGATGTGATAAAATATGCAGACAAATATCGAATGCATCATTCAAAAATCTCAATAGAAGCTTTGAATGTAAAACAACGATGCTCAGTACAGCCCTAACTTGCAGGTTTGTTTGCAGCAGGTATAGACACGCCTGGAGTCATTTTCTTCATGCGGGACAAAACTCTGATCGGTCTTGCTGATAGGGGCAGGAAAATTCAAAATGGCGCCTGGCAGGAGCTCCATAGAGAGTGGGCTGATTTGCCTGCCAAGAGTTTGGTTGTGCTTGCATAGTCGGCTCAGCATTATTTGTGTATGATTTGTTTGGGCTGCAGGTATGTGATGCAAAACTGAAGACATCAGCCCATTATATTGCACGTTTTGCCCCTGGTGTGGAAAGGCAAGTTTTTTGTGTTGCTTATCGGATCTCTTGTTGATTTTACAAATGATTTGGGATAGTTAATGTTTGTACAGTGTGTGTTGTCTCTTTGAAATCACAAAGAATGCATAAGAAAAGATCTGGCACCATAGAAACATTGTCAAAGAGGTAGACAGTGCCCTGATGAATGTGCATGCCAACATGTTGTGACAGAGTTGAAAGATTAAGATTATAGAGAAGAAAGAATGGCTATTTTATTGCCTTTCCCTACAGGATGGGTGGGTTAAGCCACAGCTTTCACTCTTCCTCTGAACTATGAGAATGGTTCACAAACAGGAAGCCAAGAATTTGACAATATGCTTGACAGGAAGTGACATCCCACGGTTGGTGTGTGGGCTAAAACGTCTACACTGTTGTGTTACAGAAAAAGCAACACAGAGACATAAATGTAGACACTAAGAGAGAAGAAAAAAGATCAGTGGCTCTTCCAGCTTTTCCATCATGTGTTTTCTGGATGTGTGTGCATGCATGTGTGTTTTACTGGCGAGTGAGAAAGGATGTTGATAGTAGGACAGCCCCGATAAGAATCAAGGCCAGCAGCATCGGAGGACAAAGGCACACATTGTGGGTAGAAATAGCACTTCCGCTTTTGAGGGAAAACATTGAAAATCCTCCACATTGGCCTATATAAACAATCAAGTTTGATAAATGCCAATAAAACAGATTGGATTATTTAAGAAAGCTAATCCTTTGTGTTCACAGTGATGGATTGTATGTGTGTGTCTGTGTGCTGCTGCAGGATGTTTATGCTGTGCAGTTGTCTGTATGTTTGCTTTACACCGAAGCTGTGTGTGCCGTGGCCTCGTCGCTATACATTCTTCAGCCCCAGCTTCCACCCAGTCACATCCTCTGGTCCCAGCATTCCTTCACAGCCACCTCAGCACGGCGAGCAGACTGATGGTGAGCTGTGTGTGGGATGGTAATGTCCTCTCAGGGGACCAACAGTCATTTGGATCCTGTGACTTGAAAGTGTGGCATACATCCAGGCCGACTTGTATACGTGCAACAAGGGGAACCAAGAAGAACCTGCAGGGTCACATGATGATTTAAAGCAGTGGTTCCCAACTGGTGGATCGCAGGCCCATCCTGAATGGACTGCAGGCGACTCACAAACATGTCAGATTTGTAAAAAACAGACTTTATTTTTAAGTACATTCAATTTCCAGCACAGAGCTTTTATCATGAAGTGTCGTTTTCTGCGGTAGAGGGAGTGACTAACCGACAGCTACTTGACAGAGACAGCAAACTAGCTCTACGACATGGCCAAACGCAAGTATGACGCTGAATGTATCAAACTAGGGGATCTTGAACTAAATGACTAAGGAGAAATCTGGACACCATGGCTGGACCAGTTTGGAACCACTGATTTAAGGGATCCAAAAGAACGATAAAGCCTATCTGAAATACTTACAACTTTTAACTCTTAGAAGAGTATCGTGATAATATTATATCTTGTGGCCTCTGGTGATTCCCACCCCTAGGAATCATGTGCATCAACACGCACTAGCCGCCAGACCATCCATGAAAACAGCGACTAGAGAAGCTCTGATTACAACATGCACAGAGGCTGTGTGACCTTATTCTCTGCTAGGGATGCCATTACTTTACTATATCTTACATAGCAAATAGTTGTTTGCTGCTATAATAATGCTCTGAACGTTACATCTCCTTTAAGGCCTCTGAAAACTCTTCAAAGCAAATAACCTGCTCTTTAGTTGTGTTGCCCACAACTCATGGTCATACTGAGGCTTTGACCTGTAATAAGCACATGCTACTTCATTTTTAAAAGGGTCACATGCCGAAAAAAGGGAGCCACCAGTGTAGTAAATATGGGCTCCTTACATGCTTATTTACATTTTCTTTCTGACATCATCTCTTTCTGTTATGTCCGACATTTCACAGAAAAGCTTGACGCAACACAGAGACAAAGTACCTGATCTTGATCTGCAGGGGTTTTCATACAGTTTAGAGTAATAATGATACTGATAGTGAAAACATGACTGATCTAACAAGTTTTTCCTATCGCGTTGCTTGTCGACACTATAAATGAGGCTTGCCTCAGTGTACTCACAAGTTTAAATAAAGGTTACATACATTGCATTATGACCTTCATGCAGGATATAAATCATCACTTGTCAGCTCCACGTCACAGCTGGCTTCGACTCTACCAACACATGGATCCCATACTGACACTAGTCAGAGGAAGCTCTGTCACTGTGGGACTGCAGAGTGCAGCCGGCACAGCAGAGGGCTCCAGGTTGACTCATGAAGACAAGCAGACATGAGGCAAGCACTCACATCTGCTCTGTGATGCAGATGCACCCGAGGCAAATAAACACTCACGCTGTTAAAACACGCTGCTCGGGACACAACGAGGAGGAATGCTGGAAATCTTGCGCAATCTTTCTGGCATGTATCATTAGCATTAGGATTATGGTCACGCAGCAGTCTGAAGAAAAAAAATACACGATTGTCCTCAGGAAAGACTCCATTGTTAAACTGGAGTTTGGAGGTGATAATGATGACATGACTGGTCCCATGACTGATCAGGACAGAGAGGACCTGGCTCGAATTGCTGACTCATAACAACAGCTCATGACTTCCTGTCTGTCTCTTTGGGAGGTGACCGGATGTGTCCAAAGTTTACGTCATCAAAAAGCTAACTTTAGCACTGGATTTAGCGAAGATTGTAAACTATACGCCTATCAACAAACCTGGAGCCCCATCTAACTGCTGACATTTCATCATTTATTACTTTTGCTGGTGAGATTGTGTTATGTTTTTGATGTTGTCTTATAGAGTTCATTGAACTCTGAAACACAGAAGATGAGTTTTCCTTCATCACTCTCTACCTACCCCTGCTGGCATGTGTCACTATTTGCTTAGTCACATACAGTTGTTATCTCATTAGTTGTGCCTTAAAAGGTCAGAGGCAACCAAGGTCAGAGTTGAAGTTATTTGAACTATGAGGGCAGTGCTCAGTGGCAGTTTTGAGGAGGGCACTGCAGCAAGGGCATAGACTGTAAAAATGATGGACGCAGCTACTATGACTGCACCCATTGGTTTGTGGACTTCCATTTTGAAGCCTCAAGTTTGTTATTTCACCTGTTGCCATCTTGTTTTGTGGAGCCACAAGTGACCATATTTGGGTGAGAGGCTGGCGAGCAGAGTAGGGAGGACACTCAAAGTGGCCCTACCTTAATTATGCGTAACTTAAAGCCCTAAAATAATGTTTATGTAAAAAAATCACCCCTGTACAGTTGTATTGAAAGTTGAAATAAGCTTTACAGCCCAAACCCATGTTTGTACCAGGCTGTAAACATGTTTATTTCTGCTGTAAAGTTTGGCTTTTTAAAATGGGGGTCTTTGAGGATTGACCGGCTTCTGGAGCCAGCCTCAAGTGGCCATTCAAAGAACTGCAGATTTTGTCGCTTAGTGTTGGCTTCATTTTTCAGCCCTGGAGGTTGCGCTTCGGCAAAGGCAGTGCTTCCATACCGGCTAATCAAATGTGGAAAGCTTATGTTTCGTCCTGTGCTACTGAATATTTTATAATATGAGCTTCACGTGACGTGACTTTTAATGAATCCTTTCTTGAAAATCTGACCCATTTTTGACATAAAGCAGACTTTCTGTTTTCTGTTTTGGGCTGCTGGCTCTGGGTCGTATGATAAACCAGCCTACCCTTAAAACACTGTCTGTGTAAGTACATGTTGCTAATCACTATAGTCCAAGTGAGTTGTGTCTGTATTAGTTGTAATTTGAGAATTCAAAAACTGAAAACAAAATATAAATTCCTGTCACCACAACTTTATCACTTTTAATCAAACATACAGGTATTGACAGAAAGTCATGTGGTTATAGACCTTCATATATTGTGTGTGTGTGTGTGTGTGTGTGTGTGTGTGTGTGTGTAGGAGGCAGAGAAAGCAATGACCACTGGGTGGAGCCTCCACGTTAATGGTAGTGACAGCAAAACAGAGAGAGAGTGTAGAGAGAGAAAGGGAGGGAGAGGAGGGAATGAGGTGGTGAGTAAGGCTCCTTCCACAAATGGACTGTGTCAGTGTGCTGTCTGAGCATGCTGGGAGCTGATAGCTGTGCTGTACAGTTGAGGAAACCCGGCACTATCTCTCTCCGTGACTGGAGGAGCAGGCTCCTTCTCTCCGCCACTTGTCATGTGGACGTCCGGCTCGCCTGTGTTGAGCCCCAGGAGCTGACAGAAAAAGAGCCTGCTGGGTGTTTTTTTAATATCAAGGAAGAGAGATAAGGTGGAGAAGAGACAGAAGAGGAGTTCTCTGGACAGAAATTGATACTTTGGAGGATTTCTCTCACAGGTTAGCACTTAAATTTATCTTAGTGTTTATGCGTTGTATTGATCTTGTGTTGTTTTCAGCAAGTCTTTATCTGTGGCTCTGGTACTTTGCCATCATGTGGGACTTTGGTCAGTTGTCAGTGTGTCCACCTCTAGTCACATTTTGACAGTACTGGAGATTAAATGAGTGAAGCTGGGCATAATGCACGCTATTTAGATCAAAAACAGCGAGGACGCAAATCATTTTAAGTGCTAGTTTGACTTTTCGCCCGATGGGCTGTCCTGTCATTCTCCAGCTTGGTTTGTTGTGTTGTGGTTAAGGCCAGTGAATAGAGCGCCACTGACTGACACTTTAAATGATTGAGTACTGGTGCAGCAGGCCAATGACTGGGCAGTCTGTTGCTGTCAGTGGGGGTGAGGTGTGTCTGTATGATTTGGCGGGGTTGGTATAAAGGCGTATCTTTGTTTGACACTCTAGGATCATATAGCTGAGCAATTTAAGTGCAACCAGAGGCTGTTGAAGTCCGACTGCGACTTCACTTTGTTATGAATCTCAAAGGAAGCTTGAATGACCAAGAAATAAACGTAGAGCCTGGACACGCAAGTAAAGCCAAGGATGCTTTGGCCATCAGTCCCCCAGCCTGGGCCTTGTTGAGGAATGTTCAGAGAGGCCACTTGCAGACACAAAGGGAAAGCTGTGATCGTCCCACTGCTCGTCCCACTGTCTCTGTGTTCTCCTGCCATTCACCATCCCACGCCTCCCCGGCCAAACACAGGGCTCCTTCTCCTGTCCTCTCTCCTCTGCTCTGAGGCTTTTTGATCCAAAACTGGTGGTCCACGTCGGCCTGTTTTGGGTTCTGTTTTTGTGTTTGCCAGGTCAAAGAAGTTCTTTCAGTCCGGTTCCCATATTTAGGACTGGCATTCCCTCACAGCCCCTGCTCCGCTTTGTTACAAGCTGTCTGGTCCAGAAGATGAAGGGGTATATGTGTGTGTAGGTGTATGTGCATGTGTGTGTGGTATCAAATATATATGAGGGAGAGTCCCCTTGGGGTTTACCGGCGTAATGAGATTCAGTCTCAGATCAGAGATGAGCGGATGAGACATCCACGTTTTAAATCACCCTTTGTTGCTCAAGCAGCAAACAGCAGGAACGGCCAGAAAGCTTAAGGCCATTTTGATAGACTCTGGTGTTCTTCTGTGTGTGTTTCTGCCCATCGCAGCACACGTTATCGATTGTTTGTGTGCATGTGTTTTGTTACGAATGCATTAAACCTCATCATGAAGTGGACTGCTTCTTGTTACAGCCAGCACTCCTGTTGGTACAGGCTAGGGGTCGATTGATTGAGGCCTACAGGGACCTTGGGGGTGGAGGGTGCATTTTGCAGTTTGAAGAGAACTGTCCTCGTAACTGTAGGGACAAAGGCTGTGCAGTAACAACAGCCTTAAGGAACAGAGGACGGGGAGAAGGTGGAGGAGGGCTGGAGAAAATTGATGATCTTGGTTGCGTTTTGGAGAAAGGATGGCTGCAAACAAAGAGAGAAAGGTTCAAAGGAGCAAATGAGAGAAGAGGTGAAAGTGGTAGAAGAGAATGGTAATCGAGGCTAATACAAAGTGTGTAAGGACCAAAGACATGGCTATTCTTTTGCCAAGATATGGAGGAAAAAAGCTGTAGACACAGATGAAGGACCTTGTGCAGAGAGCAATTTCTGCTATCAGTGTCATTCATCTGCCTCGATCTGTGCGTGCACTTCATCAAAATGTAATTATGTACAGGCACACAGACACGTGGCTGCAGAAACGAATGTGTATCTCTTTGCATATTGCCTCAGTCAGCAGATCACAGGCAGCGTTGTAGCGTAAATATATTCATTGATGTCTCCATCTGGTCCAGAAGATGCAGCGAGAAAAGATCCGGTGTCACATTAAACGGTGTCACTTTACCATTCAGATCTGTGTGGAGCAATGATAAGACTATTTAAGTTCACCTCAGTGTGTATCTTGCGACCCTGTCCAGTAGCCGTGTCACTGCGGGCGGCCTAGGTGAGGAGCGTATTTAGTTAATAACTTTTTTCGGTCCTTGTGCTCTGAGAGGAGCTCCCTAAATTGGGTCACATCTGCAGGGAGGGGAGGGGGGCTGAGATACCCTACAAGCACTCAAGAATTTTAATTTCCTTATTTTCCAAGGAGAGTTCTTCAGTGATCTGGGTGGAAATGAGACGTCTGTCTCTTCTGCCAGGATGGCAATCAGGATGTGTATTAGTGGGCTCTGCCGCTGTGGGAGAGGGAGCTATAATTGGTGTCTCCCTTGATGTCTCCTCCCCAGCACTCTCCACTGACCCAGCCCTTACTATAAACTACTTTGCCCATCTAGGAACTCTACAAGACTCACTTAGTCGCCAAAGATAAGGACATACACTGTCAAACTGTTTGATTGGGTTTACGGTTCAAATTTAGCTCATTTTGTGAGTTAAAATGTTAAAGGGACAAAAGTTTTGCAAGGGGTTATGGATGCACCAGTTCAGGAGTGGGCACCATGATTATACTCAAAGGGAACGTATTGAGTGTTTTGAGTCATAAAATTAGGCTAAACGGCACTCAGTAGTAATGAGGGCTAGCGCACCACAAGCTGAAGCTCAGATTATACTGTCCCACATTTGGGACATGTCTGTACTTTAACATAGGGGAACCGTCATTATCTGCTCTCTACTTGCATGTTTTCAAATTACTTTACACTTCCTGTGTTAGCAGTCTAGTACAAACAAAAGCAGAGTAAAGGAAACAAGATATTTGTTGTAAAAAAGAAAGTACAGAGAACAATTAGGCTGAAAACTCTCCTCCTGTGGCTATTAGACTTCATGCACATCACATGCAATGTTGTGTACACATGTATCAGTGTGGAAAGGCAACTGGCAAAATAGTGTTTACAGTTTTGCTGGAAGTGTAGAGACTGTTCACTATGTGGCACACTTGGCAAATGCATTGGCTACAAGTGTTAGTTGTGTCAGAGATAGTGCTTCAGGAAACACTGCTAGCGTGAAGGCATTCAGAAAAAACTACTGTTTTTTTCAAAAAAGCGAATGTGACAAGATAAATTTAGTATCATTTTCTCGCCACTGTAACTGCCCTGCCTTGTTTCCGATTCTGACTCTGTCTAATAAGCTCTTTATATGAGACATTTTTGCAGTAACGTCATGGACTCAGTCTGAATATCACAGTCTGGGCAGTTCCAGTCAGATGGTGTTACTGTTGAAAGTTAAAACACAAGTTGCTAAACACTGACACAGCGCCAGGCACAGCGGACAATGCGCTGTGTCGGCCTCGGTGTGTGTGGGTGTTACGCATGTGCACGTGGCTGCTCCCTGGACTGTGTGCACAACTGTGCTCAAAGCATGCACGCCTCCGTGTGCATGTGATTCCCTGAATGACCCGCTTTCCGGGCAGCATGAGTCCCTGAAGGAGTGAAGATGTGGGCGGCCCGTGTTTCTCTTTCAGCCTGTGGAAATCACTACATACAGGGTCGCCCCAGTCAGAGTGCTGTAGGGCCCTTTGCTTCTGAGAGGCTCCTAAAGTCAGATATAGACGTAGATAACACCTCTCATCATTTATTCTTCAAACGTTTATCCTTCTTGCTGCATCGGTAAAAGATGGATATTATAAAGGCGTCAGAAAATTTGCCCTATAGAGATAATTAGCTTTCACTTGTACACAAACAGACTCTCTCCGTCACTCTTTCTTTACCCTGTTTGCCCTTTCTGTCTTTGTCATTTCCTGTCTGTTTCTGATGACAGTGTCTTTTCATTGGCTGTGCCAGTGCAGAGGTTTGCTGAATGACAGCCAGGCAGTGCTCCCAGACTGAAGGGAAACACGCTGCTCTCAGCGTTTACTTAAGTGGATGGGTTCTCCCCTCATCTGCTGTGTTCTGGGAAATGACTCCCACTTGGTGCCTACCTCTGGCACATGTGTGGGTGGGGCCTTTCCCTTCCCTGATGTGGTCTTGATTATTTCGGGTGGAGTCGGGAAGGCGGTGATGGGTGTACCTGATTGGCTTCTCGACTAAGCCTGATCATGTGGTTGATGGTAGATGACGTGTGGGGTGGCAGGGTGGAAATCCTGCCCTTTAATCCCAGGACCAGAGAGTCATCATGCATCTGCCCTGCCGATGGGCTGAAATACTCATTTCTTTCTCCATGTTTGTGCTCTTGAAGGAGGCAAGTGAGCAGATGATTTCCATCTTCAAATGATAACGTTCCTTTGCTAAATTTCTTTAAAATTATAGTCCTTTCCTGCAGCTCCTCTCTCGTCACTTCGTGGTCCTCCTCTAAGACAGGAATGCTGTGGTTGTGTCGTGTTGGGTCCGGCTGTCCCGTTTTGTGTGGCGTGGCTCCCTTCAGCACCCGCCAGCCGCCCAACCTGACATCATATTTCCAGAAAGAGGAATGCACCTCCTGCTTTTAGCTCGTCCTCTCTGTCGCTCTTGTTTGTGCTGATACATGCACAGCCCGCTCTGGGTTTACTCAGCGTGACATTATTTGCCCGGTTGATCGGGAGACAGGGTCATTAATTGTGAGGCAGATCACACTCTCAAACCTGTCAGCACTTTGTTTTTGTGAGTGTGCGCGCTTGTTTGTGCATCTCAGTCTGTATCAAAACATCCATTTCTTCCCCAATGTGAGCTGCTCTCGAGGGAACTGTCCGACCAAAAACAAAAGCTCGTGCAACTATTTATCTTGGTGTCAGCCCTCCCCTGCAAGTGAGAACAGTTGTCAAGAGCTAACCATGGTTTCCATGGATACCCTGAATATTTGGGATGGATTCGGTCAGTTTGCCAGGGATACTGTAGGCTGTGAGGTATGATGTGTGAAAGGTCAACTTCGTGCGGACTGTCTTGCTCCCCCAGCTGTCTGAAAACAAGACGGGAAGACAACATGGCTTTGTTTTGGAGTTCCTGAACAGCCCGCTGTGAGGCTCTTGTTGTGGTCTGCCATTGTCTATTATCCCTGTGTTAAATATTAGCAGACATTCCTGTGTAAGTCATGGGTATTTGCCCCAAGATGTTTAGGTTAGCATACCTTCTGTTATAAAAATAAGTGCTTGCCATTATGCAGCATATATTTCTCTCCAGGATGTCATTTATGTAGGATTTTATGCTTGGATTAAATCTACTTTATGAGAAATTAAACGAGCTGATGTTGTATTTTGCTGATCATGAAGTTGTGTGTGTTTGTGTGTCTCAAAGCACAATGAAGCTCATAATTTCTAGATGGCTGGCCTCGTCCTTGTTTTATCGATTGCTGTGCTAGATTTTGTTGAGCTTTTTAACCTTCATTACACTGACCTCATACTGCAGGTACACTGCATCCACAGTTTAGCTGCTCACATTTAGTCGTGAATATGTGTGGTTTTATTAGGCTCATGTAGGACCAATATTGAATTAATGTTTTTTATGGTCGTTATGGTATCATAGACAGTTGTGACATGAGTAATTTAAAACTTCATGTTGAAGATTCCTCTGTCCTCAGCTTCCACCACTCTGTAACCATTACCTTGTTAACCAGTTTGCAGAGATCAACGGTCAACCCCAGCCTCGACTGCTTTAACCTTTCAACCCCGCTGCTGAGGTAATGAGGGGAGGAGGAGAGGTCACACGAGGGGGCTTGTGTGTGGCCACTGGAGAAATCACAGAAAGAGTCACACACAGTGTCACAGAGTGACAGAGATGATCTTCCAACATAACGGCTGTGACTTGAGCAGCTCATGACACTGTCAGGGTTCAGCAGGGTGATTTCCACCCATGCTAAATATGTGTTGTGATGTTGTGTCAGTCGTTCGGTGTTTGCCAAACCACACTTTGCAGTGGTTGTGTTGCTGCAGAGCGACCAAATTGTTGGTGTCTCACACATCAGAGGGCTTCACAAGAAGTTCAACTGAAACTTAGAATTCATGAATGCACATTGGATCATGCCTTCGTTCAGCAAGTGACAACAAGTTTTTGTTGACACGAAGAGAGTGGAATCAGTTCCCTTCAGGCATCACAGATGTTTTTAGAAATGCATAGGAAGATACGTTTTCCTTTCCCAAGTTGCATGCTTGTAAAAAGATTTTTTTATTCAAGTAATCCTGATGCAATAATAGCTATTAACTACAAAGACTGAAACAAAATGCTTCCAACACAGTGCTGAAGTAAAGGAAACAGAGGTTGTGCTGATCCTAGTGGTGTCCCTTTATGCTTGTAGTGCAGGTAGGGGTTGCACACACACAGACACACAAACACACTGTCCATCAGTCAGGACACATTGCTCGTCCCTCAGTCCTCTGCACAGACAAAGCTAATTATAACAGCCTATAGCGTGAGTGACAGGAGGACTGGCAGCGCTTTGAGACCTGTCACATTTATGCTACTCTGGTGCTGATGCTCAGTGCTGCCTGGCTGACCTGAGCTCTTTCATTTAGTTGGGCAGATTACACACAAAAGGTAAATCCTCTTCAAAGTGCACCTGGCCACTGCAGACTTGGTTGACTTTGGTGTCGGTGCTTCATACCCTGAGGCCTAGTCTACATATATACAAGTTTGAAAATGTAGCTTGTTCTGTGAATTTTGGGCCTTCATCCACATGCAAACTGTGGTCTATGTCGCTTAAAATTGACCTTTTGGAAAACTCCTTCCAGGGTGGAGATTTTTAGGCAGGGAAAGCAGTTTTTGGCTTGTAACGTCAGAGTGTGCGCTGTTGTCTCCTTCATGAGGGGTTACTAAAGAGGCGGTCTTTAATGCAATGGCAGACAGGACCAAAATAGTGCTGGCTCTAACTTTGCTAACATGAGTTTTTACATGTTTACACATAAATGTGCAGTTACTCTTCCACTATCTTGAGGAACAGAGGTGTCAGAATACGCTACAGAGGTCACTGCTACAGGTAGCCTTTCGATAATAGATTTTGTTCAGGCTTTTGATTGGTCGACATCTTCTTAGTCTTTGTGTGGCTTTAGGGTTATCGCTACCTGCTGGTTTGGCGTGCTCTTGACAGCATGTCAGTTGTGTTTTTGTATTCATTTGGATGGAGATTTTAAAGATTTTAAAACAAGGCTTGTGTGGATGGGATTTTTATTTTTTAGAATGCAGGGATAACCCTGTTTTCAGAAATCCCCATGAATGTGTGGACTTCACCTGAGAGTCCTTGTTTTCTGTCTGAAAATGGTCTCCTCCTTCCTCTCCTCTCCTCTCCTCTCCTCTCCTCTCTTGCTGCTGAGGAACATTTTTCACCACTGTCATTGCCACAGTCACGTTTCATGAGGCAGGACTTCCCACCCCTAGCCGTGGGCATTCAGTCACCCTCTGATACGAAGCAAAATTATAACGTTATTTCTGTGATACCCTGAGGGACACGCCTCAGGGGATAGATATGCATAGAGTAGGATTAAGGTGCATTATATTTTGGGCGACTCTGTCCTAACCCTTCATCCTCTCTCTCATCTCCCTCCAGTGCCGGACGACCTCACCCCAGAGGAGCAGCAGGAGCTGGAGAATATCCGCCGGCGCAAGCAGGAGCTGCTGGAGGACATTCAGGTAATACTGGAGTGGGATGTGGAGGATGTTGTAATGTTTGTATGTATGAATCTTAAAACACAGGAACTGTAGATAAGTACAAGTAACCCAAAAAAAGAAAAATATCCACCTTTAGCGTTATCATTTTCGGTTTTGCTGATGTTTTGGAGAAATGTATACTTTTTTTCAAACATAATTTTACTTGTTTCAGGAGTTCTCAATAAAAACGTGTCAAAAAAATCAACTACTTGGCCCGTTTTACCCAACTGCAACAGATTTCAGGGTGCTGTAACTCTGTCTGCCTGTAAAAGCTTGTAATGTAAATTATGCTGCTTGGATCCAATTAAACTTAATATCACGGTCTGGCTAATCTTAATAAAAAATTTAAGTGACCCACCCATTAAAACGACCATTCTTGAGATTTAGAGGCTCTTGGAGCAGCGAAGGATCTGCATTTTTTTGGGTCCAAGGTCCAGACATTTGGCTCATTTCCACTGTAACTCCTCTTCCTTCTTGATTAAAATGTACCTCCTTTCCAGTTGTACAAATATTTCTTTTCTAAGGAATCCTTAAAACTTTTCACTCCAAGCGGAATTTGAGGTATTTCCTGCGAAGTGCTCACTTCCTTAAACCATTTCTGTTTACTGTTTAGCCATTTGTGTTTTGTAGATGCTCTGTGTCAGCAAAGACTTCTATTTATGGATACAAGTGATCTCTTTTGGGTGTTTTTCTTCAAATTTGGTTTTGAATTTAACGTGAGTATAAATATAAGGCAAGCAAATGATTCTGCATCCAGATGAAATAGGATTATGCTCTTATGAGGAACGTGCTCATGCAGCCAGACAAATATCCCTCATGTACTCTCTGATTTCTAAAGAGAGCCAGGATTCAAATCAGCTTGGCCAAATTTCCTTAATCATTGGTATCCTATGATGTTTTTTCGGCTGTTGCCTAGACCCAAGAGCAGAGCTGATTATCGAAGTGAGCTGCTCGGGTCAGTTCTGTCACTCAATTACCGGCAAAGCAAACGACACACAGGGGTGACAGAACTGTCATGGCCTGACAGAGAGTCGGCCTCCAGATGTCGGACGACTCAACTTCCACTGGCCCTGACACCTGACACATCCGACACCCTCTCTTTTATGAGCCTAGGCCAACATTGCTGCCCCTCCCCCCTCTTTGGCCACTACTGCCCCCCCCCCCCCCCCCCCCCCCCCACCACAACCACCCATTTTCTTGTATGTGCACAGCCTTTGTTTGTGGAGGCAAGCATTTAAGGAATGTGTTGTGATTGCGCAGAGCTTGAAATCACAAATGTTCCCTTTGTGGTTTGGCCTATAGTGAGTCGGCATTATGCATGAGGAATTACAAACTTACACTGCAGCTGGATATGAATGGAGAGGCTCGATGATTGTACCCTTCTACTTGAAGAGTTGCATCCTCCCATGATCCAAAGCAAGCTCTGCCTGCATACAGGACCTCTCTTATGCTACAGTCTATTATTCCGCACTTTCATCAAGCTGACGTCACCCTCTCCATCCTCTACCCTCTGTAATGCCCTTACTGCGCCAGCCTGGCACCAGCGGCCCTGGCTTGATCGACTAAATCTGCCTCTAAGGCCATTAATCACTAAAACGCTACACAAAATATAATCCACTTTTACGCTTTCTTACTCCATTTGTATTGAGGTTGTCCCCGACTGATCTCCGCCCAATTGAATTCAGTACGAGAGGATTTCTCTAGGAGAGCACACACAAACACGTGCATTGATTTGAGATATAGATCCGTATATTTTAACTTTTAACTTGAACTACTTTATGTCTTAGATGCTCTTTTTGTTTCTTGTTGTGTGATTTTCTTTAATTGCTTTGCTGGAAGGGGCCTTAGTCCCAAGATTTTCAGTGGCAGTGACTGCTCTTGTAATGGTTCTGCATTTGACAATAAATAACTTTGAACTTTGAGTCAGTTTTTAGTTTAAAGGAAATGAGTTGGATGTGCAGCTGTGTTTCAGTTCATCAGCAGTGACTCTGCTCTCTTTGTTGAGCTGATGGCTCTGCTGTGAGTATTTACTGGATGTGATTAAAGGCCACCTGGCTTCTAGACAAAGGGAGATGATGGCCTCTCCCTTGGCACTGTTTAATAAAGCCTGGTACAAATACTTTGCGTGTTGTTTGTGTTGGTCACACTCGTCCACGCCTCCAGGTGTCAGAGAAATTAATAGGCAGATGATGAACTCATCTTCTTGTGATACTTGTGACATTTTAGGACTAACCTTTGTGTCTTTCCTACAGCGGCTGAAGGATGAGATAGCAGAAGTGACAAGTGAGATCGAGAACCTGGGTTCCACTGAGGAGAGGTAAGAAAAAGGGATCTGCCCCTCCCCTACACACAGATTACTCTCTCTGTTTTGCCTAAATTGGCTTCTTGTTTGCCTTCTATTAACTTAGCAAATGAAGCTGTCAATTATTAATGTTTGATGGGCAGGTCGGGCCTTCCCGTCGCACAGAATACGCTCCCCCAAATTGGCTATGCTTTTAAGGCAGTTTAAATGTTTCATCAGGCACACCCCCATGATGGGAGGCCTCATTGAATAATGCAGTGGGTGTACAGGCAGCAGCAGACAATGGTTTGTCCCAGGGGAGGGAGTGCTGATGTTGGGTCTACTCAAGTGGATAGGGATCCCATCAGCTACCGAAAAATCCTAAAGCACTCCTTCTTGGATCTGAAACCCATTAAAGGTTACAGCACCTTCTTGTGATCAAAGTTTCCTTCAATCCATTTACTGAAGCGAGCACTTGATGGCCTGTGCTGCCGCTGAGCGTCTGCTTAGTCGAGTGTTGGACTTTGGCCGACAAGAGCTGAAGGAATGCTGGTGCGAGTGAATCAGTGGGAACAAGTGGTGACCTCTCACCGGCTGGAGATGGAGATGTAACCATGGCGATGGCGGACTCTTTGAGCGCACTTTGACCCCTGAATAACTCAAGGCCTGAGAAATGAGACGTTCCCATATGCGTGATGTTAAATGCTTTATCAACGCTTTGTCATCACAGTGGAGGGGGAGGAAAGTCCGGCCTCTGCCAAACAAATGAAAAATGTTAATGGGAAAGACACTTTCAGGAAATGAGGCGAATACATTTATTGTAATGCGCCGAGCCTGGTTGAATCAATTTGTGGGATTTGCATACCTAAAAGGCAAAAAAAATCATCACGATTCCAGTTTCTCTAATGTGAATATTTTCTGGTTTCCTGAGAGTTCAGTGATATTGAATTTAATATTTTTGGATTTTGGACTTTTGGGCTGTCAAAAGACATTACCTTGAGTTTGGGAAATTGCCTTTTTTCTAATTTAAACCATTTTCTGACATTTTATAGACCAAATACTTAAAGATATACTATGCAGGATTTTCCCTATTAAACAATCTAAAGACTTGTACGAAGCAATTCCTCTTAATCATCCATTTTGACCCACTAGAAGCGTATTTTTCAGCAGAGACTCTTCTCTCTGCCTGTATTTTCTTGTTTTGCTTGAGATGTTTATGGGCCTGTACCTCCTCAGGTGAGGTTGGGGCTGTCTAAAAACGTAGCGACCAGGTGCCAGACCATAAGCAGCAGGCACCTAAGAGACACAGCGTCAAAAAACTGCAAATATAGAGAGGCGTAAGCCAAATGACAGTGAATCTGGGATCTGGAGTGAATTATTTTTCTCTGTTGAGCATGTTTGCAGACAGTAACCAACATTTCTACATTGTATTAGTTAATTTAAAAAATAATAGGCAGATTAACCACTAATAAAAGTTACTATTAGTTGCACCCTGATATACTTTTTTATTCATATAAAGCAGTATGTTAACTAACAACCTACACTCTGATTTTCCAGGAAAAATATGCAGAGGAATAAACAGGTGGCCATGGGCCGAAAGAAATTTAACATGGACCCCAAAAAGGTAAGTGGAAGGAACCATTGCGATTCTTCAGAAATGTGATTCGTCCCCAAGGATCTAACCTGGGGCCCTGTCCCTTTTCTTAGGGGATCCAGTTCCTGATTGAGAATGACCTGCTGAAGAACACCAGCGACGACATTGCTCAATTCCTCTACAAGGGCGAGGGCCTCAACAAAACAGCCATCGGAGATTACCTCGGAGAGAGGTCAGGATGAAGATTAATCTATTGTTTTTTTTCCCCCCTCTCTATCTAACCATCTCCCACTCACACTCTCTGTTATGACTCATCAGCTCACAGCCATGTGGTTGATAAACGCATCGAATAGCGAGTGCATATTTTCCATATTGCTGTGTTTCCTCTTGGTCAGGCCCACGCCCATCCTTTCCAGCTTATTGGTCCCACATTTAGACCATCCTCTCAAGACGATGTCCGTTACTCAATAGCCTCCATCTGGCTTTGATTATCTTGCTCACTCATAAGTAACGGGATCAAGACACTCACAACTTGGGAATGCACGCATTTGAGGACAATTAAAGATTTCACTCAAGAGTTGAGACCATCCTCGTTAGCATGAACACATGATACAGGAAATAGCTATGAGTCTGATGTACAGTATGCGCTGCTGAGGGACTATAGGGCAGGCAGAGTTACAGTCAGGGTGTGGTCTGTGAGGTCAAACCAGGAAATGGAGCTCAGGCTGTTGATGGATGCTCTTAGCTTGATTGTTATCAAGTTCTGGTAGTTTTTTTGATTCTGTAAGGAGTGGCCAGAGCAGCGTGAGAGCCTTGAGACACGATTGGTCACTCGTCCACTGGGAACAGTGGTGACTGGATATGACTCGGTCAGTGAGAGCTCCGTTGAGCATTCCCATGATCCCACAGGGGAGATCATTTACTCTGAAGGGCATGAAGGTCGGGAATGATGTCATCATCCAGATTAGGTGATAAATGAAAGGGAGGTGGTGGGTGTTTTTCTTCTGTTGGGTTTGATGTAGTATGTAGCATGTCACAGATACTCTTAAGCCCAAGTGTCCACAGTCATGCCCCTGATGGGGACTACTTTTCAAATGAGGCAGTGATGGAAAGAGAAGTACAATGCAAGCATGGTTTAGCCTAAGCCTTCCTCAGGAACCACCAAGGAACCACCTACTATGCTCATTTTGATGTTTACACATGTTAAAGTAGAAACCCAGAATTTGTTTATGTGCTTCAATGTTCAAAAACAGCAGCGGATGACCATATAAAGAAATCTGTCACAAGCTGGCATCGTCTATGTTAGAAACAGAGTATTCAGAACGGTCTGAAGGGATTACTTTTACGTACATTGACCTCATCATTTAAAACTTTGGCCACGTTTAATATGAACATCCATCACTGCAGTATTACACATTTGACAGAAAATAAGGAAAAGCATCATAGGCCCCTTTTAAAATCTATTTTTATACAATAGATATGCTTGTTAGGTATAATCATCTTTTTTAGAGCTTCAACAACTAGCTAATTAATCCATTGAAAGAAAATGTATTTATTATTAACTGTTTTAATTGATTGATAATTTGAATGGGGAACTTCACCGATTATATGCATCTCAGTCTGTTTATAGTTTACCAAGTTTACCAATAAGAAATTTGTCATGTTTTGTCTCCTTTAGAGATGACTTCAATATCCAAGTCCTCCATGCCTTTGTGGAGCTTCATGAGTTCACAGACCTCAACCTGGTTCAGGCCCTAAGGTAAGACAGCATCTCCCAGAGAACTTGTATCCTCAGCTCTGCTACATACTCAGCAGGTCCTTGACTAGATTCTCACAGCTTTACCCCTCTTTTTATGTAAATCATGTGTGATACAGTTCTTTTTTTTTTGAAGTCTCCTTATTTGCAATTTGGAAAGATGCAGCTGTCAGTTTCAGTCTTGTGCCCTTAGAGAAATCATTCAGCCTTTTCACAGTGGAAGTGAGTCTGTTGCTGACTACTGAGCCGTGTCCCCTCACAGACAGTTCCTGTGGAGTTTTCGGCTACCGGGAGAAGCTCAGAAGATCGACCGCATGATGGAGGCCTTCGCCCAGCGCTACTGCCAATGCAACCCTGGCGTTTTCCAGTCCACAGGTAACGCTGTCATGCCATACACACCAGCTCTCAGTGTTGTCATGAAACACCAAGAAGCTGTGAGCACGTGTGTGCAGTGAAACAATGAATACAACAACTTCATGTTTTCTTGTGTCTTAATAGTTTATTGATTAAAGGGTGATTTTGACATTTTTCAGCCTGGACCCTCTTCCTCATGTTTTGATGCTAACTGACTGATGGAGACAAGTATTTTTGCCAGTATTGTATCCTTTTTGTTTAACCAGAAACAGCCCCAAATTCGTCATCGCCAAACCCACCACACATTTAGATAAGTAATAATTTTATCATCATAAACACACTTCTGTCAAGAGTAGACGGAAACAAAATAAAACTTACAAAAAACATCTTGGCTCTATAAATATGCTGGCTCTATACACGCTTAAATTGCTGTGAATTTACATGGAGTCTGGTGGGTTTGACAATGGCAAATTTCGGGCTTGTACTGGTTAAACAAAAAGGACCTTACTCTTTAACAAAAAGGTCTATCTCTGTTAGAATCCTTCCCATAATGTTGCCAGACACGCTAATTAATAATCTGAGCCTGTCAGTGGCAAAAACAAGCATTTTAAGTGGATGCAAATTGAATGTGCACAGTTCCCATTAGTCATGTAGACACAAAAACATGGAAAAGTAGAGTCCAGGTGCAAAGGCATTTTTGTCAGCTATGTGAATACAGTTACTCTAATTCACATTCCTCCCTCAGATTGTTAATAAGAAGTTTTAACTCTAAATTTCACAGTTTTTAAGAGACTACCAGATAAATTTTGTCTCCCTGAAGCACTTTATTTTCCATACTGCGCTGAGATTTAATGGCATGTCAGTGGAACTCATATCTAAACTGCTTTGTTTAGCAGACACAAAGTCTGCTGAGGTGAACCATGCTCTGGAAGAGTGTCTGGCTTTTGGGAAATAATGCCCATAGCAGACAGCCGCCTGCCTCTAACATGGATGCAGATGGATGTGAATAATGCATGGGACTTCTCAACAGCCTAACAGGCCAGATAAAGTGCTGCTGCGTCAGCCGTGCGCTGGCCACGTTGTCTTTTTAGCAGATGCACACACACACACATTAGAGTGCACGTCCAGAAACACACATGCATACTTAGCTGCCCACACACAACCTTTCACTCCCACCCACTCTCCACGCTAACGAAGCTTCGCCTATCTGTTCCTCTCTGTTTGACTGTGGTCCCCTAAGTGCAGTCCTTTCAGCTCAGCTAATTTACATTCATATTTAAACATTGAATTAAACACTGGCAGCAGTTTTTATGGTAAACAGCAACCTTTTGCTCATCACGCTCTCATAGTGTGATCTTGCTTGTGTGTGTGTGTGTTACAGACACCTGTTACATCCTGTCATTTGCCATCATAATGCTGAACACCAGCCTCCACAACCCGAATGTGAAGGACAAGCCGTCTGTGGAACGATTCATATCCATGAACAGAGGAATCAATGACGGAGGAGACTTACCTGAAGACCTGCTCAGGGTCAGTACGGATTTAAAACTCGCTGTTGTTTCCCTTCTTGTGAGTGATTTCTCAAACCTACTGTATTCATTGTCACTTACTGTAGAATCTGTATGAGAGCATCAAGAATGAGCCTTTCAAAATCCCAGAGGATGACGGCAACGACCTCACACACACTTTCTTCAACCCAGACAGAGAGGGCTGGCTGCTAAAACTGGGTGAGTGACACTGGATATGCATGTGCACAGTTATTTGTGCACGTAATGAATTGCCAAAATAATCCCATCAATGTACCTATGCTGATAGTTTATTTTGGATTATTGTTTTCATAGCATATAGTGATAACCAGTGTCTCCCCTGAGGTCAGGAACCTGTGTATATATGTGTGAGTGTGCTAAGGTGTGAGCATGTGCGCGTAGGTATGTACACACTCGACCCTAGACATCTGAAGACATCTCCGCCTGCTTTCATGTATTATGAATGTAGCCTTGAGATCAGAGCACCACATGTGGAGTCGTTGAATTATTTAAGACAGGGCATATTCATACACCGACATGCACGCACATGCTCAAATACTGATTTTATCGCTTGTAAATCAAGTGTATGCACATACACAAACAGACACATACTGCACATACGCCAAGTTTTTGAATTTCTATTTAAATAAGGCATTTTTATCCTGGATTTTTTGTACATTTTGGTCCTTTTAATGGAGATTTTATGTGTATATTCTGTCCCACTGCGGAAATCCTCAGCAGGCCTCGGAGTTTTTCAATGATAAAGGGTGTCTTAGTGCTTTATAACTATTTTTCCTGTCGTTATAAATTTTAACAGTGTTTCGTGACAGTTTATGGACCTTTTTGTCCTGACTTTTTGCTGGTCACAGTCACCCTACAAGCAGAAAAGCACAACCATGGACCCCTGAACTCTTCATCCTCTGTTTCCTCTGAGATCTCTCTCTGTTGTACAGATTCACAATGAATTTATTTATTTTTTATAAAAGCTTAAGTGTTCAAAGTGAAATCCTCCAATCGCTGTGAATCTTTACAACCAACTACAACAAGATAATGAGGAATTACTCTTTCTCCAATTACTCCAAATTGGCAGATTTGAGTAAAACAATCAGGGTGGAAGGTAAATTACTGGATATAACAGAAATGGACCCAAGTGGAGGCGACATTTGATGTAGTGCTTTATAGCAGCTGTGACAGTGAGTAGGACTCCTCCTTGTGGGCTGATAGAGTAACAGCAGATGTGTAAAATCAGTAACACTTACTGTGGCACCCACAATGTGTTATAAACATACTTATATTGTGTTATAATTTGCTTCTAGCACTGAATGATTATAGTTAAAGCACTCTTTAATATCTATAATGATTCTGAATAGTAATCATAACACGTATTGCTTTTTTTTGCAAGGATCATAGTCATCATTTTTATAGATAGAGTACAATATAATAATTTTATAATGCATTATAGTCACTGTTGTAATGCATCCTAATGTGATTAAAAGTTTCTATAAGTTGTCATTGTTTGTGTTACATCGGAAAAATATCATTAAATCTTTGCAAGAAGAACACAAAATATAAAATGAAATTCTTTAATGGGTCAAAACAGAAATGTAGTACTCCAATTTGACCTATGTTTTTGATGACTAACAGTTGAATGGAGAACATTTATTTTTTCACCCAAAAAAGTCACTCAATTGAGACAAATTATAGATAATCAAGTCTAGTCAGTTTATTTATTGAGCACATTTTAAAACAACAAAGGATGATCAAAGTGCTTTACAAAGAGATGAAATTAAAGAGAGGCATGATCAAATGAAAAATACAGAAACATAATAACTGAAACAGTTATACTAAACTTGTAGATGTATATAATGTGTCATTAAGACAAAAAAATCTGAGTACAGTTAAGGTAATTCCAGTTTGATCCAACTGAATGATGGACATTTATATTTTACTAATGTAATGTTTCCAAAAAACATTCCTCTAAACACCAAATTAAGTGATATTAGTATATAATAATACTTATTTAATGTAACACAATTACAATATAATGCATTATTAAAGAAAAATTATGGAATACAATCTTAATACACTATGGCCCTTGCAAAAAAGTCAGTGAGTTATAAAATATAATATGATACTTGACTATAAAAGTCATTCTAAAATGCTTCAATGATATAATGATTATTGTTATAAAACATTATGAATATTTATGAGTGCGTATAACTATAGTTATACTGTGCTATAAGCAGATATTAAGGCATTATAAGTATGTTTGTAACGCATCATAGGAAGTGTTACTGTGAAATCTGTTGACTCAGAATACATGAAGTTAAAACTCAAAGCTGTAAAGCAGTGCATCAAAGCCTCCCTGGAGCCAGATTAACAGGACTGTGGTGCAATAATTCCTTATCATTTAATTTGATTTTTTTTGTTTTCTTTTCCTCTTCGTTTGTTTGTTTGTTCCCATGATTTTGGCTGTTGTCTTTCCTCAGGAGGTATGTACACCTGCTCTTCCCAAATGCTAGTCCATCTCTCAGCTCTCGGGTGCTTTTTGGTGGTCCGCCATGCTTTTGTTCTCTTCCTCATTTTTTTATACATTCACACAGGTGTTTTTTTTTGTTTTTGTTTGTTTGTTTTTTTGTTTTGTTTTGTTTTTTTTTGTTTTTTTGTTTTTTTCATAATTTATTTGTTTGGGGGGTTTTTTGTCTGCAGATTTTTTTTATTTTTATCTTTTGTCTCTCCACTGACTCATTTGAACTTCAGATGTTTGTCTGTTCAGTCTCTCATTGAGCTGGTGGTTTGTCCACACTCTTTTATCTCTGTGGGTGGTTGCCGGGCAGTCGCCGGGTGTGTTTGCCACCCCGTGGGCTCGGCTCGGGGAGCTGATGCTTTGTGACCACTCTACTGAGCCGTTTGACCCTCTTTTCTCTGTATGCTGTGGTCGGTCACTCTCTTTGATCTCTGTTTTTTTGGAAGCTGCATTATTCCTTTTTTTCCATACAGCGAGCACAACAAAGGACTTTTGCTGAACTCTCTAAATTGATCATGAACCCATTCACCCATTGGCTCGTTGTTGTGTGCTCTCTGGTCGCATGGAAGGGGAATACTGCACCTTTTCAACGATGTGGCTCTGCTCTCCTTATCTTATGCTGTAAATGGATCTGAAGGGTAACAGCGCGGCTGCGGCCCGGTGTGGTGCTCGACCGGACTGGACCAAACCGGGGAGAGAAGCGTGGGCAGAGGAGTGTGCCAAAAGGGAGTCAGGCTTTATTCAAATGATTCATGCATGCTTAATGTACACTTCAAGTGCACATGGTTAGTAGTGCATTATTGTAATTGACGCTTCCTGTCTGTTATTTACAAAATAAGAGTCCTTGTAAGCAAAGAACCTTCAAGGTAAGAAGACAACCAGTTGCTGATTCATCCTGTTGATGAATCATTTCCAAAGAATCATAAAAATATGAACAACTAGATTAGATTTAGCAGAAAGCCTGTTCCCTCTTAACCTCTACTCGCCCAGCCTCCCACAGTCCCGTCTTGCATGGGTGCCTTCCTCCACTCAGCTCCACTCCGGCCCAGCACCGTGCACACACACCTCTGCAACAATCTGCTGGGACGTCCCGCCTCGTCCCACACATTCTTGCACAAGAGGAGGTCATCTCTCCTTCTTTGGGAGTGACGGGAACTGACCACGAAACCAATCACAACCCAATCAACTCTCGGGCCGTCAGCTGTGTGACTCTGCCATCGCGTCTGTGTTTTTCTGTTTGTCTGCTTTTTTGTTGCAACATGCTGACGAGTCGAGATGCGGCGAGGGGCTCTCCATCTCCGCCTGTCCAGTGAAGCGTGTGTTCGATGGCGTCTGTAGATTATAACAAGCATAGACTGAAGTGTTTGACCTATCATGATGTCTGTGATATGATGGGATATCATATACAGTGCTGCTGCTGTTATATGATAACACAAGCGTGTTCTACATGTCTGTATATAAACATCCTCAAAGTCTCCTCTATCCTGGTAGATGGGTTTCACAGTGCAGCTTTTTACTAACATCGGTGGTGGGATAGTCTCGTCTAGACAAGGCTTAGGTCCTTATGTCATGTTCAGAAAGAAAGCTTGCCCCCCCTAACTGGACACTGCTCCTGTATGACTGAGAAGTCACTTAACAAAACCAAAAACAGGAAATTTGTGTCTGGGATGCCTGTAGAGAAGCCGAGCATAACTCCAGGCGCTGGGCTTCCTGCCCCTCTCAGTTTGTTGGCATCCCATCCTCCCACAGCAAGAGTGCCATCTGCTACTGTGATCAGGTTTCCCCTAACAGGAAGTATGGGTGACAAAGGGGGTCAGAGGTCAGCTACAGATCAGCGAGTGCAGAGTTAACTAGAGAGAAACCAAAGAGAACTTAATCCTCAGTCGTTTCTTACTTTCCACATTCAGCCCTCATACAGTCACTGGAGTGCTTTCCACATTTATAACTGTCTCCTAGTTACTTCATTAAGTTCAGTGAGTGCAAAGTACATAGATCTGTATCCTGTGTATTGATCCTGGCTCTCCACACTCATTCCTCTGAGTCAGCAACTAAGGAAAGAGGAACAAGTGAGGGGAGACACACCAAGACACTAATGGAGACATGGAGCTTTATCCTGTGGCATCAGATTGACTCCAATTAGCCTTAATATGGCATTTATCAACTAAATGGGATTTAACTGTTGAGTGGCAAGTACATGTTATTAAAATGTAGGTGTAAAATTAGCTTCAAGTATCTACAAATGAAAGGGGGAATTAATCACTAGTTACAAAGTCAATAACCAGAGAGCTGTGCAGCTGTGGTGATGGTGAGCGCATGGTGCAGTGGTGGATCAGGATGAATAGCGGGATGTTTTGGGTAAAAGGGGTCCTGTGGAGCCGTCATCTGTCTGTCTGCCCATACATCTGTCTGCCTGTCTGCTGCTCGACCTGGTGCTTCGGTGCTCGTCTCTCTCCCGTCTCTCTCTCTTGAGCCTCTCTGACGCTGGCTGTTTGCTTCACAGGAGGACGAGTTAAGACCTGGAAGAGGAGGTGGTTCATCCTCACAGACAACTGTCTGTACTACTTTGAGTACACCACAGTGAGTACAGCTCAGTTTCTCAGTCGCAGTAAAGAAGCTGCTCGCTCTGTTCCTGTCATTCCCTGCATGCAGCGCTCTGTCACTCACGTATCTTACATTTGTCCAGGACAAGGAGCCCAGAGGAATCATCCCCCTGGAGAACCTCAGCATCAAGGAGGTGGAGGATAAGAAGCCTGTAAGTACAGCTCCCTCTGCTGGTTCATTCTTGTAACTACACACAGTTAAGACTCATACTTTACTACAATCCATTTTTGAAATGGGCAGCGAAGGAGGACTGTCTTCAGTGCTGCCCATTTATAAACTACTACTACTGGGGTTTAATATTTTAGCTAAATTTCCACAGCCGGAATTATTTGATTTATTAAATAAACAAAAATAGACTTTTTATGGACAATTATATGCTTGATAGGGAATAGCATACAACCGCTTTAACAGTTATGTCTGGAGGTGAACAGAAGGCCATAAAGAGGGATTTCTAAATCTAGGCAGGCACAAGTGATGCACGAGCTGGCCCATAACCCATGAGTTGAGCGGTTCAGGTAAGCTTGTTGAAAAGTATGACTGGTTTCAAGCAGATGGGTCATGAAGTGAATATGATATAAGGCCTTAAAAAGTCTTAAATTGTCTTAAATTCAGATTTGATGGTTCGTAAATATCAGATCAGATTACCACGAACATTTCTCCAGCCCGACAGACCCAGCGACTGTTTACAATCATTGGACAGACCGAAGACTTGCAATAATAAACAGCATTAATGACAGCAGAGAGATTCTTTTTTACAAAAAACATTGAACCCAATTGTTGTATTTCTATTGCAGGTTTGGTCTTAAATTTCATATAAGGAGGTATTAAAAAGGTCTTAAAAAGTCTTAAATTTAACTTGGTTATATCTGTAGACACCCTGGAAACATTTTTGCAACAGTCCACCTTCCACCTTCTCTTCTTCTCTCTCTGTCCCCCTATCTGAATCTCTCAAACATACACAGTAAGCAGCTTCATCATCAGAGCTGCTGCACTCAGGGTTTCAATTATTTAGTTTTTGACTAGAAAAAAATCCGGTTAAGTCCGACATACTTAAATCTCTCCAGTCATAATGTCCAGTAAAAATATTTCCCTGTGAGAAAACATGGTGTCCTATCAACAAGGTTCTATGGCCACACTGAATCTGTTAAATATGCACCTCTGTTACGTCATGTACACAAACCACTGTGCGCTTAAGATGATACTTGAGACATAACCGCTTAAAGAATAGGTGTCGTGGTGCCTCCATTTGTACTTTTTAAACAGAAAATACACGTTTTATATTCTGATATTTACTCGAAATGACAAACTAGCCAACAGCGAGTAAGTTGTTAGCAATTTTTAGCTTTGGTTTTTCAAGTTTGTCAGGTTCATCTCATTGATTAACGCATATGTTTGTGGGTTGGACGGGGTAGTTTGCGCATCACCACTATACACATTTGGAACTCTCAGTACTTGTGCTAATAGTGCGTAGACAGTAAAAGTAAAAGACAGTTATTTTTACATCCTTATACTTACCTATAAATTTTAACCTCCATCCACTTTGCTTCTGCAGAACTGCTTTGAGCTTTTCATTCCCGACAACAAGGACCAGGTGATAAAAGCGTGCAAGACAGAGGCTGACGGACGTGTTGTGGAGGGTAACCACACCTTCTACCGCATCTCTGCCCCCACTGCTGAGGAAAAAGATGAATGGATGAACAGCATCAAGTAAATACTTTTTTTTACCCCCACCTCTAGAAGTCAAAGTATGGTGCATGCTTACATATAAGGCTCATTGCTGTAGGTCAGGGTTTTTCAAGGTCACTTCTATTATTTGTCTTTGTCTTGGTTCCATTTTGGGGGATAATTGTGCTTTAAGTTTTGAGACTGCGGGTCTCATAATTTGGGGGACATCAACGGGAAGTATAATGTTGCCATGAAGTCAGGGAGTTAGCTGTGACTACAACTCAAGCCTCAAATTTTAAAGCCTATATCTGTGCAAATTTTAGCAAATTGGCACCATTAAAAGTCGGCTAATTAGCTGCTAGCACATCTTGTTTGCACCCAGTAAACCCATGACTGTACAAATTATTCTGAGAAGTTCTGGAGGCAAGGAGGGCATTTTATCCTGTTTTTTTTTTTTTTTTGCAATGCTTATCTGAGATAATGATATCAGAAAGTATAATTCATACTGAATCTAAAAGTCTGTATCTTCAAATTTGAGTGAATTATGACTCAGAGAAGGAGTAGGACTGCCTCCTGAACTTGCCTGCACGACTCACTGTTTAAAACTCACTGGTTTTTTTTTTCAGTTGGAGCAGATTGGATTAGACCACACTGTCACAAGTTGTTTCTGCACAGTGTTGAAGATTTTACATTTAGAGCATAAAGAGAAAAATAGGAGATAAATGATGTTATTTTTACAGTTCCAATTTACCATAGTCACACATATCTACGTAAATTCTACGAATTTTTAAAATAAAAGCTGACATAATGAGCATTAATTAAGTTGAAATGTATATTATCTGACATTACAGCGCTGTATAAGTGCAGCAATTTGCAATATTCTGCCATTATGCGTCTCTCACTGACATTTTCCTCTGCGTCTGTGCCCACAGAGCTGCCATCAGCAGGGACCCCTTTTACGAGATGCTGGCAGCCAGGAAGAAGAAGGTGTCGTCTATGAAGAGGCACTAGAGCAGCCCAGCGTTCCAGATGTTGCACTTGACAGAGTAGGGGGGGGGGTCTGGGTATCTGCTCACCCTGTGTGGGTCGGTGCAGAGGCTTCCTCAGACCTCGGCCGTGGGGGATTTCTCTAGGATACATACTAGCTCTGGCTTTGGGACTCTACAGGCCAGAAAAACAGGAAGCATGCTGGGGTTTCTAGATAAGAGTCAGGGCCAAAGTGTCCTCTAACCTCCTGTCTCTCTTTCTCTCTCAGCTTTGTGTGTGCTCTCTGTCTATGAGGCCAAAAGGAAATCTTGCTGTGACGCAGCAAAATCCCCTTTGAAGATGCTTTAAAACAAACACAATGCCCATATACATCGCACACAAACACAACATGCATACACTCATGCAGTCCCTCGTAGCACACATCATTTAAAACTCAGCAGGTCTGACCAAGTGTGGCGCTCCAACCAAAATATTCCTTGCTTTCCGAAAGAAAAGTTTCTGATGTGCTTTAATATGTTAGGGTAATATGTGTCTATTTTTACAGCTTTAAATGTTGATTCCTCTTGCGTCTGTTTTGTTTGCTTTTGTACAAAACATAAAAAAAGGTCTTGCAACTGAATCTGCAGTGGGGGCGGGGTGTGGGAAGGAGGGAGGGTATAATTTGCCAACTGGTATTGATTTTGTAGGAAAACGAAAAAGAAAACAAAAACTTCTGTTTCAAAAAAAAAGTTGCCACTCAGGAGATTGTTACGATGTTCTGAAACTTTTCCATGTCCGTGTTGACATGGATCCTGTTCGCCACATGACAGCCATGTGAGGAATGAAAGCCTCATCTGTGTCCCAGACTGAACTCTCTTTTTTTTTTTTCGTAAATGTGAAGCTGCAGTGTGGGGACGTACTGCTGCAGGTGAGGGTGTCTGCATGTCTGGCTCTCGCTGTTCATTTCCTGCAGGTCCTGGAGATGCATCCAGGGGATTAGCGTCTTTTAAAAGGGACGAGTGTTGATCACCCTGGGCTTCTCTTAAGGTCTTTAGTCGTCTGGAAATTAGAGCTGGTGGCCCCTTTTTTATTTTCTCTTCCTACACATTTTTTTCTCATCTGTCTCAAACACAAGACCACCTTCTATTACTTAATTTCATGGTTAGGAAAGATGTTTTACTGCTGCACAGTGCCTGGTGCTCTAGATGAAATGTGATGAGAAAAGCTGCTGGTTAGCGACAGTAATTCACAGTTTTCTTCTCCCAGTTGAACAACAGTTAATCTTTTCCTGCCTTCATTGTGCTTTTTCTTTGTACCTATTAAATGGTAAAACAAATCACTCGTTATTTTCAGCCGTCAGCCCGACCTCATTGATCCTTGTACAATACTGTGTGCTTCAGGTTATATATAAGACATGATATATGACCTATTGTTGTAGAGGCTTCAAAGCGGCACAAATAAACGTGCAGTTCTTTGAAGCTATTTCTGGAAAAGAATGGGTCATCCCCCGTCTCAGGATCCAAAGTGTGATGTGAAACAATACAAAACTACTTGTTGTGTGAGGAATGTACTGCGGCGAACCAAACGATGAAGGTCAGGGTGGCTAATTGGTCAGGCCAAGGCAGTGACACATCATTTTTGTCAAACTGCGTCGAGGTACCAAACGCAGTCGCGAGTCGTGCATCAAGTGGTTGTCTTTTCTACTCTCCAGTCGTCTGTGCCTGCTGGTCATTATCTTCACCCCCTGCCTGTTCTGTTTCCTGGTTCTCTTCCTCTCTCTCTCTCTCTGCTCCTCTCTGCGCTCTGATCCTAGAGGAATAAGGAAAAAAAAGCAAAACAATCATAATTCTAGACAGTATTGGTTTATTTATCAAAGTTGTACATACTTAAATGTATAGTGGGTATTTTGTCTTCATTTGTCTATTAGTTGTGCCATTTTTCTTTTGGTATTCCGTTCAATAATGTTTGATTTGAGGTTTGTATCATTGCCATTTAATCAAGCTGAAATAAAGACAGATTTGTCACATCGCTGGCTGTGAACGTCTTTTACACAACTACATCACATCAGCTCACAGTGCAGTAGTAAAGTGCTTCCAGCAGGTGGCAGTATGTGATAACTGTTGAAGCATTGTGCTGCAGCACCTCAGGAAATCTAACATGGGTTTTTATGATGCTCATTAATTACAGCTGAGTTACAGATATCCCAAATCAATCAATTTAAATTACGGGGCATGTGAGGCCAACTCACTGTATGTCCATTAATACTGAACACTACGTCCACTTGAGGGCAGCCTTGAAATTAAACAATCCCATCTCTGTTCTGACTCTAACTGCCAAAGTTTGTACTTCTTCACCCACATTTACCCTTTATAAAAACTCTCCTGTTACTGTTTAAATCCAGACGTTATTTACAGCTTCGTAACATTTCATATCTTTTCACAAGCTCGCCTTTAAAGTATTTATGGCACAAATGTCGGGGCAGCAGGGAAAGGTCGATATTTACAAGTGAATATGTATCATATTAAATGATGCCTGGAAAAGCAATCAATAGAAATGACTTTTTCTCAATGGAACGGGCGTGCAGGAAACTGACTGAAATACAAATGCACATGCATCTTTGGGTTTCTGTTGGTGTCTACTGACCAACTCTGACATGACAGGTTATATTAAATTAAAAAAATATATATATCTTAAAGGGACAGTTCACCCCAAAATCAAAAATACATATTTTTCCTCCTGGTTTTGCTTTATATCAATCTTCTTTTTCTTTTTTTTTTTTTGAGTTGCAGAGTGTATGAGATGTCAGCTGCAGGGATGTCTGCCTTCTCTGGAATTTAATGGAACTAGATGGCCTTTGACTTGTGGTGCTCAAAGTGCCAAAAACACATCTGAAATACTCAACAGCAATGTCTCTTTCCAGAAGTCATAACCGGGTTACTCAAGATAATCCACAGACCTTGTTGTGAGCAGTTTCACGCAGGAACTATTTTCTCTCTACCGAACTACACTCACGAACTGTGTCACTGCACAGAAGGAAGCGTGCATCTACTCATGGACGAGACTCGTGCTTGTGACATTACTAGATTTAAATATTAATGGCTCAGTGAAACTGTTTAATTCCCTCATCCGTCAGTGGGGTGGATTGTGGGAGACCAGCGCAGTGATACGGTTGGTGGGTATAGTTTGGAAGGGAAAAAAAATAGTTCTGGGTTTAATTTTTGAGTTTTACAAATGTATTTTTTGGCACTTTGAGCACCACAAGCTGAGTGCCATCTAGTTCCATTATATTAAAGAGAAAGCAGACATCTCTACAGCCGATATCTCCAACACTTGACAACCAAGCAAACTAGATTGATAAATAGCACTACTGGCAAGAGGAAAAATATGTATGTTTGGGGGGTAAACTGTCCCTTTAATCTCACCTTGTTTGAAAGTTGTGCCCTGACTGTCATCCTGCAGTGCCATGGTGAAGAGTAAAGACCTCAGTGAGACACAAAAACATTTTTCAACATCACAATCTGTATGAGGCTGCAGCAGTCAAAAAGTCTTGCTTGTCAAAACTTCTGAAAGTGCAGCCCTGATGATTTCATTCCTACATTTCACTTTATATTTTCTACGAAATGCTGAGCAGTGTGCACAGTGCTTCTCAGCATCTTAAATGTGTAGCAGAGAGACAGAGGGGAGTGCCACTGCAAAAGCACTTTATAGGAACACAAATCAGCCTCAGTCCCAGTTTAACATTTACAGTAAATGCTAAATTGCTCTGACACGCACAGTGTAGCTGTAGAGCTGCAGAGGCCTGTGGGTAATGTGGAGCAGGTAGTAAGCACAGTGATAAACTACTACAGCTCTGTCTTGTGAATACTGGAGTTTACTCAAGTTGAGACGTGTTTATCTGCGCCGAGAGAACTGCTTTCAAAAACCCATTTATCTGTGATTAGATTGAAAGATTAAAATATGTTTCCCCCCCAGCAAAACCAAATTATGCCCTGAATTCAAATCTAAATGAACGGTTGCTTATTTGTGTATTTTCCTCAGGGCTGTAGCCTGCAGTGTTCTGGCTGAATATGGGTACAAATTATGAAAGAATTTGTTCCAGATGTGCATTGAAAAGACATAATAGCAAGGCGTTTGCAAAACAAGATTCCTGCTGTGCAACTGTGCGTTGTGATATTAAATGAATAGAGTAACAGTGGAGGGGAAATTGCCCGTGCTCATTTTTGCATAACTGCAGTAAAACAATATTTTTGCATTCTGCTGTAAATCAGGATGATAATGACGTTTTTGAGAATTACAGTGTGGGGCCAAGGAGGTGACCGTGACTGATGGGAAATGAGAGGCACGTTGCCACTGCGAGGAAAAAAAAAAAACTGAAAAAATGTGTGGTGGTGGTGAGGCAGCTACAGCAGCAGCAGCAGCAGCAGGGAAGTCTTTGTTTTTCACCATCTGCACTGTTCTTCACTTCTCGTATTTCTCACTGCAGCGCGGATACGCAGGCACATGAAAAGACAGTGTGTGCTTTTTTTTCTTTTGTGTGTGAGGTTGAGGTTTTTGCGTGCGTGAGAAGGGGAACGTGATACACTGTACAGTTGGACAGGGAGGTTTCATCAGTCCCTACCCTGAATGAGTTAAGCGGGAACAATAGGGAGGAGGGTGCACGTACTGAACAGAAAGGAGATCCTTTGGAACAAACTGTACTCAGAGGGTTGTGTCAAGGTCAAATATTCTTTTAACAACACAATATAAAATGGCAGTGCAGCCTACCTGACCTCACTGCACCGAAACACCGCAGACCACACTACTCAGTCATGCTGTCATGTCAGGCCTGCTTGGTGAATTCACTTCTGTGTGGTTATGCTGATGAAGGGGGGGAAAGGCCTGGGCCTGCAGCAGCTCTCATAGGCCAGGCGGCGGGATCCTCCGTCTCCTCCAGTAAGTGGAGACATGTGAGACCAGTCAGGCTCCAATTAGGCCCAGACTGTTTCCCAGAAGCGCTGGAGGCCTCCCCCTGCCTCTCAGCCCACCGCAGTGGGAGAAGGGTGCACCCCACGGTGTCCGGACCTGACCTTAGCTGGCATTAGGAGGGCCTTTTCTCGTACGGGGCTCACGCAGACAAAGAATGTTACACACAGACAGGCGTGTGTGCACACAAACACTGTCACGCAAGCGTAAATGCAACACAGCCATGGTGTTTGCAAACCATTTCACAGCTGCAGAAAATTTACTTCAACAGGTTTCTTGGTTTTTTAGCTTTGCATACAATTACAAAGTTAATTTAAGAAGAGAGGCGCTTTGAAGTCGATATGTTAAGGTTAAAAGTTGTCAGTCATGGGAGCCATTGTTGTTCTTACGCTGTCAAGGGCGATTCAGAAAACAGCATCCCTTCAAATCTCCCTTAACACTCCTGTCATGTTTATACAAATACAGCACACAGACAGACTGGTGCCAAGTGCAGCTTATGCGCAAAAATCCTTTAAGATGTTATATATCTCAGTGTTTTAGGTGCATGTGCACTGCAGGTCCTGTGTTGACAGACACATTGTTGTTTTACTGGAAGAATAAATCCTGCTCAAATCACCTCAGGAATCTCCTGCTCTGCTGAGGGACACTGCATTCATCCTCGGGGCAGGATTTCTGAGAAAGGGAGTTAAAAAAACAACCACACCAAAGTCTCACCCTCCCCTCCCTCCCCCGCTTCCACTATCTCTGTCTGCTTATATCGCTCTCTTTCTCGCGCTCTCAGCTTCACACACACATTCGTATAACCATGCAAACACCATATTTACAGTATATCGCTGCATCTCAGCCAGCTGAGAGTGAGGTTATAGCACTGATAATGTGAAAAGCAGTAAAACATTGGCCTGCCTTCAGAGTAGAATACCGCAGGGACGTGGAATATATCATTTACTGATTTGGTTTTTTAAAGTATTTTCCCATAAATGTGCAGTTTTGTAAGTTTGCATACAAGATTTTGCAAAACATCTAATTAAAACTAGCTGGGGCAGACCAGGAAATGAAGATCTATGGCCTCTGTTGAGTTTTTATCTTAAATTACGCAACTGAATCTTTCCTCTAAGCATTGAAATGGTGAAAAACTGGGCAACTGAAACTTGAGGCCTATCCTAATCTCTCTTCATATCAAACGCAGTTGTCTTAAAGCTCTCACTTTGCCTAAGGAGCTGCCCCTAGGTGACATGGTGACCTAGATTCCAGTGTTAAGTGTGCTCTCATTTATGACCTAGCTGTAAACAGTCATGTGCGGCGAATGAAAAGTACTGGAAATGATTTAACAGATAGACAGTATTGGATTACGACTGAGAAGTGACGCAGCCACTTTAAATTCAAATCTAAGCATTTGCTCCTGGATTAAATTTGACCGTACAGAATCGAGTTGAGAGATGGACGCCGTCTGAGCGCCACATCAATTAGATTTACTGGAAAAGAAGAACTTTTTTTCATGCGTGTAATATTTTTGGTAGTGAACTTGCTGATGCAGGGCTGCAGAATAACTGTGTGAACAAGACAGAAGGTTGTTTGTCCCAGCGGGAAAATGGTATTGTGGGATTTTTTTTCCTGCACATTCATTGAACTGTGGGTGGCTCTCATTCTGGGAAACTCAAGGTTTTTTTTCAATGCGGTGCGAAAAGAAGCACATTCTTCTGCTGTGGGATGTTTTTATGATTTATCTCGTGTCTTAATGTAGCATCCTGTATATTATCTCGTGTTGATTGCAGCATATTGTGGAGCTTAATGATAACAGGCACTGCACAAATCTCAGATGAGAACTACCAGGGCAGATAAGCGGATATGTAAGCTGGAGCGATTTCTGGAACAGGCAGATCGTTTGTTTACATGCAGGTCGAAAGTTGGGACAGACTGTACCCTCCTTCCAAGATTTCTAGTAAAAGAGGGAAAAAGAGGCCATGGTTTGGAGCGGCTCCAGAAGAATTTCCTTTCTGCAGGGAGTGCCCAGCTAGAAGGGGACAAAAGGAAATGCCATGAGAAGAGAGAGCGAGAGAGAGGCCTGCAGGGCTCCTTTCTGATATCTGCTCCTGGACCTGCTCACGGCAGCATTTGGTGGTCAGAGTCAAAGCAAAAAGTCCCATTGATCTCCTCAATACATGAGAGCTGTGGACTCTAGTCACAAATCCTATGAATGTGGACCGGACAAAATCGAAACAGACTTGGATTTCAACCTGGATTTTACACCAATGACTCATGGCTTCGCCTTTTGCCTTGAAAATACTTGATACTTCCCCTGGGTCCAAAGATTAAAAAGAATTAATTCTCCTTAATTCTCCGAATCAACTAACACCAACGCTGTTCATTCCCCAGATGATCCACATTACGTCACTGAGCAGCGGTTGGAAATAACGCTACATAAGATAAAAAGTCTACGTGATGGATGGTCAACAAAACAATGAATAACAGTATGCAAAACGTGTGGGTGGGAAATTGCAGACGGAGATGCAGCAGCTGTCAACTTTGTCTGACATTTGAAGATACAAAGAGAAGAGAACACGAGGCTAATATTGATATAGTTTGCATGCTAATGCTAATTAGCAAACGTCAGCTTATAAACGTTTTTAAAGTTGTTGTAATAAACGGCAATTAAAAAAAAACCATTAATGTTTTTTGTAAATTAAATATATTAGTCCTTGTTAAGGACTTGCAAAACAAAGACTTGGTCCCACCTCTGCAATACATATCTTATTGTTTAGCAAAGGCTGCGGAGACAGGAGCTCCCTGTGTTCGGCCTCTCTGGGACACTGAGTTGCTGTTCGCAGAGGTCACAAACCTCAATGTGTAGGAGTTGCACAATCTGCAATGCAAAATGCTGAAACAAACACAATGAAGCTGTAAAATAAGAAGAAATACACACATTTATGTAGGCTACTGACCGATAATGCAGCTGCATTTTATTAGAAGCTATGTCAAACTAGGGAACACACTCATTCGTGGTGACTGAGAAGATGAAAGAGCGCTCTTGTAGCTCACTCCACACAGAAACACACCTGCACCTGTAACAATGGGCTTGATTCAACACTCCCAATGGCTCGCAGTCGGTTTATAGTCCCTCTGATATGACTTCATTGCTTCTGCCATGGAGACATTTCGTGCAAGGTCATCGAAGGCCCTGACATACACACATGTGGAACCATTTACCGACTGAGGGAATAGCTAGGATCAAAGCTTTCCTCTGGATGACTGATGCATCCTGGGTAGTATCCTCAAACATCTGTGACTGAGTCAAGCCCCTTTAGACAATGCCGAGTATGAAGGAAGACTTATTGTTGACAGATAAGTTGCAATCAAGATCTGGCTCCTCTAGGATTACAGGACATCTTCCAGGTAAATCCCCCCTGATACTCCGAAACATCCCTGTCCTCTGCCTGGCACATATCACAGGCCGCTATCAGCACTCTTATCTGGACAGCAACCACAAAACCGGTGTGCAAACATTGCACATACACACTGAATCTATCCGGAAACGTCAGGCTTACTGGCACAGCTCAGGATCAAGTTACTGTGTTACACAGGAAGTGTGTTTGTCTGCGTTTGCATGTGTTCATGGGTACAGACGCGTATATTCAGTGTGATTATTTTATTTGCATATGAATAATGTGTGCATGCACGTGTGTGTGTGCTCTGTCCACACACTCAGTGCTTTGTATGTTGGGGCAGTGTGCACCCTCACTTGGGTGCATTTAAACAAGGTGTGTGTGTAACAGCATCTCTCAGCCAACCTGCTATTATAGCGTAGACAGATTTATTACCATCTGCCCAATGACATCAGGCAGCTATTTCTGGGGTTTGTGGGAATCAAAGTCCATTTTGAAGATCCCGATTATGTCATTGGCTCCCTTCGTCTCCAAGCATTTGATACTGATAAACGGTTGGAGGCGGCAGTGGCAGGCAAGCCGAGATAGGCGGGCAGCGTCAGATCAATCATATTATCTGCCATGATGCAATCTGAATGTCTGAGGCAGCAGTTGATCACGATCTGGACGCTGGCCGTTTCGGGGAACATGGCAGATGTGCATTTTCCAGATGCAGCCCGTATGGTGGTATGACCTCACATGCTTATTTCAGCCGGAGAGTGCAGAGATCAAAGAGATGCAGACTGTAATCTTGCACATGAAGGTTTCCTTCAGGGTGTTTATTAGTTTTTCTGTCTTGTTTGCATATGACTCATGCACTGTAAAATATATTAAAAGAGTAGCTGACATTGTGGGAAACATGCGAAGAAACATGAGAAGATACCGTCCTCATTTCTGGAAGGTAAATATGAAGCTACAGCCAGCAGCTGGTTAGCTTAGCTTAGCACAAAGACTGGACACAGAGGGAAACTGCTAGCCTAGCTCGACACCATTTTAGAATGTTGCAGAGAAAGGTTGCAGCGGCCTGAGCTCAACTCAAGCCAGCTGATGGTGTCACCTGTGACTCAGCCTGACAAGTCCTCAGCAGCTGTTTTTCGAACATATGGCACGTCACCTGTTTCAGCTGCCAATCAACTTGTAGCAAAGTCTGCTGGGCAAGTCAGACGGCAGATGGAGTGTTCACTTGCTGTGGCATTCTGTAACCTCAGCCCTCCGTCCTGCTGAACTCAGTCTGTCTCATCTAGGCTACACCCCTGCAGCTGTTGACATATTCGTTAGCATCCATCCTCACAGTGTGTTGATGTTGGACAGTGGGTCACACACGTACTCATAGACAGGTTAACTGCCGCTGGTTATTTGAAATATTGTGGCCATCTGAAGCTCTTCACACACACTGGTGACTGAGGCTTCCATATAGGGTGCCACCTGCTACTCAGCTTGTACACACTCATACACCCATGGAACAGCCACTGCGAGCAATTTGGGAGTCAATATCTTGCCCAAGAATACTTTGACAGGTGGACTAGAGAAGCTTGGAACTGAACTGCTGATCTTGCAGTAAGTGGACAACCTACTCGACCTCCTGAGCCGCAACTGCCCTAATAACTAATGTAGCAGTGAAGTTTGTACAATGAAACAAAATCCTCAGTGACACTAATCAAAAATCTTGTAAGCTACTATACAGCGAGTTAGCTTGCTAACAAGGTTGGCTACGCTAAAAAGTAACCTTGCCAATAGACAAGAATATCAGCAACAGAATATTAGCAAGCTAACTTGCTAACTAGGTAGGCTAAGATAACAATAATATTGCCAAAGGCTAGAATGTTAGCGAGTTAGCTTGCTGACTAGGTTGGCTATGCTAACAAGTATGCTTGCCAATGGCTACAATGTTAACGAATTAGCTTGCTAACTAGGTATACTAAGAAGTAAGCTTGCCAGTAGACAAGAGTATTAGCAAGCTGACTTGCTAACTAGGTGGTCTAATCAAGTAAGCTTGCCAAAAGGCTAGAATATTAGCGAGTGAGCTTGCTAACTAGGTGGGCTATGCTTACAAGTAAGCTTGCCTATAGACAATAATATTAGCAATCTTACTTGCTAACTAAGTAGGCTAAGCTAACAAGTAAACTTGTCAACAAGTTAGCTTGCTAACTAGGTAGGCTATGCTAGAACGTAAACTGTTTAGTAACAAAAACTAAGGATGATGACATTTTTCAGATGCAAATTCCTTAAATTAACACACTTTCTCTCCTTTTTTCCATGTTGGTCCTGGATAGATTTGGTTAGGTTTTTTTCAGGACCATCATCATCATCATCACGCTGAGGATCATTTGTTGACATCAACATAGCAGTGATGGTGCTGGATCACCACGAGCACTGCAATCTTGCCAAAAATTGCTTTGAATAGGCTATTATAAAGGAGGGAAATGTGTCCTTCACATGTCTTTGCAACCACAAAATTTTAGTTATTGTTAATTAACAATATTCAGGCCTATTGGCAAGTTGGGGTCATCCCTATGTTTCCCGGGGTTCTATGTTTCCCGGGTTCTATGTTCCCCACTTAACCCTGCAAAAAAGGTTCTATGTTCCCCGCTTGGTTGAGAAACATAGTACGTTTTTTGTGTAAGCGGGGAACATAACCTTTTTTGCAGGGTTAAGTGGGGAACATAGAACCCGGGAAACATAGAACCTGGGAAACAAACTCCTGGCAAGTTTACTTGTTAGCATACCAACCGAGTTAGCAAGCCTACTCTAACTTTGCAGTAGCTTAAGGTTTTTGTTCAGTGTTACTGAGGATTTTGTGTAAAAACTTTAATGTGGAAAAGCTTAGCTGTGACACACAAAGGAAATTTGAAAGAAGCACAGGAGCAAAGTCACATCGTGCATCATCACAATATAAAATCGAACTCGCAGTCAGGACCACCAGGAGAAACACTGCTGTGGGCAGTGGGCTGCATACCATGGAAGTAAACCTAGAAGCTAGAAACTGTTTTTTGGCATATATGCCCAGTGAGCAACTTCACTGGAATGAATAGGCGCCATCTTGGGGTCCATTTTATTATACATCTATAAAGAGAACCCGCTTTGTATGTAGATAAATGGCTCATTCTAAGGTAACAAAAATGCAATGACTCTTAGTTTCAGGTGATTATAAACTAATGAAAAAATATCCTTTAAATCATGCACACTGGATCTCTAACGTTCAGACATGAGAGTGGTATTGATGCTCTCAACCAACTCTCAGCAACAGAGAGAATAACTGTCTTTCCCCAAATATCAAACTACTCCTCTCAAAGTAAATGAGGTTTTGTACCCATTAGACTCTCCACAACTAAGCAGACTATGCCATACTTGAGTAATTTTCTGTTTTTCTAGACAGAGATAGAATAAAATGTGGCACACTGTGGATCAGCTGATTTACACACTATAATCTTGAACATTTGGACTTCAGCTTTCCAGTAAATGTTGAGGTGCCATGTGCCTAGCAACCACATCTAGCACAATGCGGCTGGTGGTGGAAAATAATGACACACTGGATGCCAGACCCTGATGACGTTTGTGACATTCACTTCTTTCTTTAACTCCTTCCTCAATACCATGACTGTGCAGTCAACTGAATCACAAGTTCCCATAGTGTGTATTTCCTGTACCCTTTTTCACAAGTTAGCACAAACTGGTAAAATAGTCATTGCCCCAGTTGTGTCAGCTATATGTGATTTGGAAAGAATGGGTTTTGAAATTCCAGCACAGCTCTCTCAGGAGTTAGTCCTGTGATGTCGGCCTCAATAATAAGTTCCCAGCTCACTGTCACATGACTGAAATGTTGGTAACTGACACACACGCTCTTCCACTTCCAACTTCTCACAACAGCACTACACATTCCTATTATTGTCTCACTTGCCAGGAAATTAATAAGACAACAAGTTAATCACAGCTGTTGTCGCACTAAAAGCAACTCCCTCTCCTCCTCCTCTTGTTAACCTTGAGGGGAGGAGCAGAGTTGGCACCGGCCCCATCAATGGGCCACAGTGTGGTGAAGTGTAAATATTGGAGTAGTGCCCGGAGCTGAAAAGTTTGCAGATCATTTGTTTGCAGGTCATTTGCTGGCAGGGCCTACGACAAACAATGCCAGAAAGTACGTCATAAAATCAGGAAATAAATAATGTATTCAAAGAGCATTCTTGGTATCGTCGTAAGCTCATGTTCAGAAGGTCTACAACTCTTATGAGGTAAAAAGACACATTTTCAAGGGATATTTGTGAGATATTACACACAAAACATACGATCAGCTCATAATATGTAATGTATATTACAGATTAAATACTATATGATGTAGTTAAAGCAGCTCCACCCTGACAACAACACAACAAATACAACATTAATGTACAATATTGTATTGTATATAATTCCATATTAAATATTTTTCAGGAGGTATGTCTTTTATTAAAGTACTGCTTGCATATTAACACACCAACAATTATGACCCAATGATGTTACATTATAAAACTTAAAGGGATCATTCTCTGAAATTAGTGCTTTTTTAATAGTAGATTTTGTCTCTAATACGTTTATACTTTTACTTGAGTACAATTTCAAATGCAGGACTTGTGAGGGTATTTTTTTAGTGTTGCTTCTTTTATAATTGAATACTTATCTGTGCATCAGTTGTAAAATCTGAATAAATGTAGAAACAAAAGGCGTCATGCTTACCTAGAATAGTTGTGATTGACATACATCATTGTGGGCAGTTTTGTGGGTGTGAAAGGTACAAGTTAATGGCTCTGTGTTCTGCTTTTAGCTCTTCCCAGAAGGCAGCTGTGACTGCGATGATACTCTCCGCCATAAATAGACTCCGGGCGATACTGTATGCAGACAGGAATGCCGCATGTGGCCAGCATGCTACGTCGCATTTCACTGCCAACTTTCACTGCCAGCTTCAACACCTTTTCAGATCAGCTAATGCCAGTGCTCCATTTGCAAGTAACTTGTTTATTGATTTTAAAACCAGCGCTCACATGTGGTGCAGAAAGGTGAAGACAGGTGTTATCAGCTCTGCAGATAGATACAGCAGGGTCCACAGTAGTGTGTATGGTGTATAAAAACAAATAGGATGACTAATTTTTGTGAGCTTTTATATTTAACATTTATTTCTTTTTATATTTTTTTCTTTTTAATAGCTCTTAACCACGGTGCTGTTTTTTTATTACACCCACCAGAAGTGCCCTCATGGTGTAATCACTTCCTCCTAAGAGATAAATGAGAAATGAGTGATCATAAAATGTGCTTCCCTGTAAATTTACAGTAATACTCTATGGTGGAGTGACGCAATCAGTGTGAAAATGCGTATCACTGACATTCATGAACAAAACGTTCTTTAAAGAATTCAGGACATCACTCAACATACCAGGGAAGACTGCTTTAAAATGTTTTAGTCAACACCACTACTAAAAAAAAAAAAATCATTTGAATGTGTGAATATTTTGTGAGGAATGAATTGTGAAAAACTGTGTTGCCACTTGGGAGTTTTGTGACTTCCCATCTGTGGTGGTCACACATGACCCTTCCCATATTTCAAAGAAATTAAACAAAGAACGACATTGACAGCAGCACACACACACACACACACACACACACACACACACACACACGCAGAGGATGAGAGAGCATTACCAGGAAATTATCACTGGATGATTGGCAATCACAAAGAAGTAGTCTTGCTCAACCAACAAGGAAGTTTTACAGTAACACTGCTGCAGCTGTGTGTGACATTTCTCAATGGGTGGACATGTGGTGACATTAAGAGAGGCAGGTAGAGGCAGAAAGTAAAACTACTGTGCACAATGATACTGGGCTAACAGGAATTAGATTGGCTGATACACCAGGGACCTTCCTGTATATCTCAGATCATCAATAGTGACAGTTCCACAGTAACTGACTTGATTTGAATCATACAGTTTATTTTTTTTTGTCTCATAGCTACAACAGTGTTTCCTCTTACAAACCTGTTATTCATTCAGTATCAGTTAAAGGTTTCGGCAGTGGTGGATTGTCCTATCAAAGGAATCATATTGGCGTAGCGCTAACAACAACAATGAAATCAATGTCACACATTGATTTCAGTTGCGGAGAAATGTCATTTTCTGCCTTAACACAGTGGTCTGACTTATCTGACATTTTTGCTGGACTTTTTTGCCTTGCTGTCATCTTTGATAAACCAAATCTACAGGCATGGAAGCTAGCAATGCACTGCTGTGGATGGGGGCCGCGAGGAAACCTACTTTAGACACCTGAAAGAGAAATAAATAAATAGGTTACTATTTTAAGTGTATACTATATTTGCTCCACTTTATCTCACACATTAACCAGTCGAGGCAGCAGCAACTCCTGTGTTCTGCTAGGTAAAATTACTGTTTGTATCAATGGAGTCTGGTGGCTTTGATATGGCAGCTTCGATTCCCTGTCGGCAAAGGTGGTCTGACAGCAAGATACTGACGCTAGTTTTTTGGTGGGTCATTTTTAAGGTAGCTAAAAACTAACCAATTGAGGCAACGTTTACTTTAGCACTGTTTGAGTTTATGTACCTGACGCAAGGGTTTTCTGTCCATAAGTTATTGTAAAAACAACTTTGTGATTCACTCTATTGGGGACATAGCCAAGCCCCAAATTGCACCCTCAACCCATTTTTGTTTTTTGACTTTCAAAAAAAAAAAAAGGCATTGGGGATATGATGGAGTGGAAGTGGAGTGAAAAGGCAAACGCCAGAACAGGCAGAGCAAAAAGAAACAAAGAAAAAAAATGAGAAAAAGATTAAACTTGCACATTTGCACATATTGTTTGTGCATTTTTATTGTTTGATGCTAAGTTATTCATTTCTGTTGTGCTAGGTCCATCACTGGGTTTCAGTAAAGCACATATTCTAAATATAAATTCAACCTCCCATAATGGCAGCTGACGTGATGTTCAGTAAATAACATTTGCTGATTTCTGGGCTGGCCGTATTCAGCTGTGCAAACAATACGCGGCGCCTTTGTAATTGCCAACACCACAAACAATTTCATAGCACTGGCAAAACACACAGAGCTTTTAAAAGATCTCCCTGTTCAGTGGGATTCTGCTCGACCAAGCAGCTCCAAAATATTTTGTCGAATAACATTTTTTTCTGCTTTTCACCCCTCTTTCCAGCCGAGGGCTCCGCTTTTCCCCCTCTTGAACCCAGTGGGTTTACGGGAACCATGAGCTAGAGTAAATTTCTGAGTCAGTGTGGGAAAACCTAAACAGCCGCCTTTTCCACTAAACAGTGGTTTAGACGTACCAGCTATCATGTGAGGCCTTGTCTCAGCCCCTAAACTAAGCCTTAAATTCAAAGACTTTGCGTGTGAACTGAAACTCATTCACTTCACTTCGTCATGCTGAGAGTATTAAGACGACTCACATTTAGAAACCTAAGGAAAATGTGGACAAAGGGGTGCTTTTGGCGTTTCTATTTAGATTCTGTAAACCTACTAGAAAAAAAAGACACAGAGAAACACACACACGCATCGCCTACAGAGCCAAATCTGTCATTGCCAAGCCTCACACCCTGAGGCTCAGATGTTTGGACGGAGTCCCGCAGCGTGCAGAGAGAGCTTTCTCAGCTTCAGGTCACTTGGTTCGTCAGCCGCCTCAACTGACCAACCATCTGAGGGCTGACCTCTGGTTAAGTACACGCTATCTTCGCTTTGTTTATTTTACTCATTTTCTTTTTTTTTACAAGTCTTGACGTACTCACAGATCTTTTTTTTCTTTATCTTCTTAAGGTCTTTTCCCCCACTCTATCACTCGGGAAATGACATGCTAAAAAGCCAAGTCAGCATGCTGTAATAATGTGCATAGTGGTTTCCATGGAAACGCGGTGAGCTAAAACATAGTGTAGGAGGGGTTCTCTCTCTCCCGTCTTCCTTTCATTGACTCGCATTATGGTCCCAGAGGAGACTTTGGATGCTAACTACATGCCTCACAATGATGACACAATAGATTTTCTGGAAACAAGTGGACTGTTACGAGGCTATCCTAGTGAGTTCCCTTCCCCCCTAGGCCTACTGGTGGTCTGAATCAGACAACACCTGACTCACCTCTGTGGACACAGCTGGCTTTTACCAAAACCCATCAGGCTCTGTGGCGTCAGTCTGTTACCCACAACCCCCTCCCTTTGTCCAGCTCCCAGCTGAAGTTTGGTAAAAGGAACGCCGAAACAGATGTTCTGTATCTTTTCCTGAGGGCTGAACCGCCTTGTGCTGAGAAGTGTCAGAGCTATCTCCTGTCTGACTTTCACTAGCAGGCCTTCCTATACATGATGAGTATGTTGAGTGAGCTGGTTAAAGGAAGACAAAGTCTGACATGACACCATAGCCTGCAGTTAATCTGAAGCACAATAACCACCTGAGGCTGACGGTGGTCATAGCTGAGTCAGCAGGGAGGGCCCTGATGTGGATAGTATGAGCACTCGATCAGTCACACGCATGTTGCCAAAGATTAGACTGACTTGACGCGAGGATCTGAAGTCAGCTTCCTTTGAACTGCTTCATGCTGAAGTACAAATTATTAAAATAGTGATGATAAAGGAAGTGTTACGGTAAGGATGAGGTCAGAAAAAGAGTTAGGGTCACCACAGTGGGAGGAGACCTCTTTATTTTTTTTTCCACTAGTAGTTGAGAATTAGTGATGGATTATCCAAATTTGGATCTTACGTAAAATAGGATTGTGTCATGAAATAAAATAAAATACAATTAAGTAAAATAAAATGAAATAAATTAAAGTAAAATAAAATAGAATAAAAAACAGATACAATAAATATAATTTTTTTATTATAAAAAAATAATACCTCAGCACTCATAATCACCATATAAACATTTAATAAATGGTTGATAACACACTATAATGTCGTTGAAAGCACATATGATGACATTTTAAGTGTTTATTAATGTATAATATTTCTCAACTATTATATTTTTTATCCTATAATAACATACTTGATATCATCACAGCTGTGTTTTACTTTATTGCCATTCATATATTATTTGCTTATGCTGCTTATTACTGTTTTAGTTTATTACATGCGCCACATATTACGTTTGTAATGCTTTTTATGAAGTTTATCTCACTTTTATAGATGTTTGAGTGTTTTGCATATATTGCGCATTGTTGTTTTTTTTTTATTATTTGTACAGCCCTGTGAGGCTTTCTTTGTGATACTTGGCTATTGATTATCTGAATGATTGATTATCTGATCCATTTACTGTATGTGTGCCCACAGGGGCCACATGATGCGTTTTTATGGAAAGCTGTGTATTAAGAAGGTGTTTTGGGGGGCAAGTTTTATTCATAGAGTTTGGGACAGGGCATAAACTTGTAATAAGTTGTTGTTTGATAAATGTGTCAATGCGGAAACAGTATATTTTGAGTCTTTTGAGTTCATGTGTGTGTGTAAGACAAGACATAACAGTTACTACTGTTACTGACTATAAAATGCACATTTGATATTTAATGACATTTTAACAAACTGCATTGGGAGATAGAGCCCTTTATTGCTCTTAATATGGATCTCAGGACATTAAACTTCGCAACTGTGAGTAAATAAAAACCTGCTACCCCTGGTTACCAGCTGTTGCTATTGGGAAATAATGTCTTCATGTACTGTATGAACTTCCCCTAAATCCAGCGCCCCCTCTGGAGAACTGCTGCTCTGCAGGCGGACTGCAATTACTGAGTATTTCTGAGAAAATACACAGCTCAGACTGAACCATTACCTCATACTTGAGGCTCAAGCGGAACTTCTGCAAAAAAGGACATATAATCAAATATATAACTCTGCGGCTGATTCTCTAATTCTGACAAAAAGAGAGATGATATTATTTAAAGTGTTTATAAGACACTAAAAGGACAAATACTAGGTTACCAAAGGTAAATAAGTATTGCTTGGAACTCCTCCTTAACTTCATTTTGGAGGAACAGCAGGGGGAGGGCACTTCTCATAGCAGGAATCCTTTAAAAAAAAAAAAAAAATGCTTCCTGTCAACCTGCCAAGAGAGAGAGAGGCTTTACTGGAAAGGCGGAGGCGGAGGCGGAGTCTGCGCGCTACATAATGACTGCTCTCCGTCTCCTGCTTCATAAGTAACTCACAGCTCAGCGGGGGGACACACAGACCCCTACACACCGAGCAAAACTACTTCACAAGTTTGAAGTTTGTTGCCAAAGAACTTCAGAAACATTTGTATCACCCTGACAGCCGCTGGACAACTGTGAAGGGACATCTATCCAGCCAGTGCGCATTTGGATTTATTTTAAAAGAGCGCGTTTGGAGAAACATTCAAGGTGAGGATCGCTTCTTTTTTTCCCAACATATGATATTTTTAATCTGTGCATGTCATAAAAAAAGTGGATAAATAATGTTAAGCATCTTTATCTAAGTGATTTTTAGTGGAAGCCGGTCACGGCGTGTAAATTGCGCAATCAAGATTACGTTGTCTTTACTGGAACTGACCGAGTCCCGAGGGCAGATTACAGAAAAAAAAAAAGTTTCCCCGAAATGGCTGGAACTTCTTTGGAAGCATTTTGGTTAAACAAGCTGTTAAAGTGATACCTTCTCTTAAACATGAGAGAGATCATGCACTTTGGGGCTTTTTTCTTGTTTCTAAATAATGAAAAAAAAAAGCAGTCATTGCTCTCTGGGGCAGTTTCCCTATCATCACCAGGGATGTTTAAGCACATGAGCTTCCACATCTGGAAAAATAGTTTCCAGCAGAGCTTGCTGCAGTGGAGAGGTATTACAGTAGACCTCAGCATGACTAAAACAGATCTGGGCTGTTACTGTATGTCAGTGTTCAACTTTTAAACTGCGTTTTGGGTGTCATCGTTTCCACACTGAGCTCACCATCTCCTCTCTTGTCTCCTCAGGTGTTTCACTTCCAGACGGACTGACCTCCTCGCGCCCTCACCGACAACCCTCTGAACCTCTGTTTGACCCCACCTCTTCTTCTCTTGTCTGTGTGGCGCCCAGTGCTCCCCAAGCTGCATAGAGATCGGGCAAAGCGCCATGGTAACTCACAGCAAGTTTGACTCCGCAATGAGCAGCAGCCTCTTGGACTCCAGCATGCGGCTGCCATACCGTTACAAGACTTTCACCTCCAAAACGCAGTACCAGATGGTCCTCGCCACCCTCCACAAGCTCCAGGAGAGTGGCTTCTACTGGGGCGCCATCACTGGGAAGGAGGCCAACGCCATGCTGGCGGGCGAGGCAACAGGCACGTTCCTCATCAGGGACAGCTCCGACAACAGACACCTGTTCGCCCTCAGTGTCAAGACGGCGTCGGGCACCAAGAACCTGCGCATCCAGTGTGACTCTTCCTCTTTTTACCTGCAAACAGACCCTAAGAACATTCAGTCTGTCCCCCACTTTGACTGCGTCCTCAAGCTGGTCCATTTCTACATGCCTCAGAGCAAAGGGAACACGCGCAGTGGGAGTATCTACTACATTTACTCTGGAGGGGAGAAGATCCCTCTGGAGCTCATCAAACCTCTCTCCTGCAGCTTATCCACGTTGCAGCACCTGTGCAGGAAAACAGTAAATGGACATTTGGACATTTCTACTAAAAGAGACCAACTTCCTCATCCTCTTAAGGAGTTTCTTCAGGAGTATGACGCTCCTATCTAGAGGTGTTGGACTGATGCTCTTGGATGAGCAAAGACTTTAGAGTGTAATGAAGAAATTGGATGGTTTCAGCGCAGCTACATTCACTGAGGAGTAACAGTGAAGCAGAGTCACGAGAGACAAGCCCGAGATCAAGCTTGTGAAAAGGAGCAGTTCATTGTACTGACAAGATGCGTGCAGGTCTCCCAGAAAAGTGGGCATCAGTCTAATAAGGTCCACATTTTCAGAAAGAGACTCTGGACTGAGGAGGATAAGAGGGCCAAGAGATGAAGGAGCACTGCTGTAATCTGGTGGTATGAAAGCGAGAAACCCCGCCATCCTCCTCTGCCTCACTGATGACATACAACTTACTGAAAACTGAAGTGAGGCTCACAGTCAGCTGTCTACAGTCTGATGACGCACAGGTTCCCTCTGCTGCTGCTGCTGCCGCCGCCGCCGCTGCTGCTGCTAACCAAATGTGCTGCGAAGCTGTCGAGCTCACACACATCAGCCTCAGAAAATCATCCATCCATTAAAGCCGGCTTTTACAGTCAGGGCCGGCTTTTTTGCTGACCTCGGATGATAATCTTGGACGTATTAGACACGTCTAGTCCAGCATCCTGGGATCTCTGACCATGCTGGAAACTCAGAAACAATGGAAACTTAGAGTACAAATGAGTGGACACTGATGGCCTTGTGGGTACCAGGCAAAATGGGATTTTTTTTTTTTTTTGTTTTTAAATCTGAATCTTACTTTAAAAAGACCAGAAAATGTGCAAAGAATGTTTCTGATATTTTGTTTAAAGGAAGGGTTTATGCCAAACTTGCCTGAACTAGACAGCAGTTTGTTGGAGCACCAACATGACTGAATCCTAGAGGATCTTACTTGAGAGAACAGTACCACTGTTTGATATGTTTTCAGTGGTGAGAATATACATATACATACCAAAATATGTGGTAGTATTTGTGGCACAGACAGGATCACCATCGCAATTGAATGTATTAAACATGGTATCTGTCTTTTCCCAGTATGGAGAAGAGTCAAATTGTGTCTTATTTTCATGAGTTTACATGAGTGCAGATCTGTTTTTTTTTTTTTTTTTTTTTTTTTGTGCTGTCTTTTATAAAGATGTACTTTTTGCCAGCCAAACCACTGGCTGTGGATGCTTGAAGATATTTGTTTGACGAAGCAAGCAGACTGATACGACTTTGCACTTATTTATATTTGTATGAACATTTCATTAATTTATAATAAAAGAGCACTATTTTTCTAAGAAATGAGATCTCGATGTTTTGTCATGACTCAAGCTTCATTTCCACAGGCAGAGTAAACTGACTAATAGTGAAACACACTACACGTTATAAGCATCTTAAAGTTACATTCACTGGTTTCATGATTTCCTCTTAAATTTTTGAAGCGTCACCCTCTGCCTTGACCCCACATGGGAAACCACTGCTCTGTGTGACATCACATTTTCAGAGACACACTAAATTATATCTCAACATGTTATCAGTTTCTCATGTTTCAAGAGCTTTAAAGCGTCTCTTTTGATGATAAGTTTCCTGGGAGACACGAGCTTAGTTTCAGCCTCAAACAAAGCAAAAATCATATCTCATAATTATTTTCTGAGCTGATAACTTCTCCCTTTAACAAAGAAGTTGAGTAGCTGCTTCAGACAAAATACACTAGAACTGTATTACACACACACACACAGGCTTCTAGAGAAGTTCTAGCTGACTCCTTTATTCTGCTGTGACTCACTTGATTCTAAGTAGGTGTTAGCGTGACCTGACACGCTCTCACATGCACTTACATAATGATGCCTGCTTATAACATGAATTCCTCTTACTGTACGAGTACACAGCTTCTCAGAAGTGTCTCCCGCCCTGTACACAAACGCACACTAAGGTAAAAATATGTCAACATTTGTGCTTCAACACATAGGAATTTAAACAGTTGTATCTCCCATTGCTTATGTTGCACCTCATCCAGTAATCAAGCTGAGTGCTGCCAGCTCACTGGTACAACATGTCCTTAGAACAACAGCACATTTGACATACCGTACGTTCACCTGCGCACACTCTGACTTCAGACGACTCTACCACAGTGCTTATCAGGAAAAATGTCAAGCCTCCTCCAACCAGAGTGAGTTATTGTGAGGATTATTTTTAGAACGACACATCCTGTGCTCCCTGGCCCCCTTTCCTTTGTAAAAAGCGTCTGGTTTTCATCTGCGTGAGTGATTTTATTTTACATGTATGGTCTCTTTAAAATATTAAAAAAACATTAAAAAGTTTTCTTTGCCAAATTTTATCACTCAAGAAATTATTTAATCAGGCAGTTTCTCTAACCGGAATGTTGTGTTTGGCCAACACATTCTCACTCTGACCTCATCACATTTTGACGTTTGGTCATGGACTTTCCACGTCCACATACAACGTGCAAGATACCCTGGGTGCATTGGTTGTTGATGCTCTGGGACCCCGTGTCAAGTTCTGCCTGTTACATGCATTGTCTTCTTTCAAAATACACTTCCGTTTTCACTGGAAATTTAACGTTTACATACAGTCTCTTTCAAAATCAACACACTGCGTCGGTACACCTCGAATTGACGTTTCTTTTCTTTCAACAACAAACGCACATGATTGGGTTTAGGCAACAAAAACACGTCATTAGGTTTAGGAAAAACGAACAGGGTTTGGCTTTTTAATCTGAGACGTGAACACCGCTCTCATCGGGTAAAAGTGGGTGATTGTTGGACCCATCCACCATCGCTCCCACCCGCCCCAGCTGGACTTTTGCCACCTCTACTTTCATCCTTGTCTAGCCACATTTCCCCCTGCTGCGTATCATGCTGACATTAAAGGATGCCTTTTATTCGTTGGTTTCTGACGCTGCAAGTCGCTGCCCAAGCGCCGGATTTCAACATCTTCGGAGTGAGCCCGGGCTTGTTTGGCATCCTGGATTGCTTGGGCCCTCTTAATACTTAATGACTTTAACTTAATATCTCCATCAGGCATAAAGCTGGAGGGGATCATGCATTCAGGTGTGTGTGTGTGCACGTGTGCATTTAAGTGTGTGTATCTGTCTGTCCGCAGCTAATCTGGCAAACTACTGGACCAACCAGCCTAATATTTTGTGTGCACATGTATGACTGTATGTTCAAGGACTTCTTGTTGGAAAACTTGTATTACTGACATTTTTATACTGTCACTGATGACACTAAATCCCCACTTCTTTTAATCAGCTGGTAGGGGACGCAAGTTTTCAGGAAATTGGCACAGCTAAACAAGAGGCTTCGACTAGTCTGTTGCAGACCAAATTGTGGCTTTCACTGCGGCTAAAACAAAAACATCCAAAGAAAATTTGGTCTAAGTTTGAACCAGAGAATCTGCAGATTAATGTTATGATCCACTAAACTAAAACACAATTCATCACCAAAAAGCCCTGCCTTGTTATCTTTGCCCATCTTGACTGTAAGGGAGCCAGGAAGGACATTTCAATTAGGCGCAGCTGTGTTGTGTGTTTCGTCAAGAGTGGGTTTCAATAAGGTCTAGTGGTGGTCTGTTGGAGATCTGCACTCTACTGAGTGCACTTTTCTAGTTCTGTCAGAGTTGCAAATAAACATGATTTTAAACTGACAGCATGTGTCAGAAGTTCATTACAAAAAATGATGCATGACTTCTGTTTGGGGCCTCATAGAGAACTGCTGTAAAACACGGCTAAAAGTAAGGGGTTTTCATTGATGTTAGGTTAGTGCTTTTTACGCAACATTATTCCTGTCAAATCCCAACTGAATCTGTTATTTCATTGCATTTTTTTTTTTGTAATAACAAGGCTTTATGGTCATGTCTGTATTTTGTCACCTTCATAAAATGCCTGCTTTGTGGCAAAGGTAAGGATTGCCAGTTCAAAACTTAAGTACACATACTGGAATTTAGTAAGGTCAGAATAAAATGAAAAATATATATATACGACATGTGGAACCACAAACAATAAGAAAGTAAGGTAAAAAAAAATTCAATCTAATGATTAGGATTTCTACTACGACTACTTCTACTTACTCCCACCCCAGAAGTGGCTTATTTATTGCACCCCCGTGAAAGCACAGTTCCCTCATGTCTTCCCCGTACATAACATTAAGAGAGACTACAGCCAGGCAGGAACGTCATGCACATTTACGGCAAACCGCTGAAATGATGGATGAACGGGAATCTGCAATAACCTCCATATCCACCATAATTACGGGAATCAGCTCTACCTGCTTCAGCACTTTATTGTTTCCTCTCAGCCGAGGGGCTCAGTGGAGAGGTTTTAGAGAGATAAGGGGTCTCTGAGGTGATTTGTGCTGTGTGAGTGGTCCAGAAAAATGCCTTTTTTTCCTCTCTGTAAATGTCTTGACATCAAACCGACATGATTCTATTGAAATACGCACTCAAATGCCCCCGCAGAAATGTAATTAATGTCTCAGAGAAAGCTGCAAAACAGTTTGGTGTCATTCTTTGCTTTTCTTGTAAAACATAAAAGACTCCCCCCTTTATTTACTTAGAGCTAAACAATGCAAGGATTTTGGAAACATCATGAAACACTAATCTGGTTGCTGTTATTTTAAGGAGATGAGTGCAGGTCAAGGCTAGGAGTACCGAATAAATCCATTTGTGTGTAATAATACCAAATAAGTGCAGGCTGCTGCAAAATGTTCCAAAAAAAAGCTCACATCACCTTCGATTCCAAGTAAGCTTGAGCTGCATGTACACACAACACACAGGGGAGATAAATGGGGAAGCCCAAGATAAAAACATGCAGAGTCCTTTATGTGCTGAGTGGTTTGGAGCATTCATCATTACTGCAAGGTATTTAATGAGAAGTATCAACAACCTATCAGAGCCATTTATGCAACGACCGTAACACTTCAAAAAGCCAGCTGAAACCAGTTCAACCTTCGCTGGAGAACTATTAAAAGCATGCAGGCTTGCAGCGCTGCTCAGGAGAAATTCTCTGGTAGTCCATGGTCATGTGATTCTAGAGAATAGCTCTGAAGAGTCAGAGCACATAAAGCATGTGCCTGTCACTGTAGCTACACCCACAGTCAGTTGTCTGTGTCTGAAACCATCACAGCTCCCACAGCAGGTTTGTCTGAGGAAGTGCCGGCGTGCTCTTCACAGCTGTGCTCAGACCTTTCACACAGATGGTACAAAACACAGAGCTGATATTTGGAACCATAACACGGTTAGGTTTCTTTTTATGTGCGTTTGATTTTCAGTTCTCTTAAGAACACTTATTTAAAGACTATTGGAGACAAACTGGAAACTTTCTCATAAAGTACGTCAGTGCTGCTTAAAATAGAAAGTGTGTTATGTCAGATAGGGAACTTTAATTTTTAGTGTGTTGCTTTTTGGCTGTAATATACAAAATGTAACCTATTTATTGCTTTGTGTTGGTGGACATCATCATTTATAACACTGCATATCAGCCTCATTACTAGCCGGCCCTTACTATTCTTACTAACTGTGCAATAAACATATTTTTAGGCCCAAAACCATTTCTAATTTTTACCCCTACCCCTTGTTTTCCACCTTGCCCCTCGGAACAGAGTTACAAGGGGTCATGTTTGAAATCCTACCCTGTGAAATGTGAAAACCCTTTAAGGCTATGATACATGATCGGTAGCTGATGTTGGCGTTTACATAAACAGATGCCTTGAGTGTTGCCAGACTTTGTGAATATGAAGTCTTCAGCTGTGGGGATTTCTCTTGTGTGGGCTATGGGCATCCTTTTGCAGTTGTCAAGACGGATTTGTCAACAACTTAAAGGAAATGGCCACTTTAGAATGAAAATACAGACAGTACTTACTGACCCTCATGCCGACAAGAAGTCCAGTGTAGTTTTTTAATCCACAAAACTCGTTCGGGGTATCAGAGGATAACAGCTAGCTGGAATAATAGCTACACTTGAAGTGCATGGAACCCACATTTTGAAAATGTAATAAAACTCTGCTAATCCATTTCAAAAACATTAGAACGGCTCGTCCGTCGTAATCCGAGTGCCCTGAAGCCGCGGCATGCAAAATTGACTTGAAAAGACGTAATTTACTCCACTTTCATTTCTCACCGTGGTCAGTTAGCCTGCCCTGCAGGCGTGATGTGTTTACTTGGCAACTTGCGCGAGACTCGAGAACTAGCACCACCACTAGCCGGTGCTTTATAGTGCTATAAAAGTGGAGTAAATTACATCTTTTCAAGTCAATTTTGCATGCCGTGGCTTCAGGGCTCTTGGATTACGACGGACGAGCTGTTCTGACGTTTTTGAAATGCATTAGCAGAGTTTTATTACATTTTCAAAATGTGGGTTTCATGCACTCCACGTGTAGCTGTTATTCCGGCTAGCTGTTATCCTCTGATACCCTGGAAGAGTTTTGTGGATTAAAAAACTACACTGGACTTCTTGTCAGCATGAGGGTCAGTAAGTACTGTCTGTATTTTCATTCTAAAGTGGCCATTTCCTTTAAGTTTAACGCTATCAATCACAAAAGAATGGTGCGTCATTACCAGGCCACTAGCAGTGCTTGGTATAGGCTAACGTTAGCAACCTGTGCTCCCCTCCAGTAGTAACAAGTACAGCAACTTTTCTGCCTGACTTATGTTGCAACTTTGAAATATGACAAATTGCGGTACTGTCATACACAAATCAGTGATACCAGTGCAATGTTAGGTAGCTAGTTAACTAAACGTAGCCATACTACTAGCGATTTCTTTTGTTATGCTTGTTACAAAGAAAAGGCAAAGACAATGCAATGGTTATTGTAATTCAAATCTTTATTAACAAATAAAACACATTTGTGAGTTTCCTTTGTTGCTTGTGCAGCCATCTTGGCAATAATTTCTCCTAACACCCACTTTGAAGTGTGCCTAAGTGGTGGGAGCAAGGGGTGTATTGGGACTGGGCCTTAACTGGCCTCTTTTAAAATATATATATATATTTTTTTGAAGTATAATGGTTATACAAAATGGGATAGTTTTCCCTGACAATTGCTCCCTGAGTACAACGTCCCTGAATTCAGCTGGGCTCATTAAAGCACAATGCCTAATGTCATGTCGGATTTACGATAAATCCAACCTGCGGGCTGGAAAAATCCATCCGCGTCAGCCTCTTGGTTGTATAAGTAGGACATGAGACTCCAGCATCTCCAGGTTGACGTCACACATTGTTGAGGTGCACACAGATGGCAAACACTACAGAAAGATGAGTAATACACAAACATTACACTCACACAAACCTACTCTGCTTGTGGAAAGTAAGAAGTGTCTTGTCTGCTGTTATTAATGTCTGTATTGTTTCTTTTTACCTTTGGAGTAAATGATGTTGAATGTAGCTGTGTGATGTGTCAAACACTCAAACCGTAGGTCTAAAAAAAGTCCCTGTACAAGATAAACAGTTTAATGTGGTGAAATTCGATGGTAGCAAACATCTGACTGTAGATTTCCTGAAACTGGCACAACTAAAAAGTGTGTGACCTTTAAACCAGTAAAACTTTTATAGATCTAAGCCCTTTTTTGTTAGCTTGTCCCGCTGACTTAGATATATTGTAATCCTATTTATCTACTAGGATAAGTGTGACGCAAATGGTCAATTAAGTGATAAAGCTGAACTTTGTATTCATGGTGCAGGCATGGTTAAAAATAACCCAAACAAACACAGAAGTGACGGTAAATGGTCAGATAATTTTGCATAGTTCCATACGCTATTTATATTCCAAACAATTCCTGCTACATTTTCCCAGTATAAGGATATTTGCAGGGCTGAGCAAGCATCTTTTATGTCTGCCCCCATGTGGTTTTGACAGGATGCCTATTTGTCAAGGACTCATGGGAGCTGAAGTTGTACAGAGTTTTGAAAGACATAGAGGCTCATAAGGCTCACAAGGAAGGCCAAAATTAGGGAATGCTTTTGCTCCTGACGGCACAGTTTTTAAAATACCCTATGTATACGGGTGATGTCAGTTATTCTGGCTTATTTTGAGAATCATTTTTCATATTAATATAGTGGAACTAATGCTGTCTGATCATCATCAGCACAAATTATTTTCTAAGTAAGAGGGTTTTTGACTACCCATGCTGAATTCAAGCCCCACAGTTTCTAGCTAAAGTGCCCCTGAAACTAGAGCTGATGTAGTTTTATATGAAGTTAGTTAGAAGGTAGTTCTGGGACCAGGGGAACTATACTGAGAAAGTTTGAATGGTAGTCCCCAGGGAAACTACTGACTATGAATACAATGAGGAAAGTTCCAGAAACTAAACCACTCACTGCAGGTCACATAGTGAAACCCAGTTATGTTCCATTTCTTAGGCCCAGAGGTCCAAAATGTCAGCTGTATAGATAGCTCAAAGAGACATAAAACAACTCCAAAAAGTAACAAAACAACCAAAAAAATACACAAATATACCCCTAAGAGACACAAAATGGCTTCAAAGGAACACAAAACAGCCAAAAAAGACACAAATGTATCTCAAAGAGACACAAAATGGCTTCAAAGGAACACAAAACAACCAAAAAAGACACAAATATAGCTCAAAGAGACATTAAACAACTCCAAAAAGTAACAAAACAACCAGAAAAGACACAAATATATGTCAAATAGAAACAAAACAACTCCAAAAAGTAACAGAACAACCAATTAAGACACATATGTACTCCTAAGAAACACAAAATGGCCTCAAAAAGACACAAAACCACTACAAAAAGTAACAAAACAACCAAAAAAGACACATATACCCCTCTGAGACACAAAATGGCCTCAAAGAGACACAACATGATTACAAAGAAACACAAAACAACCTCAAGGACAAACAAAATTACCACAAACAGACACAAAACCACAAAAACATTCTGAAAACCACAAAGAGATGCAAAACAACAACAAACAGAGGCAAAATTGTCTTGCACCTATTTAGGAGAGGTGATGGGGCCGTTTGCATGTGTCTGCCCAGGGGCTCACTCTCTCATAATCTGCTCATGCACATTATTTCTCATTTGTCACTTCTAAAATATTTTTCTAAAACATTATTATCATAGCAACTTGAACAAATGTGCAATACACTGAAACACAACATATTCATTATTATACTGTATTCCCTTTTTACAGTGGCAAAAATAAATCTTTCTTTTCTAAATGCTGCAGAAGGTTGGATATTACACTCATACTATGCACAAGAAAAGGCCTTTATATGTGCATCTGGTCATATCACCTCATTTGACCCCCCCGACCTCGGCACGCACTTATAAAGCACGCTGACAGCCTCGTTGGAGCTCTTGAGCGCGTGGTGGAGAAACGGCGAAAGCCTGCTTCCCGCTCGTCTTTCCAGTCCCTCAGTACTGTTTACAATTCCACAACTACTGGTTGCCATGGAGCCATTGTCAATGAGCTCCAGATGCCAGATAGGAGAGCCAATCAGGGCGCAGCAATGAGTCACCATGGCCCGCAAGTCCCACCCTCCTCCAGGCTTCTCCGGTCACGTTCCTCCTGTTCCTCCTCCAGGCCTTCAGATTTACTGTTAGCACGCCACTTCCCTGTGCTGCACTCCGCTGCCTGGCTGTAATAATATAAATCTGCACTTCCATCTTCACAGTATTCTTTGAGCCTGAATCCTCTGCCACTTCAGCAGCTCTCTGTGCGGACTGTTATATCACTGCTCTGCTCTGCTTCAGGAGGAAGGGGGGGGGGTTTTCCAAGCACAGAAGAGGAAAAACAGATGAAGCAGGAATAAATGTGAGGCAATGATACTAAATTAGACATTGGATATAAGCCATCACCACTGTCGGTATTGTCCATAAACTCTTCTGGCCGCTCTTAAAATGACCTTGGCTATTTTAGGCCAACTGCATATTTCACAGATCCCAGATTTTCCAGGAAAGCAATGCATAAAAATATTACACTTCCACTAGACCCACTTTGCAACATGTTACTTTACATTTATAATCTTTGGATTATAAATTATTACAGTAACTAAAGCTGCAGATGCACCAAAGTGGGAGTCACTAGCATGTGTGGATTTTGATACAGATACACAAAATGCCCCACCGCCCCTCCTACACAGGACAAAGACACACAGATTGCGGGTGGTTCTGTGTCTCTTTGTAGTTGTAGTGCATCTCTTTGTGGGTGTGTATCTCTGAAAGGTAATTTTGAGTGTCTTCCTGGTTGCACCTTTGCCCTTGACACTTTGAGCCCCTGGGCCTGTGCCCCATAGGCTTGTTCAGTAATCCATGCATGGTCGTTATTAGATGTCATATTTATATGGAGTGTGAATACCCTCCCTGCTCACTTAGGTACACCACCTTTCTTTACAAATGATTATATGTCATGGTCACTTACTACTGTACTGTTCTATACTGTATTGTTGTACTAGATTGCACAGGTGTACCTAATAAAGTGGCCTTTAAGAGCACATGTAGGCCCACAATATTTTACCTTTCTAGAAGCAGTCATATAGCACTTTTCACAACTTGTCAGTTGGAATCATGTAGAAATGCTCTGAGTCATCATAGTGTTACTCCTACTATATTGTAGCGTGAAAACCTGCCTACAGTTTTACTGGAAACCACACACAAGCACATACAGGCCCATTCTAAATATTTACATTTCCTTGGTAATTCGATCCATGTTACACAGTTTGTCCCTTTTGAGGATGGGCTTGACGTTGAAGTCCTTCTTTGAGTCACACAGGAGCCACAATTAGGCCGCGCCACAGTACGGTTCCACACACCTACACACTAGCCGGCACATTATCGAGTTACACAACCATTAGTGGAGCTAGTGCAAAGGTGCAGAAATGAGTTGTGTGAGCAGATAAGGTTTGTAAAGTCTGTTTTGCTTTCATTTATAAAGGTTATGAAGATAATGCTGCAATTTCAAGTAAACTGTTGATAGTTTTCCTTTCTTTTCTGCATTTCCAGAAACTGCATTTACAGTTGGAGTGATTGTAATTGTCAAGCAGGTACTGAATGTAAACAATGTCAGCTGAGGAGAAATCCCTAACAGTCCTCCTGCACTGCCGGGAAACACCCTCTGAGTCACCGTTGCAAAACGCACACTGGTGTAGCAGTAGGCTGGAACAGAGTGAAATGACGTATTTCTGGTGGATGGTTGCTGCACGAGATACTTCGATACACCCTGCAAAGCTTCATTAGTTGCAACGTGGGAAAACATGGGGCACCCATACACAGCAAGGTATTTAAAAGCTGTTGAAAAAAATGTGATCAGCTTTCATGTAACACTGAACAGATAGTGTGGGATGGAAAAGGTCTTTAACAAGCTTGTTGCTGTGTGACTGTGGTGATACCCTGACTCACTTCCTGTTCATCTTATTTGAGTGGAAAACCCTTCAGACAATCAACATTTGTTCACTATCTTTCATACATTCAAACCAATAAGCAGCAAGAAACTGTGCTGCGGCTGTACACCGCTCCTGAGCTGTGGGGATTATAAAACAGCTGTCTTCTGAGTCATGAACATTTTTATTGTAATTCATGTTTTAGCTGACAACAGTGTTTGTTGACAGGCAAGGTTATAATAGTTTGTTCTAAAAAAGAATACCCATATTGTTCTGACAGTATTTGTCTTTTGTTATATACAAGGACATCCCTGCGTGTCTGTGTGTGTATGTGTAAGAGAGTCTTTTATTGGAACAAGGTGTGTCTCCGTCACATCATGACGCTCGATCCCGGCTCTGACATAACTGACGCTAACACTGTCCCTGTTTATTGTGCAACACAGGTTGTCGTCACCATGGGAACCAAATGCAGTATGTGAAGTGTATACTCTGTGTGTGGAGTTGTAGCCACCTGTGCAGTGAGTGCAGGGGTACCAGCTGGGGACATTAACCACAAATCAAATGAGATTTTTTTTTTTTTTTTGATAAAAGTAGTTCTCTGTTGTTTTGAGGAGAGAAGTGAAAACTCAGCAGTTTTGCATATTATATAGAAGAAAAACAGGAGCTTCCTTCTTCTTGTGAAACCTTACAGTTACGCAAGCGTAGCTGAGCGAGTTTCCTCAGAAGTATTCAAATACTTTCAGCAATAACACTCTGTCCCGCTAATTGAGGCATGTCTTCTTAACTACTCCTGTTTTAATCAACCTCGGCAGCTGAGCCCTGGAGGCTGCCTGAAAATGTTCCCCTGTCTCTCTTAATACGTTTCTCTGGCCTTTATTTGACGTGTCCAGGACCTGCTACTCTGTAGGGCCCTTCTTTTATTTATTATGTCCAAGTACGAGTTCTTTGGGGTTTTAATATACATGTTTGTTCCCTCTCAATGTCTGCTTTTATTGCTGATTTTATTACCCTCTTTGAGTTTTGTAATCTTGAACAGCATGTTAAAGAGCCAACACATAATCAGGGATATACCCTTGACCTTGTGTTGTCTTATTTATTTATTTAATTTAACCTTTATTTAAGCAGGAAGTCCCATTGAGATTGAGAATCTCTTTTACAAGAGAGAACTTGCAAATGTCGCAGCCAATCAAAACACATTTAAAATGCAACAAATACAACATACTGTATAATACAAAAATCCACAATGAAACAACAAATATAGTGGCCTCTAAAAAAATAAGCACATGTCTCTGTCACCACATTCTTTATGATGCCCTTAAATGCATTAATGGATGTAAGTGTTTCTAATTTTGAATGTTTTTAAGATTGTTCCATCTCAAAGATGCAGAGTAGGAGAATGCAGTTTTCCCCAGATCTGTTAAAACCCAGGGTACATTAAAAAGCAACCACTTGAAGGAACGTAGCTGGTAACGCTTATGGTGTTTCTCTTGCTAAGTTTGAATTGCTTGATTTTAATGATCACAAGGCTGTCATTTTCCAAACCTTGCTCCCGCTTCCTGTCCATAAGCTATCTACCTTTATTCGCTCTCGGTCTTTTAACTCTAAGTCAGCTCGCAGTTTCTTAACTGTCTCTGCCTGCAATATGCTTAATCAGCCTTTTTCAGCCTTGAAAACTATGTTGGACTTAAGGACAGTGCTCTTGTCTGGTTTCACTCCCATCTCTCTGAAAGATCATTCTCCATTGTAATGGCAGAATATTCCTCATCCACTGTCCCCCTCTCTTGTGGTGTTCCCCAGGGGTCAATTCTGGGTCCTCTTCTGTTTTCTATTAATATGCTTCCTCTGGGTCAGGTAGTTCGTATGTATAATAATATTAATTTCCACAGTTATGTGGATGACACACAACTTTATCTTCCGCTGACTAGTAGTGACTCTGACACATTTTGGGGATTATCCTTGACTCTGAGCTCTGTTTCAACATACAAATAACCAAGGTTGTGCAATCATGTTTTCTTCAAATTAGAAACATTGCAAAAGTAAATCATTTTTTATCTCAAGTGGACCTTGAAAAAGTCATCTGTGCTTTCAACTTGACGCCATTTCTTATCTCCAGCTCGTTTAAAACTCGGCTGCCAGACTTTTAACTAATTCCAAGAGACGAGACCACATCACGCCCAATGCTACATGGGCTACCTTTTAGTTACTTTTAAAGCCCATCATGGCCTTGCTCTTACACAGATTATAGACTTACACATGCCGTATGAGCCTGGCTGCTGCCTGCACTCCTCAGGTGGGACCATCCTAACTGTTCCTGCTGTTGAACTCCTTACCTGAGGAACTCAATACATACTTTACACAAAGGCTTCTTCTTCTTCTTCTTTTTTTTTTTTTTACAGTAAATCTATTGTTTGTGTAGTTTCTATTCCTCTTTTATCAAATCTATTATTTATTTGTTTTTATTGCACACTCTGGGCCGAATTCACAAAGAATGAACTGCGGCCGCTGATAGCACCTTGAATTGCACTTCATTTGCACCCGCAGTTTGCTCCGTCTTAACGTCCTATTCACAAAGGATATTGCGCTAATGATATACCAGCGCAAACACGCCCACAAAGTTTGACGACTGAGTGCAGTTTGCCCCTGATTTGCCCCTGGTTGCAATAAGCCACACATGGCAAAGTATAAATGCTGGCTTTGCGCCAAGAACACCGTGGCAGAGCAATGGCAGACTTTGTTTGGCAAAGTACTGAATACTGTATACCCTCATGTAATGATGTCTGCTGGTGAGTCAGTCTAACAGTGTCGGATGGGTTGAGGCTGTGGATTTGACCAAGTTTGACCACTTTATCACTATTCCCTCCCACTTGTAGCTGTTTTTTCGTTATCTTTTGAATTTAATATGAATTATGGAACCGTTTTTGTTCACGTTTGTTTCCCCCGTTTCGTAAAATTATTGAAAAGTTGCTTTTGAAGTGCGTGACAGAAGTGCGTTTTGAGAACGACTGCAGACTGTCACCTGTTCAACGCATCAGTATCTTTGGATGCCATTAAAGTAATAATGATTATAATAATAATGTCAAAATATTATTTACAGACTGATTTACAGTCAGTTTACAAACATTGCAGCACCCATGCCTACCTTATGAGTCCCAAGTTTGGGTACAGAAACCGGAGCATGACACACACAAAGCACACCAACCGGAGCACGCCACACTCAGCCCTCGCCAGGTAAACGCCAGGTAGAAGTGAGCGTGCCCGTGAGGGGAGGACCAAATAATGCAGGTGCCACCACTGTGCAATTAGGCTCCGACAACTGGAAATTAGGCCCAGCTGATGCCAATTAAGGGCAGAGGTGTAGCAGCGCTCACCCTGCCACACATGGAATGTTGGAAGAGAAAAGCACCGTAGTAAAGTAACGTTAATGGGATAACCTAGCTAGATGTAAAGTTAACACTAGCTGGCTAGTGCAGTTAATAACACAATCTCGGTAAAATAACGTTAGGTGAGAAAAGGGATTCATTATAGGAATGATTTTAATAACCAACTTGCTCAGCTAGCTACCCATCGAGTTGTGTGTGTCATCATCTTACCCAAACATTGGAGTTTCCGCTGCCAAATAACGCAGCGCATATACGCTGGTGAATCCACCATGGTGGATGAACGATTCATTTGAATTCGACTCCCAAGACGATCCTCACTTAGCTGTCAATTCGATTGAGACTGGCCAGTAGGAACGTGGCCCTGCCCATGACATTATTTTCACAGTGAGAGCAAAATCCTGACACCAGAGCAAAGACTTAGGTTTTGAGAGAGAAAAGAAAAATGTTTTGAGAGAAACAATTTTTTTTTGAGAGGAAATGTTTTCACACTGATAGCAAAAAAATAATATTTGAGAGTAAAAAAAAGTTTATCAGTGTGAAAACTTTTTCTCTCAAATGTTTTTTTTTTCTCTCAAACATTTTTTTCCCTCTTATATCATTTATTTTCTTGCATGTAATAAAGACACAAATATAGCTCCATACTATTAGCACTGGTGTTAGTGAATTAGATGTTGTTTATCAATGAGGCTCATTTGCATAGAAATGGGCAATTTTTCCGCCAAATATATGCGTATTACCTCATTTAAATACGTGCAAATAACACCGGAGAACCAAGACACAATCTGCTTGGCAGTGCAATTAGTGGAGCATTTCACCTTCTGCGCGTGTTTTGTGAATTAGACGATATCTGTTTGCTCCATTTTTAACGGTTTAGCGGCCGCAAAAGCCACGCAATCCTTTTGTGAATTTGGCCCTCTGTTTTATCTGAATTTGCCTATGTTCATTTCTTTTTTTATCTTGAGGGTGTATACTATTTTATCTGTCCCATGAAGCATTTTGCAACTGTGTTTTGAAAAGTGCCCTGCAATTAAAGTTTATTAATTATGATATTCATGGGATTTCTTTTCAACTTTCCTGGGTATCATTAAGGTTATACACTAGAAAAACATTCTCACAAAAAAGACTGCCTCTTTTGTTCAGCACCTAACACTCCTGCAGCAGCTGCTCATCCTGCTGTGATGTCCTGTATTAAACAGAAAGCTGGCAGGGAAACAATCATCACATGGGGGCGTGACTAGTAGTTCCTGAGAAATTTCCTCTGAGTTTGACTTTATAGATAGATGCTGCTATGGCATGTAGAAGATCAACAGATAAATGCATCTCTGCGGTGTTCTCTGTCACTTTGACTTACTATAGATGTGTTTTGCTTATCAGTGAGATATGCTACATTTGTAAAACCATCAAAGTCACCTCGACATGTTGACACGCAACTAATTCCACGAAACTGAGTCATTTAAACATATGCGACAACAACAGGAGATACTGAATAAAATATGTACAACCAGCATGATAAGATACAGCTGATTGTGGCCCAACTTGTCATGAACAGCTGTATTTTATTCACTGTCAGGGTTAGTGTTAATCAGTTCTGGGAATAGTATACTTTAAATTATAAGTGTGGTGATATTCTATAATTTTCCATGAAAAACAACAAAAATTTGTTAAACTAAATAACACTGTTTACCACTGTGTACTTTTTCTTTTAACAACACAAGTAAGTGTTCGGGAACTGACAGACACTAATTGTTGAAGCTGTGAAAGTCAAATTTTTCCTTATTCTTGCTTGATATGACTTCAGTTGAGCGGTGTTTTGTGCATCAGATTGTGCCACACATTTTCAGTGGGAGACAGGTCTGGACTGCAGTCAGGCCAGTATAGTACTCACACTCTTTTACCACAAAGCCACACTGTTGTAACATGTGCAGAATGTGACTTGGCATTGTGTTGCTGGAATACACAGGGTCATCCCTGAAAAAGACTGTCTGGATGGCAGCATTAGTTGCTCCAAAACCTGCGTGTACCTTAAAGCATTTATGGTGACTTTACAGATGTGCAATTTGCCCATGATGTCATGGGACCTAACACCCATGCATACCATCACAGATGCTGGCTTTTGAACATTAAGCTGGTAACAAACTGGATGGTCCTTTTTTCTCTCCAGCCCAGAGGACACAACATCCATGATTTCCAAGAACACTTTGAAATGACTCGTCAGACCACTGCACACTTTTCTACTTTGTGTCAGTGCATCTCAAATGATGTCGAGCCCAGAGAAGTCTGCAACGCTTCTGCATGTTGTTGATAATCCACTTTGCATGGTAGATTATTAACTTGGATCTTTCCAAAATGTTCCTGAGGCCTTTTAGTAATGTCCTCTATATAATCATCTCAGTTTTTATAGCAGTGCAGCCTGATGGGTCAGAGATCACAGGCATTTAATGCTGGCTTTCAGCCTTGCCCTTTATATGCATCGATTTCTCCGGATTGCTTGAATCTTTTGATGATATTATAGATTGTAGATGCTGAAATCACTAAGCTCTTAGCAATTCAGTGTTTGCCTTTGCAGTTTTATACAAAGTGACTTGCTTGTGAGCAACTCAGCAACAGTTTGAAAGTTAAATATCTTGACTATATTCATTTGAATATATATATATATATGTCAAAAAATATTAGCAAATCATTGCAATTTGTTTTCATTTACATTTTACACAGTGTCCCAACTTTTTAGGGAGTTGGGGTTATACTTGAGTACATTATTCTAGCACCCTTTCCACCTCTGCTTAGGGCTGAGTGCCACAGACAGGTTGGAGCACTCAGACAGTGCTGAGAGATGGACTTTGGTCTTTTCATGCATTTGATAACAATGACAGAAATATAAATTAATGCCATGCTTGTCCTTTAATATGCAAACCTGGTCAGTCCTCATGTCTTTTGTTTCTTCTTTTTTACTTGAACCCTTCTGGTTTTCATTCACAAGCTGCAGCTGTCCTGGCTTTCATCAACCGACAGAAAAGAACATTTTCCAGAGAACAGAGCGAGATTCAAATCCTTGTACATCAAAGCTTCGACACCATGTGGCGGATGCCTGCAGACTTTCATCCTGACCTAACGCTATACCTGGCGATTCTACCGAACACCTGCATACTCCTGGCACTCCATGGCACTATCTCTGTATATGGCAGGTTATAAAGCCACCACAATAGAGCAACACCTGTAAATCATGTGTGTGGGGTTACTTTTTCTTTTACATTGAACAGACACAGGATTAAAATGTTCACCTGCTGTGTAAACAGATTCTTATCAGGTGAATGATACGTTATGTTACTCTTCTCTGTAAGTGCCAATAATGAATATGTGACTGCTTGACCTGTATCAGCGAAGAGTTCCTGTTAAAACTATCTTTATCTCATGCTTCATGATAAAAGTGACTGATTGCTAGATTATGATGGTGATATGGGCACACTATCAGGATTATTAACTGGGTTTTTATGCATGTAATAAGCAGTCTGATGTATCAATGCTGTGCAGTCTGCATCTGACTGGAGGACATTATGTAAACACTTATAAAAATACTTCTATTTTAAATTTGTTTTGTAGGTTTGTGCATTTAAACTGCATGTAAGCTCAGGCTTTATGACATCAAATGACAGCAGAGCAGAAATCTGTTTCTTGTTTGGATGTTTTTCCTTCTGTTCCACGAAACAGCTTGAGTCTCAGCGGACAAAGTTCCTGATTGTGCAATGCGGAATGTGGAAACTGATGTGAAGATGCACGATGTGACTAAACACTCGGCCATTTGAAGTAAAAAAAAAAAAAAAAATAACATAATGATCCAAAGCCACATTCTTGGATCATGTGTGGATCATAAGCCAGCAGCAGGAGCTTTACTGGAAGCTGTCTAATGGTTTGACGCACAGTTGAGCCATTCAATACATCAAGCCACTTTCATAGTATACAATGACAACTGTGTGTGTGTGTGTGTGTGTGTGTGTGTGTGTGTGTGTGTGTGTGACTCTTATATGTGCGCATGTGCACACAATAGGCAAGAACTTTACGATAAGAGAACAAAGCGCTGAAACCAGAGCTCAGTCAGGTTGTGTGAACAGGTCTTTCCTGTAACAGAGGTCATCCGGTGACCAGAAATGACCTTGAATGGCCCCGAGGATTGCTGGGATGATGCGTCAGCAAAGAACGCAGCCAGTTACTGGATCTCTGGCAAAAAAGGAAGGGTCATAGCTCTCTAGAGACATCTACATTGTTAAAAACTACAATTTTGTATGTAAACATAATGTCAATCCATTTTGTACTTTTTTGTACTATGAATTAGACATGCAGTGTTACCTTGAATTTGTGAAGAAAATGGCTGACATATTGATTTATTGACGACCACATTTAACTACAGCAAATCTATATCGTGAGAAACAAACTCTAACAACTCGTGCAGTCTCATTTATTAGGTCAGATGCTCAGTACTTCCCAAATATTATCTCTGTATTTCCCAAACATGAATTTCCACCAACTGAACTGAAAGTGGAACAAATGGTTTTTTTTTATGCCAAAATGCATGCGTTTGGGAAGTACTGAGCATGTGACTGGATAAATGTAACTTGGATTATACTGCCCAAGTTGTTGAGAGTTTGTAAACAGATGTTTTAATATTGTTTTTCTGCTGTCCCCAATCAATCAATAAATTAATATTCACCATTTTCCATGAAGGCATGCAAGAAAAACAAAGTTTTCTCATAAATTTAAAGTATGGCTTATTGATTTACTTTGATTTACAAAGTACCAACAGTAAATTGTCTTATTATGCAGAATAATTATATTGATTGATTACAGTTATTGATGCATTAATATAAAAGCATCTATGGTGGCCCTGAGAGCTCAAGGCACTGCAAATTAAGAAAGCACATGCAAATATACACATCTTTTTCATCAATTTAAGGACACATGCACAGCATTAAGAAAAAGTGCTGCAATTAAATGGGCTGCAAGAATCTCACAACATCACAGAAACTGTTTCCAGGGGACACCAAGTTAAGCACATATCTGCAATGCACTTCTTGTTGACATGGTTTGTGGTTTATGAATTTATTGAGCTTGGCTATCCATCAGTGGAGCTGAAAAATCACTTAAAATGTAAGATTTATGTCTCATTTTAACACTGTGATTGTATTATTAAGATGTGTGACATGCATCAGTTATTAGTTTTCTCTGTTTGCAACACTTTTTCTAAATGCTGTGTTATTAAAATGGTGAAGATGTTTCTTTATTTGCTTGTGTAGTGTCCAAAGACTGCATAAAATAATGAACATAGCCAACGCAACCTCACCTATTGGTTTGTGGCTCTGAGTTTGGCATTTTGACAGTTGCCGTCTTGGAAATTTTAGGCAGAAATGATGAGGTGTGACCCTATTAGAAGATTAGTTGACGCTAACACTAGCTGCTAACTTGGATAGCATGGTGCATTTACAGTATGCTTAACTCTGATAATGCTAATGCTGGTTTCCCCTCTTGAAAAACAGGCTTTAAACCATGAAAACAAAATGTACTCACTGGAAAAAATGAACATTCAACTCTTTAGAGTATATTTTAGTACAACCAAATGCTGAGCTTAACTTGTTTGAGGTGACCAAAATGTGACCATTAACTTTCATTTTCTGAAATCACACTAGTGACAGATACGCCGGTTCTCAATCTGGGGTTGCACCATAGAGACAGAGCGCAGCGCATCATAATCTGAAAGCCACGCCCCCAAAGGGGAAACGAGGCCCGCTTTCTCCTCACACTTCCCCCCTCCGTTTCCAGCCTGTTGAGTTTTCCCTAAGTCCAAATGCCGAAAAGTTGCCGTGTGGTGGGCTGCACGGCCAATAAAAACCGAGAGCTTAGCTTTTATCAGCTGTCGAGCAAAAAAACACGGAACCTTGTAGAAGACAAAAGTGGATACAGGCAATAAAACATGAGGCTTCACCAAGGAAGAAATTGTGGGATCCTGACACTTGGTATGGCTATGTGTGCAGCATACACTTTGTCAAACCCTTCAAATGTATTTTTTAGAGTAAGAGTTAACTGTATTTATGTATGTTAAGCTAAAGCATTGACAGTATGAATGCAACTTTTGTTATAATTGTGCTCAGCGCTCTGCGATTCAAGCAGTCCATTCCAGCGGTCCGCTCTAGCAATTCTATCAATCTACCAGCATGTAGAGGCATGTCTCAAAAAAACAACGTGTGCCGGTATTAGGAGCAGGCTGATGGTTGAGCATGCCGAAATGCTCATCTTCTTAAAAAAGAATCTCCACATCATGTTTTTTCCAAGACGAGCAAGGTAAGGAGAAGGGACACTGAGGTAGACCGGCAATATTAAGTTTATCAATATACCATTGCCTCTCTGGTAGGCAGACGGTGCTAAAATAATCCTTTGCCATCTTATTATTAGCTAGCTAATAATTTTAGGGGAAAGTGGGCCTTGTTTCCCCTTTGGGGGCGTGGCTTTCAGATTATGACGCATTGCGCTCTGTCTCTATGGTTATGTTACCCAACACTGTCGCCATGCTAGCAACTTGACAACGAACAGAACCCACCTGTCACTCAAAGTGAACATGCACTTAATTGTGCATAACGTAAAGCCTTAGTAACACTTAAATGGGTGAGTTTTTAAAACAAATTCACCCCAAACTGTTTTGTACTAAGCTAAACATGTTTATTTGTTCTGTTAATGGGGACTGACTTATTTTTGGAGCCAGCCACAAGTGGTCATCTGAGGAACTGCAGTTTTTGGCACTTCAGCATTGGCTTCATTTTTCAGCCCTGTTGGTCTCTGCATGATTGTATTTGCATGTGTTTTCTCAATCTGTAGTGTGTTGAGTTCTCGAGGCCACCATAAGCATCACGTTAATGTTGCAGCTGGTAAACATGAAGCTGATTTGAACTACTTTATATGCTGCTGGGTATATCATCATTTATTTGTTGATTATATTAGTATATTAATATTAAAGCCATGAAATAAATGTAATGCAGTAACAAAACAATGTTTGCCTCCAAAATGTAGATGCCTCTTTTATGTAAAAGTATAAAATAAATGTACATCAAAATCACAGTACTTGAGTAACTGTACCTGTTACTTTCCACAACACATATCTGGACAAGCATTAAATAGTACAATTTGCAGTGTAAGTAGGACTTATATGGATGATCAAGCAAGAAGCAATACCAGTTCCATGATTGTAGCTGATGTGGAAGTGAAGGGTCACCCGACACTATTGATTTGTGTGTCAAAATTTCTGCAAATATCAACCAAATTAAAATGTATTTTCATGTTTCTCACATAATGGCCCATTGTGATAATATAATACAATAAATTCAGAAAAGTATAATAAATGCAATGTACAAATGGATGCATTGACATTGTGATTACCATGTCTCATCCAAAATGCAAACAATAATAATATACAAAGACCACTGGCACAGCAAGATGTGTTTTTTTCCCAGATCATATTGGCTCAGACTTTTTTGTTGTTGATGTGATTAACTTTTACTATGTCTGCAAAACAGCTAAGCAAATACAAACACATGGAAACAAAGAGGAGGGAAAATTCCATGGAAAGCAACAATGGATGCCGCGGGTCACAGAGGACATCCTATTATAAGAGCTATCATTCCCTCTTTGCTGTGTTGAGATATTGAGCAATGTTGTGCTGTAGTCCATTCAGGAAAGCCTAAAAAGAACCTAAATTATTGGCTCAGCATTATGTATCCTGATTTAGTTTGAGTTTGACAAATGCTCAGCAGCTGGAATCCTGCAGTGCGTGAGCTTCTTATGAAGTCTCCATCTGCTGATTTTAGAAGGTGCGTTGGTGTTAAATTGAGCGTATGTAATGACCTCAGACACGAAACTGGCGGACTCAAATGCACGACTCGCAGTACGTTTAACAAAAGTATTTTACTTGGCAAAATCAATTTAAACAAAAGGGGCTCTCAGGGAGGATATTCAAAGTACATAATAAAACACTCACAATGAGAATCAAAAAATATCACAACCTGATAACATGAAAACCTGGCATCACACAGACTGAACAAGACAAACTGGCAACAAGACAAAGGGAGACAGGGACTATTTATACATGAGGTAGGGGAACACAGGTGAAACCAATCAGGGGCGGGGTAGACAATCACAATGGTGGGAAAATCACACAAAGGGAGGAAGTCAGGGTCTGAAACGAGAGGGAAAAGGTGAGTACAAAATAAAACAGGAAGTGCACGACGAGACTGGACATGAGTGACTATAACTTAACATAAAGTGCTCATGACAACAAAAGACTAAACATGAAACTAAACTAAGGCATGACATAAAATATGAAACACTAAACATGAACATGAATAAAATTAACATACTTGATGAGACACAACAGCATATCTCTCCCCTTTACATGTCTTTGTTATGACAAGTCCTCACTTGTGCTTTTTTTTTTAAAAAAAAGTTGTGCCTTGGAAACACACAAACTTAGACATGTGGGGCTTTCTGCAAAAATATCTGGGAATGATTATGAAAATTAGTCATAATAATTCCCCTCAGATTCATCTAAGCTTTCTAACATATAAATTACAACTGATCCACACAATAAGTCACAACAGAGGCATCTGCAGATAAATCCCCCGGCTTCCATATCCATATCCAACAAGACAAAAAAAAAAAAAGTGCTGGTGTTGTACTTCTAATCCTTTTTGGAAAATTCAACACAAGACTAGGGGGGGGGGGGGGGGGGGGGGGGGGGAGTGTAGGCAGACCCTGTTACTCTGTTTTCAGTAGAGGATTCCTGTCAAGACATGAAAGGTGTCCCAGGAAAAAACAAGCGGCTGCCATGGAGATGTTCACCAAAGACACCCAGATCTCTCACGTCACAGGAAACCGCACAGCACTGAGCATGCTCCAGGAACAGCTCCTGCACACTTCCATGGAAACGCAGCACATCGAGCAGGGAACATTCTGATACTGTACACTGCTCGCTGTGCCCCGGCAGGCCTCACGCAGCCCACACAGCGACTCCAAAGCATGTCTTGCCGCACGCTGACTCTCACAACACAACTAACCTCAACCTCAAATGTCACTAAACTCCACCATTATAGGCCAGCTGGCCTAAAGAGGAAACAAAACATTTTAGTCTTCCTGCTCTTTTCTTTATGGGAAAACCCTACTATAATGGGCTTCAGTCCTGGTGCTTTCCATTGCTATGGAAATTGTGTCCAGTAATAGAAATTTTAACATCAATAAGGCAAAAAACTTCACGAATATTTCCATTTATGCTGTGAACACCCAGGACGCAAGCAAGTTTTATCTGCATTTGTGAATCTCAGAAAAAATGTCTGTGGTGTTTATTAAAAAGTGCAGCTGGATTAGAGATCTACAGCATAATATTAGTAGCGCCTAAGGGTATTTTTTCCCCTCTCATATGAACTTTAAAAGAGGACAGTGCATATACTGTGCATTAGTGATTCTAATTCAGCGTGAAGCATGCTGATAGGGCTCAGTTTCCAATTAAGATTTACAAGGAGCTGCTTGATGTAAGAAGCTTTGAACACTGATGCCTGATGTGCTGGGTCAAGCAAAGTGGGATTTATGTACACCTCTGTGGCAAGGGTCTATTAAGAGTGGTGCTATCCACTACAAACGCCCAGTCCTTGGCACTTCTGTAAAAGAGGATGAAAAGAAAGGGGGAGCATGGCAAAATCATCTCAGGAAAGACAGTGGTGTGCTCAAGATGATCTCAGAGCTTGTTTTATTTTGAGTGGAAGTAAAAGGGCAGCTTTCACATCATCTACAAACATGAAAAGATGGCTTGTATGGAATGATTACTTACCTGATTGATTGAGGGGTGATATAAAATTCCCTTCAAACTGATTTCAGTTTTTGTTGTGAAATGCTTAAGGTTCAGTTCAACAAAAACATAACACAGACTCCAGATCTTGCCATGTTGATTTTGGAGGTGAAATAATGCAGGGAGTGTCTTTATGCCATTGGCTATGTGCGGCCCTTTCATAGCAACTGAGCCTTCTTTGAATATTTTGTCATAAAACATTACAGCTGGCCAGGTGCAGGTCCCATCATGTGATAACTCAACAGACTCTTGCAGAAACTAACACTTTGTTTTTCAAGCGATCACTGGCTTTGTTTCTCTCCAAGGGGCTGTGAACTCATCAGTCCAACGCAGACTTTCTGGCTGAGGTGAAATGCGATATTTTCAGCATGACTGTGCCTCTGAAAGATTCACATGAACTGGACCATGATTTCTGTGAAACAGTTTTAGGACCTTGTTGAGTAAAGCTGCTAGGAATTTTGTCTGTTGCGGAAGCAGAAACCTGGCATAATATTAAAGTAAAATATAGCAGTAAGGTAGCTATATTACATGTTGTTATTAAAGGCTGAGCATAGGGTTGAGTATGTAAATATATTTAAAGTGGTGTTACGTGCATTAATGAAGCAAAGGAAAGGTTCAGATGCGAACACACGATTTCTCAAACAATGATGACTCACAGTCTTGGAAACAGCACGGTCCTCCATGAGGAAATGTTTTTTAGCAACAAACTGAGAGAAAATAAAAAGCAGGGATGGAACTTAAGCAATACATGGTGAATATTTAAACTTTGCTGAATGCCATTTCCAAAGCGGTGATGGTAAGTAAACACATGGTTAAGAAAAATGAGCTCACAGGTCAAAGGAGGACAGGATACACGCAGGCAGACCCATTCTCACTGGGCTGACTCATATGTTTAATATATGGAGATTTGGAGGACATGGAAACTTGGATTTTACAGACTCTCCCTCCCTCTTTAAAGGAGACCTAATAAGCTCATACTTGTAATTTGGGTTTCAACTTGAACATGGTCATGTGCTGCAATGTTAAAAAACACTTTATTTGACTCATACTGTTTGTGCTGGAACACCTGTATTCACCCTCTGTATAAAACACTTGTTGAAACATATTAGTGCCTGTTGCTTTAAGCCCCCCTTCCCCAAAAGCGAACTCTGATCTGATTGGTCAGTGTTTCTGGGACTTCTGTATCTGCTCTTTCTAGTCTCTACACCCTCACTGCAGCCATGGAAGACTGTAGCACAGCATATTAGCAATTCCAACTGGAAAAAACACCAATAATAGCAACAGCTGGACATTTTCCAGCAGAAACATCCAAAACTGGGGAGGAATTCAAAACTGCAACCTTTATGTTTCCCTAGCTACATGTTGCAGTGTACTTACAGCTACAGAATGACTGTAATGGAGCATAGTGGCAGTTTTTAAAAAAAAAAAAAAAATCACCAATAAAAGTTTTTAAACCAGATTTTCACAACTAGACATGTTCCAGCAGGAATATAATCTGAAATTGGGGTAGAACTCCACAACAGCTACCAAAGTTTACATGTTCCCTGATGTTAGCAGTGTACTTGCAGCCGGACTGTCACTGAGTATAGCGACATTTTCTATCTTCACAAAATCCCCAATAAAGCTTCCAAACCAAATCTTCACAACCGAATGTGTTCAAGCAAAAATATCCAAAACTGGGGAGGAATTCCCAGCAACCTTTCCATGTTTCCCTGATGTTAGCATGTAGCTACATGTAGCAGTGTACTTGCAGCTACAGAATGACTGTAACAGAGTATAGTGCCACTTTCTACCTTAAAAAACATCAATAACACACACAGAAGGTCAAAAAAGTAAATCTTCACAAGCATATTTCAGCTGGCATAAAATACGAAAACTGGCGAGAAATTAATAACATCAGCAACCAAAATTGTGTTTCTTTTACATATCTGCACACTTTTTACAGTGAAAAATCACAAAAAAAGCCTCTAAACCAAATTTTTATGATAGGACATGTTCCAACAACCAGAAACTGATCTGAAATCTGGAAGAAATTGACAACAGCAACCAAGTTTGCATGTTTCCTCAATGCTAGCATGTTGCTACATGTAGCAGTGTACTTGCAGCTAGGGATTGACTGCCACATTGTCAGGTCCGAAGTCACAGTGTCAGATCAGTCACCCCAGTCAGTCAGTAATGCTGCCTCCTAAAGGCTGTGGAGCAGTACATTTCTCCCTGCTGAGGTGAAGAAACTCAAGGCTGATCAGCTCATCAGCTGAGTGGGAGCACCTGTCTGCAGTGCACCAACAGATTCACTCTGCACATCAGAGTGGCTGCAGCAGACAACAGAGAGACAACTGTTCAGCTTGGGGGAAACCACAAAGAGGCTACTGGTATGCATTGATACTGACAAAATGTTTACTGTCTTAATGAATTAATTGAATGAAATGGCCTGCTTAGATTTGATTTTCTCTTTGACTTATGTTTCTGTTTAAAATACTGTACTGTTTAAAGTGCTGCAGGTTACACATTGATTTCACTCTTTAATGTTAAAGTAACCAATGTTGTTAAATGATAAGGAAAATAAATGTTCTGTTTGTGAGTTAGAGTTTGAATAAGTTATACAATATTTAACAAAGAAAGGATATTTATTTATTTATTAATACATTTTTATTTATTTATTTATTAATTATTTTCAAGTAACAAAATGGCCTATGTGAAAAGAAACTGTATTGCAGTGCATGTGTTTCTGCCAAAATAGTAGTTTGTTGCTCACTAAAAATGCATTCCAGTAGTCAATGTTAGCTAAACACTATGAACATTGGTCATTTAATAAGATGCATTGATGTAGCATGTTTGAAATGTTAAAATAGCAAACATTGCATTTAAGTTAAAGTTACATTATTTAAAATATTTAAAAATGAGTTAAAACATTGTCTCATTTCCTTTGAGAGTGATGATTGTATATTTCTGTTTCTATTTGAAGGTTTTCAACCTATTATACCTCTAATGGCAAAATAAAACTGAGAAGAGGAAAAGAGTTGTTCCCGTGCTTATTTATGGTTGACCAAGCCACTTTCAAGTTTGGGCAGAAGCTGAACAGATAGGATAACTTGACACACATATAGCGGCACTTTCTATCTAAAAAAAAACAACAAAAAAACAAAAAACCCAATCGAAGCTTCTACAACAAATCTTGACAACCGGATGTGTTCCAGCAAAAATATTCAAAACTGGAGAGGAATTCACAACAGCAACAATTACAATTAGCATGTAGCTACATGTAGCAGTGTACTTGCAGCCAAGGAATGTAACAGAGTAGAGAGTAGAGAGTTTTTACCATGAAAAATCATTAAATAAAATTTTGTATACCAAATGTTGGACAATAATCTGAAATTGGATAACAAGGCACGACAGTAACCAAGTTTACATGTTCCCTGATATTAGCATATAGCTACATGTAGCAGTGTACTTGCAGCCTTGACTGTCGCTGACTGAAGCGGCCCTTCCCACCTTAAGAAAATCTCCAATTAAAGCTTCTAAATAAAATCCATACAACTGGATGTGTTCCAGCAAAAATATTCAAAACTGGGGAGGAATTCACAACAGCAACACACGTTTCCCTGACACTAGCATGTAGCTACATGTAGCAGTGTTCCTGAATGTAATAGAGTAGTGGCAATTTCTACCATGAAAATACACCAATAAAATTTGTAAACCATGTTCCAGTGGGAATATAATCTGAAATTGGGAAGAAATTCACAACAGCAACCAGGTTTATGTTGGCATATTGCCACATGTAGCAGTGTACTTACAGCTGGGGAATGGCTGTAACAAAGCATAGTGTCACTTTCTACCATGAAAAAAAAAATCACCATTTAAAACTTCCAAACCAAAATTTTCTCAACCTGGTATGTTCCAGCAGGAATATGTGGTGTCGGGGAGAAATGAACAAAAGTAACTAAAATTACAGGTTTCCTCAAAGTTAGCATGTAGCTACATGTAGCAGTGTAGGCTAGATAATGTAAACATGTGCAGTAGCATGCCTGAAGCAGACAACCATGTATAAGAAATCTGTCACAAATTGATGTCAACTTGTCTTAAAAGTAGAAAAAAAGAAAGGGATCTTACATGTATTCACTTTATTATTTGAAAGTTGTCACATTTAATATAAACATGTGACAATGTAGCATTATGACAGAAAATAAGGAAAAGCAAAACAGACCTTTTAGAATTTGTTCTTTTTAAAATAATCTTTCCCAGAGTTAGGATAATTTTCTGCATTCATGACATGCAATTATTGTTAGGCAATTATCATAATGGCATAAAAGTGTTTCTCGGCTTGCCACTGGTTTGTGTTGTGGTTGCAGTGGTTGTTACAGCTGGTTTACTAATCTGTCACAAGAAAAAGTACACAGTCTTCCTGTTTCTTGGATGAACCAAACCTCCTTTCACTGTGGATTTACCACAATAACATCTAATTAGCTTGGGAATCGACCTACACAAAGAAACAGATTCAGTGTGAGGTATAATTAATAAAAGGCTCCCTGAGGACAATATTATCAAGGCTTCTAATGTGTTTGGTAATTAACTGGTAATTATTTAGTGCAATCCGTGGATATGTCTTAGGCAACGAGTTGCGATATCTCATAAAACGATTGAACAAATGTAGCTGATTATTTGGAGGTTGAGTCACAGAGCACACAATGACTGTAAACAGGGATGGATCACTATTCCCATCATTTGCACACACACACACACACACACACACACATAGACACACATCCTGCATGGCTATTATCTCAAAACATGTTTAATGTCAGTTTGTCTTTACACACAAATGGGTTCATCGTCACCGTAACAAAATGTCCTAAGGTTGTCATGGTCTCTTAACTCATCCACTTAAGATAACCTTCTGGTCGTCATGCATATCTTTGTGGGAAGTGCAACTACAGAAAGACTGGAACTGTTGCAATAAATGCATCACTTGCCAAAAACAGGAAAAAATATTGCAGCATTCAGCATTTGCAGTGTATTCCGCCACAAAGAGGCTAAAATGTACAGTACACTCTTGCAAAATACCTCTAACTAGAAATACACTTGCTCAATTTACATAGCAGAGGAAGTGCTGAAATAGCTCTGCGTATTAAGTATGAAGTGAGTGTGACTGATTGCACAGATGATAAAAGACGTTGATGACGTACCTTGCTGTTCACCAGCGAACGGATCACTGAGAAACACAGCTGCAGTTGTGGACTCGTAGCTTACTGGGAAGTTCATTATCAGTGTTGAATGCACATATGTTGCATGCGGTTGTGAAGTTGACTGTGTAATTTTTTAAAAACATTTGACAGCATGCGCATGAAGGGGGAAGTGGATCATTTTTACTGTTAATGTGATGAAAAACAGCTGAAACATTCCACAGTGGTCACCCAGCGTTGGTGTGGCTGTACTTAACTGGAAGCTGACAATTGTGTTATAATGAACCTGCAGTGCATTACTTCCATTATGGTGAAATGGAGTGATTTAGGCAAAAAGATAGTGTAATGCTTTCATGATTTCTACTCAGATAATGGTCATGTGTTTCTAAATATTTTTCCGAGGAACTGGGCGTCTTTATGTGGTAGTATCTATCTCACCGTGGTCTGATTTCATCACAGCATGGTTCATGTGTGTTGTTATATGACCTGGTCTGCAGAGGCTCAAAGAAGAAGAACTCATGTAAAAGTAGAAATACCACAGAGTATAAATACTCTGTTACTTCTACAGAGTAGGATTTTACATTTTAGAAAAGTTTGTGTTATATGATTGAATTATAATCAGTCTTGTATTAATGTATGTATAACTTATAGCTATAGCCATATAGCCAGAGGAGGTGGGACTAATTTTCCTTATATAGTGCTTGAATTGAATCTCATACATCATAATTTACTTGCAGTGGTGTGTCTGTGTCACCCTGCAGTTACACCTCCAAAACACTAGTTGACGGCAGAGGTTTCTGTGAAGTGCTGTAAAGTTTAATTGATTCAAAACACACATTAAAAATGGCTTAAAGGGCCAGTGTGTAAAATCGGTTGAAAACCGTTGAAAACAGTGACATCAGTGGTCAAATTCTAGATTGCAGGGCTCACTCACTCACCCCTCCCGCCGGGTAAATGACGGTGGTCTCGTAGGGACAAAAAGCCTTGCGCAGACACGAGTTTTTCAGGAGTAGGTCTATCTAGCGACGAGGTGAATATTTATTTAGAAATCTAAACCATGATACGACATTGTAATGAATCACTCACGAGCAGGAGACCAGAGTAGCATTCAGGAAAAAGTCCAGTTTATTTGAGCACTCCAAAAACTCCGGTAACACTCCAGAGGGTAGCACGTAAAAGACTCCGTCCCAAACTCTGACTCTTCTAGCGTAACACACACACTTCATACACACATACTCACTTACAGTACCCAGCGGGGCAGCCCTCCCCTCTCTGCTCCACCAATCTCCAGCCCGCACACTGACTGACAGCGTAGCCTGTAAACAGAGCTCAGCTGTTTATTTAGCCTAGCAATATCTCCGGACTATAGTAGCTGCAATGGACAACTTTGAACGTGATTTTGAATATTTTCTTGTAGTGGACACAGATCCAGAGCCATACCTGTTTGAGCCGGAGCATACAGATGAGGAACTCCATGTGTTGGATGCTGAGCGGGTGAGAAGAGTGGCCGAATCCTCCGCTCCCATTTTGCTGCACAGAATGGGATTCGGTGCTACTGCTACCATTGTTGGGGAGATATATCACCAGGAGGAACAGCGCCGCAGAGAGTGCATCACAAGGAGTGAATTTACGTCTTCTTTTCCTCGCAGATGACGGTTTGGGTTCATTCTCTCCTGTTGCGTGGTAAGTGTGGTCCATTCGCAAACTTTATAACTAAAAAAACTTTTCACTACTCTCTATCAACGAACTTCTAACACTCTCTGCTGTTTCCTCCTCCTTCTTCCTTCCTTCCGCTGTCTTCGTTGGTTTATTTACACAAAACGCAAAACGCGTTCTCTGGCTGGCTGGATTGTCCGCTTGGTCTGCTGTACATACATGGCGGTGCAAGATGATGACCTATCTAAAGCAAGGCCCTTGCTATATATATATATATATATATATATATATATATATATATATAAGCATAATTATAAGGCTACGAAAACCAAACGAATTTTATTTTATAGTGATTATACACTTATATAAACATATTAATGGGTAGAATATTCAGATTCAGATTCAGATTTGACAATAAACCATGCCAAATATTACACACTGGCCCTTTAATAGAGACAATTTCAAACACAAACACACAAATCAGCTTCACTATAACTCTCAGCATTCACAGACAAAGCACTTGTGTTAATCTGGACACATTTTCCTCACAAATACAACATGCTAATGTTTTTAGCACAAGCCTGTGGCATTTTACATTGTATAAATTAGGGCATTAACAGAAAAGTCGATTTGTCGACGTGTCGACGTCAGTGGCACAAGTCGACACCCCCCGGGAGGAGTCGACAAGTCGTGTGTTTTTTCCCTCTCTCTCTCTGTGTGCTTGTGTATGGAATGCAATCGCTGGGAGGTCCGCGTGGACTCAAAGCGGACGTCTGCAAGCCCTGTGCGCACAAAGCTCAGATTTTACGACCGCGCAGACTCCGCTCTGCGCACCAGTGACTGCTCGGCATGTATTTTTTACATCGCAGGGATTTTTCACAGACATTTTTACAGGAAACTACAACGCGGAAGTGCGCTCGACTATGAAAGCCCGAATGACTGCGGACATTCCTCGCGAATTCCGCTCCGCTAATAGTACGCCGGAGTATGTTCGGGCCTGAGAGTGACAGACACACATCACATGTGTGGAGATACTCCTCCGTGTCAATGTGATGACATCATCAAATGACTTGTCGACTCGACTTAGACTTTATTGACAGATAAATCGACCAGAAAAAAATCAAAGTCGTTAATGCCCTAGTATAAATTAGCCTAGCGGCTAGCGGACTTTTCCTCTGCTCATATGAAGCCAGGGACAACAGCAACATTTAACAAAGGTAACGTTATAAAATTCAGCTCCATTACAACTCACAAGGCTCACCAAAAAAACAACTGTCTTATACTAAACACATTTTCAAACAAATATAAGGTGCTAACGTTATTAGCACAAGCCTATGGCATTTTACATTGTATAAATTAGCCTAGCGACAAGCAGAGATTTCCTCTGCTCATATGAAGCCAGGATAAATCCGGAAGTGTAAATCGTAAACAAGACTTAAAATGCAAGCAAACAAAGCTTTCTTTCCACTGAGGGAAATGGTTTACAAAAAAGGACTAGAGGTCTGTGTCGCCATGACGTGTAGGCCTAGTTACATTTCTGGGGAGGTGCATGTCAGGCTACGATGTAGTGTACAGCGTAGGCTCTACATCGACACAGAGCCTATGCTGTAGGTACAGCACTGATTCGATGAAGAAGTATAACTCCCGATTAGTCAATGTCGAGAGCAAAACTCAATGTCTGCAAAACGTCATATTGTTGACACCCACACACAACACACAACATTAAATTCTAACATCATAAGACATTTAAAATATGGTCAACCTAATTTTAATGTCAATCAAAATTAGCCTTTGTCTGATGTAATAGTCTAACTTCTTTCAAATGTAAATTTGATGTCAGGTGCCAGCTGCTGGTCTGTAAGTTAGACCCCATAGTTGCAGCAAGTGTTGGGGAAAATAAAAATGATTTCACATTATTACTCAGTATTTTTATGGTAAATCAATGAGCAAACAACGTGATACAAGTCACAAAAAAAGTCCACTAGTCACAGATATTAGAGACTGGACAGAAAAAGAAACATTTCTTTGTAACATGAGGGGTCAGCTGCTATCAGAACAGCTTGTCTGACACACTTCACATGAATGAAAAAATGACTACCATAGATAGAAGAATGGGAGGAGAAGAGGGAGGAGAAGGGGGAGGGGAGGGGAGTCACTCTTAGTAACAATTCAAGGAATTGATTGTGGCCTCTGAGAAGTGTGACTCATCCTGTGGCGTGTCAGGAAACCCTTCAGATGTTGGTCACAACCTGTGGGCCTTAAGCAAATGCGACCACATCTTATGCAAAACGATCCTCCTAACCTTTCTCTCGCTTGTTCTCTTTTTTGAAAATCCTTCTCAAAACTTACGCCATGTATGTGTGGGCACGACATGCCCCCACTCTCTGCCTCCGCATGATCGGCTCTGTATCTCCCCACTGCAGTTTTGCTTTACTCTAAAGCTCACGCAGTATATTGACACACATATGATTGGAAGTGGCAGCACAGAAACAAAACTTCACATCCCAAACTGCTCACGTCATACAAGCTGTTAAAAAACCATCATCCCCACTTCCCATAACACACACACACTCACACACACGCACTGAAGTCAGCCTGAGTTACTGGTTGTGCATTATTTACAACCAGTAAGTACACAGACAGACTTATAAAAGCAATTTAAAGGATGAATTGCTCAACTGAAAAATGTGTTTGGAAAGAACAAATGAATCAGGGATAACAGCATGCAACTCCAGCCAACATCTGAATCATTCATCTGGAATTTCTATGCGTGTGTAAGACCAGTGTCATCAGAAGCTTTACCCAAGCTTCACTGGAGTTTTATGTCCTTTACCGAAAAAAAGGAACTTTAAAAATGCGGCTATTTCTAATTAAACGTCGGCAACAACGACAGTGAAACCTCGCTCAGGTTTCTTTCTCTTTCATGGTGTACAGGGGAGCAGAAACCCCTCCCCCTCCTTTCTCTCCCCCCCTCCTCTCACCCACAGCACTGATAGGAAGTGACACTGTCGAGACCCCTGTGTTTTAACTGCGGTGATGATAACAGATGATTAGTTTCCTCTAAACAGTTGTGTCTTCGCCACAAATGTACAAGGGTCGTGTTTAGTCACAAAAAGGTGAAGATACAGCATCCAGTCAGACTGAATGATTCCATCTCTTTGGTGTCGGGTGGGCAAAGTGGATATGAGTCCTCACAGTTCCTGTAAGATTTACAGAACTTCACTGTGATGCTGTTTAGAAGTCTGACGTACGCAGGAAGTCACTGGAAGCCCCTCAAAAAGAGGTTGACTAATTTTTGACTTAAACACAGATTCTTTCCATGATTGACTAAATTACTAAATAAAGAGCGACACATACGGTGACATATCATGAGAACATAAACATCGACGTCATGGGAACATCCTTAATTTGCTTTAGAGTATCATCACCTTTCTTTTTTTTTTTAACTAATAATTTCTGATACTTTACAGGTAATGATTTTGAAGTCTAATTTTATTGTACCTAAGGGTGTTTAATCCCAAGATAGGATGGGTGTTACATTTCTTTAAAGAGAGACAGCAGATGCACTCACTTCACCACGCCTGGCATAGTTTTTCTCAAGTATGCTACTTCTTTATCCGGTTTGTGTGTGTGTGTGTGTGTGTGTGTGTGTGGTGGGGGAGGCAGAGAACAGAGAAAAAGCAAAGCAGATGGCAAGGGAGAGATACAGCGAGATAAACTCACACGGTAGATTGTGTGAAGTGAGAGTGAAACACTTGAGACTTTGGATATCAAAGGTGTAAACCTCATATCTTCATGTTAAATCTGACTCAGGTGAGTCTCCCTGCTTCCTGGAAAAGCCTGTTGCAAAACTAAGTGTTTTTTTTCTTAACAAATCGAGACGACCAGAATGCTCGAGCTTCCCATAAACTATGGGCTTGCAACATCACAAAACCACTTGGCTCGCACGTGAAAAAAAAACAAAAAACAAGGTAGGGATGAAATGCGCCATGTTAAAGAAAAAGGTGAAATGGAACAAGACAGTTCAATAAAACTTTTAGATTTGAATAGTTCACAATTACTCGAAAATACTGGAGCCTTCCTGGAATTCAATTACATAGCCTTATTTGGAAGCCAAATAGCACAGGCATTATTCAAATGTCCATTTATGCCAGTAATTCAGATATGACATAGGGAAATGCCTCATTACACTCCACTGCACATCACATTCAGGCCACTGTATAACAAAAATTTCCTGTCATTCATTAGTTTCAATTACTGAATTTCCCACCATAGCTATGGCTTCACTTTTTCTTACTTTTTAATCAGGTTTATGTACAAGAATAACACATTATCTGTCATTCACACTTATTATCATAGACACCCATCAACCCCATCTCCGAGAAATTACGTTAGTTTGTTACTAAATTCTGCTCCCCACCCAGTCCGTGTCTCTCTCACTCACCACAAAACCACTTTAAAGGTTTTTTCTAAGGGGTGAACGGAGCCTCTGCTAATTTAATTAACTAACTAATTTTTAAAGGTTAGTTTCTCAACCTCTTTATTTGGACTGTTTTTATTTCATTATGGCACTAATTACTTGCAAAAAATGCTCAAAGGCCCCTCCTTCCCACTTGGGCCCTGTGTAATCAGTCCCACTAGTCTCCCCATCACCAAGACGCCCCTGAATGCAATCTCTGCCTGAATTATATTCATAGAAAACATGTTTTTTTCTTGTAACAAAACACTATACTCACATACTGCATAGGTCATCGGGGAGCATGACGGGTGTACAAAGTGCATGAACTTAACACCCTAACCACAGGTTGTGTCTAGCGTCATGTCGTAGGTTTAGGCAACAACAGCACTTTGGTAAAGTTCAGGGAAAGATCATGATTTTGATTAAATGTTAATAAAAAAGGAAATACAAAATAATGGTGTCATCATTACGAGTGGATACCTTTATTATAAGATTGCCTTTTTAGCTGGAAACACCTGAAATACGTTTTCATTGAACATTTTACTGACACATTCAGTCTCAGCATCTTTGTGACTGCCAGATATGTTAATTAGCAACATTTCCATATTATGTAGGCGGCTGTGGCTCAGAGGTAGAGCGGGCTGTCCACTAATTGGAAGATATGTGGTTTGATCCCCGGCTCCTCCACTCTGCATGTCTAAGTATCCTTGGGCAAGATACTGAACCCCAAATTGCTCCTGATGGCTGTTCCATCGGTGTGAAAGCACGTGAATGGTTACTGAGTAGCAGGTGGCACCTTGTATGGTAGTCTTAGCCACCACTGTGTGACTGTGTGTGTGAATGGGTGAATGTGACATGTAGTGTAAAAGTGCTTTGAGTGATCGGAAGACTACAAAAGTGCTATACAATTGCAAACCAGATTGAAAGAAAGGAAAAAATGAACTATTGTTTTCTGTCCCATTTTGTATCGACTCCGCATGACACTCATAAATTCACACACTGGTCAGTTTTACCATCCAGTGGCCTTGACGACAGATAGAGCAGTCCCTTGTTAAATGGACTGTGTAAAACGGGTGAACGACATGTAAATGTTTAACACCTGGGAAACAAGGGACAGCGAGCTCTCATTTTGTCTCTGCATAAACACATTGCAATTTTACATCTATAAACGCCACATCTGCAAGGCGGCCTGCAGACGATCAGAGCAACCGGCCATCTGTGTGTCTGTGCTGGTGAAGTTGTCTGTTAATTTCTAAACTCTGAGGTGTGTGTGAGGCAGTGTAGCATTTGTAGTTTGTCTACTTACTGGATGTAAAGAAATACTGTAATGCTATACAGATATTCTGGAATGACTGACACCTAAAACTAGGGCAGTTTTTTTTTTATTTTCCCACATGGGAGCAACCAAGTTAATATTTACCTTTTATAGCAGATAAGCCCAGTTCCCACATGAGCATTTTTTCTGCTCTCATGCACAAGAAATCCACAGTGTATTCCCATATGGCATTGCCATTCCCAAAAACTGATGAGACTTGCCAAATGTCTTGCGAAATTAGGGAAACTAGGGAATGCAGGATGACACATGCAGGGCCTAAACTGCAAACTTGCAATCAAAAGCAACTCCTGTTTCCACATCATGCACACGCAGAAAACTGAACATTTGTGTAAGGTACATGTGGGAAAGGGTCTTTAATGAGACATACGATTTTCCATTAGCAAGTATGAGGTCAGATGCAGGCAGGGCAGAGTATACAAAAGCAGCTGCCGCACATTATGAGGCAGCTATCGTGAGGAATTTCTCTTGTAGTAAATGGCGTGCTGCTAATTTGTTGCTAATTTGTTGCAAACAAACACTTGTCATTCGCTAAAAACACATTTGGCTTCAGATGAATTTTGTTGGATAAATAAAAGACAGCTGGCAACTCAGTGGCAACACTCTGAGCCCTTATACTGTAGAGAGTGAGGAGCCAAAGTATACAAACACTGCATGTGTGCAGGGTGCAGCTTGAAGTCATGTCTTCTGTGGAAGTGAACTGGTCACTTCTGCTCACTTCTTTGTTATAAAGAAAGAGTGTCTTATTACTGAGAAGTCACCGCTGTTATCAGTTCACATGAAGTTCATTTGCTTGAGATGACAAAGCATGACTGCATGATACTAGCGAATGATAACAATGGGATACCCATGAATTTTGTGATAAGGAAGTACATTAACAGCTTCCCTGGTAGGGCAGTGCCTGCTGTAAGAATTGAATTTTGCTCTATAGAAGTAATGTGAAAGTTTTACATTATGTGGCACACTGTTCCATATAAGGGAAACTTGTGATTATGGACCTCTTTTTTCAGAAAAGGTAAAGTTTGTTGAGCTGTGGAACATTTGGACATCTGCCAGGTCACTAACCAACAAACTGTCCACAGTCACCTCAGTGTCAGGACAGCATGAGGAGACATATTCACGGAAATCAACTTGCTGAAGAGATATAAAAACAAAAGCCGAATATAAAAGGCAGATGAAGAGGAAAAACCAGCCAAACACGAGCACACGAAAACAGAGCAAATCCTCTCAGCCAAACCCTCCGGGACTCTTTGCGATGCAGGGTATGGATCTGTTATTCCACTCTTTACAGGAAAGCCTGACCACACTGTTACTATAGCAACCAGGTGACATGGCATGCGGCGCCCTCGCTCACTGAACAAATAGGGAGAGCGGTCAGGCAGCCCGACGGAGTATGGAGACCACAGTGCCTGACCCTGACCAGAGCAGATTGGCAGTGACGCCAGCCAAAGCCCTGTGTTCACCCGCCCGCCCTCTATTGAGTCATTCAAGCATTTCCAGTCACATAAGCACAGATCCAATCGTGCACACACATGTCCATGCAAAAAAAAACACCTGCGCACACACACACACACGCACACACATGCAGGATGGAGTAGAAGTTTAGCACAGTGGATTGAAAACCTCCAGCTTTTCTGAATCAAGCTCAGTGCTCTTTTTTCAATGACAGTAAAGATTTGTGCTGCAGCTAGCCTCCAGAGAGCAACCATGAAATCAGACGTGCGACTCAGTCAACAGTAAATCAATTGTCCAATTATCAAATCAGTCAAGGTTTATATTCTGGGCTTAAAGGTACAGTTGTGATGGAGCTGTGAAAATTGATTTTACTTTTACAGAACTGCTGTAAAAGTGGGAAATTAGTTATACTGACATTTTCAAAAGCATACCAGCACCTAAACGCACCAACTTGGAAGTGCTTTTTGAATCAAGATGCCTTTTCTACTGTATTACAGTCATGTAGGGATGATTAGTCTGTACATTATTACATTTAAAGGAACACTTCATCCACAAAATGATCATTTGTATATTAATTACTCAGCTAGTGTAATTTTGAATTCTGTAAGAAAAGTGTGTTTTTCTCACATGCCTCTATGGTAAATGAAGAATCAAATACCAGAGAAAATTTCTGACAAACTGAAGTGAAAGGGGTCCATGTTTAACAACAGCAAAGCCAACACATTCTCAGTCCGACCCTGTCACAAATTGACATTTGGTCGTGTACTTTCCACGTCCACACATGACGTGCAAGATACCCTGGGTGCGTTGGTTGTTGATGTTCTGGGACACCGTGTCAAGTTCTGCCTGTTACGTGCATTGTCTTCTTTCAAAATACACTTCTGTTTTCACGGGAAATTTGACGTTTACAGACAGTCTCTTTCCAAATAAATGTACCATGTCAGTCCAACACCACAAATTGATTTTTTTTCCTTCAACTACAAACACACATGGTTAGGTTTAGGCAACAAAAGCATGTTATTAGGTTTAGGAAAAAAACACAGGGTTTGGCTTTAGAATCTTACGGGACACGAATACTGCTCTCTCTCTGGTGAAAGTCGGTGTTTGTTGGACCCATCCACGACCACTCCCACGCTCCCCAGTCGGACTTTCACACCTTAACTTTCGTCCTTGTCCTGCCGTGTTTCCACCGATGCCATTGGGTGCCATTACACTATAACGGCAACCAGCTGCGTATCATGCCGATGTTAAAGGATGCTTTTTTTCGTTGGTTTCTGACCCGTCCTCAAACGTGATGAGCCAATCACAGTGCGTATAGCCATTCCTATACACTCGGACATTCTCTGCCTGGACGTTCATTGAAATGCATTACAGAAAGTCAGTTTTGTTCGGTTTTAAGACCTTTTTCTGAGATTTGAAGTTTAAAAATGGTCAAACGGTGTGCATGGCGTACATGCAATTCCGACACAAGGTATCCTGAGAGGCTGGGTGACGAGGTGTATTTTTTACACTTTAAACCACATCTCAACCAAGAAAAGTGTTTCCTTTGGATAAAGTTGTGCGGTGACGTTAGACCACAACATCAACTCAACGTGAATAAGATTAACAAGGATGTGTACATCTGTTCTAAGGTAAGTCAACATCGTGTTTGAGGCAACATATTGCCACTTTGCTGGAAAGAAATATAAAGTTATCTTTAACATCTCTAGCTAACGTTAGCTAAAGTTAGCCTAACGTTAGCTCCTAGCTGTGCTGTTCATCATGTCACCTTGTTTGCTGGGAGTTCATTAGCCTATTTTGTTCTAGTTTTGTACTTTGGTGATCGTACATCATTGTTAGCTGTTGTCCAAAGGGCTCTAGTTAAGCTAACGTTAACTTCTGGAGCTTAGCTTCATTAATTTATCTGTAATCGCAAAGGTTGGCAAACATTATGCCGAATGATATGAAATACTGTAGCACCAAACTAACGGAGAGACACTCTTGGTAAAGATGGTAAAAAGGCCGCTATCCTTTTCTCATATTCTGAGCCAAAAACCTTAACTTCAGTGGCACTTTAACTTGTTGTCTTTGATGGCGACGGCAACGAGATGCGGTTCACAAGCGTACACTGTGACCTGTAAATTTTGGCTTGTAATTTAAGTTTTCATTGACCTTCTCAACAATAAAATGAATGAAAAAAAAAAATGAAATAAATGAATATAGCCTATCCCTCCAATGTGTAGTTCAGGCCCTTTTGATTACTTTTCAATGACATCTGCTCGTTATGTCCCCAAAAATCATCAACTGCCTCCTGCCTAATGCTGTGTACTGTGACACCTGCCTTAGCGCCAGTAACTGAATTTTGATAGTTTGTCCGAGTGAGTGGAGGGGGGCGTGGCTTAGCCATAGGTCAATTCAGGTCTTATCCAAACAAATGCATTTTTACTAAAACCTAACTATTTAAAACACTTAAGCATACCAGTAGACATGCCTGGGCAGGCACGAGTGTTTGAACTCCTTTCAGTGGAATGCACAAGCAGAGTTCAAGAACTACTCGTATGCTGAAGTGTTTTAAAAATTCAAATGTTGGCAAAAATGCATGTATTTGGGAAGTACTACACATAAAACTGACTAAATAAGACTTAATTGTACTGCACAAGTTGTGTGAGAGTTTGTAAATGGATGTTTTGTCTTTTCTCCCTTTTTGGATTCTTTGTTCCACATGATGTGGATTCCTCCGACAAAAACAGAGATTTCCTTCATGAATTCAATGTAACATGGGGTGAGTAATTTATAAACAATACACACAGTGAGTGATTTTTTCCTAAAAATATAAGGAACAGTAGCTACCGTATTATTCAGAGCCAGATCGAATGAAAAACATGTTGAGCCAGATGCTCTTTGAGCACATTTTTGAATCATCATCTGAGGATGCTGTGAATGGTGAGGGAAGAGCTGCTACTGCTTTTACAGTGAATGGGCCAGACTCCATTTGTCCTGCCTGGTGTCCACTGTATGAAACCCAAGCTCCTCTGGTCTGAGGTAATGCTATAGTGTTTGCAGACGGCTGCATGAGTGGATCGGATGACGGCAGGGTGAGACGCTTCCATTTTTAATCACCTCACTGACACACACATCCTCACTCTCCCTTTGTCTCTCTCTTTCATGTTGAGACTGTTTTTTTCATGTTTTTTTAACCTCTCCTAGCTCTTAATTTAGCAGTAACGTCCTATCAAACTACTTTATTTGTCAAGATGACAGAGCATGGTTTTTCAAAAATCTGTTTCACTTTTATCAGAACACGAGGTTGATTCTGTTCCCATGAGCCTATCATAGATCAAACTACAGCACACTGTAAATAGTAAGAGTTGAACAGGTTCTTCTGGATAAAGCCTGTTATGTGAAATCCCCTAAAGGCACAGACAGACAGTCAACACTTCGCAGAATGAGATGTGGGATTCTTTAAGGACACACACCTGTGTGATACAGAAGAATACTATTCAGGCAGTGACTGTAAAGGTACAGCACAGTCATCTGGTTGCACCACTTTGAACGGAGATCAAAGGGCAGACATTTTCCACATTATGTGGGACGAACCTAAGAGGGAAATTGAAGCGTGTGTGTGTGTGTGGTCAGTTTATAACTGTATTCAACAAAAGAGCTTTGGACAGTCCACGATGAGGCTGCAGTTTTAGAGCGAGGAGGAGTATGGTTAGCATTAGTCTTTTTTTGGCCGTTTCCCTCTATGTAATGCAAATCCCAAAATCCCCCAACCTCACCAAAGGGTAATCAAGTTGCCATATGAGAGCATGAGCAGTCAGTTTTCCCAAACATCCAGGCATCTTAGAATAGATCATATAGTAGGGACTGTGTATTTCAAAGATTAAAAAATATTCAGATCAGGTATTTAAACGGACAGTTTACCCCCAAAGTTAAAAATACAAATTTTTCCCTCATCTGTTTTGCTATAATTTAGATTGCGTTGGTGTGAGTTGCCAAATGTTGGAGAAAACAGCCATAGAGATGTCTGCCTTTTCTCAAATATAATGGAACTAGGTGGCACCGCTTACTGAACTACATCCGCCATCTGTATCACCACGCAGGAGGAAGCGTGCATCTACTCATGGCTGAGAGGTTTCTGCTCATGACAGCACAAGATGTGAACATTAATGGCGTCCTCCTCCTGAGCTGTATCATCAGCTTGCTCAGTAGTGCAAGGTGAGCCTGCAGTAGATGCTCGTGCATGGAGATACATTGGTAGGCGTAGTATGATAGAAGAAAATAGTTCCTACATGAAACTGTTCACAACAAGGTCTGTGGATTATCTTGAGTTACCAGGTCATGATTTCTGTAAAGAGACATTGCTGTTGACTTTTTCAAATGTACTTTTTTGCTGCTTTAAGCACCACAAGCAGAGTGCTGTCTAGTTCTATTAATGGTCCAGCTATGGGGCCCAGGCTTATCTTTAGTCAACAGTTCAAGGTCCACACAGTTTAATATATTCATTCACCATCATACTCGTGAGTCTGATCAGGAGGCCTCCTGGGCGCCTCCCGCTGGAGGTGTTTCGGGCACATCCCACTGGTAGGAGGTCTCAGGGTAGACCCAGAACACGCTGGGGGGATTACATATCTCATCTGGCCTGGGAACGCCTTGGGGTCCCCCAGGAGGAGCTGGAAAGCATTGCTGGGTAGAGGGATGTCTGGGGCGCTTTGCTCGGCCTGCTGCCCTGAGCAGATAAAAATTGATAGATACTCGTGTTTGGCCATGTTGTCAAGCTAGTTTGCTGTCTGTTAAGTAGCATTCCATTATTTACTTACTCTACAGCAGGAAACAACACATTCAAAGAAAAGTTCTGTGCCAGAAATTCACCCTACTTCAAAATAAAGTGTGTTGTTCACAAACACATGTTCTTGAGTCACCTGAGATCAATTCATAATGGACGCGACCCACCAACCACTGCATTATATTAGAAAAGGGCAGACATCTCTACAGCTGACATCTCCAGCACTTGGCAACTCACACCGAAAAAATCTAGACTGACTCATAGCACTACAAGTAAGAGGAAAAATATGTATTTTTGATTTTGGGGTAAATGGCAGCAATGCCCTGAAAAAAATCTTGGAAAGAAGCAAACTTGAACTACTTTATAAACAGTTAAATAACACATCAGGTTTTTTCTGTGTGTAAAATCTTAAGCTGAATGTAACTACAGTTATACAGTATAATATACAGTGGTGTAGTCCCTGAAAAGTAGAAGTAGAAGCATGACATTAAAGAAAGTGGGCTCCCTTCTATAAAACACACTAGGACCCTTGTCTTAAAGACTTCTTTAGAAAAAAAAAAGTCCTTTATTGTGAAAATGACCTTAAAGGAAATTTCATCAACCATACTTCTGTCAAATTCGAGATCAGATATTCTGTACAGTGCAGTTGCGCCTGCAGTTTACACAACCCCTGTAACAAATTCACATGAATCATGACTACCCGCTTAATGAGAAGCTCTAGTGTGGAATTTTGTCAGTGACATAAGATAAATGATTTGTTCAACTGTTTCCTCTTTCTCAGGAATCGGGTGAGTGCGACAGGTCTCTTGTTTGGCCTGCAGTATCAGCAGATGTCAGGTTCCCACCCTGTTAAGATGAATTTAACAGAAAGTCACAGGGTTAATCATTTACCTGTAACATGATAATGGGATCAGCGAGAGCATGCATTTGTAACCGAGCTCACTGGTTGGCTGGACGTGTGAGTCAATGAAGGATTGGTAGGTGTGCGTACCCTGGGGTAACCTTTACTCGTTAAACTGTATGCTTAATGTTTTTGTGGATGGGCTACACCACACTAACAAAGACGGTCTCTATTCTTTTGTCTTTGTTATGACTTTATGTCTTTGTTGTTGTATTATTTTAGTACCAGGAAATGTTGCACCATACTCAAAGAAATTGTAAAATTCAAGTCAAGCATGCTCTGTTTCCTAGAAGAGGGTGGAATAGAAATAAGAGCCCAGAGAGAAATTGGACAGATGTGTGGAAACACAAACTTTAAATGTTTTGGCATTCGCATATCTTTACTGTAACACCTGGCTGCAGCATGGACCACATTTAAATAAAGCCTGTGACCACCTCCTTTAAACAACTCAATCTCCTGTCTGTATTTTTTGGAAGATACCAGAGACAGAGGGAGGGAGGGAGGGAGGGAGGGGTGTGTAGAAGCTGTGTGTGTGTGTGTATGTGTGTGTGTGTGTGTGTGTGTGTGTGTGTGGAGGGCAGCAGTGCTGGCAGTAACATCAACAATGAGCTCATGTTGGCCCTTCCCATCTTGGCTTGACTTTTGCTTCATCCCTCGGGGGCACGCAAGATGATGAGCGCTACGGCGAGGTGCTATGGGGCCCCTTTGTTGAATTGCAGCAGGAGTTACCTTGCATTGCTAGCAGAGGCAGAGTGGATCAAGATGGTAAAGGGCACATAGCGACCATCCCACAGCACAGTTTGTTTTGGAAGCAGACATATGTCTACGGGAATTAACACACGCATCTCAGCTGAGCCAAACTGATGGCGCTGGATCCAGAATCGGCGCTCAGCAGACGTAGCAGTCAACAGATGCTCGCTGTGGAAATAGAACTGAGTTCTATCCTTGGAAACACTGCATGATTGTTTGTTTGTTTACCATGTATGACTCAGAGCAGCTTTGAGAGGGAGATGTTGTTCAACCCCACACACAGCAAAAAGACCATAATGTGGGCCTTTGTTCTGAATCCACATGAAGAGATCAAAAACGGGTCAGAAAGGCATTCCAAACACTAAACAAAGGCTTTTTCCTCCTACAAGACATGGGCGTTGACAGCTTCCACATAAAAGCCCCCAGTCAAGTTGAACTTTCTGCTTCTGCAGAAAGTGACTGGGACAAGCCTCAACCTTGTAGACAATACACACTTGTTGTAAAGCGACAGATTCCATGGTAATTCTCCAAAAAAGTAGGAAGAGACAATAACTGCAGGGTCATTTTAATGCAAGCCAACAAACACTTGAAAATAAAAAAATGCGAGGGAGTTTGCAGAGAGGGGTCAGGTCACATGGAAGACAGTTCAAAAGCCTCGGCTGCAGCAGGCCTGATGGTTGCCGTGACTTTGTTCTGCATGCACATGCAAAACTGAAGGAAGCTGTCATTATTTAGGCAAAGAATACTTATTCAGCGATGAGAGGTGTTTGCATAGATTCAACTGCAGGAAGCTCACACCAAATTGCAGCCGCTGCAGGACAGGTCACAGGACCTGAGTGTAATAGAGGAGAATAGGAGGAAACAGTGCCAACACACACACACACACACACACACACACACACACACACACACACACACACACACCCTGTTAGGCCTTACTGGAATCATGATGCCCTTTGGATTTCCTTACATGACACATGTGTGTCACCTCCAGCCAGGAGTAATTTAGTCAGTGGCAGGCTGACAAAAACCGACAATAGCTTGTAATAGATGCCTTAACAGCACTGTGTACAGGGCGTGCTTGCATGAGGCGAGAAACACCTTGACCTCAAATGACCGCTTTACTGTAATGCAGTTGAATAAATGATTTGTTATAACACGCCTTCAGTGTGACTGCTTTCCTTTTTTAGGATATGTGAAAATAAGGTGGAAAAACATGCTTGCAATGAGTAAAATCAGCTGATTGTGATTGCTATGTAAACTGTGTTACTGTCATTCTACTGTAATGAAACACCCTGAACACTAGTTACTGTGTCAGCATGATAAGGTGTGCATTAGGATGAATAAACACATTATCGGCCGTCTCCGCAGGGTGACATGTAGAGAATGGGCGAATGCTGACACCTAGTGGATTATGGGTTACTGCCCAGCCACAGTGAGTCCAGGAGGAGGAAGAGGAGGAGGATTGGATCAATGTAACAGTTGCTTACATTGTGTATCCATCTGGATGATTAATTACCGGCCTGCAGGCTCACTGAATGCATAATGAGTTTTTGATAAGGGTCGGGTAAGCTACTGTTTATCACAAAGAAACCATTAGGGCACGTTTAGCATGGTGTTAATTCTTAATGAGTTTGTTTATGGCCTATTGCTACAACTCAAGACATTTTATTTCTATTCTTGATACAGGCCTAGTTATGTTTATTTATTGCAAAGCTTCTCCTGCCATGGTAACAGAAATATTAAAGGCATTGCTGATCTATTTGTTCACCATTTGGGTCCTGAGTCAAATGCAAGTGAGTACAGATGGTCCCGAGAGGATTAAACCTTAATCACTTTGGTCCTTGTTTCTCTGACCCCAACGACAGGTCATATTGAGTGGTTGTAAGACTTGCTGATTTTAAAGTCACTCTAATCAATATTGAGGGGACAAATCCATAGAGAACTCTGCAGTTCCCGTCAGCTCTATGGGCCGTTTCGTCTCTTTCAGGTCATTGCTTTGGTTTTAAGGCCCACGACAGGTGAGCAACTGTTTCTCCAGAAAAGCTGGGGACACTTCCTGGCCAGCATTAAGGCTATTAAATGGGGGCAGAGACATGCTCTCTGACCCATGGGAGAAATGTGGCATAACACATGCACAATGTAATTGAAGCTGCAGTGTTGGAGGGTTACAGATGGCGCTAGAAATAAAAGCATGGTGTCCACCTAGGCGCACTAACCCTTTTCCACCAACATGGAACGGGCTCTGTTACGGTTCCTGCACCTAATTTTGAACTTGTCAAAGCATTTCGGCCAAAAATGAATTGGTTCAGAACCCAAAAAAATTGGTTCTCAGCTGGAACCAAAAAATGGAAACTGTCAGAATGAAAGACCATACAATGGTCTCATTAATAGTTCGTCCATGCTTGTCTTTTGATTATTAACAAATACTAGTCCATACCCATTGAGTGCACAGTTGCCCACGTCCAGTTTCACATGGTGTGTGTTTGGGATACAGGTCATAGGAAATTACAGTTTAAATAGTCAACTGAACCCATTAAGAAGAGCATTGTATTCAGACAGAGTTTTTGTGAATTTGATAGTACGATTGCTTTATTGAAAGTACAGTAGTACCATTGCCAATAGTGGGATAGCTAGTGGGCTAAAACTGTACATTAGTAGTTGAGGTAGCATGTTGAAAGACAGATAGTTAAAGTCATTGCCTTACTTTAGAAATCGGTCCCTAGATTATGTTCACAGAGTTTCATGGAGATCGGTCAAACTTCCTAGGAAGAGATCGATTAGAAGTGTTTTTCAAAAAAATCAAAAGGGCGGAAAATCTATATAACTGGAAGTTATGGGTTCTTGAGGCAAATTTGTTCCTCATGAAGAGAGGCATCTCTGTGCAAAGTTTCATGTCTCTATGACATACGGGGCATGACTTATGCCCATTCAAAGTTAGCAATTTCAATCAGTTGCTATAGCGCTCCCCTTTGGCCAATTGATGTAATATTGCTTCATTCGCATCCTCCCATGACCCTCTACCACTGTGCCAAATTTCACATGGATCGACCAAGTCAGTGAGGAGAAAAATGTGGAACAGACACACCCACACACACACACACACACACACACAGACAGACAGAGTTTTTGTCATTATATAGTAAGATCTGTACTAACAGAACAAAAGCTTACAGGTAATCAAAGCTATCTTTCATTTTGCGTCTCCTGTTAACTTTCGCCCTCCGTTGATGACGCATCTGTGATAACAATGGCTCTGCTCAAAACTGGTTGAAACATGGGCTGGTTCACTAGATAGCACCAAGTTCCCAGAATCCTGAGCTGAACCACTTCAAGAACCAGAGCCAGTTTGGTGGAAAGGGAGCTATTTTTGGCCTCTTTGTGTGCGCTTGGTCCAACAGAACTTTTTTGGTATGCTCCGATGGATGGCAGCCAATATTCCTTAGAAGGTCTTCATAAAGAAAGCATTTGTTTTTTTAAATTAAGGACCTTTTCAGTAACTGCAGACTTGTAATTCTCACCCATATCTTTATCTTATGAATAAAATATATTCTGACTCAAGGCCAACTTTTGATGCCTATGTGAAACAAATCAACTATTCCCATGTTTTCAATTCAATTCAATTCAATTTTATTTATAAAGCCCAATATCACAAATCACAATTTGCCTCACAGGGCTTTACAGCATACAACATCCCTCTGTCCTTAAGACCCTCACAGCGGATAAGGAAAAACTCCCCCCAAAAAAAACCCTTTAACGGGGAAAAAAAACGGTAGAAACCTCAGGAAGAGCAACTGAGGAGGGATCCCTCTTCCAGGACGGACAGACGTGCAATAGATGTCGTACAGAACAGATCAGCATAATAAATTAACAGTAATCCATGTGACACAATGAGACAGAGAGAGAGAGAGAGAGAGAGAGAGAGAGAGAGAGAGACAGAGAGAGAGAGAGAGAGAGAGAGAGAGACAGAGAGAGAGAGAGAGAGAGAGAGAGAGATGCAGGTAATGACAGTAGCTTACAACAACATTAATGAAAGTAATAATATTATAGTTATAGTTCTGGCTACTGTGGTACAATATGTTGAAAGTATGTATTAATATCTGACAGTATACTTGTGTGACAATAGTCATATGTGTATAATAACAGTAGAAGTATGACTAATGACTAATGATGGCAGCAGCAGCAGGAGGCATCTGGCAGGACCACGGCAGCAGCACAACCACACACGTCACGCTGTCCAGGCACCGCTGCGGTATGAGTTAATCTGAGAGACAGTGGAGCACAAAGGCTCCGGAGAAGAAGCCGAGTTAGTGACATCCAGAATGGCCGAGTTAGCAAGATGCAGTAATAGGATGAGAGAGAGAGAGAGAGAGAGAGAGAGAGAGAGAGAGAGAGAGGGAGAGAGAGGGAGCCCGGTGTATTATAGGGGGGTCCTCCGGCAGACTAGGCCTAAGTCAGCCTAACTAGGGGCTGGTACAGGGCAAGCCTGAGCCAGCCCTAACTATAAGCTTTATCAAAGAGGAAAGTCTTAAGTCTAGTCTTAAATGTGGAGACGGTGTCTGCCTCCCGGACCGTAACAGGAAGATGATTCCACAGGAGAGGAGCCTGATAGCTGAAGGCTCTGGCTCCTGATCTGCTTTTGGAGACTTTAGGGACCACGAGTAACCCTGCGTTCTCAGAGCGCAGTGTTCTGGTGGGATAATATGGCACTATGAGCTCTCTAAGATATGACGGAGCTTGACCATTTAGAGCTTTATAAGTTAACAGTAGGATTTTAAATTCAATTCTGGATTTTACAGGGAGCCAGTGCAGAGAAGCTAAAACAGGAGAAATATGATCTCGTTTCTTAGTTCCTGTTAGTACACGTGCTGCTGCATTCTGAATTAGCTGGAGAGTTTTTAAGGACTTACTAGAGCTACCTGATAATAGAGAGTTACAGTAATCCAGCCTTGAGGTAACAAAAGCGTGGACCAATTTTTCTGCATCTTTTCGGGTCAGGATAGGCCTAATTTTCGCAATATTACGCAGATGAAAAAATGCAGTCCGTGAGGTTTGCTTTAAATGAGAATTAAAAGACAAATCTTGATCAAATATTACTCCGAGGTTTCTTACGGTAGTGGTAGAGGCCAGAGCAATGCCATCTAGAGAAACTATGTCATCAGATAAAGAGTCTCTGAGTTGTTTGGGGCCAAGAACAATAACTTCAGTTTTGTCTGAATTTAACACCAGGAAATTGGTGCTCATCCAATTTTTTATGTCTTTAAGGCAGTTATGGAGTTTAGTTAATTGATTACTTTCTTCTGGCTTCATCGATAAATACAACTGTGTATCATCCGCATAACAATGGAAATTTATAGAGTGATTTCTAATGATGTTACCTAAAGGAAGCATATATAGAGTAAATAGGATTGGTCCGAGCACAGAACCTTGCGGAACTCCAAAACAAACTTTGGTACGTAAGGATGATTCATTACGAACGTCAACAAATTGAAAACGATCAGATAAATAAGATTTAAACCAGCTTAGTGCTGAACCTTTTAGGCCAATTAAGTGATCCAGTCTCTGCAGTAGAATTTGATGGTCAATTGTGTCAAACGCCGCACTAAGATCTAATAAAACAAGAACAGAGACGAGTCCTTTGTCTGAAGCAATCAGAAGGTCATTTGTAATTTTAACTAGAGCTGTCTCAGTGCTATGATGCACTCTAAATCCTGACTGAAATTCCTCAAATAAATTATTATCCTGGAGAAAATCACACAGCTGGTCTGCGACTACTTTCTCAAGGATCTTTGACATAAAGGGAAGATTAGATATTGGTCTATAGTTGGCTAACACCTCTGGATCCAGGGTGGGCCTTTTTAGGAGAGGTTTAATTACAGCTACCTTAAAAGACTGTGGTACATAGCCTGTTAATAAGGATATATTGATCATATCTAATATATGAGTGTTAACTAAAGGAAAGACCTCCTTAAGTAGCCTAGTTGGGATGGGGTCTAAGAGACACGTTGATGATTTAGATGAAGAAATCACTGCAGTCAATTGTTGAAGAGAAATTGGGGAGAAGCAATCTAAATATATATTAGATTCTACAGCTGTGTTTGAGGTTAGATAGGTAGGCCTACCATCTGAGGGCAGGAGGTCATGAATTTTGCCTCTAATAGTTAGAATTTTGTCATTAAAAAAGCTCATAAAATCATTACTGCTAAGGGCTAAAGGAATACAAGGCTCAATAGAGCTTTGACTCTCAGTCAGCCTGGCTACAGTGCTGAAAAGAAACCTGGGGTTGTTCTTGTTTTCCTCTATTAATGCTGAGTAATAGTTTTCTCCATGCACGTTTTATGAAACTTTGTCAGCTTTTCAGCCTTTCGGCAACTGCAGACCAGTATGCAGTATTACTTTTTTAACCTCCTTGCACCAGGCAGCAGAAAAGTTAGTGAAGGTTTAGGTGAGAATCTAGTGAAGCATTTAGCTGCTAAAACGTTGAGTATTTCCCTCAGGAGCGAGGGAGAGTCAAGTGTGTGCTGATGGTATTTATTTTCACTCAGGTCTGATTTACATAATCAAATGAAATTGTTGTACTTATTTTTCTTTTTTTATGGACCCCAGGAAGAATATCTGCTGTGCTTGTTAAAGCTAATGGGGATCCAGATAGAAAACAAAAGGTTTACATGGATTCAGGTGTGACATTTAAAAAATCAATAATGCTACAAGATTCCTCACTGTGCCCAAAATCTGGACAAAGAGCAGGTTTTCTCTGCTTTGTAAGCTTTTGGTTGTTACTCATAGCGACCTGCACAACACACTGTAGTTTTAATCACAGCATCAACTGCGGTCATTGCTGTTTATTTCAAGGGCTTCCAGGAATGTCTCCACATGGACCTTCTAAATCCAGATTTAGAGAAAAACACAGTGTTTCTGGCTTTGTGGATTTATATAAGCTTAGTAGAAAATGTTATAAAGATTCAGGTGGTGTCTTGAATCAGATTAGCGGCCATGTGTGTCATGGTTTATTGGGTTAGCATGTCTCTGGAAGGCATGACGCCATTACAGCTGCTGCAGCCACGCTGCATGATATTTCCAGGCAGCTGGAAAACATGAAGCTGTTTCTCACTGACAATTTACTCCGAGCCCTTTTTTGCATTATTTGTTGGCTTCATTTAACCTTATTAGCCCAACATGGACTGCGGTTGCCGGCAATTTGGTAGCGCTATGAAGGAACCTGCAGCGTGGAGATAAGGATACATCTGGCTTCCACAGGAACAATTTATCACTGTCCGCTGAAATAAACCCAGTAAGACAGAGAATGTGGAGGAGAGGGGGGTTGACGAAGGTGGAGGAAAAATAAAGCTATTTGTGAGATGCACTCACTGCACCGTCTCCATTTTCCTTTCTCGTGGGTCATGGTTGACAGTATTGTGCTGCTTTCATCAACAGGAAGTGCCACTTTTCTTTTCAGAGAGGAGAATATGTGATCCATCCCACTATTCATATCACCTCTCTCCATTTCTATTTTGATCTGCCAGTCTGAATTCATACTTTTTCAACATTTTGTCACGCAGTCATTATGTAGAGACATTCTATTTTTCTTTGCAAATGACCAGACCCACTGCAGGGAGGCTTTCTATCTCTCTTCCCTCTCAGTAAAAGTAATTGAGAAATTTATACAAACGTTTTGTAATACCTCTCTTTGTCAGCTGTCATACAAGCTTTCAATTCAAGTCACGTCAAGTCTTCAACAGCAAACTGTCAAGATGCAAGACATTCAGGTTTCCGAATGAAAGAGGTGGGGCCAAGTTAGTGTTTTGTAAGTCTCAAACCTTTGCCCTCAAGTCCTGAGTCAAGTCCCAAATCCTAAACTTTGAGATTTGAGTCTGAGACAATTCAAAATGCACTCTTCTGAAGATGTAATGCCATCTTGAAAATGGAATATTAATATATATTAAATTTACAAAAATCATAAATACTTTGTATTTATTTGTTAAAATAAGTTTGTGACTGAAGTGAATAAAGTAAACTAAGTAAGAAAGTAAAGTAACTTAAATGTAGATCACATAGATCACAAAGTACTTTACAACATACAAGAAAACAAAACCAAAACCCAAGCCAAGTACTTAAAAGTGCTGAACTATTTGCATAGTTCATGCTAAAAAATGATGTAAAGAATATACACAGCTTGCACATAACAGTCACCCAAATGCCTGTCTAAACAGATACATCTGTAGCTGACTTTTCAATAAAGCCACAGAGACAGCAGACCGTAAGGGTGTAGGCAGAGCATTACAAATTTAGGTGCTGCCTCAAAAGCTTGATCACCACCTGTCTTCAGGTGGGTGTGAGTGACAGACAGCAAATTCAGCACCACCACTGCAACATTCTCTCCAAATACAATTTACTAAGCTTCGACAATGTAAGTACATTATCAAACATTTGCTTAGTACATAAAATAATCAATAATGCGGCCCCCCCACCATTAAAAAAATTCATACTCCCCTGCTCTGAACAGAGAACAAGAGCTTTAAGATCTGCGACGAGAGGAGACTGTAAAATCCCACAAAGAAAGTCATCCTTTGGTCAATCTGCTTTCTCCATCAAGGCCATCGGAGAATGGAATAGACTCCCTAGTGATTTGAAAATCAACAGGAATTATCACAGTTTCTGCCTTGCCACAAAGAAATGGCTACTGAGTAAACAATGCTGCCAACATTAGGTGTTGCTGTCAGATTTCCTGTCTGATTCTCTGTCATTATGTCTCGTTTTGCATTTCTCTCTTCTGCTGTTTATCTGAGCTCTGTTAAAGATATTCCTGTCATATTACCATTGCTGGTATTTAATCGTCCCTGTAATCCCGAATTACCATCGTTGGTATCTAGGTTTCTTATCGCTGTACTCTAAACTATAATCAACTCTGTAACTTTTTTTTTTTTTTTTTTGTTGCTAAGAGCACTTTGTTGACTACCAACAACAACACCAGCACTTTATCTATGCACATTCCTGCCTTGCACTTTATATCAGGAGCTGCTACTTGGACTGCCTTTTAGTGTTTTGTAAATTGTTTCTCCCTGCACTGTAACAACTTGGTTATTTTAAATGTGGAAATTGTGTGTCTGTACTGTCTCTGTGCTGTCCTCTGTTCATCTGTATTTTAGGTTTCTTTGCTTTTTAGATTGTGGTCAGTGTATATTGTAAATTATATGTTGGGACTACAGATGGAAATTAGCAGTTATTGCTAAATCTGGTGCAACCATCTCCTCATTTCTTGTAAATGATTAATGCTATTGCACACTGTCCCTTGATAAACTAAATAAACTAAACTAAACTAAACTAAACTAATTCAACGTATTTGGCCTAAGAGAGCAAGCTGAATAATATGGGGGAAGTAGTTCAGCAATATAAGCAGGAGCCTGACTATGTCATGCTCGGTGAGTACGAATGAGAATTTTGAACCGGATCCTTTATGTGACAGGGAGCCAGTGAAGAGATTTTTGTACAAGGGTAGTATAAGGCTGTCTATTTGATCTAGTTAGTAGTCTAGCAGCGACTGAACTTGATCTTAACAAAAAAACGTAGTGCTGACGATGCACCTTCATAGCATATAGCATTATTAACCATTACCACAACAGAAGGAATTTTTAATGTTTCTGTCCTGTGTTGTTGCACAGTGTAAATGAGAATGGAGAAACAGAATGAAATAGAGTACGCTGATGTCCTATGCAGCATCGTTGACCTTAACATACTTTGTAATCTTAAGGCTCGCAGGAAGGTATATTCTCAAGCAGTGGTGTGCACGGGGGGGGTTGCCCCCCCCGCGCGCTAAAGTGCCCTCTTGGGAGCCAAAACACACGTTAAAGTGCCCTCCTGGGAGCCAAAACGTGCACTAAAGTGCCCTCTTGGCAGCCAAAATGCCCTCCTGGGAGCCAAAACGCACGCTAAAGTGCCCTCCTGGGAGCCAAAACGTGTGCTAAAGTGCCCTCCTGGGAGCCACAACGTGCGCTAAAGTGCCCCCTTGGCAGCCAAAATGCCCTCCTGGGAGCCAAAAGGCGCGCTAAAGTGCCCTCTTTGGAGCCAAAAAACACACTAAACTGCCCTCTTGGCTGGTTAAAACATGATAAACTGCCCTCTTGGGTGGAAAAAACACACTAAACTGCCCTCTTGGCTGGTTAAAACATAGTAAAGTGCCCTCTTGGGTGGTTAAAACACACTAAACTGTCCTCTTGGCTGGTTAAAACATAGTAAACTGCCCTCTTGGGTGGTAAAAACGCGTGCTAAAGTGCCCTCCTGGTTGGCAAAACACACCAAACTGCCTTCTTGGGTGGAAAAAACACACTAAACTGCCCTCTTGGCTGGTTAAAACATGATAAACTGCCCTCTTGGCTGGTTAAAACATAGTAAACTGCCCTCTTGGGTGGTAAAAACGCATGCTAAAGTGCCCTCCTGGTTGGCAAAACACACCAAACTGCCCTCTTGGGTGATAAAAACCCACTAAACTGCCCTCTTGGCTGGTTAAAACACTAAACTGCCCTCTTGGGTGGTAAAAACGCATGCTAAAGTGCCCTCCTGGTTGGCAAAACACACTAAACTGCCCTCTTGGCTGGTTAAAACATGATAAACTGCCCTCTTGGATGGTAAAAACATTACTGTTGCAATGACTTTTATGTTTGGCCCTTTTTTGATCTATATTGAGCCAGAACTATATCTCACAGAACCAGTTTGGATTATCTGGTGCTAATATGGTGTTAAAATGCACTAGAATACAGGAAATAGCATCTACTTAATTGAAAATTAAGTAGATTTATTTCTTTCATACATCCATGTCCCTGTGTGTTCTTCACAGTCCAATGCGGAATCTACACAGTTCTTGTGGATGCTGATCCTAACTACAAACTAACTTGAGTAGTCTGTCTAGTTCAGGGGTCAGCAACCTTTACTGTCAAAAGAGCCGTTTTTTAATCTGCCTGGAACCACAAAACATATTTGAGCCTTATAATGAAGGTAGCAGTAAGGTTAAATTCAGCCATTAACATTACTAATAGATCTAAATGAGCCTTTATTAATATGTTTTACCACAAGGTAGCTACTAGCCAGTGGGCTTTTTATGATTGTTAGGAGCTTTAAGTTTGCAAGGTTGGCAGTAAGCAAACATATATGTCCTTATATCCATTCTCTATTGTCCTCCAAGACTTTTTTTTCAATCTGGAATCCATAGTGGTCTTAGCTAGGGATATTTAAGACAAGCCAAATGCTTTTGGTTCAGCAAAATTCAAAGGAAAAGGCGATAGGCTGTATGACGCACATTTAGTTGATAAAATGTAAAAACTTCTTTTTTATTCAGTGAATGAGCTACACATTTTTACAGAGGAAAATGTAAGAATCTCTCAAGGCCTACAACACTGAAAAATGAAAATGTTAAAAAAATATTAATATAATAAAATATTAATTTCTATGTCATTTTTTGCCAAAGCCACAAGGAACCATTTGAGAGGGGGGAAAGAGCCGCATGTAGCTCCAGAGCCACAGGTTGCCTACCCCTGGTCTGGTTAGTCTGTTTTAAGGCTATATAATGTGCCATTTGTATAACATATAAACATGTCGAAAGTGCCCTCGAAAACATGCGGAACTTAGTGCCCTCTTCAGTGGCGAGAACGCGTTGTATGTGCCCTTTTTTTTCTTTTCGCCCCTGCCCTTCAAAAAGTCTGTGCACGCCACTGTTCTCAAGTCAAAAGGCTGAAGTTGAAGTGAAATTGCTAGTCACTGGTGATAAAGTCCGAGTTCAAGTCCTTTTTGATTTTGTGAAGTCGGGTCTGACTCGAGTCTAAGGTGCGTTCCTAATCACATTCTTTTTCTTTTGCAGCTGCCCTTTAGAATGATGTTGTTGCATGCAGCATGCACACAATAAATTAATACAGTACATACTACTCCCTCATTATGTTACACCCTGAACTTTAACCCTCTTACTCTTACATCTGTTACCATGGAGATAAAACAAGTTCTCCAAGCTCACCAGAGATGGAGGTCACCCTGAACACTTCTGATGTTGTTATTTTCCAATAAACAATAACTTCACAAAGTGAGGATTCTAACATATTATACTCACTGTCATTGTTATTTAATACTTTTGTCCTTTTGTTGTTAGTCATATTTAGGATTGTTTTATTCAGTTAAACAATTCATACTGTTATTACTGATCGACTGATCGTCACCTCAATGTCCTTTCAACCACCATTGCGGCTTCTGACAGTCAATGTGACACATCGTCCGCTGTGCAGAGGACTGTGGGTCAGAATAACCAGAAAAACATGTTGGCTTGCTTACTGCAAAAAATTGGACTGGGTGTAGTAGAACATCCTGGTATTTTTGGCATACTGCATTTAACATACTAAATCTACTTCTGGCATATGGATACTGGAACGCACAGCAAGCGATGTGACTTGAGTCCACACCTCTGTCAAATGATGACCATTGCTATGTTGCAGCATTTAACCTTCACCCTTGTAAAGGTGTTAGGGCTTCTTTGAGCTGAAACCAAGTCATTTCAATGCATTTGAATGGAACTTTATACATGTGTGACAGCCTACCCCAAAAACTTAATCATGTCCTTCACCCTTTTGACATCAGTTTAACACTGATGTTTTTAATTTGGCTACTTTATATTTGATTTTTTTCTTGTTTTATTTACTTGCTGTATGCCTTTTTAATTGTAAAGTGTATTGGTGACTCTGCACTTTAAATAAAACTGATTGATTGTCATACTTTCTGGTGGGTAGCCTACACTCATACCTACGTGCAAATACTCGAAACCTCTCTTGAAACCATGACTCATACAGCAAAAAGTTGGGCAAATAGTCAAATAAACTGAGCTAACTCTGCTTATGACTAGTTTAACACTGACTACAGGCACAAAACTTGGAACAATATCATACTTAAACTTTCAAAATAGGTAATTGGAAGAATATTTGGACAAAGAAAACATAGTTGTGCTTTGTTGTTTTGGCACAAAGGTTGTTTAAGTGTCTATAATAACTCTTAGTAATTTAAAACAAAGAAATAACAACAATACAATAAATAAAACTCAGAACTGCATGAACATCGATGATTGAAATCGGGTGCATAGTACCAGATAAATGTATGCTGTTCGATAATAAGTTGTGTGGCTGCAGTAAGGCTATAAAATTCCTTAAAACGTTCTGAACATAAAGGGAATAAAAATATATATATTGAGCTCATTCATTTCCTTTCAGTGATTTTACTTCAGGCCTGATAATAAAATATGGACTCTCCGCGGCACAGCTGCATCTATAAGGCCTGCCTGACATTATGAATTTTTTATTGCTTCACCATTTCACTGGGCAAAACGGATGGTCAAGAGTCAAAGCCAGTGCACTCTTCTACATATTCCACTCTGTTGTATGTGTCTCTGTGTGTCACATGATTTCCACATTTATTCTTGTGTGAGCAATTCCTCCCATTTCATCAAACAAATGAACACGAGACCCACGGCACCTTCAATTTCCAGCACAATCCCATTACTATTGGTGCTCACTGAGCAGGGGATGGGTCTAATTAACTTTTCAAGTGGCTCCTAGGTAAGAGAGAACATCTTATTCACGTCCCCCCAGGGATTGAGTCCCCCCCTCAGTTTATGAGACCACTCAATCCCGAGACATCAGCGCCATACACCCTTCAGTTGTGGAGCTAGAATTAAGCATTGCGGTGTGCTGAAGTGTCTAAAGAGGTTAAAGATTTCGGTAGCTACTGCAACAAAGAAGAAAGATGGTCTGAATCAGAATGCGGAGATGAGAGTGTCAGAGAATTAATCACATGGATTCTTGTGACCCTGTTGCTTTGGAAGGAGAAGGTGTGAAAATATCAGAAAATGTGCAAGATGTGCCTCGGGAATGTATATAATATATGCATAGTTACTCTTCTTTAGTTCCCTCTTCAGGGGTCAGTTATTTTTATATAATTTCAACAAAAGCATACTCCACAGTGTCTGACTACACATAGAACACTGTCTTATCCTTGCAGTCCCAGTGAACCCCTGAATGTTATCAGCTTTGGCTCAATAGTGGCTGTGGCTCAGGAGATAGAGCGGGTTGTCCCCCAATCAGAAGATCAGGGGTTCGATTGAAGTATCCTTTGGCAAGATACCAAACCCTCCAGATACTCAGTGAGTGCACACAGTACAGTAACTTATTGTGTACTGGGTGGCACCTTGCACAGTTAACACTGTATGAATAGGTGAATGTGTTGTTGTAGTGTGAAAGCATTTGGAGTGGTTAGAACACTACAAGTGTAATGGTAGTATTTCATGTGAAATGAATAAAAAAAAATTTTAATCTGGGTTCCTGACCCATAAAAGCAGTTGACCATACCTAAGGTCAATATTGCTGATAAAAACCTTGTAGAGGCAAAACTCTGAATGGCCCAATTCATTTAAAATCCTCCTTAAATGCTTTTTTTTTCCATTGTGCTTTTCTTGAATGTGCTTCCATTTAAGGACACTCTATCAATGACGCTCCACAAGGGCGAACTCCTTCTCTGTCTGTCTTTCATTCAGTAAGAACGATGGTTGCCCTTGATGCAGTGATGCATTCCCTTTCCTGTAACATCTTAGTGAATGCGCTTATTCACACTGATCGATCTGTAGAAAGAAAGTTATGGACTGATGGCAGCGACCGCAGGCGCAACACACTTGTTTCATATCGTAAAATAAATGAAGCTGCTTGTCTTATGTTCAACAGCTACACCAGCGTCGCCATCGCTGAGATAATCGCTTTAGAAAATAACATGGTTTCTGACCTTTCCCTGCAGCAGTGTCTTTTCTGTAAACTATTTATTGTACTGTGCACGCTGTAAAAACCATAAAATAGACCATGAACATACAGGTGTTCAGTTAACTGTGTAAGCTCTCACAGTGTGTGATATGTAATTATGGAAACCCTTCTGATGTTAACAGTCGGAAAGAAAGCCGCAGTATATTACCCGAAGAGGTTCATTGAGGCGAGCACAAGAAACGCCACTTAAAAATGAATCCAAATGTGTTGGAGCAATCAAACAGCGGCGCTAAAAGCCTAATTAAGCTTGGTATCACGGACACCTCAAAAGGCTCTCCTCTCTGGGCAAAAGTCCACAAATCATGACAAGGACATATTTCACAAAGGCAACTGTAGTGCCATCTTACAAAACAAGAGAGCTGATTTATGAATGTGTTGAGTGAATGCATGTTTAGGAGTCTTACAAAACAGCAATTCTGAGGGGAAATTTTGAGCGAGGAAAGTGGCTCTGATGAAAACAGGTTGTGCTTCTTCAATAAATTCTCAAAACTGAGTGCCTAGAGGTTGTCCGAGTCAAAATTACTGCACTCTGTCAAGGACGAAGGCACAAACCAAAGAGTAATGGCCTCGCACCAAGTTTGGAGTTCTTCTGCCAGAGAGGATTGAATTATTATGTTCCATAAAAGTTTAATGGGATTTCAGCAGGCCTAATATATAAAAGGAGGGCTGCAAGACTGAGCCACTGTGCTTCGGTCCTTCCTTTATAGCTCTCTGCTCTCTGTTCCGTCTGAGACAGGATTACCAGGCAGGACGCTGCCAAACAAACAGCTGAGTGGACACAATGTTTCATGGTTTGGATTTTGATTCAATGGCTGCTGAGGTACTTTAATTCACGCTGCAAATCACATTCAGGCAAACATAAGCACACCTTTTAATGCTGCAGTGTCTATCTCTGCCATGAGCATCCTTAGCAAAGACTGCTGCACTTTTTTCCCCATTACAGTGCTGAGTGGTGTAATTTAGAGTGTGTTTAGTGCAGGTCTACATCTTAGGGTCAAAAATTCCACTTAAAACACACTCAGTGCACCTCACATTTTGGCTTGCAACTTCTAAATGTTCTTGTGTGTAATTAAACCTCCTTTTCCCTGAGCTTTCTTTATCCAGACGGAAAAAAATAATAATAATAATTAGAATTTTTTGATGATCCACCTTTCCCCTCATGTGTATCAGGCAGTTTATCAACATAATTTTGATCCTGCAAAAAGTGGTCTTGAAACGGTTGTTTCAACATCACACAGTTCCTTGGCCACCTAGTTTGTGAGGTGTCTCAGTTTTGACTTGTTTTTCTGTTTCTGTTCTGGAGATCCAGTGCTCACATGAGCAGAAAAAAAGCCTAACAAGGTTTATTGTCCTTCCAAAATCACATCTTGTACAGTCCACTACCGACTCAATGTCCACTACCGACTCAATGTCCACTACCGACTCAATGTCCTACTGTATGTCTATATGTTCTCACGTATTACCTTTGTTACACATCTGTAACCGGTGGACTCCAGTGATGTCTGTGTTGTGTAGATATAAAGAGGCCCAGACTGTGGGTATCTTCAGAGGCGATCGCCGTTTATTCCTCTCCTGACAGCAAGTGGCAAAACAAAATCCTCCATCATACACAACCGTACAAACTCCAGCCCCTCTTCCACAGAGCACAACAGCAAAAGGGCCATCTTACATTCAATTTAGCACAATGAAACACAACCGTACAAACTCCAGCCCCTTCACAAATCAAGTGACACAAGATTATGTTAGCATAAAATGAACTTATAAACAGCTCAACAGTGCTAGAACAGCAATGACGCTACCTCTCCCACAGAGTACAGCAGCAAAAGGGGAGAGGCAAGGCGGGAGACACCCCTTTATAGGTGGGGTACCCCCAAAGGTGAACGTAGGGGTATAGGAACTGAATATCAAAAGTTCCACATATTGAGTACAGAGGCCTAAGCATGTCAGGTAATAACAACTGAAACAAATTTTGGTTTAGGGTGGGGGGTTCCAAGCCAGAGTGGAGGAGCCCTTCTGTGCAGAGTGTGCATGTTCTCCCTGTGTCAGCGTGGGTTTCCTCCAGGTACTCCGGCTTCCTCCCACAGTACAAAGACATGCAGATTAATTGGTGACTCTAAATTGGCCGTAGGTGTGAATGTGGGCATGAATGGTTGTCTGTCTCTATGTGTCAGCCCTGTCTGGTGACCTGTCCAGGGTGTATCCTGCCTCTCGCCCAGTGACAGCTGGGATAGGCTCCAGCGACCCCCAACAGGATAAGCAAAATGAATGAATGAATGAATAATACTCAACACTATGAATGTACATTTGACTTGTCACACATATTACTGCAGTATAATTGACCCTGTTAGACTTAAACACTACGATCCACATCAACACAAACTTCATGCCGTCTTTTCCGCACGACCACACTCTCCTTTTCTCATGCACGCTAAGCTGCCTAAATAACTTGTGCCTGCTTTTTAACATATATAAATAAAGTATATATAAACATAGCTTAAGTATAGTCCGCTACCATACACTGTTCAAAATATACAGAAACTTCTGTGTGAACTTAAATAACATCCAAACCTTTATGTCATATCAACACAGACATTTTAATCAGCTTTAGTGGCTCTCACACTCAGGCTGTGACAAAGTTGTTACTGAACATACCAAAGGGAAACAGGCCTTATCAGAAGAGCTCAGTGGATAAATAAGCTCTCATTATATCTGTGCTTCAACACACTTTAACATACAGAATGATCTCTGTGCAGCCAGTGGTACAGTAAAGCCTGAATCTTAGTTTATGGATGCCCCAGGCTGCTAGTATTGTAGGATGATTACTGTTTAATGAGCACCCTGTGGAGTCTTTCTTTTGTATATTATTCTGTTTTTTAGTACGTGTCATATTTCTCACTATTCTAGATGAGTTTCCTTTTAAATGCACTTTTTATTTTCTATAAAATGCATTTGCATTAAATGCAAACGCTGTTTTGGAAGCGTTGGAACCTGCATCGTTTTACCTTGATATCCTCTTCACGTCTTTTATCAGCACATTCACACCTTTTACAAAATATCACCTACATAAAAGGTTGTAACGCACTGAGCGTTATGACCCACTGTTGCCACATCTGCAGCAGTTTGAATGTGCAAATTTAAGTTTTATAGACAGCAGTGTTGCAACATATTGGTCAAACAACTCTAAATTCTTCTCAGGATGTCTTCAGCAATTTTTACACAATCGTTTTTCTGTCTGGCCTGTCTCCCGATGTGCTTCATTTACATTCCAGAGGCAGTCCCAATTCATCCCAAGGCATGGCGTTTAGGTATTCTAGTAACTGCAAGACGTGTTGTCTCAGAGCTGTATTGTATACACAACCCGTAAAACAAATATACAGTGCATGAGCAAGCATATAATCACAATGTTTTAGATGGTCTTATTGTCTCACAACACAATAATCCTCAGGATATTTGCACAATTTGATTACAGAGTGTGTCACTGACATTTAAAAGCATTTGATCAATGTGGCCTTTTTCTATTGCCCACATACAGTATGCACCCACGCTACAGCTGGATTGATGTTTCATTACTTTTCTCTCACAGTTAATAAAAAAGTTAAGCTGTTAACTTCGGAAAGCATAAGCACGGTTTGTTCTGATCATGAAAAGGGAACAACACAATACGTTTTACAGCAATACAAAGTGCTATGTGTTGCATTTGTTCTTTTTTACTGCCAGTATGCAGAGAGGAGAAGTCTCATTCCTAGAAGTGGACAGCACAGACAGAATATCACAACATCCAGTTGCTATCTACTGCAAAGCATGCAGCAACACGCGCGTTCTGTACTGCTGAAAACAGCTTGCACGATCCCCATGAGTGCATTTACCTTCAGTCCTGTTTCCATGATTAATGCATTTACCAGTAGGATGGGGATACTGTAGGAGGTTTGTCAGCAGAAGGCACAAAATAATATTTCCTCTGAAACTAACAAGCCAACATTGTCTTAACTTTGACACTGGCCAAACGACTTTTCAAAAGCTGTAAAATGCTAATTTTTCTCTAACACATGGATCAACAATACAGCATCTGTCCCGACGGTGTGCTGCAGTCGAGGTGGCTCCATCGCCATAGTGCTTTTCTGCTGCAGGATCAGCAATGTTTTCACTTGAATGAAATACCCCGATCCACTGCTGTGCATCATTTTTAAATGCAGTACACATATGGGTATAGAGGACGTGCAGAAGTCATCCTGAAAAGATTCCTGTAGCATGTGTGAAATGAAAATGTCCCTTTGAACATCTCTCCTTTGGCCTACTTTCACACCGCAGGGCGATTAATTTGCATTTGGGTTGTAGATGAAGCTGCTCTCTTTTAAATTACAAACATGTTTCAAGTCATACATCACAGACAACCCACTGCTGAGTCAAATGGACACAAACTCTTACAGATTTTTTACGTAACACAATGATTATCTATATGCATATATAATGCAATATAGCAACAAAAGGCTGAAAGAAAGAAAATTATAGCGCTTATTTCCACAGTAATTGCACTCTTAATGGTTTGCCTCTTTGTTCTGTTTGTGTGGCCACATTTATAACAGTGGGGAGTGGGACAATAGACAGAAAATGATAGTGAGAGGATGAAAGGCAGCTGGCATCACAATAAGCCAGCAGACACAATCTATGTGTTTGTGGCTGCTGTTACGTAAATCCAGCTTGCGTCTACATTTTGTTGCCTTGGCCACTGACCCACTTGATGATATCAAATCTGTTCTACAGTACAGTACCAAAACTAAATAAATAACAATAACAGCAGCAACATACCCTCCTGTGGGCTTTTACACTCTATGGAGGCAGGACGCATTGGCTGGTTTTTCTGAATGAATGGAAAATTTCAAGTAAAAAAAAAAGAAATGGAAAAAAATCTGCTCCTTTTTATAAATTAACAAGATTTTTTTATTTTTTTTTAGAATTCTGAGAAAAAAATGATTGAAAACAAATCTGTTTTTCTGAATTGAGGAGATAAAAATCTCGCAAATTTTTGTTCTTCTGAATTAAAAATAATTATTATCCTGTAATATAATAGCAGGTTTTTTCCATGAAAACTTTTTTACGGAATTCAAAATTACTGTAAATCTTCAGTTAAATGCCCAGTCCCTTTTACCTGCACGGTGAAGCTACATATTTTGACATATACACACCTGTCTCAATTAGACACCCAGCCTGGTTGCCAAGCAGTTCATTTTTATAGAAGTTCCTTGGATGTATAAAACCAGGTTGGTGGCTATCCACTAGGCTTCTGTTAGTTAGCTGCTTAGATCGTCCATATAAATATAATAGTTTGAACTTTTGTCAATATGGACATGCTACACATTGTTAGCTCAGTTAAACTCTCCACAAGTCAATCATTAAGTTCATTTTACTGAAACCATGAGCACCAAAGAATAATTTATTCAGATTTACCAGCAGGGTAAACAAGAAAGGCAGGGGAAAAAAGGTGGTGACTCTCTACCTCTGAAGCGGCCATGAAGTCCAATTATGTGTCCATTTCTCAATTACCCGGTATGTTATTAGTATTCCTTTGGTCTGTAAGAGTCCTCAGATCAAAGGGTTTTTCATGATAATTAATCCAAGTTGTGAGTATTGCTTTAACAGGACAAAGTGGTGTTGTGTCGGTGTGCTGGGTTGCTGTAAAACGAGTGTCGTAACTCTTTTTCTCCTTGATGTGCTGTCTGTCAGAGCTAGATCAAATGAATGATTCATAACTGATATTTTATCTGAGGCCTAATTTTTATACAAGTGATATTCATACTGGTTTAAATAAGCAATTTAATTGCATTTCCAGAGAGAGAGAGAGAGAGAGACCAGAGAGAGGCGCTTTTCAAAGTCTCTGTGTGTTCAGCTCTCAGTACTTTTGTGGCTTCTAACTGAATCTCTGTGGTTTGGAGTTTAGTTTCTCTCCTGCGTCCTGTTTTTACTTTCATGTTTAAAGGGAAATTTCGGTTTATTTCAACCTGTCTCCTATCGTCCTAAATTTGTTTCAAGTGACTAGTGACATAGAAATAATAGTTAGCATGTTAGCCGTTAGCCTAGATACAGCCGTAGCGTCAGACCTGTTAAAACGTAAGTGAACGGGCAACCTTCAAGTGCAAAGTTAGTCCACTAAACAAGCTTTTTTCCCACAAAGACCGCCTCATATCGTTAGGATACATGTCAGAGAACATATAGAAAACGACATGTAAACGTGTTGTCTTACCTTACCGGTGTGCTGCCACGTTTGTTTATCCCTCTCGCTCTGCTTTCCAAAGCGCAGCCGAAATATATCTCGCCAGCTCTAGATAAAGCCCAGCTGGATACTAACGTTAGGCTACTCCAGGTGGAGGTGTCTCGTCCTCGGTCACATCCAGACCTTGAAAATAAGGCTGCAACCGGTCCCATTCCTTGCAACAGAGGCATTCCTCTTCTGTGGGCACTGGGGCACAGCATTCACAGGTACACCACCAATCTCCAGAGCTACGCAGCCATTCCTCCTCTCTCGTCCTCTACCTGTTGCGCCTCTCTGTCTCTCCTCCTCCATTCTTCAATTTCAGAAGCTCTTCGTCAGTGTATTCTGGCTCAAATAAATAAGGGCGGCCATCAAGCTCTGCAAAATCAAATTCCTCCTCCACAAAGTCGAAGTCTGGCAAAAAGTCAGCCATTATTCTATAAATCTTTCATAAAATAAATGAATGAACTTTTCAGGCTACTGTCTGGTTCTGCTTTCCAGCTGTTGCTGCTTGTTCAGGCACGCTATGAGATTGCTGTTTGTTCTCGCGATATTTCGGCCGCGCTTTGGAAAGCAGAGCTAGAGGGATAAACAAACATGGCAGCACACCGGTAAGGTAAGACAACACGTTTACATGTCGTTTTCTATATGTTCTCTGACATGTATCCTAATGATATGAGGCGGTCTTTGTGGAAAAAAAGCTTGTTTAGTGGACTAACTTTGCACTTGAAGGTTGCCCGTTCACTTACGTTTTAACAGGTCTGACGCTACAGCTGTATCTAGGCTAACGGCTAACATGCTAACTATTATTTCTATGTCACTAGTCACTTGAAACAAATTTAGGACGATAGGAGACAGGTTGAAATAAACCGAAATTTCCCTTTAATGTCATTAACGTTCATCGCTATCAGCCCTATTAGATGTTGTGTGAAGCTGCTGCTCGAAAACTCAACATTTCCTTATTTTGGTGCTTCACAAAGAAAGTTTATATGCAACAAAATAATGGGGGACAAGCCAAGCCAATCCATGCCTGTTGAAAAGGGGTAATAGACACCTGTCCAAAATATAGTCTGTTAAGTTAAGTGTTTTAAGCAAACAATTGCCCGGGCTACTAACTGCAGTTTTACAGTAACAGTCTTGTTAATTCAGAAAAACAGAGCAGATTTTTTCTCTCATTACACTTCAGTAACATTCACCTGGACATCAAATAACAATCTATAGCATAGCAATGGCGACACCAGAGTCATAGCGTCCCTTCATCTGAGTTATTCTGGCAGCCAGCATGAGCAGCAAGCCGGTGGCCACCTCCAGGCTATAAGAGAGCCAGGCTATGGCTAAGGACCAGCCGAAGGACACGTGCACATGGGCAAGGTTCTCTGGGGGCACGATCCGCTGAAACTCCTCCATGGCCAGGTTGGAGTATTTGATGTAGATGCTGACCCCAGACAGGGTGAAAAGACCTGTTGGTGCACAGAAACAGACAGCTGGCATCAGTGGAGAAACAAAACCTTCCAGATTTGTGCCTGTAACATAGAAACGGATCCATCGTAAGGGATCGTTGTAAAGAATTCTTCAAGTACAAGAACCGTCTCAGCTTATCAAACACCATAATCCTCATGATGTATTATACTTGCCCAGTTCTCACAATGAGATCATTGAGGTGATAATACATTAATTAGCATATCATCATTTTCCAACTTAATTGTCTTCATTTAACTCAGTGGATCATACTAGATAATACAAGTCCATTAATGAGAAACACTTAAAGCATTAACTATTTAAAGCAGCTTCAAGACAAGCATTTTTCTCATTCATATTCAGATTACTCCAATAAGGTGCTTTTAAATATAAAACAATGATTTACTCAGCAGGAACCTGTGGTGCAAGTATGAAGTTTCTACTGTGCACGTTTTTATTATTCCTTGAGTTCCCTAACAGACGAGTCTTGCATAAAAATGGCTGCAGAGGTGCACTGACAGGAGAAACCATATCACTGAATGCCAACCCCAAAATCACTTTAAATACCGAGCAGTCATCACTACATGGGCATTTCAGACTGACCTTTACTGTGGCACTACAGAGGGCAGAAACACTACATGCCGCACAGTCATCTGCAATTAACCTCTGTTAATTGCAGATGGTCATTTGAAATCACAACCGTGGTTTTGTCTCTTAAAGTCTATCATGTTGTGTGTCTAATTGGCAGGTGAGCACACCAGAGAAGGTAGAGAGAGCGAAAGAAAGAATGAAAGGTTAGCAAGTACAGCTATCATCAGCAGTGCTACGGGAGACACAGCGGGTTCTGCAGATGTCCCTTTCATAGAGGGCGAGCAAATCCTTTTCACTTAGACTTAATCTTAAGGGACTGTACTTCATTTATCAGAGGATGGGGGTGGCTGTGATCTTTTTGCTTGTTTGTTTTTTTAATCTTGAACCTCCCTGGACTTGAGCCCCCCTGAGTGATTGAGTGAAAATGCATAACCCTCCAAAAATAACCATGTTTTTGTATATTCACATGGAGCTGATGCAATTAGCAAACACCACGGGGAGAGTTATCACCCGAACAAACAGTTGATTTCTTAAGCAAAATAATGCAAATCCACCTTAAAATTCACATCATCGCACAAGCCGTGTGTGCACTTCAGCTGAATATTGATGTGCAACAGTCACACAAAACCCACAACATTTAATCACATCACAGCATGCACACAGCTGGAGTCAGTAAAATGTGAACGTAATGACCATTTCCCCAGAAAAACTGTAAGAACATATATTTTGTCATGCCTGCAGAAGTGCAAAATATAATATCTTTTACAGGATCTGGTTAGTGCAAATGTTCATTTATCTATTCATTTATTTTTTGGTGACATTTTTAAATGAGACATAACATTGCATATAGTGATTTTAATGAAATATCACTAGTTTCTTGATGAAATAATTAATCAAAAATGATGTGTTTAAAGACCATCAGTGATTTGACAATGTGATGATTTTTTCACATTGTGTTCACAGTTTCTGGCTATAGGAATGCACAGTGGTTCAGTGGTTTGTATCATCGACTCACAGCAAGAGGGTTCCTGGTCCGAACCCGGGGTGAGGGGTTCGAACCAGGGGTGGGGAAGCTGTTCTGTGAGGAGTTTGCATGTTCTCCCCATGTCAGCGTGGGTTTTCTCCGGGTACTCCGGCTTCCTCCCACAGTCCAAAGACATGCAGGTTAACTGATGACTCTAAATTGTCCACAGGTGTGAATGTGAGTGTGAATGGTTGTCTGTCTCTATGTGTCAGGCCTGTGATAGTCTGGCGACCTGTCCAGAGTGTACCCTGCCTCTTGCCTAATAGCAGCTGGGATAGGCTCCAGCACCCCTGCAACCCCCAACAGGATAAGCGGTTACAGAAAATGAATGAATGAATGAGTTTCTGGCTATGACAAATGGTGTAATTTTGCTATTTTTTCTTAACAGAAAACACACATTTTCTTAAGGGTATTTAAAATGAACACAAAATACAACTAAAGCTTAATTGCCCCTCATCTAAGCCAGATACTCCCTACCATGTGCTTAAGAAGTGCCTCCTCAGTTTTTCATTGCCTCTCCCCCTCTCATATTTCACCAACAGCCCCTAAACTACAGCTGGTATTGTAGTCTGCTGGGAACAAATGGAGTAAATACCTATACAAGCCCTTATGAACACAGTCTGTCTTACACTCCCCTTGCAGTTGATTAGTGCTCTTACCTGGACATGCTTTAACCTTTAGCTCTCCTCTACAGTCCATCCATTATGTATAGTCTTCTGTGTACAGTATGACTTTTTGTAGCTCCCGTGGAGTTCATGTGAGGTCTGCGCTCTTACCGCACCAATACCATACTACGGATTTGTTAAACATCTTTTATGCTCACTTAGAGAAGCACTAAAAATTTCAAAATTTTAATGGAGTAAAGGTAGCTTTTTAAAGGAGCCTTGAGCTGCAACATCAGACCTGAGGCCAAATGAATCAGTGCTGCAGTGCATGATGTGAATTTTCAAAGACGAATTGATACAAGGCTCAACAATAAACTTGTTTTTAGATTGGATTTTGTTTGGATATGCTTTCTCTTATACTCACATTTCTTACTCAGGAATAGGCCATTTTTGGGGTGTGGAGTGCATCTGAGTTGTCTTGTGTCAGGGGTGTTGTTTTCTACACTGATGTAGCTGATTGGACTTTGCTCACCTGCCCCTGTTCAGAGTTAATTGAATATCTAGTCTTTGTGTACTCCACCTTGGACTGATGCAATGTAAGTTCAGCTCTAATTTGTCGGGTAAGACCTGGAATTTGTCATTGACATTAGTGCCAATGTGACATTTAAACGCACACACACACACAAAACAAGTATGGCCGTGTATCCCGACAGTGCTCAGGTGAGGTCGGGGCTTTATAAAAAGGCTGCAAGCAGGAGGCACCCACGAGAAAAAGCGACAACACAAATATATCGAGGCAAAACATGACACTGGAACATGTGTGAAAAAGCACAATACAAGGAGTCTGCAAGTTTAAAGTCAAATGTAATTTTAGGGTGCTGGTGGTCACACCTGCTGCAGCACATGAGGTGAGGAAAAGCCTCTTATTTTAAATCAATAGCTTGTCAAAATAAACTGGCTAAATCACAAGCACTGATTGTGTTAAGTACAATTTATGCTGTTTTAAGCAGACTGCTGCAGGAAGCAAATTTGTGAATCCTACGATAGCAAAGGAATGTCCCGCCCTATACTCTCTATGATTGGCTAGTACTTGTTGTCTTCGTTGATTGTATGGGTGAGGTTTAGGCAAGAGGAGTGGGATTGGTTACACTTAAGGGAAGAATGTCAGGGCAAGCCAATCAGAGGCAGAGTAAGGCAGGCCATTCCTTTGCTATCCTTGGATTCGTGAATTCGCTGTGGTTGGGAGTCAACCTGTGGCCGGACTTGGCTTTTACCCCTTCAGTTAACTCTCTGATATAGTGGGCCACAACATGAAATATATAAGAACTACCACAGCAGGTTCATTTAAAATATTGCATTATATATTAAACATTAGCTGACTGAGGAATGATATAATTAGCAGTGGCTATAGGTAAGCTACCAACCACTGATGCAGCCGTCCAATGGTAAAGGATGGAAGCTGCAGTCTGGTGTTAACAGAGGGGTCAAGAAGTGAGTCCTAAAACCCGGAAATGAGTTCGCATTTTAGCACTCCTGGTTCCCTTGTCCCAGATTTGTGGGTTTTCTGAATGGTTTTTGGTTAGCTGTCTTCCATTCATGTTATCAAATGGAAAAATCCCTTTGGCTTTTTGACAAAGGAACCAGGTAGATGCTAACTTCCATGTCAGCCTACAGAAATACGTCCTTCCTGGAGCACTCTATTTGTATCGAGACAAGGTCTGTTTTGCTCTGATCTACTTTAAAAGTAACATGATGATCATTTACCATCAGGTTGATTTTTATATGTTGCTGCTGCATTAAGCAAATACGGCTAAACAGTTAACGTTCCTGTCAACAGCTTATAGTGAATAGACTTAATTTGAATTTCTCTATGTAATAGAATAAAAGGTTGTTGGCTGCTCTCAAACGGACATCATGTAAACAACTATATAATGCAACAGTGATGTGCAGTTCACCTCTTAATAAAAAAAACCCAAACAGTTTGTCAAAGTAAATTCAAATTCTTTATCTCTTCTCGATCAAAACAAGACACTCGAACACATTACTGTGAGCAAAGGTTACACAACATTTCTGATGAAAAAATATTAACCTCTATGAGGAAATTCATAACAGCTACATAACCTGCTAAAACTGCTTTGTCCCCAGAGCTTAGAAAATGAAGATGGAAACATGTTGGTGAAGATGAAGTAAAAAAGGGAAGAGATGCATCAGACTGAAGCCTGGATTCTTATACTTCATCACTGAAGGTGAGTAGTTGGAAGCTAAGTGCATTCATTATGGAGAATATAATCTTCAATCATTGTCAGGGGGGAAATTTGTTTCCATAAACCATTGTTTGTTTGCTCTCTTGGCTAGGATATATTTTTGCAGGAGGCCCTAATGGATGTGCCAAAGCCACTGACGAAAAAGCAGAGCTCTTTCCTCTAATGCATAAGTATGACATTTCTGGAAATGTGCTTTTTCACTCTCTTCCAGAAGACGATTAGTTTCGCATGAAGAATGGAAGCAGGGGGAAGCAGCGAACCTGACTATGGCCAAATGTGGTGAGGAATCTGCCCATCACCACCACCTCCTAAAGATCACCAATCACATTATGTCCTGTTTGTTCAATCGGTGCACAAACAGGAGTGTAAAAATGACAAGTTTGTGTTCCCTATGCAAAGTAGCAAACAAAGGTAGGTCCCAACAATTAAACTATTCCTTGAAGTTGTCTTTGTGTTTGTGTTTTGTGTTTAGGCCATTCAAGATCCAGTTCTCTCACAGATAAGCTGCCCTGCTCCTCAAAAAATGGGCTATTACCATCAGCAGAGAGACAGAGCCAGATCTCATTGTCCTGGAACAAGCAATTCTAAATCAGAGGCTGCAAAAGTTTGTGCTTTGTTGGTAATATTACACTGAAGCTGACACTTTCCAGTGTTGTGATCCAATGTATGGAAATAAATGAGGTAGAAAGAAATCTCATTATTGAAGATATCTTTCAGTTTACAGGTAAATGTAATTTAATCCCACTATAATGAATCTGACCCGAAGTATTAGGCTACCTCTGTCAATAGCGTGCTTCAGGAATGAGCCCGAAAACCCAGATATGAGTTGCGCTTCTGGTTCCGTTGTCTCAAAATGAATGTATTTTTTTATATTGTTTTTGGCTAAATGCCTGAAATAAAGCTGATTAATGTAAGCTTAAGAGATTTTCATATTTTCTTTTACAATATAATACGTCATCAAATACCCTACTTGTGAATTTTGAAGCCTTTACTTGTCCTAAAAAAAGGCGGTTGCTAACAAGTGGCTAAATGAGACTACAAAAGGCCATCATGATGGATACAGTATGCAGTGGTGACATAAATTCATGGGATTCATAGTTGGTAATAACCTTAAATTTAGACACAAGCGAAACAGGAACGTGGGCAGATGAAGTGACAAATGTAACAGTTTGTTCTTCAGGCTGGAAGCCTACACAGTCCCTGGGGTTCAGGCTTGAGGTTCAAACCGGGCTGAACCAAGAAACGAGGCCATGAACCCACAGACCAATACAGTTCAGTGTGTCGGGGGGTGACGGTACCTGAAAGGGGCAGGCAGGGGACGTGGTTGAAGAGGCAGAGGTTTCGGAACCAACAACAATTTCTACAATCAGGCTTCCAGCTCTCCTTCTGCGTCCCCAATTTCCTGTCTCCAAGATGTTTGTGATCATCGATGAAAGTTTCTCTCATCAAGTCTATTTTTTATGATCACATCTTTTGCGTGGGAAGTGGCGTACGCCTCTTTCAGGACTCATTTTGTGCATATGCAATGTTTATAAATGAGACGCCAGACGTAGAATTGAGGAGCCAACAGGTAGGTGAACAGAACGCACACACATGGACACGTGAGGCGTCTTGCCAACACTCTCTGAGCTGCAGCCAATAACAGGTAGGCAGATGGAAACACTCTGTGGCGTTGATGAAAGGCAACACAGCACTGCCACAGTAAAACAGGAGCTGGACAGGAGCCTACAAACAAAAAATCCCTGATGGACTCTGTTACGTCTCTTGTAGGACGAGATGGTCATGTTTTACTGATGATTGCCAGAGATCAGGATGTCTTGGTTTCTAAAGTGCAGCTTCTTTGACATTTAAATTTCACATAATTAACAGGTGCAGTAGGCCAACTAGTGAGAGAAATGTCACCTCTCTACTGCAGGCTTTTGAATTCTCTTTAACAGAAGGATCCCTACGTGAAGTTAGAGGATGAGGAATGCTTTGGGGATTGTTGCACTCTGAACGATGCCTTCTTTAATTCAGTAATTTGGTGTGTTGTGTGCTTGTGAGACATTGAGGGTTCATAAAATTTAGAGCATTGTCATTGCAATAAAGATTAAGTACGTATTTGCCCCCTGATAAACACTCAGGTCCTTAACATTTTTGGCTGTTTCACTGTTATGTTTTTAACTTGCATATCACAGGGGAACTTCAATGATGCTAAAAAAAGGTAGCAAATCTAAACCCTGGTGGCTGAAGGATGAGCTCATGGGACAGAGGCCAGGGACCTGTTAGTCCATCCTCAGCATCAGGTCCTGACAACAAGCACCAAAGCGCAGGCATCCTGCAGCTTGAGGGAGACGTCTATGGGGTGAAAACAAACTTGTGCATTTTTACAAATTGGATTTTAATTTAGAAACTGTCCTGCAGCTTTTTATGTATTGATTATTGGGGCTCATCATCCTGAGGATAACCAAGATGAACTAGATTTTTAATGCTATATAATATAATTCAGTCTAGAGATATTTAAGGTATGCATCATTACACATTAGGCAGCACTTGAGAAGCAAAAGTAGTTCGCTGTTTTTTAATTAAGCAATCGAGGCATGCTTTCATCAAAAGTTTTCACCCCGTAACCATAACTGTCTCATTTTGATATTTTGTGCTTTCCAGTCATGTTGCAGAATTGATGACGACCCAAGGGGAAGAGAGTCAGCAGCTGTACCTCCTTGCTGTGGGCAGAACAAAGAACACGACTGACACTTTCTTCATCATTATGGACAAACGGCTCATCCGCTGACACGAAACCAGCTCCCTAGCTCTGTTTGATGAACTGTTGAAATCCCACTTTGTGTTCAACCTGTCCTGTGAGGCGTCCCTGGTCCAGATGTACAACTTTGTGCAGACACCTTATAACATCAACGTTGGAACAATGTGGACCCCTTGAGTTTGTGAACTGCGGGGAAACTGGCACCTTCTTCCGAAACTCAAAAAGGAGAAAAAGCAGTTTTCCGAGTGGTTGAGCGCTTTAATGATTCTCCTGGCCTTACTTTGGTGTAAACATCCTTCAGGCAGGGTAGAGCAGCTCCTATAGTATGTTTAGCTTAACAAACCACTCTTTGCCGGGCCTTGCGGTCCTGTTTGGTGCTGTTTCCGTACCAGGCAGAGAGTCTAAGCTGATCACTGAGAGACATCACCATTTAAACAGAGTAAATAGACCAATAAAACCATTTAGACTGAGTAATGTGGATTGTGGTAAGGTGGCTGAGTGCATAAAGACATTTTCTCATCTAACTGGGTGAAGCCGAATGATATGCAGGAGAGGTCTGGCCATCTGCAGTTCAATTAAGGCTGAACATCCAGTGATATTTAAAATAACTTTTGGCATACCCACTTGTCGATAAACTTCAGTTTCATTTCAATTTCAGTGAACACTGACTGTGCCTACAAAGTAGTAGATGAATAAGAGAAGAGAGAAGAGATGAATATTATAAAAGCTGATACTGCAGATTTACAGAGTGCATATGGCTCAGATAATGTTATGCCTCTGGCCTAAACTGTGTTTGCATTGTTAAATGTGGCTTTATTTCTTTCTATAACCACGTGTAGTTTTAGGAGAGCTGGAATGAACTTGTGTAAGACTAAATTGATCCCTTACAGTCTTTAGAACAATGGAAGTTGTTTTGATAAACTTTTGGCTTTCACAATGATTTATTGCAATTAACTTTAACAGGTTTGTAGGAGGACAATCAGAAATATAAAGTGATTTTTAGAGTGTATACATTCGACCTTAACCCTTGGGGTGTAAAAGAGAGATCCGAGGTCAATACTGTGTACTTTTGTTACAGTTAACACCAAAGCCCCGTTTCCACCGAGCAGTACAGTATGGTTCAGTTCATCTCGGTGCGCTTCTTTTTTTTGGTTTCCACTGTGAGAATTTGTGGATGGTACCAATGGAACCGTTCTGTACCGTCCCCATTTTTGGCCGCCCCTCTGTTGGGGTACCTAGCACACAGATCTGGTACTAAAAGGTGGAGGTGTGAACACTGCAGTCTGCTGATTGGTCAATAGCTTTAGTTTTATTGTCTCTTTTGGATGACATACACTTATAGTAATGGGTGGATCTTCAAGCATTTAAAAACATATACTAATTTTGACTGGATTATGTGAACTGCATATATCCCAGTCCAAACTGGGAGAGATAAAAAGTGTTGTGGAGCATTGTGGGCTCTGGCAACACTAAACCCCTGAGCTTGCCTTAGTAGGACTAAATACACAAACCACTATTTTTAGATATCCCACCGAGAAAGACTCTCACTGCAGCCTGTTTTATTTGCTTTGAAAATGTTATGTAAATACAACCCCTTTATGAAGACAATAAACAAGGTGCAGACTAATAAAGTGCTGGACGAATCAGTGAGTGACAACAACTCCACTCACATGAAAGAATACTGTTTGCGATGGAAATGGTAAGGTCCATGGTTGAAGGGTTACTTTTGGTTCCAAAGGTACCATACCAAAAATACGTACGAAATATTTAAATTACACTATAGCCCCTTTTACACTGCCAGATTTTCGGCGAATGTTGGGCTGTTTTGCCGGCAAGCTGCGAGTGTTTAGACACACAGAGCTGGATTGGCGAGTTGATCCGAGGTGCCCAATTTTCCGCCTCGTAGGGTAGTCATATTGGCGGAACCTTTTTTGGTTTAAACAGACCGAGGCAGCCTTCCGCAATGGGAGGGGCCACACGTGCGAGCCACTGGAGGTGGATAAACAGGAAACAGCTGATAGCAGGAATTAGCGAGCAGCTAGTAGCAAGAGGGAAACGCAAACTTGACAGACACTGTAAAGATGAGCAACTGGGGAGACAAGGAATTGCGTGCCCTCCTTGCTCTCGCAAACGAAGAGGTCATTAACCGTCAAATGACATGAACGGTGAAGAACGGGCTGACTTATGAGAGAATCGCTGAAGGACTGACCAGCCGCAGCTTCCCTCCCACGTCACTGGTTACGGCACACGCTGAGCTACACGTGCTCACGCCCCCCATTGCCCCGAAAAAGGTGTATTCTGTATAAACAAAAGTAGGTAGGTGGCATTTTGCCGCACTCCCCAATTTTATTTTTATACTGCCAATGCTGAAAGAAGACTGATTAGGATTTCCTGAAAATTTGCACAGTTCCTATTTAAAAAGGGCTAGAGTTGATATTTAATTTTTATGGTGAAAATCCATGTCAGTGTATTCATATTCATAATCATATTGTCTGGTGGTCTGAATGACGTTAATTAAATTTAACACTCACTTGTGTGGATGTATTTAAACACTGGGCCAGTGCCAATATTCGGATTATGTCGGATTATTTTGCTGAGCATTACCCCTTCCTTTGTCTATCAGAGGCGGTTTTCAAAGTGGAAGAGCATAGGTGCTTGTGGTCTTGTGATGTAGAAAGGCTGAGGGGCCATTGCAAAGCATGTAATTAGCTGTCCCTTCTGTGTGATATGGAGGGCTGGGCCTGTCAGCAGTGATGGCAAAGTATATACAGTAATAAGACCCCCCACTTCTGTGACAGGTTGTTTCATCCAACCTCCACTGTAACCAAAACGAGGTTCAAACTCATTCCCTTGGAGTTCGGACCTAATCAAATGCATTCTTGGATATTCTATTTATGGTGAATGCTCAATAGCTGAACCCTCTACAGTGAAGAGGAAAAAAAAACATCTTGATATTATTGTATTTCTGATGAAAGCATATCCTTGCACTGCCATTTAATGAAGTAGCAGTTCAGACTGTCTTGCTGTGTGGACCATACCTGGGACATTTCTGCTAAAGAGGACTCTTTGATGTCATCAAAGAGGAAGATGCTCATGTTTTATTTCTGAGCTCCTTTTCTGTTGGAAATTCAGTTTATTTTTTTTTCAATACGCCTTTTAGTGAACAGTATGTACATTTTTTTCAAGTGTTATGTTATGTTTGGAGCCATAATTATCTGTGCCAGGTTTAAGCCTGGAGGAGATCATGTGTTTGGTTGTTATGTGAGTCAGTGTGTGTGTGTGTGTGTGTGTGTGTACTTGTACATGCTAAAAAACATATCTATGCAACAGAGTAACAGACATTTTTGCAAAGTGAGGACATTTTGGTTGGTCCTCATTTTTTCAAAGGCCTGTTTGAGGGTTAAGACTTGGTTTTAGGGTTCAGGTTAGAAGTAGGTTTAGGTTGGGGTTAAAAAGCTCCGAGGGGCACAGGCTCTCTGGGAGTGGTAGTATCGGATCTGCTTAAAAATGTCCTTTAATGAGTCTCAGTAGAGGTTGGAAGAGCCCCACAAACATAACAATGATTTTAAATTTTGGATAAAGTCTGAGGGTACTGGGCCACTGCACATGTCTGGTAACGGGAACTTTGTTATATATCAACGATGCTCCCATCCCCCAGGGTCTCTGGAGAAAGAACTTGATGACTCAGAGGCTTGGCTAAAAATGTGTGGCTCAAAAAACTGACATCCATAAAAAGGTTTGGTCTCATTTTGAATTGGGCCATCTGCAGATTAATTCCATAACTGATATGCTACGATCCACTAAAGTTAGGCATGATATGAGATGAATTAGTCCCAATTTTTGTTGGAAGGGACAATTACACTGGGTCCAGCTCTGGCATGGATTTGGATTCATACCACCACAGGAAAGCTGGGAATCACCAAATTCAGTAGGATTTATCCTCTTGGCATCATGAATGTCTCTACAAAATTTCATGTGTGCATGTTTTGTTTCAATACTTTGGAGAAAGCATATAAGTTGGAAGAGTTGGGGGCCCCATCAGAACATTTTGAGCATCAAACACTTAACTTTCTGCTTTCTGGTGAGGTTTTCGGCACCAATTTATAGTGTAAATGTCTTTCATTTTGTCAAAATAAAAGTCCTCTGCTGCTTATTAATGGGGGCAGGGGTGAAGGCTGGGGAGATATTAAAAAGGATGTGTTCTCTGTGTTCCTCCCAAAATCTTGATTTAAGTAGTAGACCGACAAACCAGCAGACAGCAGTAGTTAGAAGTGTTTCATCAAATGTCCAGATTGTGCCTGATGAGATCGAAATAACATTTTTCGGAGGACGTTTGCTCATGATTTGACTGCCCAAGTATCGGGACAACATTCTGTGTAATAGGCCACAATCTATCTAATGGACTCTCTGTGTGATCACACTCGATTTTAGCAAAAATAAATAAAAATTCCTTTTGTTGATATTTTATGGGGATGCCATTTGAAGAATTGAATGACATGAGAGAGCATGCACTGATGATTCCTGGGTGGTGTCTGGATCTTTTAATCAAGGACAAGCTCCTCTGCAATTGTGCCACTTCATCATGATCAGCAATCACTCCGCACGCTGCGATCAATACTGATAATTACGTCCATCTCCAAAGTGAGAATTGTTTGGCGGTTTGTTGTTTAACTCATGTTCAGGCTCATCATGAACCAGCTTGTAATCATAATGTTGTATATGCAAATCTGACTCACAGGTGCTACGAGACAACTGTCAGATCATAACTAGAAACAGTTTTTATTCTCCAGCGTTGTGGTGTTTTGTAAAGGGTGTCAGAACTGTGGTTTTACATATGGGAGTCCCATCTCTCACAGATGGTTGCGCTACCATAATTGTAGAGTGTCTTGAATCAATCATGCTTTGTCTACTCACAAAATGTGACAAACAGATCGAAAAAAGAGATGAAAGTCGTGCACAGTTTGCTCTCATCAGTTTAAAAGCGTCTTGTTCCTTATTTCCTTAAAAAAAATCTCCATCTCCGCCCTTCTAATATGAGTGTGAGCAAAAAATCATTACCTAACTCGACTCAATTAAAGATACAGTGTGTAGGATTTAGAGGGATATATTGGCAGAAATGGAATGTAATATGATAAGTATGTTTTCTTTAGTTTATAATCACCCGAAAATAAGGATTGCCATGTTTTCTGTAGAACAGGCAAACAAACCATTACCTTATTCTGTGCTTTTACCGGTTTTAATCATCAGGTCTGTTTGTTTTGGAGAGAAGATCTCTGCAGACTTTTCAGCTCAAGGTAAAAACCTCCTGAACATCTGTAGCAGAATAAGGTGAGCACACATTAAGTGTTAAGAGAAAAAAGGTGAGCACATACAGCAGGAGCAGCCTGTCTGCGAAACCAAGGTAGTAACAGGCAATGCATACACGAGGGTAAATGGAGATGGGAATAGACAAACAGGGCAAAGCAAAACAAACTACGATATCAAGAAGACCTACCTTTGGCTGGAGAATGCTGGACTGACAGAAAGCACAGAAGCACTAATCATCTCAGCACAAGAACAGGCCCTAAGCACAAGGACCATAGAGACCAGGGTCTACCACAGCAGATCAGACCCCAGGTGCAGGCTTTGCAAAGATGCCCCTGAGACAATCCAGCACATAGTGGCAGGGTGTAAGATGCAAGCAGGATCAGCATAGAGGCACAACTAAGTGGCATCTGTACCCAGTATGGACTCGAAGTACCCAAATCCCAATGGAACACACCACCAAGCTGCTGGCTAGCCAACCGGACATAGTAGTAGTTGACAAACACCAGAAGAGGGCAGTGGTGGTAGATGTGGCAATACCAGCTGACAGCAGCATCAGAAAGAAGGAACACAAAAAGGTGGAGAAGTATCAAGGGTTGAAAGAACAACTGGAACAGATGCGGGAGATCAAAGTTGATGTGGTCCCCTTGGTAGGAGGAACACTTGGGGCAGTGACCCCCCAAACTGGGAGAGTGGCTCCGGCAGATTCCAAGTACAACATCTGAAGCCTCAGTCCAGAAGTGTGCAGTCCTAGGAACGGCTAAGATACTGTGTAGAACCCTCAAACTCCCAGACCTCTGGTAGAGGACCCGAGCTTGAGGATGATTCAGATACCGCCATGAGAGGGTGATATTTTTATACATATATCTAAACCATTTTTGGCTTCTGTCTATATGTAAATTTTCAGTATGGGTCCTACGCATTGTTTTATCAATGAAACCCCTGATCCATTGGTTTTGGACAGACAGAAACCTCTGTGGAAAATTCAACTCCTACTAAAATCCTCCTGAACAATGAACACTGAATTCTACTTGGGAGAATTCAGCTGGTTGCTATGTGCAATCCTCACCACTAGATGCCACTAAATCTTACACACTCCTCCTTTAAATCAGATTGGATTTTGAATGTCCACACAGAGATATGTATCATGCAGCTGCAGACACAGTCCTCTTTAGTCAGTTGGAAGATATGGCCCTCAGTCTGACAAGGTTAGCAAGAGATTTTAGCAGTTGCCTTAAATCACAAGTAAATCAGAAGTGAGAGAGAGCAGCTGGAACTGAATTTCTAAGGTTTTCTACACACAAAGGCACACACACACTTGTATGTGTACAATGTGCCACCAGTACACTACACTATCTAGCTGTACGACTCACATACTGACAAAACCAAGCTGTTATATGCCGGCCCACCAGTCTGTTATTAGTAGACTTCGTTTGATTAATTTGGTTTGTTTGATGGAGACCTGGCTTGTTTCTTTACAAATTGGATGTTGATTTCCATTCATCCCGACTCTGATTATGTTAGACCTCTTTGTCATGAGCCATTCTAGGGGGTTGTAACCTCAGCCTACACTCAAATCACACGTAATTGCCACAAACTCAGCAAAAAAATAATAAAAAAATCTGTGTCGACTCACTGCAGCAGAGAAAGTAGGATGCAGATCCAGCCAGCAATCTTGGACTGCAGGCTAACGAACTGACAAGTCCAAAGATCCATCCGAGTACCAGCAGGACCAGGCTGAGGGGCAACAGGATGACCACCACCTTATGCAAGCCTGCAATCACACATGCACATACAAAAGCAGAACGGTTACTGTGTGCTTAAAGATTCAAAAAAGACTGTGCTGTGATTTTGTGAAAGTGTCTTAACTACGAGTCAGCTGGATGTACTGCTGAGTACAACCATTTGCAAAAGCCTTTGGGATGTTTTAGATTGATTTCTCCCATCCAGGGAGCCACCACTTTCCATTCTCATTGTCAGCTGGATATGAAAATCAACTCGAAAAGTGTCGGGACTTGCTTAAGATAGCTTCTGTCACTGTGGACAGTTTATAACTGTATTTCACTGTCAAAGTTGCAAAAAGAGAGTGTTGCAGAAAACATCTCTAGCAAAAATGTTCATGTTTTCTTAAGGTACGTCTTCTGGAATTGGATTTTTGACAGCACACTGTTGCTTATAGATGTAATGTCTTATCAGCCAACTCCATCTATCAGTTACTTTTGTCAGGAATCACTGACTTACTATTTTAAATCCACCCCATTATCAACTTCTACGCCAACTGATAAACAAAACCACTCACCAAGAAGGTGCCTTTCTGTTTCTGACAGGCTGGACATATTTGCTGTGAAAGAAGGGATGACTGAGCTCATGTTTGTGCCTGAAAATGTCAAGAGAAAAGGTTACACATGACAAGATGTGTGGACAGAGCTGTAGGACTAGAAAATTACTCCTGGATACCAAACAGCATCACTTGCTATCATAGAATTTCACAAATAATGATCAGTTTTATTCAGAAATGCAACACAGCGCATGCTTAAATGAATCAAGCCAATTAAAGATGCCTCTGTGTGACATATTTCCTCAGGTCTGCATGTGTGACAGCTTTGCACCTCTGCTGCTCCTGTGAGCTCAGCCAATATAATACATAATATAACAGTGTCAGTGCATGTTCCCCTTTTGTGTCACAGGTGCAACAGCTTGAAGAGCTTTAAACATTATCTTTTATTTCATTATTTGGCATTTACTGTGTGAACTGTGTGTGGGGGGCATATCTGGGACCCCAAACTGTGCAGCCAGCAAACAGATTATACTGCAGCTGTGTCACTGGCATCACTCAGAATCTCTTTACAGCCTCCTGCATGTTCGCCTGCAGCTGCCTGCAGGGGCTGATACAGATGTAAGGGGGGTTACAGTTGCTACACAGAGAGGAAAGAAAAAAACTCCAGATGCCAGGTTTTGGATCAATGGCACTGTGTGGTTCATTATACTCACTGAGTGAAAAGTGAAATTTAAAAATAAATCTTTTGGAGGAGTTAATAATTCAGCACAAAGCCCCTTTTTTCTCATTTATTAATCCGAGCTTAATCCACTGACATGTCACCTCTGCTGTGCATTACTGTCACAAAACTAAAATTCATTGCAAGCAGTTTTTGCCATCCTAACAGTGGAAGGGGGGAGGAATAATTAAGGCATGTATGGCTTCTGTCATGGACTGCTGCTGACAGTGAACATGGTAAGGCAGCAACATGAGTAAAAGGGAGACCCATGATCCGTGAAAAATGTATGAACAATGTTACACCTAATGACATCTCATGTATTACACATTAGATCGATCTTTTGTAAACATCTAGATCAATACTGGAATTTGCAAACCTGAGAACAAGGCTTTTACGCACCACAGTGTTCATGCCACATGATAAAGGCTTCTCAATTATTACTCAACGTTAAGAAGCAGCGCAAAAGTTATTTTTATTACAGCTCACCCACTGAACTACAGAGTATAACATGCAGGCTTAGTTGAGTTGACATACCTTCATTAATTCTCCACAGTCCAGAATGGGAACTCAGGTCGTCCGGACCTGTGCAGTTGGGTTTATTCACATCGATGATGTACCAGTAATCTGTCCCAATAGCCACAGCGAGGAGGCTGAAGCTGAGCAAACCTGTGAACCCAGCGGTGAGAACCACCAATCCGTACCTCATTATGTGCAGTGCAAACGCAGAGCGCGGTTACTCTAATAGTCTGTGCAGTTTCTGTATTTTTCTCCACTGTTATCTGTACAGACGCTCCGAGATGTGCGATGCGTAAAAGCTCTCCCGCTGGATCCTTGTGGTGGCTGGTTCTCCATGGCAATCACGGTCCTGTAACGTAGTTTAGGATGAGCAAAACACATTCCAGAAATTGTTTACTTTACAATAAACTAAGTTAATTAAATAAAATAAGAGAAGAGAGACGCGTCTGCCTCGGCACCGGCTCACGGCACACTGACAGGTAATTGTGGCGCACAGCGCTCTTGGAAGGATCCACGGACTGAAACGCCACATGTACGATGCGGATTTCCAAAATAAAATCCCGATCGCGTAACATGTTGTGACAGTGCTTGGTATTTATTTTTAATGCAAACTAGCCCACATCCGGCCACAGTTCAGTTATCTGATGTTGACTTGACTCTCTTGACTGTAATTTAATTGGAGACTAATATGTAACAGTACTGAGCCCACCTTTGTCTCCAGGGATACAGACAAATAAATAAATAAATAAATAAATAAATAAATAAATGGGTCATTCCAGGCCTAGTATATTCCATTTTAGTCTTGATTTTTTTTTTTTTTTTGTAGAAAATTTTATTTGCTCTCCTGTCCACTATTGCTTTGGTCACCAAGTATACAAACTCTGAAAAATAAATAAAACAAAATTAAAAAAAATAAAAAAAAAATCAATAAAAACACAAAAGTAATTTTGTAAAGTGTGGTGGAAGTAATAACCCCAGGGGACAGTTCTTTTTTTTTTATTAAAAAAAGACATAAAAATGCTATTATATCCAACAAAACACGATACATTTCAATAAAGTGGGTACTTATGTGTCATTTCTATTTGAAGTTAATATTAGGTGAATATTAAATTCAGCATTAAGCAAGGTTGAATATAGCACATAGCCATAAGGAACTTTTTATGTAGGCTAATTATTAACTATCATTTAATTTGTGTATGCTCCTTTTGGTGTCAAGTAAGTGTAACAAAAGTAAAAATTAAGAAATGTGTTTTTGTTTTTCTCAAGCTTTTCCCCGCAGGGACATAAAAATCAAGATATTTGAAGAAATACAAAACAGACTTGACACATAAAAAGCCACATTCAAGGCCAAGCACATTGCCTCATGTACCTACACTCAGTAAAAGAACATAAAACTAATCCTGGCTTCACTTGTTAATCAGCTCGGTTGGAATGGCACCCTGTTACATCTAGCAGTCATTTTAAAAATACTGTTGTACTTTATGAGCAGGCACTTATAGACTTATAGAGGTGTGTAGGTGGGGCAGCTGAGATAGGCTGAATCCACATGTCCACCCTCTGGACTTCAGTTGTATGTAGTGTGGGGCAGAGGGCGAGAGCGAGGGCAGAGACTGCAAGTGGCTGATAGACAACCCTTGAGACTGTTTTACTCGTTGTCGTGGAAACGTTCACTATTAATACAAAAATGTATTTATACATCTTTATATAACAAACAGACTGCACATGTTCAAAAACAGAAATGATTGTAATAAGGACAGGACTATAACTCAATAAATTAGGTATTTACTTACATTAGAAGACCTTCTTTTGTTGTTTCTACAAGCTATACTTATACACGTCTCTGTATCATGATGTTGAATATTATTTCTGGCCTACAAAGTAACATTTCAATAAGCCTAACTATCAATATCTATTTTACACAGTTATACTTTTTTTGGCAGTTCAAAAACCCACAACATCACGTCCGTATGGTAATGAATTGTGGGTTATTAAATCAGTGAAGTCTGCTGAAGTCTGCACCCCTTCTCTGGAAGTCTGCAGAAAATCCGTTTGAGGCCCCTTGTGGACTGGATGAATTGTGGGTTTGGACAGTCCTCAGCACTCCCGGACTTCCTGTAAAAGTGCCTGCATTAAAGTCCGGACATTTGGATTCAGCCGTAATTGATGAGAGGAAAAGACAGCATTCTGTGTAAAACTGTTAAAGCATTAGCTAAGTAAACATTTAAAAGATACGAGTACAGCAGATACTGAAACTGCGGAGAGACACGCTGATGGATGCCCGATGCCCAGTCTTTGTTATTTCGTTTTTTCTGTCACTAACCCATGAGGAGTTAATATCGAAGTGGAAACAAATCCATATAAATTAGGTGCACCCAAATTCAAAACAATTAGCATTAGCATTCGCCCCTTTCAATCTAACATGTAGTAAAGGCACCTTTGGCAACAGCCACAGTCTGTCAGATAGGTCTATTAACCTTTCACATTTGAGACAATCCATTTTCCCCCCATTTCCCCTGTAAAACTGCACCAAGCTCTGTCAGACTGAGTGGGGAGCGTGAGTGAAAAGCAATTTTCACTGCAACAAATTCTCAATTGGACTGAGCTCTGGACTCTGACTCGGTCACTACTCCAGGATATTTTGAAGCCTTTAGTGTTATGGCTTTGTGTTTTGGTGTTTTGGTCTCACTGGAGATAAATCGACCAAGTTCATTTAAAGAATGCAGCAGTCTCACTGAGACATAGCTAGAGCTGTGGCTGTATTTTCAATGTCTCCCATCTTAGAAGTGTATGTATCAATCAATCCTTTAGTTGTCACATTGAATTACATGCAGAACAACTCCAGTGAAATGTGATCCCATCACCTCCTTTAACTTGTGCACTGTATCCTAGTCCATTCTCTTCTTACGATGATGGCTTCCGCTTTATATTTTTCCACGTTCCCAGATGGTTCTGCTAATCCATCCTTTCTGGTTGTCATGTAAAAGACACATGCAAAGAGGAGGCAGAGGAGATTTCATCATCTAACCTTTCTAACGATCAAGTTCAGCGTAATTTCACACTCGTGGGTGTAATTATGTGCACGTGGAATACAATTGAAGCATGCAGATTTGAAAACTGAAGTGCAAAGAATAATGGACATGTAATCATGAAACTCAGATATTAAGTTGTCATGCTTAGCTGGGGGGGGCGAGGCACAGTCAGAGTGGGTAATTTGAACAGGGATGGAGAAAATCTTTCTACTCTCAACTGTAGAGGTCTGCTGGGAATCAGCTGAACTTTTCTTGGCACCAACTTTTATCAGTTCCTCCTCTAAGTGTATTAGATGAGCTGGCTGATTGTCTCAGCATTGTTTGCAAGTCATTCCTGCACGCTACAATTTTACTGCGCTTTACACAGTGTCGTACAGCAGGGTGACATATTTGCTTGCTGTGTTTAAGTATAGTACTGTGATGCAGTTGAAAGAGTACCAGTATAAAGCCACTCGATGTAGCAGTTTCACCCATACGCGCTGCACTTTATTTATTAGAGGAGGGGGATGACTTCTTTCTTTTATTTTTATTTATTTTCTTATCTTGATCCTTGAAGCTTTTTATAAAATATTCACACCAAATATAGCCATTGGAGCTGTCACAGTCTGCGCTGCTCTGTCTTACCACACCCCCTGACGGGAGCTAATACAACCACTAACTTCTTTAGCAAAACCAAAGTCCTCCTTACAAATCAAATCATCATCATCACACAAGCTGTGCACTTCTGCAGAGTATGGGTACATGACAGCCCCCAGTCATATCACGCAAAGCCAACTAATTTTAATAAGTCTGCATATCACACACACACACGCGCATCACAGTGCCCACACAGCTGGCATCAGCAACATGTGCATAATGACCATATTCCCAAATAAGCTGGACACACAGTGGCAGCAGGGGCCTGCCAGAGTAATATTTCAATCAGCAGAGACAGAAGAATGAAGTAAAGATAATATTTAATACAGAATAGGGTTGTCTTTGGTGCTTTGACATCAGAGGGAGATATTTTGTGATCGAGGGACATCCCCCATCCCCCAAATCCCTCCATGGAGTCCAGACACTGGTGGTGGCTGCTGACTCTGAGGCTGATGGCTGCTGAGGCGGATGAGGCTGATGAAACCCAACACATCCTCACTCCGACCACGTCACATATTGACGTTTGGTCATGGACTTTCCACGTTCACATATGACGTAAAAGGTACCCTGGGCAGTTCTGCCTGTTACATGCATTGTCTTCTTTCAAAATACACTTCCGTATTCACAGGAAATTAAATGTTTACATTACAGACAGTCTCTTTCAAAATAAATGCACTATGTTGGTGCAACACCGCGGATTGGCAGTTTTTTTCCTTCAACAACAAACACATATAGTTGGGTTTAGGCAACAATAATATGTGAGTGGGTTCAGGAAAAACGAACGGGGTCGACTTTAGAATCTTACAGGACGCAAACACTGCTCTCTTGGGTGAACGTTGGTATTTGTTGGACCCATAAACCATCCCTTCTGACCGCCCCAGTCTGACTTTCGCTGCCTTAACTTTCATCCTTGTCCTGCCACGTATCCCCCTGACGCAACCAGCTGCGTATCATGCCGGCGTTAAAGGACGCCTTCCTGACTAAACAAGAGCTTCATTTGTTACTTGGCATGGCGGACATTATTCGATTTTCAAAAGTTGCCCTTTAATGTTTGAAAGTTAAAAGTTGAAAACAAAATCCTGGAGTTGAAAAAGCACTGGTTTTTCATTGTTGTCATGCATACAGGAGTGCAGAATTTAATGTTTTTATAGGATGTGGTTAGTATGAACAGTTTATTTCTGGTGAAATTTTAAAGGTTAAGGGTGTAAGATTTAGGGCAATTTAGTATCGTCTATATGCAGATTACAATCGGCTCAAATTCTCCTGGATACACTTCCTTCAGGAGGTTTTTATCAGGAGCAGAGTTATCCATGGAGGTCTTTTCCTCTCCATAACAAACAAACCAGAGGCCTGTACTACGAAGCCAGTTCAACTTAACCAGGATATCTGGTGGTTAAATGGTTTGACTAATTGTAACATTGGCTGTCTGGATAACTGGCACTGCAAAGCTGGTTATCAGTTAGTTCAGTCAACTATCCAGCCACAAGCACGTTCACGTGAAAGAGGCTGGGGTGTTAATTATGAGCGACATCATCAAAACCATGACTGTGAAGGCATCCTTCGGCTATAAGTGACATTAGTATAGGGTATTTTTTGCTATTTAGTTGGATAATGACGTAACTACTCTGAATATGTCACATAAAACACTTAAAAGTAATGTCAAACTGTTTCTGCTACCAAAGAAAAGGGTAGAAAAGTAGCCTAGTTAATGACTGATGAAACATATGTTACATTTATAATAACGGGAGCCAATTAACAGTGTGTGGATTATTTTTTTGAATTGAAAATTATCTTTTTTTTCCCAGTTCTCATGACACAGGTGTCTCATGTTATTTTGAGCTGCAGTGATGGAATCAGAGTGTAAAACAACACTATCACTGTGGACTAAAGTAAACTTTGCATACTTTCAAATGCTGCTAAAATCATGTGTTTAGTGTTGTAAATGATCTCTGTGTTTGTTTGTTTGAAGCTCTGTTTTAAAACTGTAGAAATAGAGTCCTGGAACAATGAAGTGATTCTACTGACCTCGAACAATATATAGGCTACTCTTTTTTACGCGAGACTCCAGACTCTTGACCATGGCTACTTTTTGCTTCAGTGTGATCTGAGCTAACCTGCTGTGGAGCATAAGTTATCACAGTGATTTATCCCAGTAAAAAGAGAACCAGCTTGGTAAGACTAAAAACCCAGAGTTAACCCTGTAGTTACCTCACTAACTCCAAAACCTGCTTCATCATACATGCCTCAGGTGCTTCGAACTGGTAAACACTGAATAAAGCAGTTTTTCGTTACAAATCAGTGTTTCTTGAACGCTGTTCAGCATCAGAGACAGGCAGTCTTCCAATCACATGCTATTGTATGTTTACGTTTTTTCGCTGATAACTTAAGATCCAAATGTTCAGGTTTTTACTGAAAGCCGAATTATGTGCAGAGGTCTCTTCCTCTTCAAAACAAATAGCCTGAGTGATTTAAACAGGTAAAAACACTGAATGAAGCAGTTTCACGCCATAAATCAGTGTTTTTCTGAAGCTGCTTGTCACAGATGGGTCAGATACTGTTGAAACATGGCGGTGCAACATGGTGATCTTCGGGAGCGTATCTATGTTTCCCGGGTTCTATGTTCCCCACTTAACCCTGCAAAAAGGTTCTATGTTCCCCGCTTACACAAAAAAGGTTCTATGTTTCCCGGGTTCTATGTTGCCCGCTCAACCAAGCGTGAAACATAGAACCTTTTTTTGTGTAAGTGGGGAACATAGAACCCTGGAAACATAGGGATGACCCCTTATGTTATATTCCATTTTTGCCAATATATCCCCTTAACCTTACACACTGGACCTTTAAATGAGACACGTAGGATACAGTGATGTAGATAAAATGTCACTATTTCAAGCTTAGGTGTAGTTATTTTTTTTCTGACAGCAGCATTTGTTGTTCACATTGTGTTCAAGGACCATCTCAAACATGAAAATCCAGTTTGTGTTTCTACAGTCTGTGGCTATAATTACTGGAATGATTTTTGAGATTTTAAAGAAAACATGCCTGCAAAAACCTGCTGGTGGTTTTAGGGTCTCCAGTGCTTCCAGAATTATTTGACATGCCTCCCTTGTTCTGCACTCTTGCCTCCCCTCATAAATAATGAACTCCCTTTCACCCTATCATTTGACAAAATGTGCTGCACAGTCTTAAATTCTTAATTTTGTGAACACTGTGTCATAAATAAAGTGTCATTTCCCAGGTACAGACAGCTCACAAATGAGAACACAATATGAAAGCCTTGACAGCAGTACCAGATGTTCACAGCGGATAAAATGCTGGGCACAGTAACCAAATTCTCTTCCATACAGGCTGCTATTTTTAGTCAAAAATAGGTGGACAAATGTTATGTTCTGTACCCAACTGAGGCCATCTGCACAAAAAGCCATAATTTTATACATTTACATCCAGGAGAGGGAGAGATGGATTTGTCAGGAGTAGGGTGGGAGTGGAGGGTTCATGTGGATCACTGAAATTTTCTGGTGCATAAAAACTTGCCTTTCAGTTTCCAAAAATGCATCTGCTATGGCATGTAGGGAAATCAGCAGGGTACATTGCAATAAAGTTACTGTGCATTAAAAGCGAGTTGATTTTATTACTTGGGGTAGTTCAGAGCACATAGATGAACCCGTATTTAAGAGACAAGCAGTGTCAGCTACTCATGTCCTCATGCAGATTCCATCTTTGGGAGAATCCATCATGATTACGAGCAATTGCGAGTTTTTTTGTTAGTGATGTTATAGAATGGATTTTTTTGGAATAATGTGTCTACAGTAAGCAGTGAGATGAGCTGGTTGTCCACTAATCAGAAGATTGGAGGTTCAATCCCAGGCTCCTCCAGCCAGCATGTCGAAGTATCCTTGGGCAAGATAGTGAACCCCAAATTGCTCCCGATGGCATTGGTGTGTGAGTGCAAGTGAATGGTTACTGAGCAGCTTGTGGCATCATGTATGGTAGCTTTAGCCACCAGTGTGTGAATGGGTGAATGTGACATGTAGTGTAGAAGCGCTTTCAGTGGTCAGAAGACTAGAAAAACGCCATACAAGGGCGGTCCATTTACAAAATGACAGGTGAATCTATGTAGGTGTATCTAATCCTGATTGTTATCTAACCAACAAAGACTGACCTCTCACAGACAGATGATTTTATAATATCTGTATTCATTCAGTCACCAAAAAAGAGAAACTGCACACAACACACTTCATTAAAAATACCTTATCTGCAAGAACTTCAGGGTCTGTCATATCACAGAGACTACCTGTTTTGCATTGAAGATAAAGCATGAATTCATCAAACATTTTTTTTTTTTTTTTTTTTTTTTTTTTTTACAAATGTAGTAATTAAATTACCCAACAAACTTGGCTTGTATCTTCAAGCACCTGCAAGTCTCTTATTTCTTTATCAGAAAAATAAAAATGCCCTATGAGGTGGAAAGCAGCAATGGGATGCTTATGCATGAGTGGTTGAGGCCATGTTAATAATATTATCTTCTGAAGTGCTCTTGAGTATTTTCACCCAAGTAACCTGTGTGTATGTGTTTGCATCTTATTTTGCAGAAATGTTCTTAAAACCTCTGCCACACAGGTATTGCTTTAAATTACCAACCACAGATTATAGCTACAGTGCTTAATGCCTGATAAGCAGTATAACACCACTGAAGGCTTGTGATTATTGTTGACAAGATTAACAAAACCTGCACAATCTGTTTCTTAAATTTGAAGGGGACATTTTTTTTCTCATAATTTCTGCAGAATGGTTCAGTGCATTGACTTTTACTTAGTGTGAAGTAACATAAATTAGTTAGCAGTTCACCTGTGCTCTGTCACAACAACACATACTCTGACCTAGTCACACATCGAAGTTTGGTCATGGACTTTCCACATCCAGATATGACCTGAAAGGTACCCTGGGTGCATTGGTTGTTGATGTTCTGGGACGCCGTGTCAAGTTCTGCCTGTTACATGCATTGTCTTCTTTCAAAATACACTTCTGTTTTCACAGGAAATATAACATTTACACAGTATCTAGTATGTTCAGTATGCATAGTATGTTTAGGCAACAAAAACACGTGGTTATGTTTGGGAAAAAAGAACAGCGTTTGGCTTTAGAATCTTACAGGACACGAACACCACTCTCCTTTGTGAAAATCGGTGTTTGTTGGTATTTGTTGAACCCATCAAGACAAAAACTTTTGCTGTGTTTCCCACTGACGCCGCCGAGCACCATCAGACTGTAACGATGACCGGCTGTTATCATGCCGATGTTAAAAGACAGCTTTTTTCGTCAGTGTCTGACACCGCAAGTCACTGCCCAAGTGCCAGATTTCGACAGCTTCGGAGTGGTTGCTTCGAGTGGGTCACAACAACTAGTTTGAACTCTTAGACATGGAAATTTTCATACCATCCTTACAGTCCATGTCGTCCATCAGCACAATCATACACATATTACAAAAGCACAGTGTGGTTGAACTAGCGGACATGTTTGAGGCTTGTTTTGCTGGTATCGTTTTGTTCTTCTAGCAACAGTGGCTTTTGCCCACACCTAACAAGATGCATTTTATAGATCACTTAGTCTCCTCTGTTTTTGCAGGTTCACTAGAGGGATGCAAGAGACATTGACCGAGCAACATTAAATCCAAACTGTGAAAGCCGAATGAAGATGCCTCTTCTTGGTTGTGATAACAGAGCCAATAAAGCCAATGTGTCAGTTTTGCCGTTTGTTGTTGGCAGAACTGACTCTGGGCTGCCAAGATCGTCTGTGTCTACCAGTCCCAGTGCTCAGGTTGTGCTAATTCATGTCTTTCTCAGATCCTCACAGTGCCCAGTGCTCAGAGCTTAATAACATTAGGGATTACTTAAAGGTCTGTATTAAATGTGGAGTGTTGCTGATGTACTTTGTGTGAGTTCTGTGTGCTGTCAATGAGAAGCTGACTGAAGGGACTTGGATCCATTTTATTCCGTGTACAGCTTTGTAATGGTGGGAGCTGGGCTCATTGGCTTTAAGGTGTTTGTAGAATTTTTATTGCTCTTTTTTGGATCCTAATTAAAAGTGGCGATTGGTCTCAGTGTGCAATCGATTGTGTGTTTCTGTGGATTTCTCAGTTTGCAGAGTTTCAGTTGGGTGTTTGCAATAGCTATGTTTTGTCAGGGCGTCCCCACACACTACTACATACAGCAAAATGGTTCAGTAATGCATTTTGAAATATGCAGCCAGGTTCAGTTTGGTGTAAGGTGTCAAGATTGTTTTATGGCAAAAAAAGTCCTCCTGCCATTGTCTTTGAAAGCTGTAATGGCCCATCGATCAAATTTGTATAGTTATGTAATATGTTTGCTCAATCTCAGTGGAGCCCAGTAAAACCCTTCTGGGCTTTTACTGACATTTGGGCTTTTTTCTTAAAAATCATGGTCTTGTTTCTTTCCAGATTTACTGCCGAAGCCCAGTTCTGGGAGAAAATCTGTAAAAAGGCAGCTGTTGATCTAATGCCTCTTTAGATTTGGCCGGCAACATCAGGCACTCAGCAGACAGAAGTCATTTTTTGAGAGTATCTAACAGATGGAGAACAGGGACATCTGAAGGGTGAAGCAGTGGTGTGCTGTTTGAAAAACCAGCTTGTCATTTTCTGTTATCATGACATTAAAGAGGACATTTGCAGTTGGATGTTAAGGCTGCTACAGAATTACTTGTCCAGGTGCCAGTATTCAGTTTTAAAAATTGGTATGTTAATCCGTTGTGGTTCTCTGATCTTTTATTTCAGTAGAATAATCTGTTACTTAAGTAAAAAGAATTAAAGTATTAGCATTAAAATATAGGCTACATACTCATTCAGGCCAATTTGAGAAATAACATATTCTATTATTGGATTCTAATTATTGATAACTTTAATATTGCAGTTGATAATAAGGGCTGGGATAATTGTCATTTATATGCTGCTGGGTGACTTGTGCATCTCCCAGTGGGGACCAATAAAGTCTTATCATAAAATATAATAACAAAACGTAGTTATTCTTGTTAATTATATTTAGTGTTATTAAACTGAATCTTAAGTAAAGTCAGAAGTGCAATATTTACCTCTAAGTAGTGTTGCATTGTACGGAAAAGGGATACTTCAGCTGCCAGTATCTAGTTTAACAGAGGAATTTAAATGTACCAAGGTCAGGACAGAGCTCTTGTTATCTGGGAGTAAGGACGTGGTAGTTAGGAGTGTGGTTCCAAATCCAACCAAGGGGAGGAAGTGGAACCCAAGATCGGCAGTTCAGGAGGCAGAGGCAGCTCTTAGACATGCAGAGATTGTAGGTAATGTTCAGTTTGGCCGGGGAGGCCTGGGGCTTGGCTCAGGTAAACCGGTATGGAATACAGCAGGCCTCAAAGATAAAAGAAAGCTGGTTGTAGAACAGATACGCAGACAGGAAGAGATAGTAAGGGGTGCAAAGGTAGTGGCCCAGGCTAAACAGGGACAGTGGTTGAATTGGGAAAGTGTAGAGAAGAGGAAGCTTAGTTGGAGGGACCTGTGGAGTATGGAGGAGAATCGTATTAGATTCCTGGTAGGGGCTACATACGATGTGTTACCAACCCCCCAGAACCTAAAACTGTGGGTAAATGAGGACCCATCATGCCCATTGTGTTCACGTACCGCAACTTTAAAGCATATTTTGTCAGGCTGTAAAGTTGGCTTGTCACAAGGCCGATATACATGGCGACATAATCAGGTGTTGAAATGTTTAGCTGCAGGCATCGAAGGGAAACGAAGACAGGTGAATTCAGAAGGTGTTAAGGATAGGGGCTTAGTAATTCAGTTTGTCCGTGAGGGAGAGAAATACAGAAGGGATAAGTTAGTGAGGAGGCAAGGGTGTGGCCGCCTAGAAGGTGCTTGTGATTGGGAAATGCAAGTAGATTTAGGGGGAAAGCTTGTTGTTCCTCAGGAAATAGTCTGTACCAGGCAGAGGCCTGACTTAGTGTTGTGGTCAGTGAGTCAACAGATAGTTTATTTCATTGAGCTGACAGTTCCTTGGGAAGACTCAGTGGAAGAAGCCTATGAAAGAAAAAAGCTTAGATATGCAGACTTAGGAGCAGAAGCTGAGCAGCGAGGATGGAAGACTAGGATTTGTCCAGTGGAAGTGGGGTGTAGGGGATTCATAGCAAGATCAACTGTCTCACTCCTGGGGGAACTCGGAGTGCGGGGACAGAATTTGAGGAAGACAGTGAGGGAAATGTCAGATGAAGCAATTAAATGCAGCCAGTTTATCTATTACAGAAGAAATAATGTCAGCTGGGGGCCAGCAGGGGGAACTACTAAGCAGGGCACATAACTCCTTGAGATCAGGTGGAGAGATCCACTTCCTGTCAGGAGAAATCCAGGAAGAGGAAGTATTTAAGTGTGGGAGTGGCCTATTGGAATCCATTTTGTTTGAGGCCATGCGGCAAGGTGAGTGTGCTTGCTGATCCTGTAAGTCCAGTTAGCTCCTTTAACTTTAGCTTATATTGTAGTTATGCTATGTAGTGTGTGAAATAGAGTATGGTGAATGTGACAGGAAAGCTAGTATCAGCATTGCTTCTGCCTGGAGCTCGCATGTATGGAGCCTGGGTTTGGTTGAAGATGGCAGTGCTGTTTGGGCTGAGAAAGCCATGTGTAAGTAAGAAGGAAATCCAGGAAGAGGAAGGTTATTTAAGTGTGGGAGTGGCCTATTTGAATCCATTTTGTTTGAGACCATGCTGCAAAGTGAGTGTGTTTGCTGATCCTGTGAGTTCATTTATCTCCTTTAACTTTAGCTTACATTGTAGTTATGCTATGTAGCGTGTGAAATAGAGTATGGTGAATGTGCTAGTAAAGGTAGTATCAGCATTGCTTCTGCCTGGAGCTCGCATAAATGGAGCCTGGGCTTGGTTGAAGTTGGCAGTGCTGTTTGGGCTGAGATCACTGTCCAGCCTCCTGGAGGTGTCATTGTTGTGAGGGCTCGTCCTGGGGAGGTAGACTGTACAGCCTAACCCGGCGGGGGAGTGTGATAGCCTAACAAGGCTTCCTTCCCTGGGTCTACCTCCTCTGTGGTAGTATAGGTAAGGTAAAGGAGGTTGTTCGGTTAGTGTGGGGAGCAGTGAGACCTGGCATTAGGGGAGTGTCTCTGGGACGCCAGAGATCACTGTCTAGCCTCCTGGAGGTGTCGTGGGACTAACTAGATGAAACACCGGTGAAAGGAGGTTCCCACCCGATGACCCCAAAGACATGCTAGTTATCACTGCTCACGGGTCTGTATAGTTAAGCCTTGCCATAATAGCTTATCGTAGGGCTTAGGAGGATTATTCACTGAGCGCTGATCCCTTTTTTTTTTTTTTATTATTATTATTAGAGCACAAACTTCTTGTGTTTATTTGAATGAATAAAATGTGGTGGAGTAGAGGTACGAAGTAGCCGAAAGTGGAAGTAGGAGATGCAAGTCTCTTTCCACAGCTGGTAATCCCTTTGCTCTATATCTGAAGGACATGCCCAACATTTAAGAGATTAAAGGGCAACTCCACTGATTTTGCATTCGGGGAGTACTCAAGCCCCCAAGAACTCAGCTCAGCCTTGCCTCTAATTTTTTCCAGTGGCCACTCGGGGTATTGCAATGAAAATCCCCTGTGGCCCAAATGTATTTTCCCCATAGACCACCACTGTGAAAGAGACCTCTGTATAACTGTTGGCGGTGAACTTCCAGGTATAAACATGGGCGATTATTACTCTTTGTATTGTAAATTTTTAAGCCATGGGGATTTAAACTTTGTTAAACCAAAACCCTTGGAAGTAAGGATGCTTGCTATACAGCAGATGCTGTATGGAGGTGCAAAAATGTTGTCCCTTGTCTCTGATCATGTTTGTGATATTCCTGAACAGGCTCTCAAGGCGCAGCCGGGAGGAGAAAAGGGACCGGTTTAGTGACCTCAGAATTGCACCTCTGTTTTTTACAGATGATGTGGTTCTGTTGGCTTCATCACACCGTGACCTCCGGCAGGCACTGGGGCGGTTTGCACTCAAGTGTGAAGTGGTCAGGATAAGAGTCAGCACCTCAAAGTCTGAGGCCCTGGTTCTCTGCCAGAAAACGATGGATTGCCCCCTCTGGGTTGGGAGTGAGTTACTGCCCCAAGCGAGGGAGTTCAAGTATCTCAGGGTCTTGTTCACGAGTGAGGGTAGAATGGAGTGTGTGGCGCGGTGTCTGCAGTGATGGAGGTGCTGCGCCGGACCGTCGTGGTGGAAAGAGAGCTGAGCCGGAAGGCAAAGCTTTCGATTTACTAGTCCATCTACATTCCAACCCTCACCTATGAGCTATATGGGTAATGAAAGCATGAGGTCGTGTATAAACAGCTGAACTGAGTTCCCTCTGGGGGGTGGCCATGGGGTCCCCCAGGAGGAGCTGGAAAGCTTTGCTGGGGAGAGGGACGTCTGAAATACTTTGCTCGGCCTGCTGCCCCCTTGACCTGGCTTCGGATAAGTGAATGAAAATGGATGGATGAATGGATGGTTTTGCCTTGCATTTACTGGTTACTTGCTCTCAAATGTAATTGCTTATATAATCAATATATTAGCTGGGTTATAACTGGATTCACTGATATAACACTATGCGTGATTTTTCATAACTACTCCTTAACAGTTCTCTTCAGGGCATTTTCACTTCCTGAAGTCATTTAATTTATATGTGATAACTTATGATATTTATTTATCTGCATGTGCCAGCAGTGTAAAGCTTGCCAAGCCTAGCATCCATGTGCAGCGACCACATGACTTTATTTTGTGGCTTTAATTGTTCAGTGTGATAAAATTCTATCACAGAAGCTGACTTTACGCCTGTTGACATAAGCTCAGAACAGTTGCTAGAACAAGCACAGATCATTAAAATGTATTATCTTTATTTGTATCAATTAATGTTACCTCTTTTGCAAAGCTGAGCAGCAGCACTGTATCCAGAATGAAGTTTGATCATTCACATGGCCCAGCTGGGCCACTGAGGCATGATGGGATGAACACTACTATTGTATTGTACTACTAACATTTTTTGGATGTATGCACCAGGCAAGGAATTCCCCTTGGAAAAAATAGGCGCCATTTGGAGTCAAGTACCTAGTTCTAATAATGAAGCTATGGGAGTACTACAGCATTAAGAAGAAGATGAATATAGTGTTTTGTGGCTTCACTGGGAGCTGCGTGATATCTGATTAATTGCCTAAAGTAATGTCACTTGAGTTTGAAAATATAACAAATCTGTGAAGTTTGAAGGACGTGAGCCTGCCAGACATCTGTAGCCTCTGCTTGAGACTAATGGCTGGAGGCTACATTAGCCATTACTAGCATAATACACTTGAATCTCTGACTGAACTGTTCTTAGTGGGTTATATGAGCAATGTAGGTGCAAGGTTTTGACATGAAAAAGAATGCATGGAATAACAACGATGGTTCTACTGCATCCATTTGATCTTTTTGCCCACTGTGAGTTGTTATGTTAAAAGAATGCAGTGCCAAATCAATGGAGTACTCCTTTAAGATTAAATGAAGTCTTCATAGTTTTACTGTTTTCTACGGTTTGGTTTTATCTTACTAACAAGGCTGCAGGCATTCCTAGTTTTAGGCCTGGATCAGTGGCGTAAAGAAGTTATGACGAGCCCTAGCACACACTATTGTGCATGTATTGTCTTGACACAAATAGAGACTTGACATTAGACATTGGCACCATTTTTAAATTAGGAGCATTCTTTTTTTTATAATTTTTCTCTGAATACAGGAATATATGCAAGGGCTCACTCACCCTATACGAGCCCCTCCACCCCACGAGCCCCAGTGCAACAACGCTGCCTGCACTGTTTATGTTTACACCCCTGACCTGGATCTTGGTTTCTACTCTCCGACTCTCCCCCTTTCCCTCTGAGAAGAGGTTTTATTCAAATACATAAAAAGCAAAAAACTGTCCAGCGCCAGGGTGCATCTACACTGGTGTGCACTGCTATTCTGTGTATTTATCTGTTGTGTGTGTTTGTTTTACTGGAATGCTGCTGCTGATCCAAGGTGATGGCTGAACTTCATTTGAAAGTGATTTGCATAAAAGCCTCTGTTTTAACAAGCACTCACCTTTAATACAAAAGCATCAGAAACTGATTTCTATCTAATGTTTGACAGCCTCGCACATATAACCCATTTTAGCACTGTTTGTCCAGAACAACACTGGCTGCAGGCAAACCTAACCAGTGTTCCAGTACAGCACACACAGGACAAAAAGGTGCCAGTAAAACACATTGACCTCTAGCCATCCTTTCTCAGCAGAGATGTACAGTTTACTGGTTCACACACAAACAGACAGAAGGGGGAGCTCAGGTCAGAAAGGCCTATTATCTGGTTACGTGCAATAACAACATTTTACTGCGCTTCAGAGTTCTTTATTTAGTCCTGCTGTTTGCTTTGCTAACATCTTTGGGACTCTCAGTTTTATTGCAAATATTGCACAGTTAAAACGGCTCTCTAAAAGCAGAGTCTAATGTCACGTTAAAGGCAAGTTAATCTGTTCAAACATCTCCAGCTCAGTGAGCAGTGTATAATGTGCTCTATTGAGCAGAGCAATTATGGGCTGTGATGCTCAAAGAAAACTTTTGCCAGTGTAATTATAGAATTAAACAAGAGCAGGCAAAGTGTCAGTGTGAAATGTGTCAGGCTGGAAAAAATTTTAGAGTGTGTGTGTTTGTGTGTATGTGTATGTGTTTTTCAGAAAGACAACTGCAATTCTTAGAAACCCCCTTTGTTGTGGATAAAATCTACGAAAGTGTCGGAGAAGGTGAGGAGGCTATAAACCCGAAAGACTTCCCTATACATGCTGTGAAATCACATCTTGTTCTATTCAGGGTCATGTAAGTGTTGTGTACTGCGAGTGACAGTCGGTGCCAGTTGCAATTTAAAAAGCGCAGTTGCTGAAAGTGTGTTATCAGATGTCAGGAGGTCGGCTGCTGTGTGGCAGATTACTCACAGGTGTTGTGCTTGTTGTGATTGCAGCAGGATATGTCACTTGTCACTGATTATTACTGTAACAAAGAATGAGCTATGAAAGGGTACACACTGCCACCCAGTGTTGTAAATGGGAATGGTCCTCTCTGCCTTTTCTTCATGGATGAATGCTGACAAGGTTGGACTGAGTTGTGGTTGGGAAACAGCTGCCAAGACCACATCTTAGTATTCTGGTTACAATCTTTACCATCATTTTTTAAACTGTTTTCTTGACAAAGTAAAGGCCATTTACTGAAATGTGTTTGTAACCAGTTACTTGGCTAATCTACTCTTCTCAGCAGACACTATGAGCCATCATGCTGCAGCAGGTGAGGCAATTAATGATACCTTAGTCCCATTAATGTCTCCCCAGTGAGCCAGCATGTAATATATCAGGGGCTCTGGAGCCAGCACGCCTAGACTGAATATAGTCATAATTTAGTCATCATCAGTTATTAATTACACTGCCTTTCCTACTGCGTCAAGGTTTGCCCTGTGGGGTGAGGCTTATATTTTGAGTATGACATTTATTGTCATATTATTGAGTCCTCACTATATCAGGTGTTGTAATATAACTACTACTACTACTAAAACGCAGAAATTAGTTTGCATTTTTGCACTTCCGGTTCCCTTGTCACTCAGTCAGAGGGTTTATTTAATCATTTTTTGGTTAGATGCCTGAAATAAAGGCATGTAGGCAATAGAGAAATACCACAAGACATTAAGACATTCTCAAGTTTCGTTCTATCATATAAACTACGTCAATAGATGCCCTTCTCGTGCATTTTGAAGCTTTGATGTGTCTTATAAAAGAAGGTTGCTAAGAAGTGGCTAAATGAGACTACAGAACATCATCCCACTGAACAAAGCTTTACTACCCCATTGTAGCTGGCAATGTTTAAGTCATGCAACCATGGGTTAGTTTATAGCCTAGAAAGGAACTTTAACTGAGCTGGACAGCCACAAAAAAAGGTTCACAGGCTGAGATCAATGCAAAGGAAAAGGTCAATTTATTTAAATCATCCATGCATGAAAAGAAGGGTGCTAAAAGGGCAAAAAAAAAAAGAGATGAGAGATGCTTTGTCATATTTTGTATTTTCTCTTTTTCAATTATGATTATTCTGTGTATAGTTGTGTTTTTTGTAGATTTGTATATGTTCTGCTCTCATACATTGGTGTTTGAGGATGTTGTGATTAGTACAATACTCATTAGACAGGTCTTTGTGGTTTGGTAGTCAGGCCTCTGCCCCTCAGAGTTGATCTCATCGAATTAGTGGCACCAGCTGAATCTGTCTGTATCTATATCTGCTCTGTGAGGCACTCATGTCCGTAGCACTGATGCTAGTCAAGGACTGAAACGTTTGCTGCTGTTTTTATTCACTTTTTATTCGTTTTTGCACTTTGAGCACCCTTCTTTTTGTACACTGATGTTCTAAATACTTAGACTTTTTTTGCATTGATTTCAGCCTGTGAACCTTTTTCGTTGCTGTCCAAGTTGCACTGGTGTGCGGGTATCTCCTCTGCCGTCCTGTCTTGGTTGTCCATTGTACCGACTCACCCAAGATAAACTTTTTGTTACCCTAAGTAGGCACAGTTTCACAGCTGCCCTAAGACTTTGTTTATAGCCTAACATTAGCTTTTTCTGTTTGATGACTGCATTTATGCCTCAAAAATGATTAAAGTGGTGTTCATTTGTGAAAACTGTCTTTGTCAAGGGAACCAGGTGACACTAACTTCTGGGCCTGCCTACAAACAAAACATCATCCCAGCACTCAGTGATGGCTGTATCTGATTTCTTCATTTTCACGGTTGTGCTACTGTGCATACTGCCTTACTGTCAGACTGTCATGATTCAGGTTTCCATCGAAATGTAACAAGTTTTAACCAAATTTCCACGAAATTGAACATGAGGTTATGTTTCACCATCTGCTACCATTATGCAAATATTTGGATTTGAGTGCCTTGAGATAAGCAGCTTATGGCAGTATTTCTCCAGTTGGATCCATCAATGTGGGCGCAGCGAGATGATGTAATTAAAAGAGCGCCAAAAAGCTTAGACAGTGAAAAACCATGTAGAAAGCGTCATGGAAATAATATGGGTTTTTGTTTGTTTCATGTATTCATTTGAGGAAAGTCTAAAGATCTAATGTTTCGTCTGCAGCTTCAGTAAAGTGGAAGCATGAGTGACAAATCACATGCTTCATGTATGTCATGAGTGAGTCTGTTTTCGACTGCAGCTTCTCGTATTTTGAGCAAATTGAAAATACCCATTTAAAAACAGATAAACGGAAACATACTTATGACTTAGTGGGACACTTGAACAGAACAGAGCCACTGTTAATGTTATATGGAACATCTGTGCTGAGTGGATTGTCTACTAATCACAGGGTTAGTGGTTCGATCCCTGGCTTTCCCTGTTCTAATGTTGAAGTGTCCTTGGACAAGACACTCAACCCCAAGTTTCTCCCACTGGGCAGGCCAGTGCCTTTCATGGCAGCTCTTTTGCTGTGTGTTTGTGTGTGTGTGTGTGTGTGTGTGTGTGTGTGTGAGAAAGAGAGGCAAATAGTAAAGCACTTTGTCCGTCAAGGTAGAAAGGTCCTGTGATAAGTGCAGTCCATTTCCCATTCCTATTATGACAAGTTAAATGGCTGCTATTTAAAAAAGGCTTACTGAGTCATTTCTGCTCCATGGCAACTGAGCTGAAATGATCAGTGATAGCCAGTAATACACTGCATTTATTATACTTCGAATTCAAACATCAGATATTTTTGAGATGATACTGACCTCTGGACATTACAATAAACTGGCAGACACTTCTGTGACAATTTGGCGTCCAGTGTCTTGCTCAAGGACACTTGACATGTAGACAGCAGGAGCCAGAGTTTCAACCGCCAACTCTACAGTCATTCGCCAACCCCTCGACCATCTGAGCTAATGAATCACAAATTTCATGAATATTTTTATCGCTTGGCATTAGCGATGTCACTTTTGGTTAATTTAGCTTTTAATAGCCTGACAGCAGTTAAATGGTAAGTTGCTGGTTAATTTTTAAGAGGAAAAAAAGTCTGTAAGAATTCTTTCTCACCCTGCCGTTCAGTCCTAGCACGCACGCTCACTCACTATCTTTAGGTGTCACTGTCTGGGGCTGTCAGTTGAGTCATCAGCTGTTTTTCAGCTGACTCACAATGAACTAATAGCACAGTGACACAAATTCTCTGTCAGCCTATCATCTTACTGCTCCTTATTTTAGATATGGCTCTTTACTATGGGGTGCCGTTTGTAAAGTGGCTCACGCTGAAAATAACATCAACATTTTGCCACATTTAGCTTCAAACAATGTTTAAAAAAGTGTTGTGAATTTTTTAACGTCACCTTTTACCACATTTAAAGCAATATTTGTTAACTTAGAAATATATTAAATAGTTAAATCTAAATATTAAATGTGGCACCTAAATGTTAAATGTTAAATCTAAATATTAAATCTAAATCTAAATCTAAATGTTAAATCTAAATGCTAAATCTAAATATTAAATCTAAATCTAAATCTAAATGCTAAATCTAAATCTAAATGTTAAATCTAAATATTAAATCTAAATCTAAATATAAATGTTAAATCTAAATGCTAAATTAGATTTAATATTTATATTTAGATGTTATTTTCAGCGTGAGCCACTTTACAAACGGCACCCCATACTTTTCCTGCCGTAGTTCTTTCTTACTGCTGTTGTGCGCGCCCTCCACCCCATCACCACCTTGTGTTTACGGATTCATCAGCCTCAGCAGTCAGCAGCCTCAGAGTCAGCAGCCACCACCACCACCAGCGCCAAAGACTTCTGTTAAATCTTACTCACTACAAATCATCTATTAATCTGTACACTCATATTCTATATTAAATGTTATCGTTACTTCATATTTCATAGTTCCCACTGCCCACACTCCAGTTTCTACTAGTTAGCTACAGTCACTGATGGATGAGGGGGGGGGGGGTCAGGGTGCCACCTCGGTTGAAAACGCCGCGCTAAAGTGCCCTCTTGAGTGGCGAAAATGAGAGGATGTGCCCTCTCAGCTGTCGTCTTGAATGATGAAAACGAGCGGATGTGCCCTTTTGGCTGCCCTCTTGATTAAAAAAAATGAGAGGATGTGCCCTTTTGGCTGCCCTCTTGAGTGATCAAAACAAGATGATATGCCCTATTGGATGAAAACGAACGGATGTGCCGTTTTGGCTGCCCTCTTGTCTCCATGTCATGCAGTAGGTGCCCTTTTTTCCTTTTTGCCCCTGCCCTTCAAACATCCTGAGTCCATCACTGGCTACAGTTATAGGCCGTTCTATATAGATCTTACCGCTAGTAAGATGGTAGGAAAGACAGGAAGCTGCGAAAAATTACGCAGCGACACGTCATGACACGCCTCTTTGAGGCGGTTCTACTAGTAGCGGTCTTGTACGAACTCAGAGGACAACGAGTTTCAAAAGACTGACGAAAGCAAAGATGGCTGTGCCCTATATTTACCGTAAGTGGCTGTGCTCTTTACTATTATTTTTTACTGTTTTTCATCAATCTGAGTCTTCATTTTAATTACTCGTACACATTATAATGCCTTATGGGAATGCTTTATGATATGTTATTTGTGGAATGTTGTGTATGTGTTGTTTACCTGTTGGTGTTGGTGAAAGTAGCTGGCAGTGTTGCTAATAATAAAGGCTTGCTATGTTCGAGGTGAAGATCTTGGTACTCCGCTACTGCAATAGCGACGACTGCTCTCTTGGAGGCATCCATCTTTGTTTACGTTTAGGTCGTAAATGGTACAAATGCAAATGGGGACGCATACCGCCAATTCAAACAGGAAAACATTTTACGACATCATCTTGAGTCTTACCGCTCGTGGCAATGTAAATGGAACATGCGGTTAGCCTTGGCCACTCTGCACTGCTCACCATCTGGATCACAGGAGCTAGCTAGTGTCGACACTCATCCAGGTGAGGACGGTTTTTGCTGCGGGAACATGGTGGCCACCCTCAGTTCTCCCCTCAGGAAGCCCTGAGCTGCAAAATCCTTTTATCACTGTTAACTGTGCTAGCACCACTAGCCGTGCTGACACTGCTAATGCTATTAAAGGGTATTGGGATTCAAAATTGAGCCACTTACTCATTGGAATGACCCGGAGGTTGACTGGAGGGTGGGCACAATGTTTCCACAGCAAAGCTGTTGGGTCGGGATGGTGTTACTAGCCGTAATTGTTGAATGAGCGTTGCCCGCTAGGCTAGCTTGCTTCCACCAGACCCATTTGGTGCAGTGCAGTAAACTGGAGGACCAGCAGGCATAACTGATCAAAAATTTTCTTGGCGGTTAATCGATTAACAATTAACATTTGACCAATTCTAGTCCCAAAGTCATCAAAGGTATTTTCAAGTTTTTATTGTCATCAACATTTTCAAAAATCATATCATAAACAAAGATAGTAAAACAACAAACATCTCTATATGTTAAATACATTCTAAAATATGGCTGGAGGTTCCACAGAGCAGATACAGGATGCATAGGTGACCAAGCCTTTTGGACCATGCCTTCTAAGATGTCTCTATTAATTGCAAATTGCACACATCACAAAACCATTGATTTAGACATTACACTTGAACTATTGCAGATTTTATTTCTTCCTGGGGAATAACTGACAAAAATCTACAGGATAAGTTGTATACAGGTTCAGGCCGTCCTCTGTGCTGCACACCAACATCTGTGCCAATAAAGTCTGGGCAGCTTATGCCCTTGGGGTCAGGAATCAATGTAATCAATACAATGAATCCCGTGAGATCAGAATTAAAAAAGGGTTCCTCCTCTGTTTGATAAGGGTCAACTAGAGGCTACTGATCACATCTTTCAAAAGCAGTAGTGGGTAACACCACAGCATTTTGTGAAATGCAGTTGTTTGCTGTCTTGTCGGGAGTTAGATGAGAAGAGTTGTATCAGTTTCAGTGCGATGTTCTTGGCCTAGCTTTGTACAAAGACTGGACGCAGATATCACAACTTTGTCATTGCAGCGGGGTTTGAGCAACACCACTAGGCACAGGGAGCACTCGCTTCACATCTACATCTTCTTATCAGACTGTGACGGAAAACAAACAAGCATTACTTTAGGATTTGTATTCAAACACTTTAGCTTCCGTGTAATGTTTTATAGGATGTATTGTAATTGCCAAATGTATTCCAGTAAGAAATCATTGGAGTTTCTTCAAATATATCTGTTATTTAAATCCATAACAATTTCTAATCTTACCACCCAACTCTGAACATGAGAACGGGGTATAAAGGGATAAAGAGTCTAGTATGGTTTAAGGCCCCTAGACAGAACAACAGAGAAGCACTTTCTGAGTTCATGCCTGGTACATTAAAAATGATGTATAGTCCATCAAATGCTTTAAATGTGCTCCCCTTTGGTTTCTTGCTTGTCCCTGATGTGGATATATGGCATTTCTACTGATATCCTTTGTTCCTGAACATGTCTGATCTCTGTATTTCTACACGTGGTACACAAAAACATATTTCAGTGTTTGCAATGATGCTGAGTTAAGTCCTCTTTGGATTTAGGCTACATGGCTCAACATTGCAGAGGCGCCTGAGACAGTACGGTCTATTTACTTCAGACCACTTCATTTACTTCATATTGTGCTTTTATGGAAACTGTAAAAGGTCCATTAGGATAAATGAAAACACCATCAGGACCAGCTTCTCGCTATCTGTGAAGACAGTGGTGCATTACGTTTGCTGAGAGTAACCTGGATGGCCACACTCTTCTAATAGAATATGTCAAAGTATTGAAATGATTTAAAAGCTGTAAACAAACACAGTGGGATTGTTACAGAAGTTTGATCCTGATAAACAGTCGACGGAGGGCTAGTCACCTAAACCAAATGAGGTTAATTTTGTGTATGTATCCCTGTTTTTTTTTAAGTAAACCTAAGACTGCAGCCACACTGATCCTTCATTGTCTGTTTTTTAAAGGTTTTCAGTTCAGAATGTTGATAAGGACTGATGTGTCTCTGCCAGATTTGTATTAGTTTTAGATTTTTTAAAAACTGTCAAAGATTTTTTCAGCTTTTTGACATTTTTAGTCTATGAAGCCTCAGCAGCAGCAGAAGGACTAAGGGCTCATATACATGCCACGTCTTTTACTACCTGGAAAACGCAAGGTCTTCACCAACTTTCAAGAGCGTGAAAACAGGTGGCACCTGATGTTGCTATGCCTTGTTTTTTATGTATCAAAATATTGTTGGCCCTGTACTAAAATGATCAGCTTGTCTTTCTGTCACAACTTGCATTCTGCTCCCCATCTCTCCCTCACCTGCTCTTGGTAAATTTCCATTCACCTGCACCCTGCTAGCCAGCCACGCCTCCCTCATCAAGGCAACTCCACTCACCTGTGCACTCACCAGCACTTCCTGCATATAAGCAACTGCTGCCTTTCACTCAGTGCCAGATTGTTCTTCTACCACATGCAAGACTTTCCAGCACTTCTTACCTGCTTGCCTCTGACCTGTCTATGTTGTCTGTTTACTGTTAAACTCACCAGCCTTTTGTCCCTGACCACGAGTTTTGCCTCAGTGTATCTGGTTTCCATCTGCCTGTGACTGTGTGGTGTTTTCCTGCCACGACGTTTCAGTGTGAGTGCTTGTCAGTTGCCTGCTGCAGCTCAGAGACTATCTGGGAGACACCTTGTGTGTGTGTGTGACCTCTATGTACCTACCTGTTGGCCCCTGAACCCAGGGAATGTGTGTGGGTTCTGAGCCCGAATAATGAACTATTACCTGAATACCTTCATCAGCTCAAGTTTCTGTTTATTCTGTGTTTAATTAAAGGTCATTACCAACTGTCACTGAGTGCTGCGTTTGGGTTTAATCACACCTGTTAAACTTTAATATTCACCATAGACTGATAGTTAAGGAAGAAAGGAAAGGTATCTGCCAGATGTGATTGATTGCTCCTTGTCATGTGACATGCAGTGCATGTTGCTGCATTCCAAAAGTAGATTTTGAGTGCAGATTGAATTCGACGGCGCAAAAAAATGCAGAATGTGTCTTCTTCTTTCGGCTGTTCCCTTTAGGGGTCGCCACAGCGAATCATCTGCCTCCATCTAACCCTATCCTCTGCATCCTCTTCTCTCACACCAACTGACTTCATGTCCTCTTTGGTCTTCCTCTCGGCCTTTTGCCTGGCAGTTCCAACCTCAGCATCCTTCTACCGATATATTCACTGTCCCTCCTCTGAACATGTCCGAACCATCTCAGTCCGGCCTCTCTGACTTTATCTCCAAAACATCTTACATGAGCTGTCCCTCTGATGTACTCATTCCTGATCCTATCCATCCTCATCACTCCCACAGAGACCCCCAACATCTTCATCTCTGCTACCTCCAGCTCTGTCTCCTGTCTTTTCCTCAGTGCCACTGTCTCTAAACCAAACAACATCACTGGTCTCACCACACCGCAGAATGTGTACGGCCCCTTAATGTTCCTTTTGTTGCCATTTATGTCCATGCTTTCTGAATAGACTGAACTAAAAATGCAGCATCAAACTGAATTACTATATGTAGCAACACTCTTAGTTGAATTTCTCTTTGTTCAGTGTCTGATCAGTGTGGCTGCCCTCAAAAGATACTTGGTTGTCACATGTTGAACAAAGTGTGTCTGAAAGAACTAGGACAGTCACTGCCTTATTCCGTATTTGGGTAATTACACATTTTCACACGGTATGTGTTTTTTGATGTTGGCATTGTCATTTGAAAGACAAAACATTTAATATTTACAAGAAAACCACACATATATTCCTAAACTGTTCACTCTTTCCCAATTAAAAAAAAAAAGAAAAAAAGGAAAAAATGGGATGGGGCACCTGGCAGCTAATATAAAAACAGGCAGGAAATGTTACCCGATCAGTCCGCTTCATCTGAGCTGATAGAAGCTGGTCCTGCACCCTGCCTTCTTGCTTCTTCTTTGAGCGTCCTGATTGAAAGGTGTCAAAACTCCCAAAGACAAGATGCATCAACAGTTGTGCCATCAGCCATGAGCGTACCTCCCTGGTCTCCACGAAGGTACTTCCCATCAGAGGCCTTGATGGCGACACGTCCGTGTTCCAGGAACTCAAGGAAAAAGTCCTCTGGCTTTTCTCCATCTGAGCACACTAGACCACTGCTAGAGACGTACCAGAACTTTCCATTCACACCTGCAGAGTGACATCAGATACATGTTTAAATTAGCAAACAATTCAGTTTATGCTAAAATAATCAATTGCACGTGCACACATATTACAAACTGACTTTTTACATTGTAGGCGCCATCATTAAAGATCAATGAGAAAATGTCATAGACGGATCGATTTGCGTTCAGAGTATTGGAGTTCTTGTGGTGGCACACAAAGCCATTCTCCCCACAAAGGATCAGCATGGGGCGATTGATGAGTTTCATCAGGAATAATTCATCATCACCTGCAATGTAGGACAAATACTGTTCATCTCTTTGCATGGGTCAAAAAAAGCTGTACATGTGGACACAGCGTTAAATCCCAAGTGGCTTGCCTGAAAGCACTCACCCACTGTATCGCTGACTGCCGAGAGCTGCCCATTTTTCTTTGTACACACATACTTTCCATTGCTTGCTTTGAGTGCCACCCTATGTCCTCGCCACTCAATGTCAAACATTGTGTTGACCTCTCTGGGAAAAAAAAAACATGAAAACGTTAGGGAAATGTATTTGACAACATAAAAGAAAGGTCCTTAGCTGTAAGAGCTACTTACACTTCTGTGGCAGTGGACTGGATCTCTCCATGAGTCACTAGAGTCCAATAGGATCCACCGTTGGTCCTGAACATAGACTTTTTGCTCTCTTTATCAATCTCCATCTGGAAGGTCTCCATGTCTGTCTCCACATCCTGATTGGCTGAAATACTCACTCCTGGTAAATAATAGAAGAAAAGACCGTAATTATGCACTTGCTCCATTGAAATTATGGATGAAAGTGTTGCATCCACTCTTGAATGCCATTTGCCTCCTCTTGAATGTCATTTACTCTCTCAGGCACTGCCAAAGATGCCTGTGCATAATACAGCATTAATCCATTCTCTGTTGTTGCAACACATAACACAATGTGCTGCCTACAATGACTCATCCAAAGCTTCTGTCTCCTCATATAGGATGCAGGTGTTTGAAAGGTCACAATGTTTTATGAGTCTAATTAATAAAATGTCTCAGTGCTATAAACGTCATTAAGTCACATCTATTCATTTATTCAGCCTTAAATATTATAGCTGTTGATTTTGTGCAATGCTACTTCTGGGTTTTGGTGATATAAGGGTCGAATTGGTTACCCACTCACAATGTCATCACCTGAAGGTGCCATAATTTGCCACACACAAATATATGGTGCTTGGTGTTGCTTCAAGGCTCCTACTGTGCAAATGAGCCTCTCATAATGCAAGGGCATGTCACTAGCAAATGCTAACATATTTAATGATGTATTGACCCAGTTCTCACAGTTGCCTCCATGGATTTATGGCATTTGCCCTAATCGTATTTATTACATCATGCTTTACTGAAACTAACAAGACAGCAGTCCATTCTTACCTTTCACAGTAAAAGCCCTAGACATATACACTGCATCACTGTTTATCAGAGGAAACTTATTCACATGTTGAGGCTGTGGTGATGAGTTGTTCAAAATATTAGAATCATTTTGCTTCTAATTTTGCTCTGGCCTCTTGTTTAAGTTTGTATCCAGCGTAATACCTTTGTGATGGCCGTGCCCACAGACACACAAAAGGTTGAATGATTCCCATGCTCACTCACATCATTACCACATGTTCAGTTACCTTTAATTTGCAGTCACTTAAAATGCACACCAGCAATTTGTTTAATTTAAAATTTATTTGCACTTTGACAACATAGTGTTTTCTAGAAGCGCACATTTAGTTTACATTGTTTTGTCATTTTGCCATTTGCTTTTGAGTTACCTGATGTCACTTCCTGGTTGGGGTTGGGCAAAAGATGGGGCAGAGGGCGGAGCCTGGTGTTTATGCAGAAGGCCATCCCATGGACTGAACTAATGGTGCATTCGTTTTGTACTCTGAGGTCGAAAGTCGGAAGTGGAAACGATGTCACCCCCGAGTCGACAACAGTTTTTGCATTCTAGATGACAACGGTGGACAAGTCGGAAAAAAACATGGACGCCCGCAAGAAAGCCTTTGTTGCCCTTGCAATTTCGGAGTATAGACAGCTTCATAACAACAGTCTATGTGGTATTTTGCACATACAGACAGCGTAGCAACATGCTACATGCAAAAATCTTGAGCCATACATGTAGCCATCTTGAATTCGAAAGTCGGGGTTGATGCAGTTGCTCCTAGTTTCCAAGTTGGAAATCTGATCTCAGGGTGCGTTCAAGTTTAAACTTCCGACTGGGAACTGGGAATTTCCGACCTCCAAGTACAAAACGAACGCACCATAAGAGCTGTGACATCATGGGGGAGATTAGGGGTTTCTTTATGTTAGTTATTGTCTATGTAAGTTCTCTGTTTGTGTTTAGTTTGGTCTGATCAGCCTATTGCCCCATTGTTTTATGCAACTCTGTTTGTTGAGGTAACGTCTAGTTTTGTAAGCCTTATTTTTCACTAGAGTTATTTATCGTTGACCTTTTGAAAGGGCCCTATAACTCAAATTCTGTCATCTCTAGCTAGCTGTTTTGTAAATTTTTTTAAATATACCCACCTTTTTTTAACTTTAAACCTGTCTTTTTGTGCTCCACAGCAACCTTAGTATTTAAATGAAATGTACTGAAACAAATAAATATGTGAGAAAAAGGCAATATATTATTTTGGCCAGTAAAAAATATGCTTGGCTGAGTTTCAAACACATTTTAAGATTCCAGTGTTTGCCAATTAATTGTTTAGTGAAAAATACGGTTGGTTTTCCAATACAGGATGCACTCACCCCTCTCTATTAGGAGGGGTAAATGCATCCTTACAACGATGACTTCAGTTAGACTTGGAAGGTGAGGATAAAAAGTCATGTTTTCATAGAAAATCTGAGTCTTTGGTCAGGTTGGTTTGAAAAAGTGGATTATACAGCAGCATTGGATTTAGATGTGGATGTTTTAAAACCATGTCATTATTGAAATCTATTTCACCCATAAAGTTTGTGTGAGTTGGGTGCTGAGTGCTGAGAGGATCACTTGAAACAATTAGCCTACTTTGTAGCCATCTTTGAGGTGTGGAGTTTTCGTGCCTCATTCTGTGAACATTTGCACTGCAGCACATTTCATGTGATCAACTCATGTCATTTGTTTTGCATACAACAGAAAGTGTGTAAGAATAGTTAAATTGAATACAGACAAACATAAAAAAATAGTTTAATATTGTGCCATCTTTAGTCATTATGTGCCTTGTTCTCTAAACCTGAGTGCCTCACTTGCAGCCAGTCTAGAGTTATACACTTAATCCACATGTATTAACTCTGTCTGGTGGGGTGCGTTAGGTGCTGGAGAATACACAGACACATATAACTGAACTGTGTCTGCTGTAGTTCAAATTAGATGCCACCGAAATATCCTTCAACCTTTCTCTTAAGCCTGTTACAACCCTAATCCCCCACAGTCACCCCTCCACCCTTCCTGTTCATTCGCTTGCTGTAATTCCCTGAGTGGTGAAATGCAAATCTGCACTGCAGGGCCCACTAAGCAGCTTTCAGTGCCTTGTTCCTTAGAAAATGTGGAACTGCCGCAAGGCCAAACACTACAGTTAAAAAATTTAATTCTGTGCCCTATATTATGAGAATAGAGTGCAAGGTTGTTGAAATATTATTCATGCATATGCATAATGACTGCAGTCTAAAGTTAGTTTGAGAATCTAGTTCCCAAGATATGCTATAGTATTGCATGTGCATTGTGCAGCTGGTTTTTAATAAGGCTGTTAGTTGCTTTGATTGAATTTTAAAGCTTTAAAAAGCTGTGACAGAACACAGTTTGCTCCCCTGTCTGCCCACATCGTTTGCTTGAATAATTATACATGACGGAGCAGATTACATCATGCAGGCTGACAAGACACCTCGTAACTAACTCATCTGTCTGGTAAGCCCCGGCTGTAACTCTGTGTTGCTGCCATCTCAGTGCCACTCTGGCAGACCATAGATCCACATAATTTGGAGAACTTTGCTCGATGTATGAGAGTAAAGAGCGAGTAGCTGCAAGGCTTAAAGGCCACTGATGGTAATTGACGCCCATGGGGCATAGATCTGCCCTGAAGTCATTTGCACACTGCTTAATCTTCAATGGACACACAGTGGAAATGACAAAGCCCATTACCACAATCACCTCCACAGTATGGCTGACAACCATTCTGGATCTAGCGTGTAGACAAGACAGGCAGGGCTTTCTCTCATTAGCTGGTAAACGTTGCTGATTTGCTTTTTTGGTTACTGCAACGTAACTGTAAAGATTCAGTTAAACAAATCCAGGCTGTCTCAAGTCATCAAGAATCCCTCATTACTGTAGTGTGATATTTGAAAGCACTTTATGCTTTACACACCCAACAGTGGTATTGCTTTGCTCATGACTTTACTGTATTCTCAGCTGACAAAAGGCACACTGTGTACTCTACTGTGCTATGTGTTAAGCTGTTTTACTGTACCTACGCTAAGGCTAGACTCTTAGCTAACCTCAATACCCAAACCTGCAAAATGTGACAGTCTGTGTGGTCGTAATGGTTCTGTTTTCTTGTACCTTTGCAAAACTCTTCTTAAGATTAAATTCAGAAAAGAGGGGAAATTGTAAACAGAAAGGAGACGGAAAGAAGAACCAAACCTGAGAGGACCTGGAAGATGACTACTGCATTTAACTACAGACAGTGAAGATAAACTGTAACCAGAGTGTTATGAAAAAAAAACATTTAGGTTAGGTTTGTAGGGAGTACACTCTACTCTCAAAAATATAGTGCACTGCTCGCTTAAGGATCTGAAAATGGTCTCACCTATAGTCTCAGGTGCTAACAATGGTAAAAAAAAACTTACCATAGCTGCGTGGCTATCACAGTAGGGAAAATTGCTGTGTCTCTCAGTCTGTCAAGAATTTCCTAATTTCCTCTTTCTTGAAATTTAAACTCAGCCTGGAGCCTCTGAGCGGAGTGCTAGCTATGTTTGTGACCATGAAGTCGCTTTTACCATGTCTTATTTTGAATAGATTCAAGATTCTTCAGGATGTACAGTATTTGCAAACAATCAAATTTCATCCTTGAACCTCAATGACTTTCAAAAATGAAAACCATTTCCACTTTAATGTTCCCCAATTCTTAGTACTGGATTGAGAGCATAATGCTGTAAGTGCAGCACTTCAATCTACTTTCCTTAGGAAACTATTCAATTTTAGATGATGTGCTTCTTTTCTCCCCAATACTGCATCATAGGCTGATTACCTTGCTTGACTGAGACGAATCTTTTATTGGCGGCTTGAAAAACTACTTGTGGATGACTCTCCTCGAGATCAAACAGCTCATCTTTTCCAGGCTTGGAGCATCGGCCAGATCTCAGAGTCCCTGTGGGACCCACTGGGGTCAGATATTTCCCATCACAGTCCTTGAAGGCCAGCTTGCCAGATTTCAGCTCCAGCGTGAAGCTTGTAGTGTTGTTGTTCTCCTTCACCAGTTTGCCATCATTGCTGAGGAAACGGCTGTCACAGGTCTTCAGGCTGTACTTGCCGTCGAGATATACCAAGGTAACCAAGGAGTCCACTCCCCAGGGAATGTTGCTGTCCACCGAGATCTCTCCATCTGAAGCAGACAGATGGGCATAGCGCTTACGTGCCACACTGAGCAGGCTGGCCTGTGGATGTAAAGCCAAATGGACGGCCCACAGCTCTTGCTCCCCGATGGCTTGGGCAAAGCAGGACAGGTAGTCAGCCGAGCCCCCAAAGTAACGCTGGTAGGGCTCTGATTGCAGTGCCCAGCGACCATCAGACTGAGGCACAATAAGGAAACGGCAGTCAGGGTCAGGCTTCTCTGCCCCACATGTGATCTTGCCATCTTTGTCAGAGGCCAGATAGCGTCCCAGGTGGCTGCGGAGGAACACTACTTGGCTATCTTGCTCGTCCTGCTCTAAGGTCCAGATCTGTTTCTTCTTCATGCTGATACCTGAGGCGTTCACCTTGAAGCCGAAGGCCTCGGCCGTCAGGTAGCGATTCTCATGGTTGATGAGGCCAAACTGCAGCTTCAGGGCCCTGTTAGTTCCGTTTGTGGGCATGCTTCAACAGGCCACACGGTAAGCTTGCAAATAAAGATGTTAGGACAAATAAGGGAGAGGGTAATGAGGGAAAGCAGGCATGAAACTGAGAAGCAAAAATAAAATGCTTGATTTCTTCCCTCTTCTGTCTCTCAAGCCGTAAATTAGCTCCACTTATCTCCCTTGATGGATTGTTTAGTGTTCCTTCCTTCTCCCGTCACTTTCTCTCCTTCCCCAGAGGGCTTGCACAGGCACTTGCTCTCTGTTCCTTAATGAGTTAGGATTAAAATCAGCAGGACACAGCACCTCAATCCAACAAGCCGCTGACGTCACATCCCAGTGCACCAACCGCGAACCTCCCCTCCTCCCTCTCCTTCTCCAGTACACACTGAGCGCAGATCCATTCTCTATCTCTTCCATATCTTCCTGTTACTCTCATCTCTTCCTTTTCTCCTCCACACTTGTCTTCCTTCACTGTAACTCACACTTGCTCACTCATCTGTCAAACTGACTCCCCATTGGTTGTTACTCTCACATTTAGGTCCATTTACTAGTAGTCCAGCTATCAAGCCTGAGGATTATCCCAGCTTTGATCTGCTGGCGAGCCACAACCTAATTGGAAAATGTCCAGAGAGTAAAGGTGCTTTTGGTTGCTCCCCACTGCTTCTCCTTCTCTTTCGGGTCCCTTTTCAAACAGATTAAGTAAGTTTTCATGGGTCAGTTTGTATAAATATAAGTACATTTTGAATAACATTTCCTATCCATGAATAAACCTTCTGCTTGTTGAAGACTTGATGTACAGATTAAAATCGTATTCACAAAGAGCCTCTTTCACATTGCATTGGACATGGCTGACTGATTTAGAAGCATAGTCTTAACTCCCAAAGCGGTACAAAGGTTCCTTTCTTAAAGTTATTACCCCAGTTTCCTACATGCAGGTACAGAGAAGCTATATAGCAACATTATGTTTGCTTCAAGTCTCCAGAGATATTTAAATTTGTGAAGTCCGTGAGCTTAGCTAAGAGGGATTTGAATAGCACACATTTGAATGTGCAAGCATTGCCCATTTGCCTTTGCTCCACTTTCACCTTTGCTGATTCTCAACATAATTATTGCCAATCCTTCCAGACCCACCTCTGTTACTCTGTAGGTCAACTGATAATAGATGACGCGACTCCATAACCTTTGTCACAGTGCACGCCAAGGTCGACCTTTGTAAGAGCATTACCACCCTCTTTTATCAAAGGTTCCTCAGGATGTTGAAGGTAATGTTGAGGAGAACAAATTTGTAAATACCAAAACCACAAAAGCATGTGATTCAACTATAGCACAAAGCAAAGTCCATGGGGTATTATTTCTACTTATTAATCTTCAAAGGCATGTGATCTATTAGCCTTGACAGTTAAGAGTGATTAGCATTGTGATCCCAGACCATCATGGGGGGTTAACGCTCTAATGTCAAACTAAGGACAAAGGTTGGTAAAACCACAAAGCTAAAAAGAAGCTGTCTGTGGAGGACAAACATATGTAGGAGGTTGATGTGTGTATTAGATAAACGGCAGTATTCCTTTTGTTGAGATTAGATCAGTTTTTAATTCACTGTCATACAGATTTAGGAGGAAGGAGCTTTGAGTAGAACTTATGCTCATACATGTTGAAAGCCAGTTTAGGTTTTTTAAACTCTGTCGAGTAGCTTCACAAAGCCCCTCCCCTGAAACTGCTCTGATGTTACAGTTACGGGGCTTTCTGTATCTGTCAAAAAACCCACAACCCAGCATTCACCCCCACTTAAAGGTCCAGATTGCAGGATTTAAGGTGATATATTGGCAGATATGGAATATAATATCCATAGCCATGTTTTCATCTGTGTGTAATCACCTGAACTTAAGAATTTTTCATAACCTTAGAATGAGCCCTTCATATTTTCGTAGGGAGTGGGTACTCCTCTGTGGAATCTGCCATTTTGTTTTGCAGTAGCCCAGAATGGACACATCCAACAGGGCCATTTGTGTTTTTGTGTTGGCCACCGTCCTTTTACATGCTTGGCACATGGAAGACATTTCTATTGGTTGTAATCTGCAACCTCATAGCTAGATACCACTAAATCCTATACACAAGACCTTTAACGCTGCCGGAGCCAGGGTTTTAATTTCTCTCAAGCTTTTTTTCCCTTTTGATTTGTGTCACTTTCACATGAACAACAGAGTACAACATAATAAATGCCTTCCAGTAAAGACTGACTGAAAATGAACTCTGTTATCCCCAAATTTAAATGATATCGCACCTCCCACTCCCTACAAGGACCTGCTTTTCACCCTGCCTTCCAGTGTGGCCGTTTGTAACTCCTGTTAACACATCTGATTTCTGACAATGCCAGACAGCATGTCGTACAAACTTTCACCAAAACTTGGCCCAAAGACGTCTCATCAGGATGCCTCTTAGCAACCTGGTCTCTCTCCGAAGTTGTTGAAATCCGGCGCTTGGGCAATGACTTGCAGAATCAGACACTGACAAAAGAGCCTTCTTTTAATGTCGACATAATACATGGCCGGTCACCGTTATAGTTTGATGGCAGCGTCGGGGAAATGCGACGAGCGGCATACAAAAGTTAAGGTGACAATAGTCCAAGTAGGGCTGGTGGTATGGTTGGTGCATGAATCCAACAAACTCCGACTTTAACCAGGGAGAGCAGTGTTTGCATCCAATAAGATTATAAAGCCAAACCCTGTTCTTTTTTCCTAAACCTAACCATGTGCTTTTGTTGCCTACAACCAACCACATGCATTAGCTGTTCAATTTGCGGTGTTTTACCAACGTAGTGCATTTATTTTGAAAGAGACACTATGTAAACTGTAGAGTTCCTGTGAAAAGGAAGTGTATTTTGAAAGAAGACAATGCATGTAACAGGCATAATTTGACACAGCGTCCCAGAGAGTAAAAAAGCAACGCACCCAGGGTACCTTTCATGTCGTATCTGGAAGTGGGAAGTCCATCACCAAACTTCAATATGTGGCGAGGTCGGAGTGAGAATGTGTTGCTCTCTGATTTATCCATATGAAGGCTAAGTTGGGGATCCAGAACTAACTGGTGAAGATCCAGTTATGCAAAAAGAAAGTCTGTATGAGGAGTCTAACAGCTAGCTTTATACAGGTCTAAAGCTAGCTGCAACCTCTGGGGGAAAAATGAAGCCAAAGCAAAAGTGCCAAAAACTGCAGTTCCTGAAATGGCCCCTAGAGGCTTGCTCAAAAACTGGGTTAATCCACATAGACCCCCATGTTAAAATGCCCACTTTTACAGCAGACATGTTTACAGCCTGGGACAAAAGATGATTTTAGTCTTTATAGCTAATTTAGACATTCATGACAACTGTACATGGGGATTATTTTTTATATAATTCATCCTTTTACATTTTATTAATGTTTATAATACGCATATTTAAGTCTGCAAGGTGACGCCACAGTGTATGAGTCAGATCCACCCCTTGTTCCTCCACAGCTCCTCGCCTCTCGCCCAAATTTGGTCACCTCTGGCTCCAAAAAACCAACATGGTGACAGCCTAGATGCCACACTTGAGGCTTCAAAACGGTAGTCCACAAACCAATGGGTGACATCACAGCAGCAACATCCATCATTATATACAGTCTAAGGTCTGAAGGCACATTTTTTTAAGCTGTTCCCAAAGGTTACACTTGAAGGTGAATTGAAGAGCCTGCTGTCACAGAGAGACATATGGGGATAACAACACTCACGGGGACAAATTTAACTCATTTGCATTTATAGTGTCACATTAGTTTGTACATATGAAAAGTGACAGAAGTGACTGTGTGACCTCACTATCCCTACCATGACATATAGCACAAACCAAGCCGTAATATATACATATAAGGGCAGGTGTACAGTTGTAAGTGTGCTGTGGCTTGCATTAGCTCATACCAAGATTATTTCCTATTTCCTGATGGGACACTGTTAGATTTTAAATCAGTGAAAGGGACGAAATGACAGAATCTCACTCTTCAAACTTCAAATATTGGCTGATCTGCTCTTAGTTGCCTTGTAAAAACATTCACAGTAACCCCAACCCATCATTCACTATTACAGTATAGATTACTTTTCATGTGTTTTCACCTTTTGCCCACTGGGTGGCAGCATTGCCTTGCACCAGTATTATTTTACGATTACAGGTTGATGACGTGTTACCATGAATAGAGGTCCAAATGAATAACATCCTATTGGTGTCTACTTGTATTGCAGTTTCATAAATACATGTGTAGTTTGGAGGATTATAAACCCATGTATTTTATCCATCCATCTATTAACCCGACTTCATTCTTTCATTCATTCATTCTGAACACTGACATATTGAAAAGTGTGCAGTACATAATGGCACTTAATGCTTCTTAGATTATTTGCAAAACTAACTGAAGTACTTGATGTATCAGAGGAAATGCAATAGCAGACATTCTTGAAGGGACACTGCATCAATTTTACATGTCAACATCAATTTACTGTTCATATGTGAGGCACACAATCTGTGAAAACAGTTGTATGATGATGTATTATCTGCAGGAGCTTTCTCAAGTCTTGGAAACCACTCAGTCACATAACTTGAGTAATCTTGGTTTGGGCTTGCAGACTACAAATTGTTTTAACAGAAATCAATTGCATAAGTGTTTGTGAAGCTTGACCCATAAGAGGAAATACAAGCCAGGATATCTCAGCTTCTGACTGATCTTTTTAAAATCTGTCCCTTACAAGTTCCCTACTTCTGTCGGAGTGCAAGAGTAATTTGACAGAGCACCACTTTATTTGCCAACAATGAGAATTTTGGGGAACTAAATGGCATCACTAGCTTAGAAAAGGTGTGGAGATGTGTGCTGTTGAAATACCAGAATATATTGAAAAAATACAATTCCCTAGTGAGATAGCAGTCAATACTGTAATTAGTAAGTACAGACACACGATGACACATTTAGTCTCTACATGAATATTTGTTTCTGGATGACAAATATAACCCAGTTATCTAATTTGGGACATGGCCCAGCTTTCAGTCAACTCTGCAGTGTTTCTGTGGTGGATACAGTTTCTGTCCAGTAGATGGCAGTGTTGACTATAAATTGCATCTAGTTTGTGTCCTCTGACTTGGATTCCTGTCCTCACTGGGTTGTGCAGGGAATTGAGAAACATTTCATGAGAAGAATTCCACCCATTTTGTGGAGTTTCCTCAGAAAGGAGTTTCTTGGATCATTGAACACTCAGCAAAATCTGAGTTATTTCACTAAACAGTGCAGCAAATTGATTTCTGAGGGTGTATAGAGGAGACTGTCACTCTCCTCATTTCTTCCTTGTCTCTACCTGGACAGGACAGAGTCTCAGTAAACCAATCCAGGCACTTATGAATCAGTCTGAGCTCACCTGAGCAACTTTGTTATTGTTTTTGATATATGGTATACCATTAGAACAGGGGCAAATAGGGGCGTAAATCTCAAGTTTCATCACGATACAATATTGTATTGATTTTTTTGGACAACATTTTTATATTTACTGATATTTGTACGAAGTGTGCCACAGTACAATTTTGTTTGCTTCAGTTAAGGTGCCTGTGATCAATATGTGAAAATACCTGTCATCATCCTCCAGCACAGTTTTAATGTTTAGGAAGGAGGTGTACTTGGACGGAAATGGTGACACAGACATGCCACGAGACTTTGTAAATAAAGGCATATCTTAAAGATAATGATATGTATCAGTGTTTTACTATTTGCATTGATCATTTTGTGTCATTGATCATTGAATTGATATGTTGATTCAGATCAATGTATCGTAACACCCCAAGGGGCACATAGGTGATCATTAGTATAATGGTGTTTTACAAATTACTGTTTAAATGTCATTTATATTTGAGATAAAGGGATGTTAAATAGTAGAGAATTGAAAAGAATGGAAAGAAGGAAACATGACCAAGCAACATAGAATTTATATTGTCATTTGTGTCAGCTGTCTGGTTCCCAAATATTAGGGGGCTGGGAAAAATTGACACAGCACATGGTGATATTGTATCGATATACAAATGCCAAGTACTGATTTTCTGATTTTGATAAATTATTTATGTTGCAAATACAAATTAAACTCTTGGTAGTCAACTAGAATAATAAAATCGATTTTATTTAATTTTTTCAGTCCACCGTATATAGTTTACTGTTTACAAAAATGACTGAAGTGAGATGAGCAGACTGGAAAACTTTATAAGATAAAACAGATGTTGACACAGTTTTCCTTTGGGGACCTATAGTTTGCAGTTGAAAAAAGATAATAAATTGAAATATATCAAAATATATGTTGTAGCAATACTCAGCATATTGCAAAAACATTTAAAATTGCAATAGTATTGCATCATGATACACAAGGACAGTGTGACATGAATCATAAGAATAATACATAAAGATTTGCTGAAGGTGTGAAGTGATGAACTGATTTTGAGATGTTTAATCAGCTCTCTTCTTGCAAACACAAAACAGAAAAGATCTAGGAAACTGCTGTGATGACGTACTGTCACTGATATACCATAGGTCTCTGATGATGGATGTAGTACTCAGCAAATGAGGATGTACTTTCTCCTGTCCTTCAGATGCCCCCATTCCCTCCCAAGTCCGGGCTGCCTGGCACACCAGGAACCTTATAAGCAGTCATTAAAACTCATTCAAATTGTAGTGGTCCACTGGCCATGCCGGATTGCATATTGTGACTTAAATGTCTTTAATTTCTCTCCCTTTCTGTCTCTCTTGGTTGTCCTCCTGTCACTCCTCCCTCTTTTTCCCTGTGCCACATCCCCTGCTGGAGCTCCTGGTTAAAAGCAAGTCAGAAAGAATAATGAAACCTTTGCTGTTAGCTCTAAAGGGAAATGATTGAAGGAAGGAAGAAAAAAAAAATGAATGAAAGGGGTTGGTTACACGCAAGCACACAATGACATGCATGTGCACACACATACTGTATACATGCACTCACACACAGATCAAATGGTGAGCTGAGGTCTCCCCCTAGGGCATGAACATGGATTAATGTGCCCAGCGCGATTATTTCATTTATAACTGTCCTGGACCTTTTCAGATAAGACCATTTTTCAGGTTGCCATCCACTAGCACCTTTAGACTGCATCTATTAGCCTGCCAAGCACTCAGAGCTCCATTTAAAGGGCCAGCACCCTCACTGTTTAGCTTACATCGTAGAGCACTTTCAGAGAGGAGTCAAGGTTGTCTTGTGGCAAATTAAGCCCAACTAATTCCTAAAGGACTAAGGTGCAAATGTTTTAAGTAATCAGAAATATGACACCCGCTATGGATGTGAAGACGGTTCATCTCTTTACAATGAAATATCATAGAAAGGTGCGTTTACCAATTCAGAGGAGCTCAGTTCCTGACTGATTCAACACTGTTACATTTTCTTGTAAAAATTATAGTACATCAGCATAAACCTACGGGGTTGTGTCATTGAAATGGCTGTGGGTTCATAAAATCATAACTGTATAACTAGCACCCCCACTGCTCATGTCCTATATACAGCACGCGGGTCCAAAAACGTCCTTTCTTTGCTCTCTTGTGCCCCCGTGGGACCCTCACGCTGCCCCCTCTAAAACCAGCAGAGGAAAACGCTCCATGAGACATGCAGTAAAAGTAAAATGTAAAATGGCTGCCTTGGCTGGGATTCTCCTTCCTCAGCAGCTTGGTGCTCACTGACCCCATTAATCCAGGTGTTCATTCATCTACAGGACGATCCTCCCACAGGCCGTTAACGGCTCACCCCACTGTGTTTGCCCAGCCCCAGCCCAGCCTAGCCCCGGCCTTCTCACTCCTGCTCTACCCAGTGTAACAGGGGCTGCCAATGAGCTAAGTATGGGCAGCCATATAAATGAGCCTTGGTAAATGTCAAGCCTTTTAATACTCAGTTGTAATGCCACATTTGTTTTGTACGCTGTCATTTGTTTTTAGAGTGAGCCAAACTTGTTAAACCATCCCCCCCCCACCCCACCCCTTGCTCGTTCTCCAAGGAGTGAAGACAGAGAGCTGGTCATGCAGAGAGAGGAGGTGGTGTAACTTAATTGGAGGTTACGTCGCTGTCAGTGCAATATGCTATTGACAAAGATACCTCGACTCTCAGCGAAAGCAGCCTGTAAATAGGTAAGCAATAAAAGCAGTTTCTCATTGATTAAACTGCAGGCCGGTGGACACTGCGTACAGCTGTGCACCGACTGGGCTCTTGTTTCGATGCAGACAGGGTGAGCTTTAAGGGACAGGAGCGCTCATGTTAATGTCATCCTTTGCTCACTGGCTCTGACAGCAGGGCTAATATGAGGCCTCAGCTTCTGCCATTCTGACAATTCCCTGTCTCTTCCATATGAAGAGAATGATCATGTGAATTACAATGACAGGTATGTGTGTCTGTCTGAAAAACTGCAGCCTGTTTGTGTGTGTGTGTGTGTATGTGTGTGTGTGAGCTAATGTCTAAGTGGATGTGAGCCTGCATGCGTAGCTAATACTCACCATCCTTGTGCGTGTGTTTTGTTTGTGTCTGTGCGTGCATGTGCATGCATACATGGTAATTTATGTGCAAACACATGTGTCTCAGCGTCTCCACATGTTGATCCGTTCACTCAGAGGTTTATATACAAGCTCTGCCATTCTGCAAGAGCCAGACATACGGTACATAGCGTTGCATTTCTCCTCCCTCACTTTTTACTGCATTCCCACACGCAGAGACTGTAAAAGAGAGTGATTTACACACAAGTGAATAAATACTGTGAGCTTGTGATACAGTCAATGCACTATACCCCTCCCTGTGCTGATGTGAAAAGCTTCGGTTAGTCCCAGGTTCGTTTAAAAGGGTCAGAGGAGCATGTTTGTTTAGCCATCCAGCGAAATTTGTTAGCGGGGGGGTACGAAAAGAGGAATTATCAAAAAACCAGAGGTAGATGCTAAAATTTTTAAGCACGGGTCCCATGGGCCAATAAACCTCTAAATTAGGTGACCAAAGTACATTTTTGATGGCCTTAATGTTAACATATATACAAACAAAAGCCTACAGAAAAAGCAGTTGAACCAAATTTAACACAGCCATCCTTAACTGTGACACTTCAATGAATGAAAAGACATTAACAGAGTGAAAATATCTTGTTAAATATTTATAAATAATATCAATACATTTCTTGACTTTGTTATTATCATCTATAGTTGTAAGTGGCATAAAAAAATGTTGAGAAAATAAATACGTTTATGTTGCTAGCTCTGTCGAAGGCAAGGCAGCTTTATTTGTATAGCACATCTCACACACAAGGACAATTCTAAGTGCTTTACAGAGCAACAAAATAGAAAACATAAAGGATACAGAAAAGAGTAAATAGAAAAAAGATATAAAAGGTCAAATTAATTGCTAAATTATTTACACTATGAAAAAAACACCATTACAAATAGCAAAAGTGAAAAAAGCCACATACAGAAATGATTTTAAAATAATCCAGGTTGTATTTGAGTTAACTGCTGATTTTTATTGTTTTGTATTTACTGTAAGAAACGCACTTTGTCATCAACAGCTGTACAAAATGGAATAAAAGTATCTGGTTACTGACTTCATCATAACGTAACCTCCAAACTGTACTCAGCTGAAGTACTTCAGTAATGTTACATTTATTAACTGTGAAATTATTGTTTTGTCACTTTAGACTGCAGGTTACGGTTTAACGCTACATGTTCCTCTGAACAGAAACTCGCAGTCCTGCTGTTTTTAATTCGGTTAGCTGTTAGCAGGCCCCCAAGGACGCTGGAGCCAGTTTTTCCCAGTGGACACTCGTGGTAATGCAGCGAAACAAAATCCCCTGCAGCCCAAAAGGCATTTTCCTGATGGGCTACCATTATATAAAAGACGTCTGTAAAACTGTTGACAGGACACCTTGAACTGCAGAAGAAGTTCATTTTAACTTATTCAATTATGAATTTTTGATCCATGGAGGTTTTATATTTGTAAAACTTTCCTGGAGCCAAGAAAATCAATATAAAAATATGTGACATCATCACAATGTAAAGTCTTTGAGCTGAACAGGAAGTCGTGTGCGCACCCAGCGGGAGAAACACTACTGCACATTTTCAGTTTCTATTGGAATGAATAGGTGCCATCTTGGCATGCGGTATAGGTATTGTAATATATATCTATGGTTATTAACTCATTTATCTATTAGCTCCATTAGCTGAACACACTGCAGAACTCTACTGCCCACCGGCTGCTAACAGCTAACAGCTAACTAGCTCTCCTTCCAGTGATAACTGCACAAAGACACACCTTGTTGGAATCACTCGATTTTGGTAATAGATCACAGTTTGGGGATTTTTAGTTATTTGAATTTATTTAGACAGGTAATCTTATTGAGACATGCAGTCTCATTCTCAAAAGAGACTTGATCCAGCTTAGTAGCCACAGGGGGCCACCTACTGGCAATATCTGGTGGCCACAGAGTAACTTTTTGTGGCCCCGGGTCATTGGTCCATGGTTATTGTTGAACCCTGAAGGTCTAAGGGATCATCACAGACAATTACAAATTGGCATCAAAGTCAACTACATGGCTGCGACTCATGGCAACATGTGAGGTCAATATTGGTGCTGATATGTAATAAAACTAAGGCGGCAGCTTAGGCCAGCAGTTGGAATAGAGGGGACAATATGTGGGAGGAGAGAGTGATGAAGAAAGGAGAGGGAGCCCTTATTATGTAGTGTGAACTCAGCCAAGCCGTATATCCAACGTCTGTCTCCATAAGCCCTCAGCACTTGCTATGTGTTCATCTACACAGAGAGATGCCATTTGTCCTTGCACACACACATGCACACAAACACACACACATTCCCCTCAAACAGACTACGGTAGCTTGTCTGACAAATTGAGCACATTTGTTCACTGGAGAAATTTTCATTGAGCAACTGGGTCTCCTCTCCGTCTCCTGTTGTTTCTCATTCAGAGGTTTCCTCCCCTCTTTCTCCGTCTGTGGGTAGATTGTTTACAGCAGGAAGTGCCTGGCATCCTTTCACTTGGCATTGGGAGACAGTGACTTGGCTGGTGCTGGTAGCCCAACATCATTCACAGTCCCAGCGCCTGCTTCAATGTAATTCATGTGCTTTTGGGAGACATCCTTACCGGAATAGAGAGCATTTTTGTTGATTATTCCGTCTGTTTTTGATTACATCCTGGCTGGCCTCAGAGAGCTAACGGACAATTTAGCTATCATTGCTAGATGGGTTAATGGGGCCCGAGCTGGAGGTTTATGTTGGGGTTCAAAACAGTAGGTTGGCTGAGATTTTCAGTTGTTACAGCGATGATTACTGCATATAAATGTTTGTGTGGTATTTCTCTTCCATGCATGTGTGCAAACATGAGTGTAGAGGTTGACATTTGTGGTTTTTAACAGAATCTGTCAGCTATTGGATGGATTGCCATGAAATTTTAGTGCAAACGTTCATGACCCTGTCGGGATGAATTGTAAAAATTTTAGTGAGCCTCTGACCTATTCTCTTGTGCCGTCATGAGATCAAATTTAAAATTGTTTTTTAAGCAAATACATGTTAATCTAATCACATTGCCATCAGCCTCAGCTGCATCTTGTGTTTAGTGCTAATTAGGTAAACATAATAGCCAGACACACCAAACTGACGTCAAAGAACTAGTGGCAACTGTTCTGTCGCCTCACGTTGCCTTGTCTCGGCCAAAAGTTGCACCTGAACACACTACAAAGACTACAACAAATAACCAACTAGCACATATATTTTGTGCCTGCGTGAGAGGAAATAACTCTCCATAGCAGCAAGGGGTGGTAGTCTGTGTTCGACATTCGAAAAGGGAAACCAGAGGACTGACAGGTCGGATTCAAGACACCAGTTAGCCAGATAGCACATTAGCACTAGCTAACAACAACACAAACAATTCTGAGTTGTCTCTGCTTAAGAGCTCAATGGCTAAAAACGTGATCTTACCTAATAGAACAAGTTTATTTAAATCTCACGCCCTCATTTGTTTGCTTTCCTCACTTCCGTTTGGCTTCTTATGCACTGAGTTGTACTCCCAGTCGGCGTGTTTTCATTCACAAACATGTTCAACTGTCAATAAAGGCCGACTAGTGCCACCGGTGCAGGAAACACCATAAAAACTAGGGCGACAGACGCTCACCCAAGGCCCAACTTTGACCGTCAGCCAACCATCAGCTTGGTATGTCAGGACCTTTATACCTGCATAGCATCAGCATGTTAGCTTGTCACTTTAATCATGCTGACGTTTGCATTTAGCCTCACAGTACGACCTCAGAAAGCCTCTAGCATGGCTGTAGACTTGCAGTCTTGTTTTGATAAAACTATAAGTCATCAGATATTTAATCCATCTCATCTCATGACTGTTTGGCCAGACCAGTCCCTGTTGTTTGCCCTGGGGTGATGTCAGGCACTGTAAAAGAGGGGATATTGGTGTCTTCAATGTGCAAACAGAATTTTGCCCTTTGACCCCTGAGATGGATGTTGCATGGTCTGAATAGTGCTAGCTTCTGCATAAGTACTCCAATTGCTCTCTGCTGACGTGCTAAGCCTACTGGGGCTGTTTGTGCTGGGTAAGCTTGTATTTCCTTGAGCATGCACCACCTGTCAGCAAGCACCACAACTGTGTGCGGATGTGTGTTTGTGTGTGTGTGTGTGTTAATATGTTCATGCTTGGACCTTACAAGCGTGTCACAAGCCATGACTAGTGGCACAAGTCAAACCCATATGTTGTTCTTCTACTGTATAACAGTAAGAGGGTGGCACTCTCTTATTAAGGAGCTCTTAGACTGTGTAATTGTATTCCGAAAGCGTTTGTGCCAGTGTATGCTTATGTTAGTGCATGCAACTTTCCCAGGGGGCTACCTGATCCTATTACATTATCCAGCGCACATCAAAGGGTTAAGAGCTGTCTGCCTCTATAGTCATTAAGCCCTCTCTTAGCCACAGTAAATCAACGCAGTGCCGGCAACAGCTGCTCTGATCACCTATTAAAACTTCCATAATGTGCCGTGTGTACAGAGTGGGGCCTGTAAGCTGACACTGGCCAATAGACCCCCGATAAAGGCCATCTTGAGCCTCTGATCTGGCTCCTATGGTCAGGATAGCAGGGGAAGTGGAGCTGAGTGGGGAGAGATGACAGAAAAGCCTTGTCATTAAGGACAACTGCCTCAGGGCTTGAAACCATGCAGGATAAAAAACGGATATGCCCTGTACTGTGGATATATTTATATCTCAAGGCACCAGACTATAAGATGTTATCAAGCCTTTAGCCCAGTTGGTTGAAGTCTTTAAAACTTAATATATTCAAAGCTGGAGATTTCCCCAGCAAATGCCTGGTAGCAGCTGAGAAAATACTTTATCTGATGCAATAGGAGCCATACATTAAAACTCAGTAGAGGAATGCATCATGCACATGTGAAATGTCTCTTAAAGGGATATTTTGCCAATTTATAACCAGCTTTGTGTTATTTAAATGTGGGTAGTATGTGTAAATTAACTGTTACACTTTCCTCTATCTTGCCAGCACCCAGATCTCCCTGCTCATGTGCCAGAGAAAATCAGCCAGTTTTGTCTGATCAAATATAAACCAAGATTCTGTTACTGTATTGTCTGTTTTTGCCTAAAATGTCTTCAGAAACATATTTTAGTGCACTGTTTAGCTGCAGTACAAGAGTTTGTGAACAGGATGATGGTCAGATCAAATGGTGAATCTAATAGGGCTGCCCCTAGCTAAGAATTTTCCCAGTCGACCAAGAGTCCTCATTTTTGGCCATTAGTCGACTAGTCGCCTGCATGTTTATGATATTAATTTAATTATTAATATAAAATTATATATTTTGGGTGGGGCAACACAATGGTTTGAGTTCAAGAATGTGAGACAGAACAGTATCAGTAACATTGTAAACACTGTGCTACATTACAGAGATATACAAAACCTTACTAATGAACCTTCATTAATATAGGCCTATATTTTATCTACAAGTGCACGTCACACACTGAGCGAGCCGCCTGTTAGTGACGCTGTGTGTGCTAAGCAGTAATGATTGTACTAAGTGGCTAATGGGCATGTAGCTACTTCCATGTTTCAGATGATGCGTCATGTTTGTAGTCGACCAATGAAGATGAGTTTACATATCACCTTGGGTTTGTCCTTCACCTTCTCAAAATAATCCCACACTTTGGATTTCCTGCCCGACATGTTATTAACTAGCCTGTGGAATAACCGCAGGTGCCAGCGTTGTAAATTAGGAGCCGTACTGGTCTCCCACTGGGCACTACTCTTGTGCCAGATTTCAAGAGTGTGGCGACAGGTTGCATCTAAAGTTACTAATCAACCATATCATAACCTATCCACCTGAAATCCTGAATGCAGAGCTGATCTTCTTCCAGGTGCTGTTTATAAGTGTGTAGGCCTATCATCCGTGGGACAGATGTACAGCTCTGGGTAGCCCTGCACTAAAAAGATCCACCTTTCCTTGCTTATCAGACTGAATATTTACAGAAGAAGGGAAAGATATCTGTTGGCTGTGATTGGTTTGTAATGTGACTCCTGTCTGACTGCTGAGCGTGGCCACTTCCTGTGTCTGTCCTTTCAAATTAAACCCCCACAAGGTCCAGTCATATAGGTTTTAATTTATCTTGACAATGCGCAGCTCCTAATAGAGTTTCACATTTCTTTTGTCTGTGACTAAGCAGCCAATGAAATCTTGCTGACTAATGACCTTTCTGGTCGACTAACATTTGGTCGACTATTAGGGGGCAGCCCTGGAATCAAAGCAGTGCTGATCAAATAGTCTGTTACTGTATTGCCTATTTCTCGCCTTAAATGTTTTCAGAAACACATTTTAACTTACTGTTTAACTGAAATACAAGGTCCATTGCTGGCCGCCATATTGTTTTTTGGACAAGCAACTTGAATTATGTCACCCCACAAGCAGAAGTGTTTATTGGTCTGGTGCATTGCAGTGCATTCTGGTAGATTTTCTACCTCTTGAGCACAAGCCAATGCAACAACCCCTTTTCTCTGTTTTCTCTGGTCATGTAGCACCAGTTTGCAAAGTATTTGCATCTTTCTACTGCCCAGACAACTCAGATTTATGAAAATGAAATGCAGTGGTGAAGTGCATGTTAAAATGCTGATTTAATGTCAGTTTAAACATGCAAAGTAATTTGAATACACAGCAGCTTTCTGCAGTTGTCAAAATCAGTAGCAGTAGCAGAGGACTCGACTACAGGCTAACTTCTTCCACTGATCTGGTCTGGGAAATTGTGTGGAAATCAATAGCAGGACGAGCTAGCTGGACTACTGTCAGTGTATACAGAAGCGCAGACTCAGGAGGCCCGTCTCCATGGAGACACAAACAGGGCATGAGGCTGCCCTCAGGTGAATTCTCTGTGTGGCTCCGCCAGCTGAATTGGTCCATTTAGGTTTCATTTTCTTTCTTGTCTACATCTTTCTCTTTCTCTTTTTCTTTCACTTTCACCCCTACTGCTCAGCAGCAGGCCCTGGGCCCGACTTCTCTATCTCTTTCTTTCACTCACTCACTTTCTGTTTCTCTCCCACCGACAGGTAGCAGGGCCAAAATTCAGGAGAGGATATAAGGTGAAATTGTGTCTCTGTACATAACAACTGTCACAGGCCATTCAGAGGGTGGATGCTGATTTGCCTCTGCAAAGGTTGCAGAGATGTTTGTCAGTTGATCTCATAGCGCGGCCCATGCACGCTGTGCTCTCTGACTGAATTTCTTTCACCTTTTTTTTTGTTCTCACCTCTCTTCAACATTTTGTCTTCTTCTCTTCCTCACTCACACATGCTGATTGTGTTTTTTTTTAGCCCTCTCACCTCTTCATTAAACAGACCGTATATGGCTGTGCCTCTGTTTCCTGCTATCATAAGGTACATTTAGTGCTTTGAGTTTGTTTCGAATTTAGCACACCAACCCCAATGGATTTGTTTGAAGAAAATGAGAGATGTCTCCAAAATGTCTGATCAAAGCCTGGCTTAGTTGCCCAGGGGGTTCAACTCATGTTGATAAGATGTCCAAGTGCCAGTCATGGAGCTTATGACTGCCTAGTATCTAAGCAGATTGTATATTTTTAAAGTGCTAGATATATTCGAGGAGGAGAGGAGAGCAGAGCCATCCAGTGAAGGACATGGATGTGTTTAAGGGCTCTGGCAACCGGCGCTGGGGGCCTGGCAGCTGGGCAGAATTCTTTTATATCCTGCTATGACTGGCACTTTTATACACACACACAGGCATGCATGCATGAGTTCATGCTCTGTCTCTCCCTCTGTATGTCTCTCTCTTTAATACGCTCACTCACCACTCGTGCCATTATACATGCTGATATCCCTTTTCATCGTGGGCGAGGCTACTACAGAGCGAGGCTATGAGAAAGAGGTTCTGTGTGTGTGTGTGTGTGTGTGTGTGTGTGTGTGTGTGTGTCAGTGAGTGTGTGCGGCAGCTTTAACTGCTGCACACATGTGCCTTCATCACCCTGAGAGGTCTGTGGAGAATGTGCGACAGAGTACCAGTTGTTTCGACCACCTGCATCTCAGGACAGGAGAGATTTTCCTCTTTTTTCTCTCTAAATTCTTCTCTGTCTTTTTTATTATCTGGAGGCTTTCACAAGAGAGCGCTCACGATAGATCAGCCCTCCCTGTTAATAAAATGTGCCATGAGTTCATTCTTCCATCTGGGTGCTTTACTGGCGTCCTGGTCACTTTTCTCCACAGATACCCACACTATGTAATTTTAGACTTGGGCTGGGCAATATATCGGTATTATATCAGTATCGTGATATGAGATTGAGATATCCAGAGTGTATTTTCCTGGTTTTGAGGGTTGCAATACTGTAACTTACCAGACTGTTGCAGCTTTTCTATTATTTGCCTTTACCCACCAATCATTAAATATACATTACTGATGATCATTTATCAAATATGTCCTTGTGTGAAAGCACCAATATCCCACACTATCGTCACAATATCAATATCCAGACACATTTTGTCCATATCACCCGGCCCTAATTCAGACTAATTTGTACCATATCAATGCAGCATGTACAAATTCAGTTGGATAGATGCAGGGAAGTTGGGGTAAAGGTGGTTGAGGCAATTATTTTATCCACACCATCTGATCAAAAACATACAAATTAAACCAAAAAAGGTCCAGGTAGTGAGAGGGAGGAAGATCTATAGCCCTTTGATCAGTGGTGTGCTCGCTTTTGTGAATCAAGTATGATGTTTGTGAATTTTTGCGCCACGTAACCACAGCATGAGTTGAGTCATTTTGTCATTCATATCACTTAGATCACAATTACTGTTTATTTAATGGACGAGATTGCTTTGTGTCTGTTCTTTAAAGGGACAGCTCACCGCAAATCAAATATATCTATTTTTTCCTCTTACCTGTAGTGCTGTTTATCAGTCTAGATTGTTTTGGTGTGAGTTGCTGAGTGTTGGAGATATCGGCCATAGCGATGTCTGCCTTCTCTTGAATATAATGGAACTAGATGGCACTCGGCTTGTGGTGCTCAAAGCGCCAAAAAAAATACATTTGAAAAACTCAACAGCAATGTCTCTTTCCAGAAATCATGACTCAGTTACTCAAGATAATCCACAGACTTTGCTTTGAGAAGTTTCAAGTAGGAACTATTTTCTTTCTGCCAAACTAAACCTGCCAACCGTATCACGACGCAGAAGGAAGCATGCATCTACTACTACTCTAGAAAAACTACTCTGGACAAGAGGCTCATGACAGCATGAGATATAAACATTAATGGCGTCCTCCTCGGCTGAGTTGTAACATTAGCTAGCTCAGTGGTGCTAGGTGAGCTAGCAGTAGATGCTAGCTTCCTTCTGTGCAGTGATACGGTTGGCAGTTGTGGTTGAGCAGAAAAAAAAAATAGTTCCTACATGAAACTGCTTACAGCAAACTCTGCGGATTATATTGACTGACTGGATCATGATTTCTGGGAAGACACATTTCTGTTGAGTTTTCAAATGTATTTTTGGTGCTTTAAGCAAAACAAGCCGAGTGCCATCTAGTTCCATTATATTCAAGAGAAGGCAGATATCTGTACGGCTGATATCTCCAACACTCGGCAGCTCACACCAAAACAATCTAGACTGATAAACAGCACTACAGCTAAGAGGAAAAATATGTGTATTTGATTTGGGGGTGAACTGTCCCTTTAAATGTGTGACTTACTGTACTGCTGATGTTGTTAATCATCTCATATTTGAGGAGACACTGTGCGTCTTGCTATATGCAACACCCATCACGCATACACAAACACACCTTAAGAGGAGGTGACGAGACACGCACACTGATGCCAGTTTACAAATGCGCACGTGTGCATGTGAAGGAACATAAAGACCCAGACAGGTCCATATTCTGCCGGCCCCTGAGCAAGAAGCTATTGTATTGTGATAAATGGAGTGTCTCCTGTCCCTGTAGCCACAAGGCCCTGCAGCAGTCCACGGGGAGCCTGGGGATGCTTGGTGGCCTTTCTCCCAGGTTTCCTGTCTCCTGACTCAGCACCAGCTGTGCACACCAGCAGGAAAAAGAACATGCAAAGGGTAAAAATAATTCACTGGAGATTCATGGTATAGCATGACCCCAAGGCAGTCAGTTAGACAATAGTCTTTCTTTCACCTGACAGTGTGAGCCAGGCAAAGCGTTTCAGAGGAAGGATCATCACGCTCTGTGGGATAATGGCCCCTATGGATGATGTCATGTAGAAGCAGGATATATAGGGCACTTACAGAAAATGTGCCGAAATGATGAAAATGCTGACTGTTTTGTAATGACACACTATAAAAGCCCTTTTTCATTGTAAAGATGTTTGTGGCAGTTTATTCTAGATCATCTGGATATGATTGCTGCTTGTTTAAATCACCACAGAACTGCATCCCGTACAGAGACACTTAATCAAAAGCTGAACTTGGCAAATTTGTCTTGCGGTTTGAAGACAATCTCTGACAGTTGCCCCGACTGACTCTATGCCCAGAAGCCACTCTGGCATTGAAGGAGACTGAGCTTTATGGCAACAATGGAAGGCGTGCCAGCAGAGCCAGGCAGTCATCATGGTAGCGACCATGGTGGGCTGTCAGAGAGAGCTGTGTGGCAGCACTGTGTAGTTGAAGCGCCTGCTCTCTCCATAATGGAACAGCTGTTTGGAGCGCGGTGCGCCAGGGCGCTGGAGCACAGAGTAAATAGAGGAGAAGAGCAATGTAAACAGAGATGGGATGGTGGGAGCTGCTTCCCTGCTACCGTGAAAGGGGGTAAACACCCCAGAGAACTAGACGGAGGGGTTGTCGACACAGGAATGCACAAACAGCACTACACAGGAGGGTGTGGAGAGAAAGGAGGGTGAATTGTGAAAGAATGGAGCAGTAATGCTCTACTCCAGCCTCAGGTTCCCACACAATACCTGACCTGTATATTTTTATGAGACAAGAGTTGAGGCAAGAATCATACCTGCCACCCCTGAGACCAATCCCAGTTTCAAACATGTGAAATCTTAATGTTAGCCTATTGGTTAATTATCATCTACATGCCTTAATTTGATTAGATTTTGGGAGCTACTGATGAATTGAGCTCACAGCTGATCTCCCTCTTAAGAGGGCCAAAGGCCTTCTTTATTATTAGAGATAAAGAGCGTTTCCAGCTGTCCTGCACTTACAAATGGAATAGCATGAGAAGGCGCCTGACCCTTTTATGACAGGCTGTAACTTTTCCTGCTGTTGGGTCAGCAGAGTACTGTGGATAGAGAGAGAACAACTATGGCTGTTGGCACAGCATCGTTTCGGACACAGGAAGACATTCATATTTGATAGTGTCTTGCAAACATAGACTCATGTAGGTGGTGAGGCTGATTTAGGAGCCACAAGTTACAACAAGCCTTATCCAGAGGGGCTCAGCTGACTGCTGAACTCGACTCATATTCTGCCTTTTTTTACAGCAAGGTCATGTGCTTAAAATTGAGGCTAGGGCAGATTTGATCTTTTGGGTTCAGAGACCCATTTACAAACTGCATCCATCCCCTGATTACACAGCATTCTGTGATTGCTGCCAAGCTGGGTTAATACGTTATGAGTGAGCAGTTTAGGCCAGATACATATCTGAGATAGTTGTGACTATTAAATCTCCTTGGGAAAAAATGCCCCTGAGTGGACCACTAAACTAGACATGTCCTTTCTTTTCATCTTCCTCGTTCATTCATTCATGGACACACTTCGGCTGTATCACACAACAGAAGGAGAGATATGGAAATTTTTTAGATGAAAGATGATGTGACACAAATTAACTCACTAACAAAAAAAAGCAAAAAAGCAAAAAAAAGACCCTGGTAATGAGTCATGTATTTGTTGTTCTGCGAGCACCATGCAAACAGGGTGGCAATATTACATCAGAGTTTGTGAGCAACATATGTAGCGAGGAGCAACAGTAATCCCATGTAATACTGTGAAAAGCTCTTTTAGCATAGCTGATACAGAATCTTTACAAGCCACTAATAATGAGCAACAGAGAAATGGATTAGGGGTGGCATGGCTGGATCCGGGCCACGGCAAGCAACACACAGCACAGTTAGCGAGCGTGTTGGCATATGTGTCTATGCAACTCAGGGGTATGCATTAGTCCCTGGGAGGAAGTGTAGGCATTTGCAAACAGCAGGTGGTTCAGCATTCAAGTCACCTCTGAAAGCCTTCCATTATGCATGCTGTAAACGTGCACCCAGTTTCAGCTTTTGGAGGTGTCATGCACTTAAAGTTGTTCGAAGACTCATTCATCCCTAAATAAAATGATGGGGTCTTGTTTACCATGAGATCCATCCAGATTTTGCATTTACGCTGTTTATCTACACAACCATATTTCTCTCATCTATAAGTCTCAATCTTCCAAATGTCGACATTAATGATGTTTTTCACGCCAAAGCTGCACTTCTGCCTCACTGCTTGAAAGATTTGGTGTTACTCCTGCATACAGTAGGGTTGAGGTTATTCTACAGTGGCTGTAACTGCTCCACATTTGATATTCTCAAAAACGAATGATCAGGGCTTTAGTGCCCTTTAAGAAGAAGCAGTCCGCATCTGAATGATCTGTTTGTCCTGCTCTCTTCTCCCAGCACCTTGTTAAGACCCAGGACCTCACCTCAACCCTCCTGCTACACACACACACACACAGACCCAAATACACACACACACACCAGGCTGTCTGTCCCCTGCTCAACCCCCTCACAGTCAGAGGCCAGACAGGGTCGAGCAGAGGGCGAGACATTTATGAGGTGTAGATATTTGTGCAGGAAAGCATTCCTCCTGTTGACACTGAGCAACACAGTCTGGATGCTGGGCGAGCTGAAGCAGACAGGCACTGAAAAGCAAGGCGGGCGGATCACTCTGTAGAGTGAGGGGGAACAGAATCCAGGTAATAGGCGTTAAAATGCAGTCTAAATGAGGAAAGCAAGAGAAAACTTTGGTGCAGTGACCTTTTTTAGTGACCTTATCTTTCCCACGGATACTGCAAGTTTGCTCGGCTTGATTCAGAGTGTGTAATTTGTCAAAAACATCTTAAGTGCAACCTAAATTGTCCCCATTAGATCCATGATGAATCTTATCTTGACTCTGTATCTCCAAGCACAGAGGAGTAATGAAGCAAGACCTTCTCAAAACATGATAATAACCTTCAGACCCCCACACACCCACTCTTAACCCCATCTCCAGCTCCAGTGGTGAGTCCACCCTCATGCTGACGGTGCAGGAAGGGCCATGGCTCAGACACGGGGCAGTGGCCATAGTCAACACAAAAGGTTGTGGTGGTAAACAGAGCTGTTTGTGTTCACTGGGCCGCTGTTGGAGATGACTGATGTGCCCATTAGCCCCTGTCTGGGCATTAGGGGGAGGGGTGGCGGCACTCGGGCTCCACACAGGACAAAAAGACCCCTGGGCCTTCAGAGAAAGGTCACTGACCCATATTGTGTCTCCTTCAGGCCTAGCCAGTGGTTATTTCACTGATTCAGGTTACAGAGATTGGCTTTGTCAAAGCTGATGAGCATGTATGCAAATGGACAGATGCTGTAGGTTATGGATGATGTTGTGCGATAGCGGCACGTACCTGCTGCTCCAGGCTCTGAATGAAGAAGGTTTCATGTTGTTGTTGGCAGTTTGTGCTCTACTGTACACAAAGAATACACCATACAACACTGTGTCTTTAAAAGTAGGAAAAATAAGGTGTCTGCAAGCTAATTGTGTGTGATGTAGTGTGTTTTGTGTCCCACTAGAGGGCGCCCTTCTTTACATCTATTCTTCATTTAAGAGATGTGAAAAATGTCTGTATAAATCCCTTTATTTTGATCAGAAACAAACATTTAATTTGAATAAATCTTACATTTTTTGTCATATTTATTTATAAATCTATAAAAATTCTCGACCCTATAGCACAGATTTAATTGTAAAAAAAAATGCAGCACAAATACAGAAATTACACATTTACAAATCTTCAAACATTAACACACTGAATGCTGTCAGACTTCTTCAAGGGCTTTGGACCAAATGGTAATTTAAGTTAACTTCTGGGCCTATCTCACAGATACACTGACAAAGAACCAGCTCATTTTTAAAAAGAAAATAGGCAACTGTACTTTATCATGAATCACAAAAATTCACATCTATCTCTGAATCAGTCAACATCATATTTACAGAGCTTGGCAGCTAAACCCAGTAGGCTTTATTTGATGCTGTGACAGATCTGTCTCTATTTACTAAGGAACTCAAAGCTCACATAAACTTAGTTCAGCCAGAGACACTTACATCAAAGGATTTATCGCAACAAATAAAAGAATTTGGCAGAAAAGGGGGCCTTGTGCTTGATGGTGCTTTACAAATGAATCCAAGTAGCCTCAAAATTCTAAGGGGAGCACATTAAAACTCCCCGAGGGGTATAAAAGAACAGAGCCCCGCACATACATATAAATGAGATATGTGATGTACATAATGCACAACAAGCGGAAGAGCTGCCATCTCCACGTCTTGTAATAACAGGTGGAGGTTGGGGGATGGTTAAGGGAGAAATCAGCTGTGTTATAAAGGTAGGAATAAACAGTATAACCAGTGGCAGCCGAGGCAGCATAAAAAATCCAAAGAATAAATGTGAGTTTGTCATAAAGACTCTTCACTGCAAAGACTTGAAGAGCTGAAACAATTAGTCAAGTAATCAATTAGATGATAGGGGAAAATAAAAGCCAACTATTTTGATAATTAAATACTGGTTTCTTTCTTTTTTTCAAGCAACAATGTCCAACATTTGCTGGTTTCAACTTCTTAAATGTCAAAATTAGCTGCTTTTCTTTTTTGTTTGTGATCACAAATGAAGATTCTTTGGGTTTTGGATTGTTGGTTGGACAAAGGAAGCAATTTGAGGACATCACTTTGAGCATTTTTCACATTTTTTAAAAAATGTAATAGACTCAGAAATTATTCCGTTAATCATGAAAATAATTTCCAGCTTAATTGGTAATAAAAATAATCATCAGTTGTAGCCCTATTGACATCCTGGTGATAGTTATAGTCAGATGATACTGATCAGCTGATGACATGCACATCTTAAGTGCTCTGCCTGAACTAATTACTCCATTTGTGTTAATAGGCAACCTCTAAACTTCCTGTTTTTCTTCCCACCCCCTTTAGTTTTAACACACCACCAAAACCACCTTGTATAAAAACATTCCAGTGCACTTGGACTAGGTTTGTTTATTCTTAAAACTCTGCCTCTTTGGTAAAATTGTCTGCCTGTTTGTCCCATTTGGATGAGAAAATTAAATTTATTCTGTCTTTCAAAGGCAATATTGTAGTCATTACAAAACGGTTTAACATAAATGCGTTGATGGGAGATGGCAGGTGCAGTAAGATGGCAGGTGCGGTGAGATGAAGAGGACACAGCCAGAATACTGGAATTAATTCACAGAGGTTTGCGGATGAGAAGAATCCAGTGTTGCTTTATTTCTTTTCACTAGATGGCCTCTACAAGACCAGTTTTATTTAAGAAATGCAAATGCGACATCACACCAAGAAAAACAATGTCACATTCTCATAAAGCGCTCTTGGCATGAACAAACAGCAACATTGACAATAAATAAAATGTTGGCGAACAAAATAAAACTTTGTGAACAAAGAATACTCAGGATTGCATATCAAACAAGACAAAAAAAATATAGACAAAATGTACTTGGCACAAATTAAATAAATTTAAGTAAATTTTCAGATTGAGTGAACCTACTCTATGTCCATTGCTTTGTGAATCTGATTGTCCTTCACAGTTAGCATCGAGTATGTGCGTGTACTGTACAAAATAGACACAGATGGCTGATGAAACTAAAATAGACTAATTCCAACAAATTGTCAGTACTCAACATCTTTCTTTGTCAGTACCTTGACCTTCATAGTCTCACTCCCAGGTGGCCTTTTGCTGCATATGTTTGCACTAAACAAAACTGCAGGTACATGTGCAAGAAACCATTGTCACAATGCAAAGCCAATATATATGCACATAGTGGAGGACAATAAGTTACCAGTGATTTCTGATTTGAGTTCAGTACAGGTGCTTGACATATGTTAAATTTAAATAAAGGAAATAAAGATATTTAAAAGACACTTTGGTATTTTGTAGGTCATAATGTGCTGAACTATGCATTCATATAACACATTTTCATTAAAAAAGACCCAGTCTTGTTCTAAATTGATTTGTGTGGACATGATTATAGTGATGCCAGGACACTCATCACACACAAATATTGTGTCAAAATGTTATACTCATATATCATTGATCTTAAATCATTTTTGACCCGTGATTGCAGTCCAGTGGGATCTGCCTCGTGATGATGACCAACTGAGAGGTACATAAATAAAAAGGTGTTTTTAAAATAGGATAACAAAAAATGCAAAGTAACAGAACACTTTTACAAAAAAAGCCACTTGACCTATTTTTTAAACAGGATGACCCCTCTCTCTCAGAAAGTGAGTCTCTCGTCCTGTTATAGACTAAATCCTTCTGTCTTTGTTTGTGCTCTGTCTGTCTGTCTCTGTCTGTCTCAGCAGGGCATATGCAGTGCAACACTAACATCTCCAATCTTGACTTCCCAAAGCAAAGGAAAAACGATGTAATGTATTCTACACCCATATAAAAATAAATCAATCGCAAACATGGAAAGATACATCTCATATATACAATAAACTCCTATATAAAATAGCTTTTATGTACATATAGACAACAGACAACAATACAATAATTGACCTGTACAATGTACACCTGAACAGTTAAGACAGGTGAGAGGTACTGAAGTGTATGGCTTGATTGGGAAAAAATTCAAAAATATTTACAGACATCAACTTTACATCTTTTACATGTTTTCAACTTCCCTGGAATGAAGAGGTCTAGGGAGAGCCCCATGCCTCACTTTCTTTTCCATTCCCTCAGGTAAGGCTACCTTTATAGAATTGGTCCGCAGAGACTATTCAGCCTCATGGTATTTTGCACAGTCAAACTCACTCTCAGCTCTACTTTGGTGACATATGATAGGAGCTGAAAGCTTGAGTCCTAAAACCATTTATGAAGCTGTCTATCACATCCATTACAAAGAGATTAGTTGGACGATCGAAACGCCACTTATCGAATTTTGTGATGCCCAGGAAGACCCAGACCTCCTGCTATTCTTCTAGAAAGGATCAACCAGTTATGGACATCCCCCTTCACTTCCACAAAGGTTAGACGCCAATAGACTCCAGTGTGTAACCTCAGACAGCCCTGCTTTGGTGCCGACATTTTGTCCATGGGTCTTTGATTCGTACCCAAGGAACACTTGTTGTCTTCCCAGGCTGGAGGGTCTTGTAGGTACAGTCATAGACTTCTATCCTTCCTCCAAAGGAGTCCTTCAGTAGTGTCCTCACGAAGGTTCAGCACAGGATGGAAACCCCTTCAGTAGTGACCAACTGACCAGCGGTGGGGTCGTACGTCCCAGCCAGGTAGTAGAGGTCTGGGGAGGTACTGTTCGGCTTCTGATTGCGAGTCAGACACTCATACTCCTCCCTGCTCACCACCTGGCACTTATGAGAGATTGTCTGGACGTCATTCTCATCCTCATGACATGACTGGTACAGGGCATGCTGCATAAGGAAAAGACAGGGTTAGTTGCATCATTGTCATTCGAACGTTCTATGCTACAAATGGCAACAGTCTCCACAAAGTTGTAACTCTTCATCATGGCTCACCTTGCCATCTCGATGCCTCTTGCCAAGCTTGGTCTCTTCAGGATGGTAGAACCACTTGACTTTGACCACCATGCTGGAGGTCCAGGATTCCCAGAAGTTCTCAATTCGACCTACGTATGGGAGGTTCGGGCGTCCCGCTGAGAGGAACACAGCACAATCTCCCACTCTCACTGTATCTCTGCCTCGCACAATGGCCTTATAAAAAAGCTTCCTTGCCTTGCCCTTGAGACCTCGCCGCTGTGGAAAACAGACACTTTGATCAGTCTTGTTTGATAATGATTATTATTACCTCTCTTGACCTTTAGTGGTTTAATATTCTAAGCTAACTGATATTATGAGAGAAAAGAAGGACAAATCTTTGCTACACTGATGAAGCAGAAACATGGATGGAATATTCTCACCTGTGTAGGGTTTCCTGACCACCTCCACATTTGTCGTCCTGCAAGGAACGCAGACATCTTGGGCCTTGGAATGAATGAGGTGTCATCTGGAAGCATCCTAGGTTTCTTCACAAAATCTTTAGATGATTTAGATGGGGAGCTGGTGCATTCTTTCCTCTTCATGGACTTGTTGTTGGAGACCTGGTCAGGGGGGCCTCCTTTGGCATTGGAAACAGCCACAGCTTTGGCCACAAATGAGTGCTGGTGCGGCCTTGAAGAAGTGGAGGGTTCAGAGGGTTGCAGGAGCCCCCGGTGGGAAGACAGACAACTCTGAAGCATCAGTGTAGAACTATCCTCATCCTCTGAGCTGTAGGAGGAATCATTGTCAGAGGAACACAGGCTGGAACTGGACAGAGAGCCTGAGGAGGAGGAGCTTGAAGAACCAGAGGATGAGGAAGAGACAGAGAGACGAGACAGGAAGCGGCCAGCCGTCCTTAGTCCACCTGAGGCTGCAGCCAGTGCAGCCCTCCTCCTCTCTTCCTCATCATCTTCAAGATCAGAGTAAGAGCTGTGACACTCTCTGTGGGAGCTGAAGCCCAAGTCCCCATATTCATCAAGACGCAGAGAATAGGAGGGCTTTCTTTGGGGTGTTGTTCCTTTTAGGAGAAGTTCTACCCTGGACGCACCGCCCTTTTTGTTATCTTTAACCAGAAGGACAGGGTGAGAGTAAGCTTCTGTCCTGGGCATACCACCCACACTGGAAGATCCATCTCGCAACAGCAGAGCCTTGCTGTTCTTTGTTTTGGGGGATGTCACTCCTTCATGATCTAATTTGACCAGGAACTCTTGTCCAGACTTCCTGCTCCTTGGCATAATTAGCTCATCTTGCCTGCGCCTCTGGCCATACAGCCCACTTCTGGAGCCCAACGATAAACCTGGACTCGGCCCTGTAGACTGAGTGCAGAAGGAGGAGTAGCCATTTGCAATGCTGCTGAAGGAGTCCACCTCAAAGGAGCTGCTGCTGAAAAGGCCTTTGGCTGGGGTGGAAGCCAGTGGCTGGGTCCTAGGCAAGGGGAACGGGTCATCCTCTGACCCTCTCAAGGCCTTCCTGGGTGCTCCATTAAGCTGAAACAGGTTGTCAGATGACCTCTTCCTGGTGTTGCCCAATGAAGGCCAACTCAGGAAAGGTGAAGGATTTTTATTGGCATTCTCAGCCTGCTGTTGCTGCAGCTTTTGTTTTTTCCCAGAACCCTTTGGTCTCCCTAAAATGAAGAACACGCGTGTCATGTTTTAGCAATACATTGCAAATGATGAAACATGGCTGTCTCAGTTGTACATACTGTTCACTTAACAGTTGTATCAAATAAACTGTTCAATCTAATGCAGGCGTGCGACATCGATGTCTGCGTGTAGCCCATTTTTATGTGACTGTGCAGACTGTAGGCATAGCAGACTGTGCATGCTCCCATACAAAATAAAATCTCTTGTTCCAGATTCCAGTCCAGTCCAAAGAACTGCAGTCAAGCCAACCATGGCTGCCATGCTGCAATGAAGTTAGTTTTAAGATAGATATTCGACAGACTCTCACTCCAGATCCAGCTGAGTCTCTTAGTTTCAGTTTTACTGGATGTTGGCAGCAGGAGGATGGTAAGCTCACCTCCCTGCCCTCCGTTTACTGCTAGGGGTTGACGCGAGCCATCAATTGTAGGAGAAATTAAGAGGTTGAAGGGTTAACTCTTACCTGGTCTTCTTTTGTGAACAGTTGTTTGGCTGTTGATGAATGTATTAAGTCTGTCAGATGGTCTGTCACTGATGGGGGCCTGCTCCAGACTGGAACTTTTCTTGGCTGTCATCTCGCTGGGTAACAGCAGGGCAGGAGATGACTCCCCACCTACAGGACAAGGGGCAGAAGATTATTAGCATTTACTTACAAGTAGACAATACAGTGCAGTATGAAAGGGACAATTCGCAGTAACACAGAGAGAAGACACCCACAGTGAATCTGGTATCCTGGAGGCAGGAGGCGGATGTTTGGGAGAGAAATCTTCCCTCGGTCTCCATCATCAAACTCTACCATCACCCCTCCTTGCTTCCCTTCATCAGATGAACCACCTGCAACAGACAGAAATGCACTTCATTGGGTAAGCAGGGAAGTTAGCAAATGCTAAAAATGATTGTAAACATAAAACTAAATATATAGTTAAATATATAGAAAGGACACACAGGAAAACAGGGATGGAAGAAGCTGATGTCTCACCTCTGCGAACATAGCCTGGGTATAAGCAGCGTGAGCGTTCGCTCCAGTAAGCGCACACCCTGGTTCCTTCAGTGAGCACTGTCTCCGACTCTGGCCGTACATCCAGGACCTGAAGGCCAGACCAAAACATAATTAAGATTCATTACAGGCTGCACACACACAGACATGCATGCATACACACACTCACGCACACATACAAACAGTGTGAGAGCCATAGAGCATTGTGCATGGGCAGCCACTGTGCCACGTTTCCAAGCGGCACTTATCTCATGCCAATGTGCCAGTCAGGGCTGAAAAGAACGGAAGCCATGATGCAGTAAATCCTGACTTGCTGAGTAATACTAAAGAGGGCCTGAATAGAGGGCTTGTGATTGCAGGTTGCCAGATCCTCCCTCCAACAATGCAGGCAGCCCCAGCATCCGCCACTCACTGGGGGCTCTTTCAGGTTGCTTTCATTTACTGTTGCCATGGCGAGGGACCCTTTGACTGATGAGGTGTGGAAGTGGGTGTGTGTGTGCATGGGGGGAGGGAGAAGGAGCGCGGTGAAAATCGGGGCATTGGTGTCAGAGTCAAATAAATGGCTTTGGGACTAATTTAAAAGACAAGAAAGTGGAAGTGTGGCATAATTAGGACCAGCTGCTATCTGATGAGTGTTTAAATAAGACTAAAGTTGCCAGAAGTGCTTTGTGCGGAACTGCCGGGAGAATCGGTATGAGTGAGCTCACTTGGATAAAGAGGAGGTCAGATAGTAAATGGACTAATGTATCTGTGATCTTCCACTGCAGAACAACAGGCACCTGATGAACACTGATCCTGTGGGCAGTTAAATGCTACGGTAACACTTAGGGAGATTTAAACAATATAACACGTAAGACTTCTTTTATGAGTGTACTTGGAATTATACAACCTGATATCAGACAGAATTGTCAGCTCGTTGCACTTTTTCTCCATTTTCAGTCTGACATTGCCTCAACTCTGACTGATTTCTGTGGAGGAGGGGTATTTGATTTTCCCTCGCCAATCACCAGCGATGAACATATCCATCTGAATCTAACGTCATTTTAAGTCCATACTGATGTGTAGCTTTGCCAACACACTGGTTTTGCCAGGTGTGGAGCAAAGCCATGTAAAACACACTATGTCGGGCGATACTGAGAGGACATGTTGATTTAGAATAGCCGTGATAGCAGCTTCTAGCTTGTCCATAGGAGTTGCCATTGTTGTTATTACTCCTCATTGGTTCTGGCGGCCCAGAGATTAACAATGGCATTAGTCCTGCCTGTGGCGCTGATTGGCTAATCTTAAAATTCTCACTGGATTGTTTTTTATTTCAACTGAGAAACTGCTGTTTCATGTCACAATGCCAGACGAATCAGTCAACTTGGTGGAGTGGGTAGTTTCCGAGGTCTAAACCCAGGAAAGGATTTAATACTAATACTGCACAAAAATACTTCAATTAGGTTCGTTGAGGAGGTGTAATTAAATCCTATGCACATGTGATGTAATAATTTCAGTTAGCTTTAAACACAGACGTGAACAAAAATGCAGGGTTTCACATTTCATCATTATATTTACTTAATAATTTAGCCTGCTTTATTGAAATGTAAGCAATGCTTCATGACTCTAAGTGAAAATGTTTTTTCAAGAGGAAGCAAACAGCTCAAATTGCACAGATGCTGCACTTCAACATAACAAACAGGAAATTCAGTTAGATTTAGTCTATAATTCATGTGAAGTTGTGATAACCTCTATGTCATAATAGGATTTATACAATTTTGATGAAATATGATCACAAAACTATTCTAAGTGGGGTCCCAGGACAGTCATCATGCCCTTTTGGCAGCTTCTCCTTGCCCGTATTAAAGTGACAGCAAAAGCCATTAATCCAAGGCACAATCATGCCAGTTAAACTCTGCTCCATTGTCTGCAAACACAACCTCCTCTGCCCTGTTTGGCAAGACTTTTGTCCACAGTTGGAGAAGATGTGGGTATGACGGTGGCTTTAGGTGACCTGGCATCCTCTCAATAAAAAAAAAAATGGAACAAAGGTCACCAGCGATGAAAACTCCAGTCTGGATGCAAAGCAAACCAGGAAGCACATTTTACCTAAATGCAAATGAACACCAGCCAAGAATGTGCTGTGGTTTCTCTAATGTATAATTATGTCTCATTATATGGATGACTTCCATAAACTGTAATTGTGTCTTAACATGAGTGAGAATCACAAATCCAAATGGTCTTGTGGTTTAGGTAAAGGCAAAATCCTAACCCCACCCAGGTGCAACTGAAAAAAACAACGGGTATACAATTTTATTGTGAAATAAAGATACATGTCTTACAAAAGCTGGATAGCCCTACACTTTGGACCAGCTTCTCTTCATACACTGTTGTATCTTTGTCGATGTGAGCCTTTAAACAAGTCTGTTGCTTTGGTGGCAGCAAGGGTGTGAAGTTCACGTCATCTTCCATTTAAACTCCAAAACATGAATGGATCCAGGTGTTAGCGGGATTATCCCACCCACACACCGAGTGTGGTTTAACGGACATCCACAGACACTCACATACACACAAACCCAAAGATCCTGCCTCCCATATGTTCATATGCATTTAAGAGGTTTAGATGGCCTCAGTGACCCTGGGAGAATGTCAGGGGAGGTTGAAAGAGTGAAAATGAAGGGATTGGCAGAGCTACAGAGAGGCTGGGATGCTATGGAGAACTGCAGAGGGTGAGAAGGATAAGGAAGAGAAATAGAAGTGTTGAGGGACCCAGAAGACCAAACAAGTGATGGTTTTTCCTGTAACAAAGAGTGTTTTAGTGCAGCGGGGTGAACTTACAGCTTCCTGTAGCAGCTGCTCCAATGAATAGATTCTTGGGCGGTTTCCTCTTTCACCATAGATAACAATGCTGAAGCTAGAGAAAACAGCATGGCAGAGAGAGAAGAAAAAGATATTTTCAGATGCTTGTATTATGCTTGCTTGGCTCCCGTGTCATATGTTACTCCCACTCTGCTGTTGTTAAAGCAGCTTTTTGCTGCCTGAGCCGGAGGAGCCGTATTGATACTCAGAGCTAGGTATGGGACCATGTGGGGTTTGTACAGTGAGAAGGAAGGACATAAAGAGAGATAAAAAGAGGCAAAAACTTGGGTACTGATGGTAACTTCTAGTCCTCTCATACAAAATTTGTCTTTTCATGATCCTAAAGATGCCTATCCCAATAGACCTTGTATGCATGATTTCTTTTATGGTGTTTTGATGTCTGGAGGGATGTGCTAGCCTCAAGGATAATTCATTAATTTCATTTCCCCACAATTCTAGACATATATCAGCTTCTGCACATGTGCAGATTAAGCACTGACAAAAAGTTCTAAAACATGTTACTGTAATTTGAAAGACTGAAGTAATCTAACTCTATTAATTGCATCATCCTTACTTCGATTTCAACCTGATTAAAGAAATACTTTGTCCCCCAAAATGATCATTTCATCAGTTAATCACTGTGTTGCATTGAATTCCTGAAGAAAACTTTTTTTCCGCATGCCTCCAGTGAACGAAGAATCTAAAAACAGAAAATTCTTGATGAATTTAAAGGGAAATTTCAGTTTATTTCATCCTGTCTCCTATTGTCCTAAATTTGTTTCAAGTGACTAGTGACATAAAAATAATAGTTAGCATGTTAGCAGCACAGTATGAGATCGCTGCTTGTTCTCGCAAGATATATTTCGGCCGCGCTTTGGAAAGCAGAGCTAAATGGTAAACAAACATGGCACCACACCAGTAAGGTAAGACAACACGTTTACATGTCGTTTTCTATATGTTCTCTGACATTTATCCTAACGATATGAGGCGGTCTTTGTGGAAAAAAAGCTTGTTTAGTGGACTAACTTTGCACTTGAAGTATGCCCGTTCACTTACGTTTTAACAGGTCTGACGCTACTATGCACCCCGGCTGTATCTAGGCAAACAGCTAACATGCTAACTATTATTTTTATGTCACTAGTCACTTGAAACAAATTTAGGACGATAGGAGACAGGTTGAAACTGAAATTTCCCTTTAAGTCACAGGGAGTTGCGTTTAAACAACAAAGCAACGTCAAAACATCTGTTAACAAACTCTCACACAATTTCAGCAGCATAATCCAAGTCTCATTTATTTAATCGTATGCTTAGTACTTCTCAAACAAACTGGCCTTTGCGACAGGGAACTGTTCAGAAAGTGAAATGAATCTATGCACGAGTTTTGTTGTTAAATGCGGTCGCCTTTGACTTCAATTCATCAGAAATTTGTCTGAGTGTTTGGATTCTTCGTTCACTCGAAATACAAAGTTTTCTTCAGAAATTCAGCGCAACACAGAGTAATTGGGGCGGCACGGTAGACGAGTGGTTAGCATCGTCGCTTCACAGCAAGAGGGTTCCTGGCTCAAACCCATGATGGGGGAGCCCTATGGGTTTTCTGTGGGTACTCCAGTTTCCTCCCAAAGTACAAAGACATGCAGGTTTATTGGTGACCCTAAATTGGCCATAGGAGTAAATGTGAGTGTGAATGGTTGTCTGTCTCTATGTGTCAGCCTTGTGATAGTCTGGCAACCTGTACAGAGTGTACCCTGCCTCTCGCCCAATGTCTGCCCCCCCGCAACACCCAACTGGATAAGCAGTTACGGAAAATGAATGAATGAACTGAGTACTTGACACTGACACACAGTCAGTGTATTCAAACCCTGACTGATCACTTGAACCACTGCTTACATGTCGGGGATCTCCAGTGTGTGGACTCTGGCAGCATATAGAAGCTCATCCTCCTTGGAGATCAGCACCTTCAGTCCATCAGTTAAGAGTTCTTTGGTCAGGACACAGTTGGGAACTGCATGAGGAAAAAAGCAAACATCACATTTAATATTTCACAACATCACTGAATCTACCTGCTTCCTGAAACACTGTTGTAAAAGATATCCAGAGTTATGTCTTACCTTCAGGGCTTTTGTTGTTGTATGAGCGGCTGCTGTCCTCATCTTCTTCTGAGAAGCTGCTGCCATCCATCTGAAAGCCCTCATCAGCCGCGAAGCTCTCCAGCAGCCGACTCACTGCTCGTCCCTTTGGCTGTAAAACATAACAGAAGGGACGCACAGAAGAATAAATGGTACAGGGATGGATAAAAAAATAAACGTGGAGACGGAAAGTGTGATAGAAGAAAGGGGAAATTGTTTAGCATGCTACTCAAAGTAGCAATTAACCACAGGGGACTTCACAGTGCCTGTACTATCTCGTACCAGTAGCCATTTTTTCACTCTGTCACAGCAGAAGGTGTGAGCCGCCCCCCTTCCCACGTCTCCTCTACCATCCTCTCCTCCCCTAAGATTACTCAGCAGGAGGTTGGGCTATGTGCGATGTGCTAAGTACTTTTAATAGTTCTACAGTAACAGTCCTCAGGGTGAGAAATCTAGGACAGTAAGACATCACCAGAATTGTTAATAGACTATACAAAGACATTTTTGTAGAACTGAATTGTGTTTGGTGGTTTGCATGTGCCTGGTTTCCTGAGTGAGGATTGAGTGCTTTCTAAATTCACGGTGTCTACTACCTGTTGGTCCTTGCTCCTTCGTCCCCTGCCGCCCTCCTCATTCTGTGAAGATGTAGCTCCAACTGACCAGCAACTTCTCCTCTGTTGAAGTCGACAAGAAGGTGGACAAGGTGAGTGGTGGTGAGAGTGTGATATATCTCCACAGGCACTCAGGTTCTGGTCCCAACAAGTGCAGGGGAAGCAGGAACACGTGCACATAAATGATCAAAAATAAGAATTTATTTTGCCTGTGTCCAGACCTTTGAATCCATGCACTTCACTGAGGTCGAGTTCATTGATTCATCTGGCATCATGACATAAAACTTCGGTTTCTTAGTTAAAATGCCACTGTCAAGCAGTGCTGAAAGCAGTGAGGAGTACTAACAACACTGGCAAGTGCTACGGTTAAGTTAGATGCTGCTGTTGAGGCTGTTCCGAATCGACATGTCTTCTTAATCTGGCCTGACATTGTAGTTTGTTTTATTTTGCTCTGCTCCATGGATGGATTACTGAATGGGCCTACAGGGCACAGGCCCAGGGGCTCAACCTGTCAGAGGCCCCCATGGCCTTAACCTGTGAAATATCATTCAAGGAGCTATGTACCGACCAGAAGGAGACTCAAAATGACCACAAAGAGACACAAAACAGCTGCAAAGAGACTCTCAATGATTATGGAAGGGGGCGAAACGATCACAATGATGCACAAGATGACTGCAAAGAGACACAAAGCAACTACAAAGAGACTCAAAATGACCACAAAGAGACTCAAAATGACCACAAAGAGACTCATAATCACCACAAAGAGACTCAAAATGACCACAATATGACAACAAAGAGAAATGTGATACAACTACAAAGAGCACAAAACAACAAAAAGAGGCTAAACAACAATAAAGTCTGTGTGTCCTTCTTCTAAGTTTGAGAGGTGGTGGGCCCTTCTGCATGTCTGGGCCCAGGGACTTGTTGTCTCATAATCCGCCCCTGCTCTGCTCTGCTCTTAAAAACCCAGCAAAACTTTGGCATGGCTACGCATCTGCATGGATTTATCTCGCTAGATTCAGGAGGATTCGTTGGTCACTAGTCCCATGGAAATGATATTAGGCAATAATTTAGTCCTCTGAGGGTATGAATGATTCATTTGAGGGAACATAACTTTTATATATTCCAAAATACTTTCTGCTAACCTTATTGATTGCTCCCCTCAACATTGTGCTCTTGCGGGTCGCCCTCTTTAGCCTCTCACTGGTGGTCGGGAAGGTGGCCAGTCCCATGCTCCGCCGGTAGCGGTTGCCTCTGGTCCCAAGGCTACCCCACCGAGGCTCCTTTGATCTGGGTCCACACGGCCTTCTAACCCCTTCGGGTCGGTGATCTTCATGGCGGTTTTTGACTGCAGTGGCTAGGCCCAGCCTACAGGGGGGCTTCCTCACTTTGACCTCACCTTCTGCTCCAGACAGACTCTGGGAGCCTGTGCAGTTCAATTAGAGAAACAGATTTAGACCAAGCTAACAAGCCAGGAGGAGAAACACAAAACAGATGCTTCCTGTGAAGATGTGGGCCAGCTTTGTTGACTTATGAATCAGGTTCAAAGGACAGTCTTACCATAAAGCTCCTGTCTCTGTTTTTTGTTCCTGGCTTTCTGATTGGCCTCCAGCTTTACAACAGATGAGGGACTCGGACCTGTCACGGACGAGCTAGAAGTGACGTCTCTGGGGGGTTGGGCTCTGTAGTCTTGAGCTTCATCGGTATCATAACTGCCTTCCTCTTCTTCATCTTCTAAAGGAGATGACAAACAATACAGCACAGAGATGCTACTATTAGGTAGGTTTTTATGAACTTCCATGGCTTATCAAGTCCATCTCTTTAAGTCATTACCAACCAAGTTTAACTTACTCCCCATCATTTCACAAGCACTTCATTAGCATTTAAGTAAACAGTTTAACTGTTCATAGAAATGATGTATGAAGTGCTTTGCCTCGGTGGTATTTCCTGGTGTGAACCCACATGCTACAGAACTAATGTGCAAGAGAGTGTAGGAGTGTGTGTGTGTGTGTGTGTGTGTTTGTCACTGCACTTTCTCAAGCAGCTCTTTGACCCAGTCTGTTAGTCTCCAGGGTTGTCAAAGCCTCTCACAGGCAAGTGTCCGCAGCTGTGGCTGTACATCTAGGCCCGGACCAGCCAACAAGGCCAATCACTGAGGTGTCGAATGTCCTTGCACACCCCTGTCCGTTACAAGACATTCATCAACACCTATTTTCTCACCTCTGATTGCCTTTAAAGTGATTTACAAATTCACAAAAGGCACATTTGATGTAAGAGGATACCTGACTCCATGTGTTGGTGATATTGGGGTGCATCCACACTAGTCTCCACACGACAACCCCTAAAACAGAGACCTTTGAAAACACTGCTGACCTGGTTTTAGTTTGAAAACTCTGGGTCGCCTTGTAGCCTGGAGCCAGGCGGAAAAGGAGACTTTTAAAAATGATGAGGCAGACAACCACGTCTGCTTTCTGATTGGGTCTTATCAGTTACAGTGTCAAGCCAAAACATACAGCTACCTTTTGTGATTTCATCTTGTGTGGGTAACATTACTCCATGGCGTCCTCCAGCTATAGATACGCTGCTGCTCTAATATGTTGCCATATTTGCTTTGCAGTGACTCCCAATCTGTCCTCTGCCACCTTAACCGCTTCATAGTCATGTGTTTCTCTACAGATCCACCTTGTGGTTGGTCCGAGCAAAGAAATCTCTGATCTTACTTTTCGCCATCCATGTTGTATTTTCAGTAACTGAGCAACCAGCTGCAGAGTAGACAATCTGCTTCCTGTTTACCCCAGCACTGAGATTATTTCTGAAACAGTGCCAAAATGCTTGTGTGCATGATTGTTTTAATTTCAAAATATTAGTGTGGATGTGACCTATATCAGGAGCTGTTTCTTTATTTTTAACTTGAAACAGGTTGAATGTTTATAGAGTCTTCATCATCCAAAAATACCCTTGACATATGACTGTTCCATCATACAGGGAACACTTTCGTAAATAGTCAAGACCGAGGTTCACCTTACTTGCCTGTCTTGGCTGGAGTGAAGGACAAATCCCAGAAGTCAACAGTGTGAACACAGAAAAACACACAAACTTCATACAGAAAGGGCTAAGACCAGAAAACATGCCTACATCTTTCTTATTTTGAGAAGACACTGTTTAGCACTGAGCCGTGCTAGGTTGCTGTGGCCAGTTTTATTACCCATCACTGCACATGTCTCAGTGGTTGCTGCCTCACCTTGATCAGAGGAGTCACTCTCTGCAGGGGAGCTCTCTCCGTCCTCCATCGCCTCCTGTCTATGGCCACGCAGAACCCTCGCTCTGGGCTGGCTCAGGCGGGAGGAACCCTGAGTCAGTGCGGTGGATCCCTTTTTACGTCCACGGTGCACCAGTCCTGCCCAGTTCTCTTGAGGGCCACTGTCCACACTGGCTGCTGAGAAAGTTTGCAAACCCAATCACAAATCTATATTAAGATTGGGACTTTAGGGACTGAGCAATATGAAAGTGAAACCACAGCACTGTGCTTATTAAAACAAAACAGCATGAGGCACAAGACAGGGATTGCCAGTAACTACCTGTGTCACTTTGACCCCCAGACTCTCGCCTGGACTCTGCTTTGCTTGTGCCCTGGCTTCTGTGTCCATGCTTGGGGTTGGAGTTACAGGGCGAAACCTCCTTGTCCCTGGAGCCCGTCCCTGAGAGAATCTTTTTACCTTGCGCTTTCTGTTTGAGCTGAGTCACATCATCAGCCAGCTTGGAGCCGGGCATGCTGTGAAGACTGCTTTTTCTGCAGCCCTGTGCTTTTATCTGCTGCAACAGAGAGAGATGAGAGAGCCGAAGAGAGCCAGTTATACTCCCGGTCACAGCAGCCGCAAAAAGCATCAGAACGTCAGAGGGAGAGGGCTCTCGTTTGCTCACACACAGAGAAGAAAAAGGAACAGTAGAAGCCCCAATGATAAAGATATTAATATGGAGAGCAGCGGATTTGACTCCTGAGGGTAGCACCTAATTAGAAATAGTGTGCAACAAAGGAATATATCAAACGCAAAGAAACAAAGAGTGGCCTCTTTTATTTCTAGATGCATAGAGGACAAAAGGGAGGAGGACAAGGGGACCCTGACCTGTGTGCTGCTGAGTCGCTCAAAGCCTCGACTGGACAGCCTCTTCTTCCTTCTCTGGCTGTCTCCGCCCCCTCCTAGGTCCTCAGGCGACAGTGCAAGCCCCGCCCCCATCGACCTGCCAGTCAAAACAAGGGAGAGGCATTCATTAGAGAAGAATGGCGGTGGTTTGAAAGAAAAAGAGGGGGTAGGACATCACAGGGGAAAACAGAGTTGAGTCACCTCACTGTGGGATCTAATAAGTCTCCTTTCTCTGTCTGATGAACAGAATGACAAAAAAGGACATGGAGAGCCCAGTGTCTGAACCACACACTTGAAAAAAATGGGATCTAACAAGGAACCTGGGATTGTTTGAGGGCAGTGTGGCATAAGAAGCCTTAACGCTTTATCTAGGGAGTGTCTGTGCAGCCTGTGAAGCACTGCATAGCTTTGAAAGATACACTGAATGGTTGGAAGGCATTGCATTTGTATGCGGCTCTATTGTTCTCAGCGAATATCATAGCTCTCCAGTTGCATTTTCATATCACTGTGGCACACTCTTTCCCCTACACTGAGCAGCATCACAGGCCAACCACTCCAAATGCCCTTGAATTTCCCTCTGGAAGCCTGCCCATAGACCACACCGACGTGAGCCAGGCCATGCTCAAACAAAAGATTAACTTCCCCTCTCCTCATGTGCATGCAGCCTCGGAAATCACTCACATTTACAGCAGGGTTTAAATGTGAAGTAGATAAATAAAGCACATTTCATGTTAGTCCTTTGTCTGCGTATTGTATGACGTACCATTCTGTAACCACACATTGTTTGGAATCAGATGTGTGCGCGCTTCTTGTTTGTGTGAACACGGAACTTGCATGTACGGCCTCGGCTGTGTGTAGATCTCACAATCAAGAGTGTGTCAGTGTGCATCTGTAACACAGTGAAGGCGATTGTCGGGCAGTGGGACTGTCTGCTCGCTGACTGACAGGAGAGTGACAGAGGTGGCAGGGAAGTGTGAGTTGTCCCTGTGAGGCAGATCCCGCCACGGCTCGCCTTCCGCTGCTGACAAACACAATATGACAGAGTCCCTCCCCTCAGTGGGGGGCTGGGGGGGGCTGAGCGTACAGTGACTAATTAAACAGAATTGATTAGCAGGGTTTGCTGGCTAGCAGTAGTTCTCTCCAGCCTTCCCCCAATCAAAGCAGCACCACAAAGGACCCCGTCGCTCTACCCACAGGAATAACAGAGGCGCACACAAAAACAAACAGTGCCTGTATAAATGCTCATGAGCACAGCTGCATCCATACCTAATTGCACAGATGCATAGAATGTGCAGGCAGGGAGGCTTGGATGTATCGCTTACTAAAACACCACCACCACACACACACACACACACACACTCTGTTGTTCATGCAAAATAAGAAAAGGATAGAGATACTAAAAGGCCGGGCTGTTACCCACTGACCCACTGCCCTCCATCATAGCACCCAAGCGTCAGCATCTTGTAGAAGCATGAGTGGCAGGTGCAGTACATGCTTTTACATAACCCTGCCATGTAACGCAACGTGAGGCTAATCAGTCCCCAGCCTGCCTGTTCCTTGTTCAGATGTGACATGTCATTTTCTGCTGCATTGTACACACACACACACACACACATCTGCAGAAACAAAAGAGAGCACACCCTGGCTGCCTTGAAGTACCTGAGCTGTGGCTCAAATTTTAACACAACCACCCCACCACCCCCATGTCAGCACCCACCCTCCCTCCATTGCACTACACTGCAGGGCAGCAGCCCGCTACCCTTTCATTTGGGTGTCATTGTCACCCGGCATCAGCATCCCCACTCCGATCAGTGCTGGCCTGGCGAGGGGGCAGGGGTACATGGGTGGAAGGAGAGTCGAGGTGACACCACAGAGGGGCAGCTGGGAACACTGTGGACCGTTGCCCAGAAACCACAGTGAGAAAAGGAGGGAGAAGAGAAGATGGAGAGAGAGGGAATGCTGCGAGGTGACATTTAGTGCTCTAAGCCTTTCCAAACCCTGATGACAATGCTAATTGAAGCCTGACAGGAAACCTTTCACCCCGAGACCCTTTCGGTTTATCAGTTCCCCAACCTCCGCCAAACAGCGCTGGCACCCCTGTTTTGACAAAAGCTGACGCTTGCACTTTTTTAAATGTCATAATGTAGGGCCCTTGTTTCTTGAATATCCTCCAGTCCTCTATTATCAGTCTCCCTCTTTATTTTTATTCCGTTACTCTGCTCACTTTATTGCACTAATTGTTTTTCTCTCATACACACATGGATTTTGTATGAGAGCTCTAAATGTCAGCTTATCTCTGAGTGCCTGGACTGTCTGACCATCATGTTATCCTCTGGACCCCTAGCGACCCCGTGGGGCTGTAATGGCAGTGGCGTGTCACATTCCTGCTGCTGGGACAGATTACAGGAGAATTCACAGTACTCTAATTACATCCTCTGCCTGTCATCCCCTCGCTTCCCCACCTCAGCCAGCAGCCAGCAGCCAGCTTGCCCCCCCAAAAGCTCAACATGCACTACAGCAATGCGGTTGAGGTTTAAGATTAGCTTGGTTGAAGCCTAATGAGATGGTTCTAGGTATATTTCAAGCATGCATAAATATTCTGTATAAGCAGACATACACAAAACTGACACATTATGCACATTATGCTGTTATATAATTAACGCCAGTGATGATTAGATTGGAAGGGGTTTAAGTGGACTTTCTTGAATGGTTCAGCTGTGTGTTTTCCCATTTCCTGTTTATGCCAATGAGCAGCAGTCCCTGTACGCCAGTGATACAGAGGGACTTATCAGACAGGGTTGGACTGCAGCCAGCCGGCGTAGATGGGCTGAGTGATACTCACTTGACTTTTCTTTGGCCCTCAGACGAGGACACTGGACCTGTGGTGAGGGTGGGTTTCCGCTTCCTTGGCCGCCCCGGTCCTCGTCGTGCCGGGCTTCGAGGTGTTTCCTCCTTCCTGCTTGCACATGCAGATGTAAACAGACAAGCATAGAGAGAGGATGTCTGAGATACTTCACATATTTAAACTCAAAAGCTTGTAGCAACAAAGCAATGCAGACAGGAATACTCTGAGAACTAGAAGCAATTGTTTGTTTTTTATTACTTCTGAAATCCCTGAATGCAAAGGGTAGAGATGAGCTTCAGGGAAAGGAGGATAAGGTCATACTCACTGATGATCGTGCTTCCTCTGAAGTTTGGCCAGCTCCTTTTGCTTCTCTTTGTAGCGACGCTGTAGCTCAGCCAGCTTCACACGCATTGCAAGCTCGGGACCGTCCATTGTTTCCATGCTACCTTTGGCCGGGCACACCTGAGGTTCACATCATTAGTGGTTATTTTTACCAATAAAAACATCCTTAAATCGAAGAAAAACACGTTCTTCACAAGGTTATCCATTTATTTATTTCAATGACAGACATTAAAACTATCGGAACTTTGTGTTTTGAGGCATTAGCACTGGAGTTGCAGTCTTACTGGTTCATTGCGAGGTGTCCAGCTGCATTTCCTACGTAAATTAAGGATCCTGCGGGCTGGGAAGTGTCGCCCTGAAGCTGTACTGCTGCCTTCCTGGGAGCCCATCTCCAGTGCACGGGCTGTGGCCAGGGTAGCAAGGCTCTGGAGGTCAAACATCAGCAACTCCTCTTCTGTTACGGGAATAAAATAATTGTTTAGTTCATATTGTGTCCATGCATGCTTGATTTAAAGACACTAGAAATTAACTGGGGTTGTTTCCTTAAAGGGACAGTTCAGATTTTTTGAAGTGGGGTTGTATGAAGTCCTTATCCATAGACAGTGTATTACCTACAGTAGAAGGTGGTCGGCATACCCTCTTTTTGGAGAAGTAGGCAAGAGTGCTGCCATGGAAGCTAAGCAATGTACTGCTTTGGATGGGGGCCAACAACAAAACGTTTTTTTAGTCATGAACAGTTTAAATGTATGCTACATTGAGAGTATTTTCACAGCTTTACCTTGCAGCAAACAGCCCTTTCGGGTGCGGAAGCCGTGGAATGCTCTCGTCTAAACCACCAGACTCCATTGAAAAAAACAGTACTTTAAGCTCTCATAACACAGGAGCTGCTGGTCTACCATGGTCTCGATCAGTTAGCCTGTTTATGTTATGGTTGGACTTTGGTAAATATGAACTAACCACTTTCAGTGCCACAGTCACACAATAATACAAACTAACTAAATGATCAGGGCAGCGGTACACCAGCAGCTCCTGTGTTCAGTGATGTTAAATCACTGTTTTTCTCAATGGAGTCTGGCTTTCAAAGGAAAATCTGTGAAAATATTCTAAATATAGCACACACTTAAACTAATGTAGTTTTTTTTCAGGTGGGACTTTTTTGTATGGCTATAATATGTTTTGTTGCTGACCCCTGTCCAAAGCAGTACATTGCTTAGCTTTCATGTCGGTACTCCTACCTGCTTCTCCAAACTGGGGTGTACCCACTTTAAAAGATCCAAACTATACCTTTAAAATTTGTCAAAGAAACTAATTTCAAAGTAAATGACAAAGACTGTGTGCATGTGAGCGCTATATGTACACATTCACCACCAAAACATGCACATGTGGCTTAATATCTCAGCAGTAATCTTGTGATATAGCAAATAAATGATCGGTAAGAAAGAAACGGAAGGAAATTTGGCACATTAAGCCAGTGTGAAGACGTGGCAGTGTATCGTTTCAGAGGTCATATCAATGTGGACTCACCAGATGCTGCTATGTCAGTGGCCATCTGGGCCAAGCTCCTACTACTGTATGTAGCCCTATCTGCCTGTGGCACTGACTGGACTATCTGCCGTCAATGGGCTGAGCTAAATATCTGAATATCAGCGGTGCAGTCTAGCCGCACAGCAGAAACATGAAAAATTGTTTACAAAATAACACTGCCTTACATCTTTACGTATATAAACACGAAAAAAATACTGGTTCTTCTCACTTGTTTTAGCACTTGTTTTGGTAAAGACTATTGTTGTGACTCGACATGTGCCACTTTCTTGAGCTGTCAACAGTATCGCATCACAAAGACAACATCACTGACTCTGGAATCAGTTGATGATACCCTTTTTATAGAACCCTCTTTTGGGAGCAGTTAAATGCATTAGGATGCTGTGGTAAACACAAAACATCCTTTTGCATGAATAAAAAAAAACACATGGCGCTTTGAAAAACAAGGAAGCTTTTAAAGGCACTTTAAAACAATGGGGTCTAATTAGCCAGGCAATGCTCCAGGGTGCTGAAAACATCGACTGCTTTTGTGATTACACACTAACTTTCAGTTACGTGTTGTGTGTGGGAGAGAGAGGGAAGCCAATTGGTGCGTCTCTTTTTTTTCTTCCCTTTTTGTTAAAGAGTGTGTATATGCAATTGCGTGTGTGTTTTTATGTGTGTTTGGGAGTGTGTGCGTTTGTGCACACGTGTGGATCAAACAGCGGCGGGATGGAAAGACAGAGAGACAGCTCCCTAAGGAAAGCTGGAAGGGAAAGAGAGGGAGCGAGAAAGGGAGGTGTGCACCCCTCACTAGTAGTTCAGCCCTGTCCTCCTGCTTCTTCTCCCTCTCCTGAGGCCTCTGCATCATTAGAACAGCCTTTTAGAAAATAAAAGTGCCTTTAACACACCAAAGAAGAGAAACGGCAAGGAGGCATGCAGACAGCTTCTCTGGGGACATGTTAGAATCCACCAGAGGCTCCTGAGACCAGCAGGAAGAGAGGAGTATCTGGGAGGGAACACAGAGTGACGGAGGCTAGGCCTGAGGGGGGAGTGGGAGTTTGTCTCAGTGGACGCAGAGGAGAAGGAGGGTAAACTACGAGAGAGAAGTGCATTCTGCTGATATGAATGTGTTTCCGTGTGCATGTTAATGTGTATGACTAATGGGAGACCCATTGTCCCTCACCCTGACTTTTCCCACAGGTGCGCTTTTGCTGCTGCAGCTCCAGATCTGCCAGCTCACTCAGAAGCTCCATACCCTGGTGGGGGTTAGGCTGAGAGGGGGCAGCTGATGGGGTGCTAAGAGGGAACAAGGGAAATGGAGGTACGTCTGTGCAGAAGGCAGCGGCGATCAGCAGCTCCAGACTCCAGTAGCAGGGCACAAGAGGTTTGTGGGGCATGGCAACAGTTGCCTGACTCGGGCTGGGGGCGGAAGCTGAGGCAGGGGAAAGACACACAAAATCCACTGAGGCGTCATCCGGGACCGTCTCGCTGTCCTTTGCTCCCTCAAGGGCTGAGGACTGAGGCTCGGGAGCTGCAGGGGAAGCAGGGTCAAGCTCAATGATGGTGGGCAGCTCTGGCTCCTGCTCTCCAGACATGTTGCCCTTTTGAGCATGCTCCACCTGGCTCTCCTCACCCACCGCCTCATCATCCTCTTCCTCTTCCAAGGTGATGACAGCTTCTGGCCTTTCAGGCTCCTCTGTTGAAAGGGGGACTGGACAGGAAGCAGCCTCGCACACTGGGCTCTTAGCAGGAGGGCAAACCAGCACCTCTTCCTCAGCGGGCCCCTGCTCCTCCACCTCCCTCTCTCCAGGCACATAGTTGGCTGCTGTCACTGCTGCGACCTCCACCTCCTCCCTCTGTTCCAGAACGCTCTCAACCACGCTTTCTTGCTCTTCCTGCTCCACTTCCTCGGGTGGGAGTGACTCTGGTAGGGGCCTGACCACCGCTTGGCAGTCTAGCTCCTCCCCCAGGCTGGAGAGAGACTGAGGAGCATGCTCAGCAGGCTCCACTTGGACTGCTTCCAGGTCGGCTGGCTCAGCCAGTCGAACATCCTGGGGGGACGGCCCGCTCCTGTAGCCCATGGCAATAGAAGGATAGGTGTATCCAGGAGGTAAGTCTACAGAGAGACAGAAATAAAGATAACAAAATCATCAATTGTCAGTATTGGCTTAACCATTCTGAAAAAACAGTCACAAAAATACCTTGTAATGACTTTATTTTGTAGCCATATTTTGGCCGAAAGCCCCATTTAATGCAAATCTTAAGTCCCTCCCCATCAGACCCATTCTAAACTTAATTCCCCTGCTAGCTTTAAGGTCACAAAAGATAAAAACCAGGAAAAGGAAACGCACTCTGCCTTGATCTCCCAGCAGTAGGAACAGTACAGGACCACATGCAACCTTGTGTGAGTGTGTTATTTGAAGTGAGCCAGGCTTTGGTTTATCAGAGCACCTGACACAATTCCTCTGGCGTGCGGCGGCCGTTAGCCAGACATTAATGATGATGAAGAGAGTGCGGGGCCTGTGGGGGTGGAGGAGAGGCGAGGGCTGCTATTGAGGTGTTTCTCAGTCATTACCGAGGTAACGGTAGTGGAAAGCCCCAGCTCAGCCGGCAGCCATTTTCTGCAGCTTTGAGCCGTTCAGTCAATCAGGGGCTTGCCAACACAGCCACCCACACATATTACCACAACACCAGCAAACAAAAAGTATCATTTACAACAGTGGCGATCCCAGTTACCACTGGGTATAATGTACACGGTGATCCTCTATCCTAGAATTCACTGTCCTCTCTCTTGCTGTTTGAGTTATTTGGCTAAACATCTGTAATAGGGGTAAGCAAAATACTGATTATACTCAATGTATTGGTATGGTTGCTCACGGGATGCATATCACTAACATCAAGTCTAAATTGTCACATCATTTTTTTAAAGTCACTGGCACAAACATAATGCGCCAAACACACTCCCCAGCCATCAAGGGATGCAGACTGCAACCATTTAGTTGTGTTTTGTGACCATGGAGCACCAGTGCGACTTGTAATATTATTGATATATAAACTGGAGAGCTATTTGTCCTAACATTAATGGTGCCACTTTAGTGCTTTAACTTTCTGCTATCAGGTAACTGTTGACCGGAAGCTTTAAGTTCACAGCAAAAAAAGCAACACTTTGGAGATGAGCTGAGTGCTTCAGAATAAAAGCACCAGTGGTTTAGACTCACGAGTCAGTCTTTAGACGCTTTGATTAACTAAAGACTGATGACTTTCTCCCTGATTTTGTGTTTAGATGGGCGGATACAATTTCAGAGTTTAAAAAACTCCCTACGTTGCAGAACCAATAGTAAATCTGCAGGGGGGTCTTTCGGTGGCTCGCTGAACTCTTGTGCTTGTAAACATAGTCCCACTAGAAACACTTGTAGCTGTACAAAATGGCCCAGCCGCGCTCGCAGAAAACGCCATCAAAGTTAGTTGGTGTTTGTCGCGTTTGTGGCGACACATTCTCGCCAACTAAAAGAAACAAACATAATCTTTTACAAGGCCATGACTCATCCGTCTGGCCGGACTATAGAGGGAATCGCCTTGCTGTTTACAAATACTTCCGGGTAGAAAACCAGCAGAGCTTTTAGCTATATATATATAGCCTATATATCATATTTTTCACATCACTGTATCACCGTTTGGACTAATCCGATGTTTGTAAAGTCTATAAACACAATGATTGAACAAACATTACTATTTCTGTGTCCACGTTTAGCTGGGCTAACCGTTAGCTGTTAGCCCTGTTAGCCCTGTTAGCCGTTAGCGCTGTCTGTAATAGGTAATAACTCATTAAACGGTCCGTGAAAAAAATATCTTTGCCAGCGGATATCTTAGTTACAACATGATTGAGCTAGCAAAGCAGTTTTGTGTTGCTATGTGTGGTATTTATTCAGTTTTGGGAAATCACAATGTCTAGAAAGCATCAGTGGCTGCAGCTGACAGGGACAGCTAACAGCAGCAGCAAAGCTAACATCAGGACGTCATCTGTTAAAAGCCTCCCGTTGTCGGATACGACATGAAACTACTCCAGTTAGCTCAATCATGTTGTAACTAAGACATCCGCTGGAAAAAATATTTTCTTCACGGATGAGCACACATTTGATAAAACGGAGTTTAAGCTCTCGGCATCCATTTTCAAGCTCTCTGTGTGTTTGTTTCCTTGTGGACGAGAAAAGGAGGAGCGCACATTTCCGAGAAGGCGTGTCCTTTTCAAAAATGCAAGAGGCGTTGCTTTGTTGCCGGCCGTTTTCGCCGGTGTGTTAAACACACTTTAGAAAGGAGTGTCCCCAGACTATCAGAAGGCGGAGAGCTCTGATTGTCTGGTGGCGAGACTACCAGTGGTTCTGATTTATTTCATTACAGCAATACTTTATTTAACTTTATTGTAACAGTACTTTATTCAACTTAAAATAACAGTACTTTATTTAACCTAACTTTAAGAGTGCTTAATCTAACTTTATCATAACAGTACTTCATTTAACTTTATTTTGACAGTAATACATTTAACTGCATTGTGACAGTGCCTATTTAAATTAATTGTAACACTATTTTATTTAGATTTATTATAATAGTATTTTATTTAGCTTTATCATAACACTACTTAATTTAACTTCATTTAACTATATTGTAGCAGTACTTTATTTAGCTTAATTATAACAGTATTTTATTTTTGCTTTATTATAACAATAATACATTTAACTTTATTGTAAAAGTGCTTTATTTACTTTATTGTAACAGTAGTTTATTTAGTAGTTATTATTTTAGTTGTCTACAGTAGTTTAGAGGAGACTTCAAAATATTTAAATATATATTGTGTATCACATAATAGCCTACAAATACTGCAATATTATTCATGCGCCATATTGCCCAACCCTGATCTGTAACTTGCGGCATCTGAAACTGGTTCCAACAGTATGTTCTTTGACAGTGTTTCATCAGATGTTATTGATGTGGCTCATATGCAGAAGCCTTTGCACACAGTGTATCAAAGGCAGCTGAAAATATTTGAGGCACACTTTGTATATATTTTTTTGCATGTAAATACTTCTTCTGATGCTTACCAGGCTCTAGAGACTGTGGGTAATCCTGCGGGGGCTGTCCCTCTCCTCGCTTGTCCTGGGATTCAGTCCCCTTGGGCATCTGAGGAGGGGCAGGGCTGATGGCAGGTGAGTGAGGGGCTGCTGCAGCAGGGCTGGGAGCGGGGCAGGGAGTCGAAGGAGTGCTTTTGGGATGCGGGCGTAGTGACGGGGACTGGCAACACGGGGACAAGTGAGCGGCGCAGGCCCCAGGGGGAGAGGTGTTCCTCTGGGGCGGGTTGTATGAGTAGGGCTTGGCAGGTTTAGACGTTCTCGGTTCTGAAATGAGTTCCTCTAGTTCAACGGAGGGTTCATCCGGCCTCTTCTGCATCTGTGGTATTAAAATGACAACATACAATTACACTTACAGAAGGGTCCTTTTTACATTAGCAATGTAATAACTAATTCCTTGCAATCTGGTCATTGACACAAACTAGCTCGCAGCCTGTATTCAGTGATTTACACTCCATCCCTGTGAGAAAGTCAGCATATCTCAGAAAAATTTTAGGGGAGTTAAAAATAGACAAAATAAATCATGTGAGAAAAGCTGACTCATGACTCATCCACTCTGCCAGAGTCTTGTTCTCCTTTGCATGTGTAGATAGATAGATAGATAGATAGATAGATAGATAGATAGATAGATGGATAGATAGATAGATTTTTGTATATTTTGACTTTGTAATCACCTGTGAATTATGAGTTGCATGATGTTGCATGTCCATGCCATGCGCAGCTCTATGCTGCTGCTGCTGTTGCTGCTGCTGCTGCTGCTGCTGGGTTTGAGACTGCGTTTGTGGTTGCTGCGACTGGTGGCTCTGGTGCTGATGTTGATGCTGATGCTGGAGCTGTTGGTGCTGCTGGAGAGCGTACAGCTCCTGTTGCCGTAGAAACTGGGATCGGGAGTACACAGCAGGATGCTGCATGTGGGAGGGTGGGCCCCGGGCGCCATACACAGGGGGCCACAGCCCTGGCTGCTCCATCACATCTAATGAGAAAAAGGAGGAGGAATGTGACGGAGGGGGCTACCTTAGAACAAAAAGACACACACGCACGTACACACTTTAGCAACCTCTTCCTTTCGGATTCATACACATCGATACCGAGCGCAACACACGAGAATACAACATTGTGTTATCCATATCCTTATCCTCTCATTATCTGCCTCCCACACATCCATTTCAAAACACTGAAACCATTATGGACCATTTAAAAATCATTGTATGCACATTTTATAGCAACGACATAGATGAATGTCTTCAAAAAAAAAGATTTTTGACTTCACAGAACAACATCTCCCCAGGCAGCAGCAATCCCACACTCTCCCCCGCTCTGAACAGAAAGCTGTCTCTTAAGAACTGCCTTGAGAATTTACTGGAATGCTGAAAAAAAAGTCATGACAATGATAAAATGCGAACAGATGATGATGGCTTTAGGTTGATTGGAGGTCAAAATACTGGGCTGGAAATGCTTGTTTGTCTCGCCGGAGCATTCAGTGTGGACTTTCCGTCGAAAAGTCCCACCTGCCCAGCCAAATCCCAGATAAGGTTCTGCGAAAGGGCCCGACAGGAAGCATAGTTCCCATGTCTGTGGGTGGACAACCTTTTCAGTTATGTGGCTTTAAGGACTAGTACAACTTGGTGTGGGTGATGTGCTATGACAGAGGTCTCACTGGGGAAGTAGTGGGCCTACATGTACGAACCTCAAAAACCAAATTTTTTATTCTCTCACCCTTTGCCCTTGACTCGCCCCTCCACCCCCTTTCTCCTAGACACACCAAAAATCCTTGCTCAGAGACATAAACTTGGATACTTCCTGTGGGAAAGCTTTCGTGGATGCACTTCTTTTCTCAGCTGAAACTCCTGTGGAGCACAGAAGGAAACGTACCATCGAAGATTGTGAGCTAATTAAATGTCACAGCCTGCTCACTGAATGTGTGTCTACAACGACTTTTGAGAAGTGATCTTTCCCTCACTCACACAGTTCCTCTTTCTTTGGTGTGGCACTCAGCGTATGCATGTGTGTGTATAGGGGGTGCACATACAGTGTAGCTTTGGATGAGTTCCCTAACCCGTTGAGAGCCCTATTCCTGCTGGGCTGAGCAGGTGGTGTGCAGGAAATGTTTGAATTGTGGTGTGTGTGTGTCTGTGAATGAGCCCATTAAAGGGAAGTTCATCAGCAGTCTTCACAGGAAGTGATCCTGTGAAGACTGCTGATGAACTCCCAGCGTTTTCTTTAATGTTAATGTAATAATGTTCTTGTGCGAGGCTGTATATGCAGATATATTCAAAGTGCCTCATAGATACACACATACGCTTTGAGGAGAAAGCAAGGTTAAGGCATACCCAGGTGATGGGTGGCAGGATGGGCGGGAGGCTCAGTGGGCAGGACCACCAGCTGGGTAGAGGGGTCCTGAGGCAGAGGCAGCACTGGCTGCAGAGGGCCTGACATGGCTGCAGAGAAACCTGGTGGCAGATTCTGGTGCAGGGCTGTATGACCTATACCTGCTTTATAGAGAGGATGTCAGTTTAGATTTATAAACCTATCTCATTCTATGTAAAAATAAAACTCCCACACGACTATTAATCATAATCACAAAATCCTGAAATCCTGAAAAGATGCTCAAGTTGAATTGACGTAAAATGCTGGCTGCTGAATTCTGCACAAATTTTAGATGACAGAGATTTGCAGGCATTAAATGAAACGCAAAATTTGTTGCCGAGTTAGACAACTTAAAATGCTTTTTTTACCTATTCCATAAATTGGAAAAGCATCTTTTTTTACATGATCTGTAACACTATAAAAATGTATATATATTAATATTCTCTTACCATAAGAGTGTCCTGTCATCCAAAGGGATGGGCTTCCAGTTCTTGGCATCCAATGATGGTGAGCAGAATGTGCAGCAGGATCTCCTAATTGGCCAGACTGGAGGGAAGTCCCGCCTGGGACCATGAGATGAGAAGTGAGGTCTCCATGACAGCTGTTGGAGGGGTGGATTCTCGCAAACTCCACCCGTTCCTTATTATCCCTGGTATCCAGATGAGACAAAGACAAGGAAATGCAAATGAAGACCACTGTGGGTTTATAACACTAACTGATTCTACTTGGGTATTAAAAGGGGCTGTGATGATTTGTGTAGTTGCACTGAACTGTTACAGAGTGGGGGGCATGATCTGGTGCACGCAGCCACATGCAGAATACACAGTATGTAGCGTGATGCATGTAATGAGGAGCCAGAGTTCCCAAGTGCAAGTTCTGCCCAAAACTTTTAGCTGTATGCTGTTAGCAACATATGCTGAAGTTAGCACAAGGGGATTGGTGTGCAAGTCAGTCGCGCTTAAGTGCAAAAAAATCATCAGCACTGGAAGACCCGCCTGCAGGTTCCCGGTCAGTAACAACAGCAACCAAGAGAGTTGTTTAACATTAAAAGACAAAGACAGTGTGTCAGCATTGCTTTATGTGCTAATGCACGTTCAACTACATCACCCAGGTGTGCCAATCACTGGAATGGTAAATGTTTGGGTGCTTTGTATGTTTCAAGTTCCCCTCCAGACATGTTTTAAGTATGTAAAATACTATAATTAATGTTTTGTTTAATATGGTTCTCCCACATTATAATAAAAAAAAAAAAGTCTCACATCGAGCCCACCACCGCCCACCAAATATAGCTATGGTGGAACTAACTGCAACACTTTTCCTAATGCACGTTTTATTTTTCATTATAGCCTACTATGAATTTTGGTATATTCATTTCATAGCGGAAGAGATGCTCTTCAGTTTAGAGTACACTGAGACCAATTGCACTTTTGGAAAGTATTCCTATAGTGTAATACACAAGTGTTTGACATGTTAATTAAAATCTTTTACTGAATTTGTCAGTAGGCTAAATGTTACCTCAGTCCCCAGCCAGAGGATTCGCTGTACCAACCTGTCACTCCTAAACCAAGGTATGAACCAAACCTTAACTTGTGTGTACTGTTACAGCCCTAATATTAAGCAATGGCTTTACAATTGCTTACCTGATATATGCATCTCTCTCTCTGTCCAAGCAAGTCAAACCAATCTGCTCCCCACTCATCCTCTTCCTCTCCTCTTCAGTGGTCGGATCTGAAGGATACATGGAGCGGGGCGGTCCTGCGAGACAAACATGGCAACATTAGCAAACAAACAATGAAATAAACAAACATCAGCTTAACCATTAGCTTTCACCAGGTGAAGACGTGTTCCAGAGTCACTCACAATTTCTCAAAACACAGTAGTCACAGTGCTTATTAGTTTGCCCCACTATACAGATTTGTATCATACTTTTTAATGCCATTTCAACCAGAATTAATGAAAGTGAAAACCGACGGTTTGTCTCATGGCACAGACAATGCTGTGCCACTGATATTTTCAGGCTTTAAAAGTCTAGACCTTGTTTTTTCCAGTTTTGTTTTCTTTTCTTTTTTTACTTTCACAGCTACAGGTCATCGACAGGTCACAGATAAGAAAAAAACTGGTCTCTGTTCCCCGCATCTCTGTTTATGAGGCAGTGACCTAGCCTGCTTACCTTTTACTGAGGGATGGACCCTGCCCTGCCGGCTGTTGGGATGAGTGTCTGCTGAGCGACATGGTGGCTCCCTTTGTCTGGCCACAGCCACTGCAATTCCCACTGGCGGCTGCCGCACCTCACTTTCCCCGTGACCTGTGTCCCCCATATCTCGGCCTCTTCCACTGTAATCAGGGCGCTCGTTGTCATTGGCTGGGCCCTTTCTGGAAGGTAGAGTCTGTTTGTTGCCCTGCAGGGCACAGCTCCCCCCAGCAGGACCTGATTTGAGGCTTCCCAGCCCCCCAAAGGGGCTCTTCTGGGAGAGAAGCAGTGGCTGTTGCTGGTTGCTGTACTTTAGTAAGCTTTTCATGGCACTGCTCTCCCCCTGAGTTGGGCCCTGGGGCTCAGGTTGCTGCTGCGGCTGCTGCTGTTGCTGACTGAGGGGAGGTGCGGGTGGAGGCTGGGGAGGAGGTAGGCTCATTCCCGGCTGCTGCTGTTGCTGCTGCTGCTGCTGCTGTTGCTGTTGCTGCTGCTGCTGCTGGGAGTGTTGCCCACCAGTGCTCCCTAACTCCATGTAAGACTTCCTCTGCTCCTCCTCGGGTTGTGGCATGTGGTGGGGAGGTCTCATGGCCCAGGGTGGCACGGGCGGCTGTTGGTGGTGGTGCTGCCCACTGCTGTTGTTGTAACCGTAAGGAGACATGTCCATCTTTCTTTTTAGCTCCTGATTAGTCCCCTGGTTTAACTCAGCAGGAGAGGGTGCATCTGGGCCAGGTCGGCCATGTTGCTGGTGGCGTATCCTGGCTACCTTTTGTCCATCTCTCTGTAAGGAGCAGCTACCTCCAGGACCAGGGCCATGGGTTGCTCCAGCCCCACTGTGTTGTCCCATGCTTTTACTTCCAAGTGGGGAGGAGTTAGGTTGGGGTCCCGGATGGGAACAGTCTCTATAAGGAGAAGTGTTGACAGAATGAGGGACAGAGTGTCCAGTCTTGGGCCCCTGGGGCAGTGAGGGTCTGAACACATCCATATCCACACCACTGTTGATACACTCAGCACTGCGTGATCGTACAACCTGGTGCTGCTGTTGGGGATGTGGAGGCTGCTGTAGTTGGGGCGGTGGAGGAAGCTGTGAAGGCTGAAGGTGTTGATGGTGGGACTGCATCCAGTCTGGAGCCTTCTCTGTCTTTCTGTAAGGGTGCTGCTGCTGTTGTTGTTGTTGTTGTTGTTGTTGTTGCTGCTGCTGCTGCTGCTGTTGCTGCTGCTGCTGCTGCTGCTGTTGTTGTTGCTGCTGCTGTTTTCTGTGCCAACTACTATGGTGCCCACCACCCCCATTCTTTTCTATTATCTTGTCCTTTGCGTTGCCGCCTCCCCCTCCACCACCCACACCATGACAGTCAGGGTTACCAAGCTGGAATGGCCCAGTAGATTTGTCCCCCAGGCCTGCCACAGATGGCACAAATGTAGGCCCTGTGACTTTAGGTTCTCGCCCCACATTGGCTGGCCCCCTCTCATGTGAGGCAGGGTTGGCTAGAGGAGCAGGAGGGGGCGGGCAGAAGAAGTCCGGGTGGTGGTGTGTATGGTGGGAATGATGCGGATGGTGCGGGTGACTGGGGTGGAGCTGAAGGCAGTGGAAGCCCCCAGGGTGAGGATGTGTATGGGGGTGAGAATGAGGATGCGGATGGGGGTGTGCGCCTCCAGCAGCAGAACCCATGTGTAAGGGTGGGGGTACAGAGTAGGATAGAGAGTGGTGCAGTGGTGCCTGACCCCTCTCCAGACAGTCTGAAGGTTGTTCACTGATCCTCATCTCCCCACTTATCCCTTCTTTGGTGCAGCGACTACTGCCGCTGGACCCCATATGTCTGCCCTGGCTGCTCCCTCCACCACCCATAGCTCCAAGGGCTGTGCCCTCCCCCCCACAACTGGACATGGAGGCCTTAGCCCCTGCTCCAGTTCCTGCATCTCCGTTTTGCATTTTGCCATTGTGCAAACAGGCACTGAGGGGTTTGCCCATACTCTGAGGGTGTTCCTTGCTGTACTCCATCGAGATTGATGCCTTGTGCCTTTCCAGGGCCCGGCTGTTGACCTCCTCCAGGGGTAGTGGGTGCTGTGGATAGTGTGGGTGCTGCTGATGGGAGTGGGAATGGTGGTGGTGTGTGGGCTGAGGTGGCTGGTGACTGTGGTGCTGTTGCTGCTGCTGCCTCTCCTTTGCTTCCTGTTTGCTACTGGACCTCTCCTTGTCCTTGACAGGTACCACTCCTCTCTCCACAGACCCTTCTTTAAGACCCTTATGTAGCCCCGTCCCTACTCCTGGATCTCTGTCTCTGCTGCAGGACCCCTGAGAGTGTCCTGAACCTGCCCTGGACATGGGTGGCAGACTGTGATTGGCTGAGATGAGAGGTGGCTGGGACGGGAGACCTCGAAGATAGAAGTTCTCTAAGAGAGGAAGGAAGACAGGCCAATAAAGACAAATGCATTAGTCAAGAAAGGAAAAGGCAATGACAGAATTAGATTATTCAGCTCTCATGATAGTTTCCCTAGGCATCTTTATATCAATATCCCACATCAAATTACACCATACTATGTTGTATAAATTGGATTTAAATGTCTTATTTCTGTCTGATTAAATTTTAATCATCGCACGCCTCACCTTTTTGCGTGTCATAGAAACGGTGCTGCCCGTAGAGAACTCCACTGTTGGCATGGTGATCCAAGTGGCTCATGGGAAGGAAAGTGTGGGCCAGACTCCCTGAGAATCGAGGGTACCCTGGAGCTGCTGAGATGGATAGCAGAGAGAGGGAGATAATTGATAAGACAGGACAATAACCACCAAGATGCAGTTATCCAGACTAACCCAGCATAATCCTTCAGGTCCAATGCAGCTGGTGGTGTTCATACGCAAATAAGTACTGGCTCTGCCTGTCATGTTTGCCTTTCCTGCCTGAGTTTAGAATGCAAACAATACGAGACAAGCTTGGGGATTGCTGTAATGTATGAAATTTGTCTTTGAAACATATGGCTCTTTCTTTATCTCTCTCTCAGAGCTGGCAGTCGCACCTCTATCCATCTGAATGGAGTGATAAGGACGGATTTGAAGCTTGTGTTTACAATGAAGAGAGAGCTGGGCGGGTGACCTTTACTGACCTACATCGGGGGTAAAAGGTCACTTGGATGTTGGGCCTGTAAGCCAGTACACCTGGGCTTATTGCATCAAGCCCATCTGGAGGACATTTGCACGACAACCAAACACAAAACTCATTTTGCAACGGGACATTGAAAAACATAAAGGACTTTGAAGGTGGAGGAGTGAGAAAACATGGACTGAGATGAAAGCCCATCGCAATATTAGGACAAAGAATCACTATGACAACCCACTTCCACCGCAATCGGGTAACTAAAACATCCAAACAAGTCAGTGTGAATTGAATTAGCCTATCTCTACTACTGTATAATTAATTATTTCACACGCTTGCGAGAAAGAGATTTAATAATAAAAATCAAAGTACTGTAACTTAAAAAAAAATGGGGTGAAGTCTTTGATGGAAACAGTGTGATATAACTACAGTGAATATTCTCTTCTGAGTATATTATGTAATGTGATACAGGCATGATGATAAAGCTGTGCCCTCCCCATCTACTCCATGACACACCCAGGCTACGGAGATACATAAGGAAAAGAAAACTAACCTATATGCACTATTGCCATGAAGTCAGCACAGGAAGGAAGGAGATGAAGGAAAAGAAAGACATAAAGAGAAGAGACCAGAGACACGCACTGCTGCTTTGTGTTAGTGCTTCTTTTCAGACAGGACATCTACTGTCCAAGACCTCTCTCAACCATCTCAGTGACCTCTGAGTCATCTAGAGAAGTTCAGGTGTTTCATGTCTCCTTTCCCCTGCTGCACCTGCCTCACTCTCGAGCCTCACTTTCAAACACAAACTCGCAGACGGAGCGAAGGAAGGAGGAGGGAGATAGAGAGAGGAAAACATGGCTCTACAAGCTAAATGAAAGACAGACGTATTTGTGTTGGCAAGCGTGCGACCTGATCCCGGAAAGCGCAGATGCAGTTCATTTGGCCGTGTGTGTGTGTGTGTGTGTGTGTGTGTGTGTGTGTGTGCGTGCTTGTGTGTGGTTTTAACAGGAGCTCCTAGTGTTGAATGTCTCACTTTCTGCCGGTGGAACAATGGGGCCGGTGCTGTGAGCTGGCTCTGGGGAGGGAGGAGTGTTGTGGTGGGCTTAATGACCTCGTCTCCGAGCGGCCTCCGCATGCTCCCATCTTAATTAATGAAATGCACAGAGAGGGCAAACACTCCTGCAATAACACAGGAGGTGCTGCTTTCTGAGGAGGGCAATGGGGTGATAATTACATACCCTTACGTTTTCCTCTCTTTTTCTCTCTTTCACCTATTTTTCTATCTCTCCATCTTTGTCTGTCTCTTTCTTTGCTGTCATGATTAATAAGCACACACATTTATGCCAATTCATCTAGAGTGGGAGGAGGGAGGGGGGGTCCTTTGTTTAAGCAAGACGTTTTTCTCTGATTTTGGGAGGGAGAAAAGCAGAGAGCTGTTTGGCAGTCTTTATCCAAGCTGGGAGAGGGGCTTTTTTTTTCCGCGGTAGCATGTTGTTTGTGAGCGTGACGATTGACGGCGTAATCCCTTTTCACAGCGTGGTCTGGCTGTGCCCGATAATGCCAGCCCGCTCAGTTTCAGCATGCCCTCCATTGGGGCGGCAAGAGGGGGACTGCTGGGCACGGCAGAGCCCATTCAGCCATTAATCTGGCCAGGACAAGGGAAGCTGCTGCTGCTGTTGCTGCTGCTGCTGCAGGCGACGTGAGCAGGGTCTTAGTGCAGTCTGCTGACTGCACAGCTGCTTCGCTCTCCTTTCCTCCACACACTCACACATACACACACATAAACAAGTCAGCATCGGCAAGTGAATGACAGAGGGGAGTTCACAGCGCATGCCCTCCTTTCCACAGGTGGAGCAGGGGCGAGAGACAGAACAAACAGAGCTGCATCCCAGGGAGGGATTTCCAGAAGTTTTGAAGGTATTTCTCACAGCATGGTGGGTTGAGAGAAGCAGGCCGACAGGGAGGACAAAGAAGGGGGCTGGATATAGAACAGCACCTAGAGGCAGTTAAGAATTAAGCCTGCTGAATTACAGGCAGACGACAAGAGTGTTTCGTTCCTCTCTTCATTTCTACCCACTCTTCTCATACCTGCTCCAAAAATGCCAGCCTGTACAATTGCTCATGAGAATTTCTTCACTTTTGCTAAAAGACAAAATAACATAAATGCCGTATATTGTCTCCGGGGAAATGGCTGCAACATTTCAGAGAGGGAAGGACAGAGAGAGAGAGAGAGAGAGAGAGCATGGCAGAGGAAGACCAAGAGGAGAGGAGGAGCAGGCTGAGCTGCCTGTCAGGTCCGCTAATTGAGAAAAAGTGACAGAACCATCAAGACACAGAAAGGGAGGAGGAGGGTTCGGCGGAGGAGGGGCAGTACTGTGGTGGATCTCTTCAGGTTTGACTAATTGAAAGGAAGGGATGCAGGCTGGCACGAGAGAGAGAGAGAGAGAGAGGGAGAGGGAGAATGAAAGAGGCAGGAGTATGGAAGAGAGGAGAGGTGGGGGGTGCAGCTTAAATCCCACAAAAGGAAAAGCGAGCAACCGCTCACAGAAGGAAAGATGGACAACTGAAGATAGGCTTGGAAAGGCGTATCAAACAGAAGTGGATTAGACAGGTGTGTGCAGGCAATTGTGTGTGTGTGCATGTATGCGTGTCTATATGTGTTGACAGAGATATGAGACGGCGATTGTTTTTGGCATAACGTAAGAAGTCATTTGGACCACAGCCAGCTGGCCTCAGGCCTGTGAGGAGCCCGCAGGTTTTTTCTCTTTTAGTCCATTTTTCTTTTTTAATTTTTCCACTCAGTTGATTCGGGGGGGGATTCAGGGTTTATATAACGGTTCCAAACATGAAAATAAATCTTTCAAAAGCTCAGAGGGGCTAATCCATTTTACCGGGTGTTATGAAAAACATTTTACATTACATTTATTAAAACGGTCACCACACCGCATTTGTACCTGTTTGTTTTTTTCCACCCACAGTCATGTACCGCCACCCCTCTCCCTCTGTCTGTCTCTATTTCTGTGTCAGTGAGTCCACATCTCCACTCAACAAATGAACAACAGACAATCCCAGGCACAATGGCTGTTACTGTATTTGGCAATCAATCTGAAGACCGAAAACCGAAACAGAAAACCTCTTTTAATCTGTGCTACTCTCTGACATCATGAAAGCCACTAATGGTTTAGCTGTTGTCACCGTATATAAATATCCCAGCATTTGTAAGACAGTACACTGAATGCTTTTCTTTTCCCAACACAATAAATCTTTAAACAAAAGTCAACACGGGACTTTTCTGTACCACATTCGCTGGCTCCCGCTGCCAAAGTTATCTCGATCCAGACGACCATGCCACCCCTGTTATGCGGCGATGTTATTTATAGGTTTGCTTAACGTGTCACTCAGCTAATGGTTTGTCGCTCATGCTCCCAATAGAAATGTGGTCTGTGTGCATGACTTAACTGGCCCTCTCTAAACATACCCAGACCATGTCCACACTAATGTCAGCGCTAATGCGGATTAAGTTGAAAATACATCTTTTTCTCTCTGATTTTTTTCCCCCTTTCAAACCAAAAATTGAGCTTTAAAAGCTCTTTCCTAATTGGACAAATTTGAACATGATGTTTTGTTGCAGCGTGGACCGTGGAAAAAACTAATGTATGATTGTCAGCTTGTTTTTCAAAGACATGGTTTATTATTATCTGTCTCCATGAGTTATTATTATTAGTATTATCTCCACCAAGGAGCTTATGTTTTAAGGCTTCTTTTTCTATAAGTCAGCAGAATATCTTGTCAACACATTTCTAATTTAGTGGAAAGTTAGTCCAAGAATCTTGTGATTAGTTTTTGGTGCAAATCCAGATTCAATTTCATATCCAGGAAAAAGTGGCTATTTTCTCATGCACCTCTGCACTTACTGAAATAAAAACACACAAATCTAGATCCAAATAAACACTTCTACATCTTTTCAATAGTTAAAATTAAACATTCACACAGGACTATGCTGTCCTGCTATGCTCTCTTATTTTTATTATATTTCATCTGACTTCTATCTCCACCATAATTCCATTTCCAAAGCCTGTGACAATTACTGGAAAAGAGGGATTTGCTCTTAAAGGAGCAGTGTGTAAGATTTAGTGGCATCTAGCAGTGAGGATTGCAGATTGCAACCGGCTAAAAATTCTCCTGGTTAGATTAGCCTCAGTGTTCATTGTCGAGGATGTTTTCACCAGGAGCCGAATTATTTGCAGCAGTCTCTTCCTCTCCAAAACAAACGGACCAGGTGATTAAAACCAGTAAAAATACTGAATAAAGTAGTTAAACATTAGAAATCAGTGTTTCTTCAATGCTGTTCGGCTGACAGACCGGCCACTAGCCTAGCACCTGCTAATGTGTGCTCACCCTTTTTCTGATCCAGACATTTAGGAGGTTTTGACTGAGAGCCAAATTATCTGTAGAGGTCTCTTCCTCTCCAGAACAAGTGCACCAGTGATTTAAACCAATACAAATACTAAATAAAGCAGTTTCACATTACATATCAGTGTTTATCCAACGCTGTTTGACAAATTGGAGATGGGCTGTTAGCCCAACACCTGCTAATGTGTGCTCACATTTTATCTCTGATAACTTGAGATCCAGACATATAGGTTGTTTTTACCGAGAGCCGAATTATCAAGAGAGGTCTCTTCCTCTCCAAAACACACGGACCACGTGATTAAAACCGGTAAAAACGCCGAATGAAACAGTTTCATGTTTAAGAAATCTATGTGCTTTCAAACACTGTCATCGTGGAAGGCCTGCTAACAATGGTGGCTGACACAAAAACTCGAACGGCCCTATCTAGAGCCAGTGTTTGGTTTGTCCACTCTGGGCTACTGTAGAAACATGGCAGTGCAACATACCAATCTCTGTAGATAAGGTAACGAAAACACAACAGTTGTTATTTTCAGCTGATTATATGTTACAGAAAAAATACTTATTACATTACGTTCCATTTCTGCCAATAAATCCCCATAAATCCAACACACTGGTGCAGCAGAATCATACATTTTATTTGTATATCAGGTGACTTACGTGATATACAAATAAAATGTATGATGCCGCTGCTCTATACACTCTTATACCGCTAGAAAACTGTTTATTCACACCAAGTGACTGGTTAGCAAGTGACTAATGAGATCATTGTTATCTATTGCTCAATACATGGTAGATTTTAGCGCTTTAATCTGTGGCAAATGTGTCAGAAGACGAGCAGAGACAAAGACATTCTGCACCATGACAGGTATATGCCAGAGACATGAGGATCATACAGTAATCTTTGAATACAAATTCGAGCTGCTATGCTTGGATTTGCATGCAAACAGCCACTTTAAAAACACAGCTCGCTAAAAAAAAAAAAAAAAAAATCCAGAGAATATCTTTAAGGTTACAAGTGACACACTAATGCGCCAACACACACACACAGTCACACAGACACACACACACACGAGTCAGTGCCTGCTCTGCTGCTGGTGGGGTTCTGCTGACACCCGGAGAGAGGAGGCGAGAGTCTGGGTAATTGTGCCGCTCATTTTGATGACTTGCTTTTTATGCAAAACAGGAAAAAGACAATATGCAATTATCTTGAGGAGGGAACAGCTGAATGTGGTTGATGAACAGTCTGGATTCAATCATGCTCTTAGTGCGTTATATGCAATTAAACTGCAATAGAGATAATGGCCTCCATTGCCAACTGAGTAATAATCCCAGTCATAATCACCTCCATTACTTTTATTAGGCTTGGCATTATCATCATCACTCTTATTAATATTATTCTACTTTTCCACAAGAAGAAAATCTTTGACAATGAAACCCTGAAACTATAAGGTAAAAGAAACACTGATGCTTACAAAATTAGTTTTGAGGGAAAATGTCTCTGGAGTTGATATCTTATTCGTTCTCCTGTTTATCTGAGGAAGCCTAGAGTTTCACCTATCCTCACCGCTGTGGCAGCTGCCCACTGACTCAACCCCTGGCGGCCAGGACATAAGAGAAAGGTGGGGGGTTGGGGGTGGCTGCGAGGCATCCAATGGCTTAACACACTGCAAAAAAAAAAAAAACCTGCATCTCAGCTGCACTGCATCCAATCAGCCACAGCCACACATCACGCAACTGGGGCGCCGCTGATCAGTGACCACAAATAACAAACACTCCCCACTGGCGTCCCCCTGTGGACTAACAGCTGGGCTATTCTTAGAAAAGAAATAAATAAATACAAGAAGGCTGAAATAACAAGAGTCCGACAACTTCAAAGACTGTGGTTCACTATATGGCATCAGGCGGCCGTCACATAGTGTAATTAGCAAAAGATTATGAACGTGTAAATCTAAAAGCGACAGAAGTGAAGTCACAGGAAAGCAGACCTTGCATTAATATATCAGTGGGTGGCATTGGATAGGTCTCACATTTATCTGTCATCCTTAGCATTTGAATTCCCGAAATACCCCGAGCAGATTAATCTCTCACTTTATCCTTGTCTGACTTTCTGGCTGTATCTGAGCAGAAATGTGAGGTGTTGAACCGAGTGTGTGTTTGTATTTTCCTGACTGTGTGTATGTGTGTAGAGCCAAGATTTTGTAATGCTGAGCGTCGGGTGGGAACTACCCTATTAAGCTGTGATGGAGACACCAGCTGAAAGCTCTGCAATCACTGCAACTTTTTACTGGCCCGCACTGGCATCTGCGCGTGCTGCTTCAGAGAGTCTTGAGTGACATTCCTGCTGACGTGAATCGAATACCGCAAGATTCCTTGGCTGAACTTTTGACCCTGTGTCCCCATCCAGAAACCGTGGCACTGTACTCCATCCCAAACATGCTGGGCCCAGGCCTATTTTGGTGCACAAATAAAAGGGTGGGAGCCTGGCTCTTGCTAGATGATTACAAGCCGTGCTTTGGTGGAAACCTAACACAGCCTAAAAATACACAATATCAGAGTAACAATACACCCTGCAAAGCTCTGTCCCCAATACTGCCAAGACATGAATATCGCCTCATGCAGACGGTGTGGTCAGATGAAGGGGCGTGTGTTTTTGTGTGCATGTGTGATTTGAGGTACCTTCATGCGAATGGGGAAACCAGATTTGCGAGGCGCTGGAGTGGGGTCCGCCCCGGAAGGAGGGTGAGGAGGGCGAGGAGGGCGGCCGGGAAGGGTGAGACGGGTGGGAAGGGGGGGAACCCAGGCTACTGGCCAGAAAGGTCCCCATGAAGGAGGCGGAGGAATTGCCCATCAATCCACTGCCTGCATTCCCACAGGGACAAAGGTGAGGAGAAAAAACATGGTTAGAATTAGAGGAGTGCATATGTGACCAAAAAAGAAAAAAAAAATCAGATGTAGATGTAACACTATGGAGCCCACTGGCCATCTAGGTGGAACCACAAAGCTGGGCAGAGTTGATCCCTGCCCTAGGGAGAGGGTGAATGAGTAAGTGTGAGTGTGAGAGTGTGTGTGTGTGTGTGTGTGTGTGTGAAAGAGAGAAAGAGACAGAGTGAGACTCTCCTCTCCCTCACTGACAGCAGAGTCCTCTCCCCTCGTCTTCTCTCCTCTCACACCGCCTCTCCCCATGGGCAGACAGAGGTCTCATCTCACAGCTGAGTACACACTTTCTCAGGCTCTCTCCCTCTCGCTCTCACACACTTTTGCTCCTGCTCCCCAGTGTCCCTTTCTCAATTTCTCTCCCTCCCTCCATTATCTTATGCTCTCCATCTCTCACTTTCATGCCCTCAATCTCTCTTATTGCTCTGCTCCATTTCACCTCCTCTCTGTCTCTCTCTCCTCCTTTCTCTCTGCATGACTCTGACAAGCTGAACTTTTCTTCTTTGTTTCCATTTTGGCGTTTTACTCCTTTTCCTCCGCTTTTGTCACAGCGGCTATTTCCTCTCTTCTCTTTCCATCCTCTGTCCCATCGTGATGAGCAGAAATACACTGTGTGCATGCCTCTTCCCAATCCTCATTGTCTCCTCTTTCCCTCCCTCTGTCCCTCTTTCTTTCTGACACATAGCATTTCTTTGCTTTGTTCTTTACCATAATGATGGCACCAGCAGAGCAATCTGTCCCTGGCTGGCTGAACTGTGTGTTTAACAAGACTATGATGAGTAATTGACCATTCGTAGCAACGCCCGTGTGACTGGGGGCTGATTGTCTATTATGCATTGCTGGGCAAGCTGGAGAAAACACACTGATTAACCACTGCTTAAATTACATTCCCATTACGCGCCCGCCAGTGCACTTGAGCGAGGGGCCCGGGTGCCCGACTCTTTGCACATTCATTTCCCCCAAGTCACACTGCCGTGAAGTCTCATGCATATGTATGATGCCTGGATGAGAGCACACATGCACATACTTGCAAAAACACACACATCGGTGTATCATACATTGTGCGCACGGGGCGAGCTGTGAAAACGTTGGGGAGAGCAACATGTAAAAATTCATTATCAGCCCCTCATGACGAGCTGATCTAACAAGGAACGCTGTGTGATTTGATTTTTCTTCAAGCATGAATCAGTCCAAACATGAATCGATCCTTTTCTGGGAGTGTGAGAACAATTGCGTGGAAGTCTTAATCAGCCAGGCGGTGAGTGAGCGCGTCCTCTGGGCAGACAGCAGGGATAAACCCATCAGTCTGCTGCTCGCTCCTGCACTGAATAGCCTATGGCTCATGGGCCGGAGCACAGGAGCATGCAGAGGCACAGGCACACACACACACACACACACACACACACACACACACACACTTCATCCAGAAATAGGCACTGGCACGTATTATCACACACATACAGACACACCTCTGTCACAATTTACACCACAGCCCCAGACAGGTGGAAATCCCCCACAATCCAACCTCACTCTACCTTGAAACCTACCTTAAAACCAACCCTGTGTGTGTGTGTGTGTGTGTGTGTGTGTGTGTTCAGACGACAATCTATTACAAACTCACAAAAAACCAATAACTGTCTCCTTAGTGTTTAACTAGCACATTTAACACCGCAACACAAAATTGCCTCCACAATTTGGCCACAGGAGAAAATATAAAAAGCAAATTGTTTCATGTTCCTTGTTTCGGTTTTGGTAATTAGTGATGCTGTTTTTGTTGTTATCTCCATCAGGCGTAAGCCTGGAGGGGATCATGCGTTTGGTGGTGTGTGTACATGCATGTGTGAGTGTGTGTGTATCTGTTGGTCCGCAGTTAATCTCCAATAACACTGGACCGATCAGCCTAATATTTTGTTTGCAAATTTATGACTGAATGCTCAAGGACCTCTCGTGCTTGAGGTGATTCACAGTTGCTGAGAAACCTGTTTTATTGACAGTTGTATACCGTCACTGACTGCTGACTCCTCACTCCTCTTTACCGGCTGGTAGGGGGCACAAGTTTTCTGGAAATCGTCTTGGCTAAAAACAACAAACCACACCGTCTGTTGCAGGCCACATTTTGATCTTCATCGTGGCTCAAAAACTGACATCCATAAAAAATACTCAGTTCATTTTGAACCAGAGAATCTGCAGATTTATTCCAAACCCAACATGATATGATCCACTTATGTTAGGTACGATATGAGATGGAAAAGTCAGCTGTTTTTGTTATCTTTAGTGCCATCTTGACTATAAGGAAGCCAGGAGGGACAATTCCACCAGGTGCAGCTACAGTAGGTAGCAATCCAGCTGCCATGACTGAGACCTGGTTTTGTTCCATCGGCTGCATGGTGTCATACTACACGTGGAGTATTTCAGAAGCAGAACGTTTAGCCCACCTGATTTTATAGACTTGCAGATTTTGTGAACTTAGTAATTTTTCCTTGACATTAGTACCTCTATCCTTAGTTAGTAAGTCTGCTATGTAGTTAACTGTGTTTATTCGTTGGTATTTCCCTAGACAAAATTAATACTGTAAGAAGTCAAGCTATGAATGACATGGATCAAAGTTTTGTGGCTGTATTCTAGGTACTAAAAATACATTCATCCTTAAAATCACATTGTATCTAAATTTCACATTGACTTTGTCACATTGGCACAGCGACTACCAGCAGGAAAATTCAATCTGCTCTGCTTAGAGCTGCCCTCTTGTAGTCAACCAAACTGTAGTCGACCAGAAAGGTTATTAGTCAAGATTTCATTGGTCGCTCAGTCGCACAAAAAACTCTATTAGGAGCTGCATCTCGTCAAAATAAATTAAAACCTATATGACTAGATAGTGTGGGAATTTAATTTGAAAGGACAGACGCAGGAAGTGGCCATGCTCAGCAGTCAGGAGTCACGTTACAAACCAATCACAGCCGACAGGTATCTTTCCTCTCTTACGCAAATATTCAGTCTGATAAATACGGAAAAGTTGATCATGGTAGTGCAAGGCTACCCAGAGCTTTACACCTGTCCCACGGACGATAGGCCTACACACTTATAAACAGCGCCTGGAAGAAGATCAGCTCTGCACTCAGGATTACAGGTAAATAGGCTATGATATGATGCTTGTTAAGGTTGCCTAGCAACCTCAGACGCAACCTGCTGGCAAGCTCTGGAAAGCTGGGATAAAAAAGGCATAAGAGTGGGATCATTTTGAGAAGGTGAAGGACAAACCCAAGGTGATATGTAAACTCATCTTCATCTTCAAACACGACGTATCATCTGAAACATGGAAGTAGCTACATGCCCATTAGCCACTTAGCACAATCATTACTGCTTTGCCGACAGCGTCATTAACAGGCGGCTCGCTCAGTGTGTGACGTGCACTGGTAGATAAAATATAGGCCTATATTAATGAAGGTTCATTAGTACGGTTTGTATTTCTCTGTAATGTAGCACAGTGTTTACAATGTTACTGATACTATTCTTTCTCACACCTTCAACTCAAACCATTGTGTTGCCCCGCCCAAAATATATAATCTAATAATTAAATTAATATCTTAAATATGTGGGCGACTAGTCGACTAATGGCCCTAAATGATGACTATAGGTCAACTAGGAAAATTCTTAGCAGCAGGCTGCCCTAGCTCTGTGCAACATGTTGCGACTGTCAAAAAAAGACAAGTCGCAAATTTTTATTAGCTTTTGGGACACTTCTAAAATGCGTTGCTTTATGTCTGCTAATATTACATGAACAGTGTAGAGTGACAGAGACCCACATTTTACTGAGTGCACTTTTCTAGTTCATCATTTGTTTTAAGAATTGTCTGCTATGGCAGAAAACCTGCCACAAAAACTGTTTTTAACTATGAGTCAACCTTTTGAGTCAAAGTCAGCAAATCTGTTTTCTGATGCAATACTAGGTACAAAATACAGAACACATGCAAACAAACTCCCACTGCCATTGCAAACATTTGCAGGATAAAACACAAAAATGATGAGGAAGACTTTACATATCTTTAGGAGACCATAGCAACATCGTACATGTTGGTGAGAGGTAACCTGATGAGATACAGTATCCATGCTTTCCTCCTTTTCAGCCCCCACCTCCCTTTCTTCCTTCTCCGTTGCCACCTCCTATCACCCCTGACCCTGTGAAGCGCTCCTGGCAGAGCTCTGTGGAGTGCAGGGTGGGGGTCGAGGGCAGTGGGGGGTGGATTATTGCCAGCATGCTCGCTAGGCACACATCCAGCCTCCATCATCCAGACACCCAAGGCTCCTGTATGGCACCGCCCACAACATTGCACACTCCTCGGCCCTCTCTTTCTGCCTGTCGCCCCCAGGAACCCCAGCTTTCCTCAGCGCCTCCGGCTCACATAAATCAGCTAATCCTCCTGCATTATTAACAGCCTCGCCCCAGAGAGGGAGAAAGGGTGAGAGAGACATAGAGAGTGACAGAGAGAGGCCGTGAAGCCCCTCTTCACACACCACAAGAGGAGAGAGCCTCTGCCAAAAAGACAAGGAGAGGAGAGAGGGACAATACATAAAAAGGGAATGCCTATGTCAGGCGAGGGGATCTTTGAAGTTTAAGCTGATGTTAGGGGAGAAGGTAATTGAAGGAAAACCTTAGGAGGGTCTTGGATCAACTCATACACGACCAGATCAGACCTCTCACTGATCCAGTTTGGCCATAGAGTCTGTACTGGGAAAAGGGCATTGGTCCAATCTGAACTGTAGTAGTGCAGAATAATAATGCAGTGGCCTTCACCTCTGTCACGCCGCCTCTTGCTGACTCCACAGCCTGTCACTCAGTAAATGGCCCCTCCCTCTGTGTTATGTCTGCCATTTGCCTCCTGCTGAGCAATATACTGGGAATGATGCTGAGCAAAAATGCCTTTCTCTCACAGTTGGCTCAAGCATTCTCATACCACCGTTGAATCTGAGAAAATGAGCAACACGCACACTGTTTTAATACGATGCTCTCCCTAAACCCACTCAAAGCCTAATGAATCAGAGGTGTCGGTGAGAAAGTACACAGGTTATTAAAGTGGGCTGGTGTACCTTGGTGTCGGGGTAGTTTCAGTTTGGGTGCCAACCAAAGCATTGCACAACAAGCAGAGCGAAGGTCTGAGGCCTGACAGCACCGGTGCTGGACTCAACATAACTGTTTATTTAGCAGCTTATTAAATTGTGACATGGATCCAGGGAGCCTGCCACCTCTAAACCAGCCCCTTATAAAAGCTGTGTTTTTCCTGCCTGTTTATTTATTTCTCCGGATCTTAAGTGGTGCCAGCAGTGCACTTGTATGGGCTCTTAAGAAAATCGGGTCATGTGCATCCTAATCGGCGCCGATCCCTGACAGCGATGAAGATTAATCCTATTAGAAAATTAAAGGAGAGGGGAGCATTGGGATGAGGGAACCCCACCTCCCTCCCTGACATCCAAACATCCCACCCTGACACCTTCACTAGCACAGTTGTGTTCAAATGGGTTCAAATGTACAAACACAGAAACAAACACACAAATATCCCAGAACCTCTGGAGGTGGAGGTGTTAAGTGCTACTCCACCCACGCCGGAGCGTGGGTGAAGGAGTCCAGTTTATGCACAACAACCAAAACACACAGGCATGCACACACAGTAATGTGGGCCCAGGCAGAGGCCCCCGTGCACGGCACGGAGTGAGCAGCAGGCGGGGAGGCGGAGCAGGGAGAATGAAGGCCCAGTTGTCATGGGAACGAAAGAGAAACAGCGCTTGAGGCAAGGAGGCTGAATGCTAGCCATTACAACAGCAGTGGGCAGATGCAGTTGGTCAGTGTGCTGCTCAGCAACAACAGCCTTTCCAACCTACCTTGAAACCCCACCCAAGCTACCGTGCGGCTCATAATCACACACACACACACACACACACCTTTCTCCAGAATTTAATCTGGTTTCAATTGCTAGGCTGCAGGGAGGGAGGTGTCATAATCTTTGCCCCTACTCATTAATGTAACTCAAGGGTGAGTGGTTGTTTGGTGTCTTAACAAGGAATTATACAATAATAGGATGTAAAGGGATTCGTGGGCCAAGCAGTGATGAGAAAAAAAAAAGCTGAGAAGACAACAAGCACCCACCCACAACACGTTGTTCTTTTGAATGCTGGGAATCAGATCAAAATTTCCTCCTGGAGAAATACACACCCATTCACACGCACTTGTGTACTTTGGCATGCAAGCGCACACATACACATACACAAGTGCAGATCAACAACTACGCCTATTGTCTAAGAGAAGATAAAGTACAATTATTTCACCGTGCATCATATTTCCCTGTCTGCTCTTGAAAAATGAGCCAGGTTAGTCTGCAGCTCTCTGTCTTATCTGCAGACGGCAGCCTGAAGGGACGGATGGACGTGTCGTCTAGACAAGGACACCAGACAGACAACGAGAGATGAGAGCGATGGTGACAAGAGAAGAAGAGAGACAGAGAGAAAATTACAGGTGTGACTGCATCAACCTGTTCTCCACAGCTCAGTGATCAGCCAGTGCCAGAGAGAGGAGTATAGAAGAAGGAGAAACGCTAGGAGATAGAATCACACACACACACACACACACACACAAACATACACACACACACACACACACACACTTTATAAGACCTCCGATCAAAGAGAGAGTGAGTGAGCACAAGCCAGTTGAGGTTGCGCTGTCAGCGGTCAGTGCCATGTGGCAGCCAGGCTGTGTAGCTCTTCACAACGCACCCTGAATGATCACAGCTCATATACTATCCCTCTGCCATGTCTTGTAGCAAAACACACACCCCTTCCATCTTGTCTCAAATAAATTAAATCAATATCAGCAAGAGTTAGAGGATCAAAGACAAAACAAGAAACATTTTCTTTTCCAAGATCTGCTTAAAATCAGCAGCTGGCACCGCTTCAAGTCTCTGCAGCTCAATTGCCACAAAAAAAAAATGTTGGCATTGTACGTGTCTGCAAACCACGGATATGTTACATTTGTATGTGTCATACACATCATATCAATGTTTCTAAAGTGATGTAGTTCTGATTACATGTATATGAGCTGATTTTGTCATCGGGAAGTGGAGGGGAAAGTGGATAGCTGCCACTGTTAAAGAAAAAAAAAATAAGAAAAAAACTTGTTTGTTAGTGAGACATCAGCAGCTTTTCCAGCGGCAGTTGTACCACCACAAACTGGTGTTTTTTAGCGAGACATGGGTTGCATTTCCAGCAGCAATTATACCTCCAAAAGTGGATATCTTAAAGCGAGACATCGGCAGCATTTCAAGCAGAGATTGCACCTACAGAAGCGCATGTCTTTTAGCAAGACATCAGCAGCATTTCCAGCAGTGATTGTGCCACCACAAACTGGTGTTTTATAGCAAGATATTGGTTGCATTTCCAGCAGAAATTGTACCCCCAAAAGTTTTTTTTTTGGTGAGATATAAGCAACATTTTCAGTAGCTATTGTGCCACCAAAAGCGGGAGTTTTTAGCGAGACATCAGCAGCATTTCCAGTGGATATTGTTGCACCACAAACTGGTGTTTTATAGCAAGACATCGGTTGCATTTCTAGCAGCAATTGTACCTCCAAAAGCTTTCTTTAAGTGAGATATAAGCAACATTTTTCAGTGTTTTTTTGCCACCAAAGGCAGGACTTTTTTAGCGAGACATCAGCTGCATTTCCAGCGGCGATAGTGCTTCCAAAAGTGGTTGCTTTTTTAGTTAGATGTCAGTGGCATTCCCAGTGGCTACTGTGCCACCAGTAGTGGGGTTTTTGATGCGTATCATTGGTGGCATTTCCAGCTGTGATTGTGCCACCAACAACTGATATTTTAAGCCAAAACATGATCTTTTCCTAACCATAACCAAGTGGTTATTGTGTCTAAACATCACTACAAGTTAACCACAGTGTTGCTGAAATTGACGCACAAATGTTACATATCAGTGGTTAGCAGAAACATACAATGCCAACATTTATTCTGACGACTGGGTTGCTCTCGGACACAGCAGGACAAGACACCAGAGCATATTGGTAACATATAAAAATGGGATTTCAGACAAGTTTGTTACGTGGCTGGGTTTGGCTCATTAACACTTGAGTAAGCTGAAAGCAGTGAGTCTAGACTGAAGACAGAAGCGATGAAGAAAAAGCCATTTTAAAGTTAACTTACCAAGTGAAAACATATTGAGCAGGATGTGTCTCATCAGACTTTCCTACCAATGTAGCTCCATGTTTTGCCCAGGAATTCAGACGCCCAAGAAGAAGCCAGCCAGACTTTCCACACACATATTCACTTGTAAACACACAACCAGGTTTTCTGACCCTCTCTAGCAACACAGGGTTGGACTGGGTAACTGTACACACCGGCAGCCCCAGACAGACTACAGTGCACACGCTACCCTGGAGGGCCGCTGACTAACCCAGCGCCTACTTCCTCACAATAAAACAGAAGGAATTTCAAATGGCTACTAAAGAGGGGGGATTTCCTTCAAACAGTCAAAGTCATCTTGAAAACATTAGCACAACTGGTAGCCAAATTCCTCCTCACTTCAGAAACAACTGTAGCAAGAGGTTTTTTGTTGTAGTTGCTTGCCCCCCCTCCCCATATGACAAACTCTCACGCTGACTTTATCTTTTTGGGTTGGTGGGTGGTTTCGATAGTGGGACTATGGGAGCGGGCCCCCTCTACAGCTCTAGTAGGAGGCTGGTCTGATCAGAAGCACACTGAGTGAAGTGAGAGAGCGAGCAGGCAGTCCAGTCCTGGAGCCAGGCCCAGTGCAGGGGTGGGGGAAAGTGCCAGCAGCGCACGCCTCCGACACTCTCCACACTGCGTGCCTGTGGAGTGAGTTTAGTGGATGTGGTCAGTGCGGGGGTGGGAGAAGTGGAAAGGGAGCGGGAGAAGCAGTTGGAAGAATGGATGGAGGAAGAGAGTGAGAACGTATGACAGGGCAACATCCAGAGGAGGGGCAGGGGGCGAGAGTTTAGACTAGAAGTGTAGATAAGGGGTGTGAGGAACTGTGAGAAACTTTGAGAGTGAAAGAGCAGCAGAGAGTGTGTGGGAGTGTGTGTCGCTGAGCATATGCGAGCCTCCATGTGTGTGATTGTGTGTGCGTATGGTGGTCGTCTCGCTGAAAGTTGACAGCCTGTGTTTGCAGAGTGGCTTCGTGGTCAGCCACTTGCTCGCGATTGAAGCGATGGCAGGGTAAAATGGATTCGGGGAATTTTTTTTTTTTAGTACTATGCAAATAAAATTGGCTAGGGGAGGTCAGCCAAAACACCCCGCCCACTTCACCCAGCTGTTTATACAATATACAAGTTGACATGATAGGGATAAGAGATTCTAATCCTAAACAAATTAGCCCAACTGGCTCGTCCTGGCTTGGCAGGGAGCCTGAAAACAACAATGGATCAACACAAACCGTGATGCTGCAGAGAAAACAGTTAGGGGAAAATATCTCTGAGGGATATTTTGCTCTGGTGGGGGTGGAGCGATGTCCAAGAACATGCATGCATTCCACCAATATGTTTCTGTCCATCTATTCTCTTTCTCACCCTCTTTCAATATTTGCACAGGAGTCCGCAAAAACATCAGCTGGTATCACATGTGTGCCACTACCTGGCAAACCTCCTCAAGGAGTATTCCACTTCAACTTTACTGCAATTAATCATTCATAAAGCCTGAAGGGGTAATCATTGTCAAAAAGGGGCTCCACCTCTAATCCCATCACTCCTGTGCCAAAAGTGGTGTTTGGGGGGAGGTGGGGTGGCCGACAGGAAGAGATAGCAATGTCTGGAAGAGTTCCTGCTGAAGAGGTGTTTTATAGGCACAGTAAATAAGGAGCTGGACACATGGCACCGGTGGAGCTATTTGCAGAGGAGCAAACCAGGAAGTTTGTCTTTTAAGAGACAATAAGAGTTCTGATTGTCAAAGTAAGAGCTGGCCATGGACTGAAGGCTACAACGGAAGAAGCTGGGGCATTGGGTGAGAGGTTAAAGGACATAGTCTGCTCAATTTCAGGTTCATACTTGTTCTAGTTGAAACCCAAAATACATGTTTACATGCTTTGATGTCTGTGCTGGAACACCTGTGATCACCTCCTGTCTCAGAAGGCTCCATTTCAGTGCCTGTCTCTATAAGGGCTAATTCATAGTTTCCATGTCCGTGTGTTCGCTTTGGTCCATGGGACGTAAATGTTGGCATTCGACAATGTCCACGAGGGTCTGCACTGACCCTTGTACGGATACGTCTGCGTGCAGCCCATTTGCTGTTAAGCCAACCACAACAGTTTAACCAAGCAGCATCATCTACTTTCACTGTTACCTGATGTTGGCAGCAGGAGGACGGTAAACTCAGCTGCCAGCCCTCCTGTTTACTACCAGGGTCTGAAGTGGACCATCAATTGTACGGTGAATAGGACCACTTGCGCGTCAGCATGATCGCAGCTCTTTGCGGACGATCAATGCAGAAAGTGTGTGCAAGCCTTAAGCCCCCCCACCTGGGTTTACAGGTCTTGCACATCTTGACGTCTCTGGACTGTCATTGTAGCCCAGGCCCCCGTAAGTGCACCAGGCTTTGAAGCTAATTTTCGTAATTCAATTCAATTCAATTCAATTTTATTTATAAAGCCCAATATCACAAATCACAATTTGCCTCACAGGGCTTTACAGCATACGACATCCCTCTGTCCTTTGGACCCTCACAGCGGATAAGGAAAAACTCCCCAAAAAAAACCCCTTTAACGGGGAAAAAAAACGGTAGAAACCTCAGGAAGAGCAACTGAGGAGGGATCCCTCTTCCAGGACGGACAGACGTGCAATAGATGTCGTACAGAACAGATCAGCATAATAAATTAACAGTAATCCATATGACACAATGAGACAGAGAGAGAGAGAGAGAGAGAGAGAGAGAGAGAGATGCAGGTAATGACAGTAGCTTACAACAACATTAATGAAAGTAATAATATTATAGTTATAGTTCTGGCTACTGTGGTACAATATGTTGAAAGTATGTATTAATATCTGACAGTATACTTGTGTGACAATAGTCATATGTGTATAATAACAGTAGAAGTATGACTAATGACTAATGATGGCAGCAGCAGCAGGAGGCATCTGGCAGGACCACGGCAGCAGCACAACCACACACGTCACACTGTCCAGGCACCGCTGCGGTATGAGTTAATCTGAGAGACAGTGGAGCACAAAGGCTCCGGAGAAGAAGCCGAGTTAGTGACATCCAGAATGGCCGAGTTAGCAAGATGCAGTAATAGGATGAGAGTGAGAGAGAGAGAGAGAGAGAGAGAGAGAGAGAGAGAGAGAGAGAGAGGGAGAGAGAGGGAGCCCGGTGTATTATAGGGGGTCCTCCGGCAGACTAGGCCTAAGTCAGCCTAACTAGGGGCTGGTACAGGGCAAGCCTGAGCCAGCCCTAACTATAAGCTTTATCAAAGAGGAAAGTCTTAAGTCTAGTCTTAAATGTGGAGACGGTGTCTGCCTCCCGGACCGTAACAGGAAGATGATTCCACAGGAGAGGAGCCTGATAGCTGAAGGCTCTGGCTCCTGATCTGCTTTTGGAGACTTTAGGGACCACGAGTAACCCTGCGTTCTCAGAGCGCAGTGTTCTGGTGGGATAATATGGCACTATGAGCTCTCTAAGATATGACGGAGCTTGACCATTTAGAGCTTTATAAGTTAACAGTAGGATTTTAAATTCAATTCTGGATTTTACAGGGAGCCAGTGCAGAGAAGCTAAAACAGGAGAAATATGATCTCGTTTCTTAGTTCCTGTTAGTACACGTGCTGCTGCATTCTGAATTAGCTGGAGAGTTTTTAAGGACTTACTAGAGCTACCTGATAATAGAGAGTTACAGTAATCCAGCCTTGAGGTAACAAAAGCGTGGACCAATTTTTCTGCATCTTTTCGGGTCAGGATAGGCCTAATTTTCGCAATATTACGCAGATGAAAAAATGCAGTCCGTGAGGTTTGCTTTAAATGAGAATTAAAAGACAAATCTTGATCAAATATTACTCCGAGGTAATGGGCAAACAGTGTAAATACATCAATCATGTGATGACCTGGGCCAAAAAATACTTTTCCCGTAGACTAACATGCCAAAAGAGACATCTGTAAATCAGTGAATACATTTTTTTGAGCATCACAACCCCCAAGATATGACCTGGGATTTGATTCATTCAGTTCAATTACATTAGGAAAGCAACGTAACGTGGCATTAAACTGGCAATAGGTGGCAAAAGTCTCTAGTGCACCACTCCATGGGCCGAACACTGCGGAAGCAGTGCCGATCAACTTTTTTTGGCTTCATATGCCACTGAGCAACTTTCATAGGAATGAACGGGGCCCTGCTTGCAACGCTGCATCCCTTTCTCTTTATACATCCATGTTGTAGCTGAAGGTATGAATGTAGTGGAGAACAGATAAGATGTTTCCCTGACATTAGCAATGTAGCTTAGGCTGTGGCTCAGAGGTAGAGCAAGTCAGCCTCTATTTGGAAGGTCAGCATTTCGATCTGGGCTCCTCCAATCTGCATGTCGAAGCATCATTGGGCAAGACACTGAACCCCAAATTGCTCCTGATGGCTGTGCCATTGGTATGTGATGTGTATGAATGGTTAACTGAGCAGCAGGTGGCACCTTGTATGGCAGCCTCGGCCACCAGTGTGTTAATGACTGTGAGTGTAACGTGTAAAAAGACTAGAAGGGCACTAACCAAGAGCAGGTTATTATTTAGTTGTATGCAGTAGTGTACTGGCAGTCAGGAAATGACTGTGTATAGCGGCACTTTCTTACGTTAAAAATCACCAATTAAAGCTTCTTAACACAAGCAGACATGTTACTTGCAAACATCAGCATCTGGTGTTGGCATGTGGCTACATGTAGCAGTGTATATAATGTACACAGTTGCAGTAGTGCGCCTGGAGCAGATGACCATATAAAGAAATTCTTCACGAGCTGATGTCATCTTGTTGTCACCGTAGAAAAAATGTTGGAAACAGAATATTCAGACAAAGTCAAAAGCCAGAGGTTTTTGCTCACAGGGATTACTTTAACATGTGTTTACTTCATTATTTGAAACATTGTACATTATGTGATAGAGAACAAGAAAATGCATAATAGGTCCCCTATAAGAGTAAAGCGCAGGGTAGGGCATGTGGGGCAGGTTTAATGATACTAATAGTTTAGAAAGAGCACTGGAAACTGGACAAGAGTAGCTGGCACAATAATGATTGGTAAAAAAAAAAGGTAGGGTTTGTTAGGTTCGGGCTTGTCTTGTGGACCTGTGTTTAGGTGCACTACTCGCTGTGATCCGTGTGAAAGTGCAGTTAGTGTGCTGAGTCATTGGCCTCATCTGCGCAGAACAAGCAGACATTCCAGGCTGGGACACAGGAGGTGGGAGGACAGATTCGAAACAGCAGCAGGACCAGGCCAGGACAAATGAGCTCAAGGCCCATTACCTTCCTTTTACACCCACCCACACATGCACACTCACATTCCCTACTCCCACAACACAGATTTAATAGCACACACAAGAAAAAGCTATGTCACAACACAAAATCACCAAACTCTGTTTTCAATTTCTCTCATTCTATTTTTTCTCAGAGAGAACTTAAACACTCATGACGTAACAGGATGTGCACATTACACTAGGCCAAGGGTGTTTTCTCTCCAAGCACCACCTTGTTATTTCAATCAGCATTTTACTTTGTTAAATCCCCCTCCACGCTACCTCATAAAGCAATTGCTTTTTTGGAGGGTTCAGATAAAATGTAAGTGTTTCTTATGGAATGGCCTGACATTTTGCTGAGCGCTTGCAGGGCCAGAAGCACTTTGTTCTTTGTATACAGGGCAGCTACACACTCCTCAAGGAGAACCATTTGTTATCTGTCCAAACTTTGGTGAGTGTGCTTGTTAACTGACCCATTGTTACATGAGGGCGTTTCAGGGCCGTTTGCTGCGTTCCGGCTCTTTATTCCTGAGGCATGAAATTGTGATTACCATAGTGGGGCACATCCATCTCGTTCTCTCATCCACACACGCACGCTAAACATCCGCATTTGTATTTTGCTTTCTCTCTCCTTTTCTCTTCCCCTCTCTAGTTGTCTCTGTCTTCCTCTCTCATGATATACACACACACACACAGAAACACACCCAAACACAAAAAGAGCCGCCCACAGCTGCGTCAGGCCATCTCTCTAACAATCCAATCTGTTTTCTTTCCCATGATGTTTCCCATTGGCACAGGGAGGAGAAAATCAGATTTACTCCCCCACAGGGCCCATGCAGTTGCACTGATATGGAAAATGATTTCAGTGCTGCTTGAGCCCATAAACATTATTTTGGTCTCCCCTGTTAATGACACATTTCTTCCCAGCATTGTGGATCTCACAGAGGAAGAGATGAGTGTAAGGGGGGGCTGAAGAAGAAGAAGGGAGGAGGAGGAAGAGAGGAAGGGGGGGAGGAATCCTCCAGGGCCTCACATACAACAGGGGAGTCCTTCACCCCTCAAACTGCATCCTGACATCCAAGACTTTTCTCACCCTCTTCCTTACACACAAACACACGCACACACACACACACACACACTAATCAACCATGCAGGAACTTAAATTATCACAGCCTTCAAATAAAGCCCAAAAAAATCAGAGCACAAAGATATCCCCGCTGGAAAACGAGCAGAGTCAAAGAGGGATTTCTCACCTCTCTCTCTCTCTATCTAGCTGTCAGCCTGATTCCAAACGCACTGCATTTGGCTCCGGGGCTCAAAGCAGCCCCACTACAATTGTGTCATACAGCCCACATATCTTTTATTGGTGGTAGCAGCCAATATAGCAACCAACCCCCTCCCCTCCCCCCCTCCTCCTCTTGAACACAGGGATAAAATTTGTACTTTTAGTGGTAAGTTACAAACACTCTCTGCCCGAGGCATATTGTCAACGAGAGGAGCACGCCATAGCCTCGAGTCCTAAACACAAGTCATTTAATATGATGGTGTTAAAAAGAGACTCCAACAGGCCAATAGCGAGGCACTAAACCTCCCATTTGGCATCCATTAAAACCCATCTGCAGGACCAAATAGAGTGGGGGCGAACAGGAAATGGCCGCGTTAGATATGACTAAAAACTGTCCTCCACTTTTGAACATTCTCTCACAGGTCTCTCACTCTCCAGATCCAAAAATGGGATTTTCATGGTTCTCCTGTTCCACTGGAAACATCACGTGGAATGCTCTGGATCTGGTTTGTTTTACAGCTGATGACTGATCTGTCTAAATCCATTGGTTTTATGCTCTGGCCAAGGGGATGGATGGGTGACTAACGGCGGCTTGCGTGCCATGTTTCAGCCGACGCAGCCAGAGCTCAGCCAGCCAGGTCACGGACACAGACATGCCTGGTAGTGGGAAAAGGCAGATTAAAACAAGTGCTCAGCACTATTCTCTCTAATTAGTCCCCTGTTAACTTTTGAACTTAATTGGTTAATTGAGATGTGGTTAGACTGGGCAGGTTTCCCCTCCCTCAGGGTGACCATACGGCTCCAGTGTTTCAGCCTGGCACTGCCTGGCACAGGAGGTGGCTGCCTCTCTCTCTCGCTCACTCTTTCTCTTTCTGTTTTCTAGCATCCCACCGCTCCAGTGACGAGGAGTAATGATGCCGCACAGGAGGCAGTAAAACTGTGTTTTGCGAGTGTGTTTTAGCAGAGATTGTGCCCATGCACTGCACATATGCTTGTGCCACATCAAAGCAGCTCTTTGACTACCCAGTCCTGGGTGGTCTAAACCTCTCTTCTCTCAACCAGCAGTGCTGGATAGATAGGCTTCGAAAAAGTGGAGTGTGGATGTGGGTGGATGTTACCTCACCACAGGCGAGTGTGTTCTGTGGAACTCAGAAGTCAGTTTGCTTTGGAGGAGACATGAACAGCGTGAGGATGGAGAATAAAAGTGCGGTGCAGTACATACACAGATAAACACACACACACAACCCCATAGGCGTCACATTGCTCGAGTCTCCCCATCTCCTCTGGTTGATGTATAATGATACCCACAACACCACATAAATCTGCAAGCAGCTCGACTCATTGGGGCAGATTTTGCCTGCTGTCTTCCCTTTTTCACTTTCATCCCCTCTTCTCCCTTTGCTCCTTCGAGCCCCATCACTCATTCCCCTTCTCGTTTTTCCCTTTCCATCCTCACACCCTCTCCATCATCCCTCCATCACTCTCCCTCCTTCCCCCTGCTGCTCAGCTCCATATTTCTGTCCTCCCTCATCACCTCGCTCTCTTCCCTCAGTTGCCGTCATCCGCGTGCTTCAAAATGCAAACACTTTCTCTTCATTTTTTTGGGTTTTTAAAAACCGCTTTCCCTCCCACTCCCTCATCCCACTTGCGCTCTGTTTCTCTGCTCTTGTTCGTCCATCAGTTTTCCGGAGGCCTGGGAGGGTAATGAACGTCTTGTTTTATGGGGAGTCACAGGTTCACCCCTCCCTCCGTCAGAACCGCCCATAAATCAGTGTCCCAGCATTCAACTGGCAACCAGGGCTCGTAGGAATGTCCTGTTCTCTCTTGTCCTCCCATCCTCTCTTCCTCCCTCTTCCATCTGTGGCCCGGCGCCTCCTTTAGGTCACAGAGAGCAGTGCTGGGCACGAGGGGCCTGGTTGAAGAGACTGCTTTGCTGCTGTCCTCTGAGTTCTCTTGGATTGGCCTGTAATATGATAAAGTCCTGGAGTGATGTGTGTGAGAGAAACAGAAGGCAGCTCCCTGCTCTGGCTTCTCTCTGTCTGATGTAGCCTGTCAGAGGCGCAGAGACAGAACAGTGCAGATAACAGAGCTGAGAGCCGCCGCGTCAGCCCACCAGCCCAAGGTCTTTTTGCAGCCCTGAATATAATTTGCTGCTGGTTCACAAGGGGAACAAAGGAGAAATGTTTAATTCTTGTAGCGTTGGCCAAGACAAATGCAAGCGTTTTTGTTCTGATAACCTACAGACAAGGGGAGGGATGGCACCTTGGTAGCCAAGGCCAAACAATATACAGTATTACCTTGTAAAGAACACACTGTATAATATGCCGGCGTCTCCTTGACTTCTGTTGTTGCAAAACATCTTAGCCAGGAGGACAATACTCCAGTTGGCCAAAACAGATAACCACCTTCTTTCCCACTGTAGCAGGCTACACTTTCAAGTGTGTACAAGGTCAGCCAAATCACACAGTAAATTCTTTTATGAAATGCATCTGACAAACTGAGCTTTAAACTTGAGTTATGTCTCCCGACTGCTGACACTGGTCATCCATGGAATGCCGCTGCCGGGGCCTGCTCAACATCTGCAGCAACACACTTGAGCAGAGATGAGTAAAATTAGGAGCATTTCCTGCAATCTGTACAGAGAAGAGAAGGTCACCCTCACCCAAACATGAGCAGATGAAGTGTAACATAGAGCAGGGCAGCCATAAAAAGCCTCTCCTCTCCCTTCTCCAGCTGGTTAGCTTGATGTAGGCTTTAACAGCTAGGAGTAGCAAAGGCACAATCCAAGGTCAAACCAGGGAGACGGAGGGGAGGGATATCATCTTGATCAACTGCTCATGGCTTGTCTGTCTGGTTGGTTGGCTGCACGGCTACCAGTGCAGTCGTCTATCTCCTTTGCGGTGATCACATCGAGTCTGCTGGACAGGTGGGCGTGCCGGACGGTCACGTGTCATCCCAGCTCATTCTGTATTTGCCTGCAGGTTGCATTCGGAGAGGAGGAGGGAGGCCTAGTGGGGGTTACAGGAGGCTTGCAGCATCTGATCGAAGTTAACAGATGTGCTGCAGCTGCTCGTTTTGTTTGGAATAACACATCCTCAAACACACACAAATACAGACTCGCTGAAAAGGCACACAAAAATAACCACTATATATACATGTTAGCAGGATGGAAATTAAAATCATATATTTTCCAACTGCTCAATAGCACCACTGGCAGTGTTTTGGGTCTCAAATAAAAACCTTACATCCCAGAGTAACCATTAAAATGACTTTGAACAGTGTGCCTATGAGTGCACATGTTGGCTTTTCTTATTTTTCTTTAATATACGCTTGGCTCTGCTGGCCATAAAACATGTCAGCACCTTCGTGTTGGGCCAGCAAGCCTCAAGCAATGTGGCAGGCCTGACCAGTGAAATGATTTGGGGAATCTGTGGAAGGAAGACAGCGAGTCATGGTTGCGGAGTTAAAGGGAGGAGGAGGTAGCGCAGAGAAACCTCAGCTGGGTGTCCTCATATCCACGGGAGAGCAACAGCTTTCAGCAGGTTATCACAACGCCAGTGTGAGCCAAGCTCAGTCTAAACCTGGCAGAGGCCATAATGGAGAGGAAGGGGGAGGCGGAGGGGGACGGGGAGAGACAGGGAAGGAGAATAAAGAAGAGTTATTAGGGTGATGTGAGGCAATGAGGGGAAGAAGGCCTACCGAAATGTTTTGACACAGAAAAACAGCAAATGTGACACAGGTACTTAAACAGGGGTTTGAAAAGCAAACTGCTGCCATCTTTCTCTCTGTAGCCCCTCGCTTCCCTTTCTTTCTCTCTGCTCAGCTCAACACACAAGTGATAGCTGCAGCCGCAACTTCCACAAACTGCTCGTTCACTTAAAAGCCCGACGGCAGAGCTCGTCTCATGACTGTCAGGCTGGCCTTTATTCTTTGCCAGGTTGAGCAGCGCGAGCAGAGTCCAGGTCCTTCACCCAGATTACTGACATCCTAAACACCCCATTATTTTCATGAGCTCACATGAACGCCAGGCAGTCTGGTAGCATGAACAGCCCACGCCGGGACCGCAATTTCATTATACTACTGCTGTACAGCCCTGCTTTATCAGTTAGACATTGTTATGTGACATATTGATCAGAGGCACACCATCAGGAGAGGCAAACCAAGCAAATGTTTGGGGCCCCCCAAAAACATTTTGGAAAAGGGGCCCTTGATGGCCATTCATATGGGCAAATTATGCAATGACAATTATAAACCCCCTTAAACCTCCCATAAAGACACTGTACAGGACCAGCCCTGCCCTAAAAGTCTTAGTCTTTTAAGCCCTGTTTCAACCAAGGTGTAAACGCTAGGGTGAAGGGTTACTTTAGGTTCCAGAGGTACCATACCAAAAATGTTTGGTGGAAACGGGGCTTTAGTTTCCACTATATGCCCTCACCTTGTCTGACATCCATAGTAACATTACCTGTCGCTGCTCTGATCTCTGTGGCTGTCTGTGAAACTGAAGGCCATATGATTCATGATGTTAAGGTTGGCTAGTCTTGACTGTTGTTGGATATAATGCCATACAACACAGTAGCTACGATGCTAAGTTATGATACTGATTTGTTTATGTTGTACATTGCAAATATGCCCCAAGCTGGATTCCTGGCTGTCTGAATGCCTTCAATTTGAACAACTGCTAATATTAGCTCAACGATTCTTAAACTGTGTTAGGCTTGCTTACCTTTCTTTTGAAAGAAATAAGTCAAAATCTGTTTTTTTTCTCAGTTTGCTTTCTTTGCCTTTCCTTTCTTTCTTTTATTTTTTGGAACTACGATTTTCCTTTCTTGGGGAAATACATGACAGTGTTAAGTTGGTGCTCCAGCAGCATTTAGCAGGCATTCAATTTGCTCTTGCTGCATTTGAAGACGAATTCTAGTCATGGGTGGACTAAACCATTTTGCACCTTTTGAAAGGAGTGAGATAGGCCTCAATGTTTAGTCTCTCAACTCATTTATTTAGCCTATTCTAATTTGTTATGGCACTAATTACTTACAAAAATTAAAAAGAAAACTTCAAAACCTCCCCTCTTTGGGTAATTAGTCCCACTTTCCCCCCATTTTGACACCCCTGTACATACTTTAGGTGCAACCATCAGCACAATGAAATAAGTGTACCTCTCTGGTCACCAGAAATGAAAGAAAAAACAAGAAGAGGAGGAAAAAAATGACACCAGGAGGTGTTGGGGGGGCCTCGATGGGCTTCTTTGCCTCGGGCCCTCCCAGAGTCCAGGATCACCACTGATATTGATGCCAGCATCAGCAGCAGCTCTACCATATGACACATTCCCTCACGGCCGGTGTGTGTGTGTGTGTGTGTGTGTTCTTTGTAGAGTGTGGTTTCTATCTCCTTACTGTATTTGTTCTGGCACAGTGTTCTATTGTGGGGCTGGGCTTTGCACTCCTCAGATAAGCGAGCAGTTATGTCAACACTGGGTGCTGTGAAGGAGCCGCCTGGTCGTGTTGACATTCTACAACACTGCTTATTTACTCTGACCACAGAGTTCAGCCATCATCTAGCCTCTAATGCACTAATGACCGGAGGCCTCCCGGGGTGGAGCCCCCTCCTGGCTCTGGCCGGTACTGGCTCTCTCTCAGCTTGTCAGGTGAGAAGAAAGATGAGGGGGTTGGGGATAACTAATGGCTTTGAAAAACCCTGAGTTTAAAGCAGACTGCCAGCAGATTCCGGAAAAAAGGTTGACGAAATGCTTCTCACAATACACACAAGCCCTTGTCGACGCAGGCAGCATGAGTCTGCATATTGAGCTGAGCAGCCCTATCAGTAAAGAGCCAGTGGAGCAATCCATGCATAATTAGGGAAGGGGGGAGGGGGTTAATTGACTTCTTTGAGAAAGATCCTGATTTCTATCAGCCAGTCCCATAATCATGTGAGCCAGGGCTCTCATTAAGTCCCCTCCCTCATTTATCTCTCTTCCCCTCTAACCCTTTACCCTCTCCCTCCCTCGCCTCTCTCCTCCCCCGCTTTGAAAAAGGGTGAAACCCCCCAACCGCTCCCGCTGTGTCCTCAGCGGGCCAGGAAGGGGTGAGGCAGATTTATAGCCAGCACCTGAGTGAGTAAGGTGCACACTGGCACATAAACAAACGAAGAGTGCACATTCACGTGCACACACTAAGGCTCCAGACTGCAGTTGACCTGAGTGTGACCCCGGTGCCGTAATGTACTGGGTAGCAGGTATTAGCAGCAAACCTGTGTGTCCCTGGGGCCACAAATGTTCTCCACATGCACAAAAAGTGTTGCACACAAGATTCAGACCTGATGGGGTTTTTTTTTATTTCCTACAATAATGCTCAAACCACAGTGCAGCGGGAACAGCACCATAACAAGTGCTTTGAATTATTTACAGGCAGAAAGTATACACTGCCTAATGACACGCATCCTTACCACAAACAAAATACATTATGCTGGCATGTCAACACCTATGAATATTTACTAAAACATATCCACTAAGACAAGCCTTTTGTACCACATGGTTTTAACCAGATACCAAAAAAAAACAGCTCCCTCCTGGCTGCCTTCCTTTTCTCTTCTCCTTTCTCCCTTCCTCTGCGTTCTTTGGAAGCAGTGGAAGATTTGGGGAGAAGCCGAATTCCATCGAGAGCGAAAAAAGGATGACGTGGAGAAAAGAGATGAAAAGTGACAAATGGGAGATTTCCTTCACAAGCTCATAAATCAGAAGACGTGGGCAGGGGCAGTATGAGGCCTCCCTCAAAAACTTTTTTTCCCCCCTTTCACAGCCAGAGTTAACCACCCCTCTCCCTTTACATGCACGCAAACACACACCTACACAAACATATGTGCATAATCACACACACAAGAACACACACTGTCTCCCAGATGGTGTGTGCTGGAATGGCATCCCCCTATTGCTCTCCACCAATCTGGTTGTGGCGCAGTGGCCTGCCTGACTGGCACAGAAACACGTCTCATAAAATCACTTACAGTTAGGAGTGGTGCGGGCTTCAAAGCAGCACGCTGTCAAACCAGCCCTGTTAAAGGGTCCGAGCACACGTGCTGAAATAAATCCTGCTCATTCTGTCACATAAAAATACACAGGGTGGAGGGCTGGGGGTGGAGGGCTGGGTGGTACAGCTGCTGCTACAGGTAAGCGGGACAGACAGACGAGGGAAGACGAGGGAAATGAGCTCTTCAGAGCATTTGCTATATGCACACAGTAGGGTGCCACACACTGGGTGAGGATGTGGAAGTGCAGAGCGCAGAGGCACCCCGCTGGGTTTGGAGGTATCTGCTGAGTTGGTGCGGAGCAAAAGGAATGAGCAATGGGAGCAGCCGTCAGCAGTCCCTTTTTCAACTCCAGTGTTTGTGCGGGTGAATATGAATCGTTGTGTATGTGAGATTAAAAAGCACTGTTAGACTGGACATATGTGAGCTATGGACGGAAGGAAGGCGGCGACTACGCCCTGGTTGGAGAGCGGAGAAGGCTCAGTCAGTGCTGAGAAACTTGAGCCCCGCACAGGATGGTCCCAGAGACTGCCGAATTGATGGAGATCCAAAAGGACTTAGGATCTGCTTTCATTCTGAATGTTCACCATCTGCTTGGCTGGAAAGAGAAGCCACGGAGCGGGAGAAAACTCTGTCAACTGACAGATGAGACAGTGAGCGTAAAAGTGTGTGTATGTGTGTCGTTTGTGTGTGTACTTGTGCAGACAGTGTGTCAGTATTGATCCTCAAAGCATCTCCACTTTCTGAAAGGAGATCTGTCAAATGGGGATACACACATTTACACACACACACACACACACACACACACACACACACCCCCACCAAAAAAAGAAAAAAAGGCGTTAATACATTACGGACCTCATAGATTTCTCTAAAATAACAGACATCTGCAGCACCATCACATGTTCCAGTATGCCTGAACATCCTCTCCCTCCCACACAGCTGCAAAGTTTACTCCATCTCCACCATGCCAGTGGTATTGATCCAGCCTGTTTCCATTTCTACAGTGGCGCCCCCAGAAATTTTTCATAGGGGTGGCCAGATGGGGCCACTGAAAATCTTGGGATGACATTTTGAGTCCTGTCTTAATGTGTTACGTATGTGTATCCACATGTTAGGTGATTCATTGTTCTTCAAACAGGCCATTTGTTCAGCTTTAGTTTGAAGGAGTACTATAACTGTAAGGAATGGACTTGCGCTTGTTCAGTCCCTTTCTAATTTTTTCCGACCATTCAAAGCACTTTTAAGGCCTTGACACAGAGTCGACAGTCTACTGTCGTCAATGTGGGGTCATAGGTGAAGGTCTTTCGTCCTAGTCAACCTGGTGTGTGCCCCTCATCAGCCCTGGTTTGCTATTTTTTTGGCCAATTCAACATGTTGAATCAACAACGGTGAAGGTGGAGCCCGCCTGTTACCCTGATTGGCAGTTCAGCTGAGCACACAAGAGGAGAAACAGAAGTGAGGAAAGTAAACAAACAGCTAAAGCCAAGAGGGCGTGAGATCAAAACAAACTTGTTACTGCCTTTAGCAGAAACGTTTTGTGTATGGCAAATATGCTCTATTCATTCAGTATTGGATTGTGTTGTTGATGTGCTAACTGGCTAACTGGAATCAACACAGTCTTCCAGTTTCCCTTTCTAAATGACGAATACACACTGCTGCAGTCTGCTGGTGTGGAGAGTTATTTCCTCGCACACAGGTGGAGAACGTACATGCTGGTTGGCCGTCTGCTGTAGTCTTTGCAGTGTGTTCCCGAGAAACTCTTTGACTGAGACACAGGCATCATGAGGTGTTGGTGTGTCTGGGCCTTCAACCATTCACACACACCGGGAGCAATTTGGGATTCAGTATCTTGCTCAAGGGTACTTTGACATGTGGACTGGAGGAGCCTGGGGATCATGGACTAGTGGACAACCCACTCTACCTCCTGAGTCACAGCCACCCCAAGGAACAAAACATTTACTGGGAGAGTCTTCAAGTTTAGGAGCAATTTGTTTGGCAGTTTTAATTTTAATTTAATTTTAGCCCCCTTCCCAAATGCCTTAGGTTGTCTAGTTTTACAAGATACCAGCTTAAAAAATGAGGGTGCCGCAGCCTCTTAAAGACTTAATATCAGTTTCCAATTATTTTTGCCAAGGGGTGGGGGTGTGCGTCAATTGTATCAGGAGGGCCATGGCTTCCTCTTGGAGACGTGACTGCAGCTCTAGTCCGGTAAAGCCCCGTTACCAAGGATGACCACTTCTCTCCTCATACTTCACTGCTCTGTTACACATTAGCCAGGAAGGTACAGACCTTCCACATCACCAAAATAAACTGAACACATGTCCTGTTTTGTTTCCTAACAACCACACAGGAATCCACATCTGTACAACCAAGTCCATTTATGATCCCTCAGCAGCCATGGTCTACTGCTGACCTCCAAAAGCCCTCGCATATTAAAAATGTCTCCTGTAGGTCTCTCGTGAAATCCCCCGAGCAGCCCTTCGGCCCATCCATGACCCATGGCTAACCCGGGGAGTAATCAGCAGAGATGCACACAACAAAATTCCTGTTACTGTGTTGAAAGTTCTCTCCCTGACCTCCTGACCCCACACAGAAACCACAATGATGTCTGTATTCCTTCTGTCTAGTTAAAAGAGAGATAACATGGGCCTGAGGGCCTGGTGAAGAAACAGCAGATACACTCCCATAACTGTCATCCCATATGCTGGGATTGCGACGTGATTTACAGCACTCGCCGGCAAAAACAGTAAACCGCAGCTTCTAGCAAACGGGGGCATCCGCACACCTGAGAACAAGCTGTTCCGCCAAAAAAAAAAAAAAAAAAAAAAAAGTAATTAAAATTATGAGGTGAAAAATGAACACAGCTTCTTAAAATTCTTACCTGATTACTTATGCAACAGATTTACAGTATAATGCTGTATAAATCCATCTGTGTGTGTTATTATTCTGATTACTGTCACAGATATATCGGCTAATCAACGTTTTAATTGAAGCAGGTGGATTTACTACATCCCCCAACAGCCCCGTGCAGAAATGGAGAAGAGAGAGATGGATGGAATATAAAACGCCCAGGGCTGAGGTAGAATTAGGCACCTGCATCAGCCCCCCGTCCACCCCCACATGCTGCCCTCTCAGCTGCCTGCCACTCTGTTTCCTCTCTCACTCCTTTTATACAATCTCTCCACCACACAGCTCCTTTGATTGCTCTTTCCCGTGGGCATACACACACACACGAACACAACACATGCATACACAAAAACTCAAACGCACAAAAAAAGAAAAAAAACCCCACACTTCTTCTGTACTGTTCAGAGACAGTTGCGCCAGCTGAGTTTTGATTTGGAAAGAAAAGTTGCCTCCGCTACAAATAACGACAGGCACTCAAAAAACAAGCAGAGCACAGCTATCACACGGAAAACACACGCACAAACCCGCACGCACGTATGCAAGCAAAATGCATAACTCACAAAAACATGCAAAAAGCACAGGAAACCACTCAAAGAAGCAAGTTTAATCACAGATACACACAGGCAGCCACCCACACACAGCAAACACACACACACACACGTGCGTCCACACACCCTCCCATTATGCTGTATAACCAAAAGGCATTCAGCCATTTCAGCAGCGTTCTGAGAGCCAGCCAAGTGAGAGGTCTGTCAGTGCATTAGCCAGCATGTAATCATAGCCCAACCTCACTGCAATTAGAAGTGGTTCTAATTCTTCGCTGGAAACACTGCCTTCTCCCACCGCTAATAGTTTACTTTACTCCAACAGCTGACAGACCCAACCCTGCCTCCCCGCCTCGGCTTCCTAAACACACACACACATACACACACACACAGACACACCCACAGCTGTAGCTCGTCTGTCAGTATGGGAGATCAAAATGGATCCTGGGAATAGTCCCCAGCCATGTCCCACTTGTGCCACATCAATCCCATGAGTCTTTAGGCTTTGCCACAGTTCACCTATGCGGTGGAGCTCTGTGACTAAAGGCCTCCTCTCTGCCTTCCCTCTCCGCTGCCTTCGAGGAAAAAAAATATCTCCCATTTTACCAAACATGACAGAGAGAAATGACAGCCAAATCATGAAACAATTGCAAAAATAAAAACTCGAGAGCTCCTCAAGGCTCTCTGTAGATGAGGCAGGCGTGTGAGGGGAGGGTGGCCAGATAGCACTGGGGAAACGTTAGCTAATGAAGACTGAGGAAGAGGGAGCACTCCCTATACCGATGGTATTGCTATTAGCCTGTGAGCCGGTGCACTTGGGTGTCACTTCAAAGCATTCCCCACTATTAATCAGAGACTATCCAGCCCTCCAGCAAGGGCCCCGCTGGCTGTGCCGCTAACTACCCCCCTCAACATCAACACAATGGAGCCATCATTACGGCCGTTACGCTACGCCTCGGCCAGACAGCGCACCTTTATCTCAGCATATACGTTACATACTCACGGCCAATTAATTTACCTGCCATGTCTCCGAATAAAGGGTGGAGTGGGTGGTGGCGGTGGGGTGTATGCAAGCACACATTTCCATTCTGTAGTGGTTTATGTATTTGGGTGGGGGATGGGAAGCAGGAGCACCTGGCTCAGGTTGCATCCAGCGGGCTGTGCATTTGGCTTCGGGGGCTCTTTATGAAAGCACCTGCAAGAGGCTGCAACCTGTCTGGCCTGGACCCACAGGCCCAACCCTGCCCTGATCTGGCTCTCACCTGGCAACCCCGGGCGGGCCGACAGGGCTGACAGCTTCCTACCTCCAGGCCCCCCTGGCCAACAACAGCCACTCAGCTGGATATCAGCCACCAAGCTTGAGGATTAACTACCACACTGGCCCTGTCTCTTTAATACGAGATACATTTTATACAGTGCTAATCCTTAACATCAACTCTTTCTTCATTTGTTTTGACTCTCATGATGGACAGCACTTTCTGCCAGGTCGAGGCGAGAGCCCACGGGGCAGGGGCAAAGGAATTATTCTCTTTTTCCTTTTCTTATTGTAAACTGAATGTATCAGCGAGGCTAATGGGGAAACTGCATCGCCTTGTTTGCCCGTGCTCGCTTCTCGTAAATTTGCACATTCATGTTACATGAGGATAAGAGAATACGATACAAGACCCCCCCCCCCCCCCCCTCTGTCTCCTGTTGTACTGTACTGAGAGCCTGCAGACTGTAGCAGCGCTGAGGGGATGAGATAACCGTTCACCATTGTGAGAAAAGGCTGTCAAAGCTTTGTCTCTGTCTCTCTCTCTCTCTCTCTCTCTCTCTCGTAAGAATATGAAAAAGCTGGAGCAGTGGTTGCAGAAATAGTCCTGTTTCTATAATTAGATGTAAACAGACGAACCAGACTCTCAAGCTTGCTCTGTCCCACTGGCCCCACGGCCTCCCGGGAAGCGAGATGTGTGAGCGTGTGTGACGTGCCAGTGTGTGTGTGTGTGTGTGTGTGTGTGTGTGTGTGTGTGTGTGCGTCTGCTTGCAATGCACCAGTAAGTGTATGACAGCATGTGACAGTGTGCATCTAGTCTTGCTGTCGCTCTCCTCTTTCTCTCTCTTTCTGTCTGTCTGCCTCTTTCTCGTGCACACACGCGCACACACACACACAAACCCTCTCTGTCCCCTCCCCCACGCTCACTAGAGGGTAGGTCAGTGGCCGTGCACGGCAAGCGGAGAAAGCACGCAGCACCGGCAGACAAACACACATCTGTTGCTGAGGAGCCAGTCATTTGCCCCAGATCCTCAGGACACGTACTGTACCAGAGGAGGCAGTGTAGCCTAGTGGTCACACCAGGCAGAGGGGACAATAAAAAAAAAACTGTAGGACAAGGTGGAGGGCAGAGAGGGACCCACTTTGAGAAACATGGGGAAGAGGGGAGGTGGAGGGGCGGGGGGACTGCAGGGAGGAGCAGACAGGAGTATGGACATGGATCATCAAAGAGTGAACATGCAGACATGAAAGAATTTGTGGTGTAAAACAAGTGATTTGACAAATAAAGCAGAAAGGGGAGGGAGGGAGCAGGATTTTTGTGTTAATCAATGTCAGAAGGAGCACAGGAAACCCATGCGAGAGGGGGAGAAAGAGAGAGCCAGAAAAACGAGGAGAGAGAGCAACAAGTTCCCCTTTGGATTGAGGACTAGGCAGCTGGTTGGATGGTCCCAAGAGACTTATTAAAATGGAATTCCTGATGCTAATCTTTGTTTTCTCACAAAAGGGCTGACACATCCTTGAGAGGCATACTGCATGTATATTTAATGGCAAATCTCTGCATATATTTAGCAGCACACCTCATTGTTTGGTACCGTGTGTCACCACCGCCCGCTGTTCCCACTGACAGTCACAGAAACGTGGGCCGTTGTTTGAGTTTATCTGCTCTCAGTCCTGCCCCTCCACCACATACCATCTACATTTATGCATCATAGTCTGCAATTTGAAAATGAGGAAGCCTAGTATGGAGAAAATATGACATAAAAGACAAGCAAACAAGAACAGAAAGGAAGTGATGTACAGGAACAACTGCCGAGTTTCCCTTTTTATATGAATCCCATACATTAACGATATGTGAGCGCTACAACAGAAACTTCGGCTGGCTCTCTTGTTGAATTTCATCGAGCTGGACAGGCAGCCTGTGCGCTAAACTGGCATGTGACAGATGAAAACTTGTTATTTTCAAAACTCCTCTTATGTGCAGAGAAAAAGTGCACCATTAGAAGAGTGGGGCTGCCACACAATCTGCATCACAAGCACAAAATCCTGCCAGCAGCACTAGCGGCAGATCCAGAAGGGACAGACTCAGACGTTAGAGGGTTAACAATGCACCTGTCTGGGCCTCACAGCCAACCGCAGGGTGCCTTGGCTCTAGTGGGGGGTGTCTGGAGAACACAGCCGAGCACACACACGCACACAGAAAAAAAAACACCCACCCACCCAAACATAACCACACACACGCTCATACAGTATTGTCACTGACCACAAATCCGCTAACAACAATAGGGCAACGGCCCTTTTTTTGTTCTTTTCACTGAACGATTACAATAATAAAATTGAAATTAAAAAACAAGTAATCTGGATTTTCTGCTTGAGCCGTTAATAATGTCTAACAGCTGTCACATGCAATACAGCCATGCGCTGAGGTGGGCCTGGGGCTGCCTGATGAGAGGCAGCCTGATACTGGGAGAGGGAGGGAGGGAGAGCGAGGGGGGGGGGGGGGGGAGGAGAGACAGAAAGAGAGAGAAAAAAGAGCAAAACACAGAGAGAGAGATCCAAATCACAAACAAAACAGCAGTGGTTGACTTTGGGCGAATGTATCAGTCTATTCAGTCTCGCAACAATACATTTTCAGTCCAGCTCCTTTCTTTCTGAAGTTTTGTGTGTGTGCGTTCGTCATGGGAAGTGAACAAAAGACTTCCATAGCCTCGTTGGATTCTTAATGCAACTTCTCACTTCCTCGCGTTGAGTGTAAAAATAGCCGGGAAGGTTTTGAAATCCAATGCCCCGAAATTCGATACAGGAAGGTATTACCCTGCCCGTCACTCTCACCCGTGGGTCTCCTTTGTGTTTGTCCTGTGTGCACGCCCCATGCTTGAGGCAAGGGCTCTGTGGCACCATGCCACACGGTGTAGTGTGGGTGGCGGTCTGTTTGAAGAGCCTGTCTCTGAGGCAGCATGGCCACTCTCTAGCCAAATTCCTCTTACAAAGCCAGACCCCTGCTTTTTTTTCCAACTCAACCTAAGCCTGTATTTTCTGTGGACATGCAGTTTTGCTGATGAGCAAAAAAACTTAAAAGGAAAGAAACAGGAAAAAGGAAATTAAATCACTTATCTGACGTCAAATCTGTCACTTAAGTTACCTGAGTGTGATGAATTCTAGCTGCCGTTACTTATTTTTTGCCGATATTGGACACTTGGTATGATGATCCAGCAGTACCCAAAAATAAATATTGATGCCTTAATCCATTTCTAACCTTGTAACCAAAGGTATTTTTTTAAAAAAAAGCAAGGGACTTACCCTTTCAAAGCAACTGACTGCCCTTGCAAGTCATTTCGGCTTCCAGTGGGAGTGTCAGGGAAGGTGACAGATGGTGGCGGCACTGGGCAAGGTGCTATTTCAGCCAGGTGTACAATGCCAAGCTACACCTTTACTATTCAGGGGGACTCCTGTGACATTGCGTCTGAACCGTGTCATCTCAGAACAATCCACAAACGAGCCCGACAACAGGCCAAGGTTCTCGCTGTGTTTTTGCAGAGCTGGAGCTTGAAGAGAGAGGGAGCGAGCAAGGCTCGAGTCAAATGGAACTTGGCCTAAGACCCACGGCCTGTCACTGTTCTTCCACCACAGTGGCTCCTGGGTACAAATAGCCTTTTAATGTCATATTTAACATGGGTTATTCGGGATATCGGTTTTCTTTTCACTCAGGTGAGGCTCACCTCATGAATGTCCAACCCAATAGCTAGGATAAATATTGGCATTGTATGTTTCTGCAAACCACGATATGTAACATTTGTATGTTATTATGTAGCGGATATGCTGACACTTGGCGCTTCATTATGTTTCAACAATGCTGTGGTTAATGTGTGGTTATGTTTAGGCACAAAACCAGTTGGTTATGGTTAGAGAAAGTTCATGTTTTGGTGCTAGGGTTAGGGTTAGGGTTAGGGTTAGGGTGCCACAGTGAAATGCCACAGATGTCTCGCTAAAATACATCCAGTTTTGGTGGCTCAATCACCGTTGGAAAAGCAGCTAACTTTGCTAATATCAACCAGTGTGTTTCAACAGTGCAAGGTTACAGTGTAGTTATGTTTAGGCATAAAAATAACAAACAAAAAAACAACAACAAATGGTTATAGTTAGGAAAAGATCATATTTTTGCTTAATATATTCTGTTTTGCAGCCACAGTCATGGCTAGAAATACTGCCTATGTCTCGCTAAAAGACATCCAGTCTTTGGTAACACAACTGCCACTGGAAATACAGCCAATGTCTTGCCAAAAGGACAACCGGTACATTTTGACTTTGGTTAATGTGGGGTTATGTTGCAGCACAAAAACCATTTGGTTATGGTTGGGTAAAGATCATGTTTTGGGTTAAAATACTAGGTTTTGCTGATGAAAACACAGCTGAAAATGCAGTGATCTGCAGCGGTCTGTAGCTTGGCAGCCGTCTCCTCTAAGTGTCATGCCATCCACCATCCCCTACACCTCCCGATAACCAGCTCACCTCATATACATGTAATCAGAACTATGTCACTTTAGATATGTTGATATGATGCGTACAAAACATACAAAGGTAACAAATTTGTGGTTTGCAGAAATGTACAATGCCAACATTTTCTCCTGGCAACTGCGCTGGATATGCTCTCACCAAATCTCTCTAATTGTTTGATTTAGAGAGAAACAGCCTTTCATTGGTGCTGGGTGCTGTGCTGCTAAAAAATTATGCTAACATGCAGCTCACTCTAGCCACTGCTCTTGTCTGGGGTTAACAAGGATGGGGGGTAAGTAAAGTCAAAGGGAAACAGGGTACGAACTGTGAGTGCTCACAACACAAGAGGTACAAGGCCAAGAGGAAGAAGAAGCCTCCCTTCCCACAAACAACCCACTCACTGAGGTTTATTCTTTTAAAGACCCTGGTTGTAACCAGCCCTTTGCTAACTCCACCAAACACCTGTGTTTGTCTTTGAAGCGTCTTCTCAACAACCACAGACCCTTGGGATATTCCAGCAATGAGACGTTCAATAAAAGTCTCAGTAAAGTTATTTATTCCCCTTTGGAAAAAAAAATGGGAGAAGGCAGACAGCATAGCTAACCTTTGAAGGGGGAAGCTGCTCGGATATCCAGCTAGGACATAAAAACCAAGGGAATGACAGGGACATCCTACCAGAAAACAATAAAGGGGGTGGAAGGGACTGTTTTTTATCTTTAACAGCAGCCGTAAAACACACACAAAGCTGGGGTCTGCAACAATGGCCCGGGGCAGGGGAGGGTGGCTAAAACAGAGGTGGCAGGAAGACCACCGCTTCCCAGACACAAGGGTCTTCCTGCTGGAAAGAAAGGAGACCGAGAAATGGAGGGGAGGAGAGAGAGGACAGCTTATGGAAAGGGAGACAGGGGAGATGTAAAGGAAGGGGAGGCCGGGCGAGCGAGATGACACAAATATGACCTTTGATTACATGGGGTGTTTAGAGCAGAGCTCAGCCATGGACAGCCTCTGAACCCCTGCTGCTTTCACACAGCCACACCTCAGCCAGAGCGCACTGATCAGAACAATATGGCTGAAAGATGAGCCCCCAGCCATAAATGCCAGCAGTAAAGACAGCTCCACTGTGTCTCCTGCTTTGACACGATCCAACATCTGAATCCAGGCCTCACAGCCAAGTGAAGACTGTCTCCAACTCTGTGCCGCAGCCAGCAGGAGATAAAATTACTATTTCAAAGTCCTTGTAAATGGACTGGCTGAATTAAACCGCATTAGATGAGTTTACAGGTCTGTGTCTCACTGTATCAGCAAACACACACAAAGAGAAGTTGCTCCAATGTCACATTCCCAGAACACAGTGCGAGTGCAAACTATAAATCGACCACCTGACATGCATTACAAATGACTGGCTTGTAGTAGGTGAAGATGGACAGAGGCAAATGCACGCTGACAGAATCTCCACCAGTGCTAAGTTAAAACGCTTCACTGGGCAAAAAGGTAGGCGAGTGTGTCTGTTGTTGCCTGATTGCAACCAAACTCACCAGTGTGCGCACGAGAAAGAAAGGAAATTTCCTCCCAAAAATATGTTGAAATTCTGTAACCCGGCAAGGAACAATGCCAAGGGAGGGTGTCGCAACCGCCATCACTCTTTTCAGCAGCGAGGGTGAAGGGAGCGCTCACAATAAATACCTCTGCAAAGTCAGAGGAGCCCTTTCAAGGAGCCACATCAGAAACCTGCCTCTGAATGCATTTTTACATCAACCCTGAAATATTCATGCTCTTTGTAAAGTATTCATGTGAACCAGTGTGCAAGTTAGTCCCCGGGGGGAAAGTGCAGAGAAAACTGAGGGGATCCAACACACTCAGCAAACAACATGCACAGTTGTGCTAATGTTGCTAGCATACGGGACACTTGAAGGGACACTAATGACCTGCCCTGTCAAGATGAACAGTCTGGGAGCAGTTTGGTCAGACAACCTACGAGCATTTGACTGCTCTTGCAGTGCGGCTGGCCTTTATCCATTTGGGTGAACTGACTTAAAAAAGACAGATTTCATTGATGGCGTAATTAAAAATTATTGAAAATAAATAAATTACAATTAAATAAAAATAAAATTGTGTCACAGTGGTTATAAATTTGCATTGTGGGCTGTTTTGATGAATTACCATCCTAAAAATACATGCCATGAATAATTGTGAATTATGCTTCATGTCTCATCCACCTATTTGCATTCTGACATGCTTGACATTTTCAAATATTATTAAGATAATAAATCAAAGATTGTACATCAGCAGAGCACAATAGCAAAATAATTCTAACAGCGCCCAGAGGGGAATTACATATAATGTGAACTCAAATTATTCTCTATGATAATTCAATAAAAAAAATACCTGAAATGTTAAAGAATTAAGTCATTTCTTCACAGATCTTGAGGATATTAGATAGACTTCTCCCCAGTCACGCCCATGTGTTACTGACGAGGCTTGGGAGAACAATAAACCACCTGTGCTGCTCATTGAACAGTGATGACATTTGGAGGGTAGGTCTTCGTGTTGGTGCAGCAAAGTAATACAAAAGAAACACCAAATCTGGTTTGGGGAGCACCTGTACCCTGTGGCCAGCATTACCCTTCATGCTCTCAACAAAACACCCATAAGAAAAAAAAAAACATACGGACCTAGGCTGTGTGTGTGTGTGTGTGTATGTGTAAGAGAGAGAGGGAGAGAGAGAACTGCCAAAAGCAAACATGAATGGTGAGAGATGAATGGTGAACAGCGCCCATGAATTCTGCTGAATGACTAATTACACCTCATGTTTAGCATGATTTTGCAAATGAATCCTGAATCTTTTTAAACACAATGAATTTGAAAAAATATCTTTGATTAGCCTGCCACAATACAGCCTATACAGCATAAGCATTTAATATTAAAGGGGGGAAAAAAACATAAATAAACAAATAAGATGTAACGCAGAGCACAAAAACACTGTCAGAGGTGACTTTGATGCTGCGTTTATCTGCCCACAACAACCACCTACACTGAGCCCACTTATAATTTTAGCTGATATATGTTACATAAAATAACTTTAAAGGGCTAAATATTCCCTGCTTTCAAGTGACCCAAGATTCCTGGGCTGCTGCATCATAAATGTGTTTTTTTTAGCAGCCAAATTAACATATTTTCAAAGCAAATTGTTTCAGAAGTGTAACTGTTTGATGCAATCAATATGCCACTGCTGAGACTTATTTAAATCTCTTTTGTTTTACATGGGTGGGGGAAAATAAAAGCAGTGTGTTGTGATCCAATCTGCAACAATGCCATGCGATACTTATATCTTCCTTTTTTTATTTGTCTTTTTCTTGATGCAAAATTAAAAAAACACTGCTATATATTTAATTAAATCCAATGCAACATCTACATAAGACCTCAGAAATGCTCATAAATCAAAAACTGAGCATTACCAGCAGCAATGTTTTGTATTTCAGTGGGTTATTGTGCATGTGTCCAACCTTTGTGTTTTAAAAATATATATCAGCTGCTATTCTGTTCAGGAGTCTTTAAGCTGAGTTATAAATTCTGACTGTTCTGTCTGGACATTTGTCATGTTTGTAAAGGTACACATTTAGGTACACAAGATACCCAAGTCACTTGTTAAACCTGATGTATGCACTGTGAACACATTTGCACCCCGACACTTTGGAGCCCAATATAGAAGGAGGATATATTTTTTCTACTATTGCTCCTCTTCCTGCAACCTCCATACACTGTAGACCTGCTTCTTCCTTTGCTTGCTTATATAGCTCTGAGTATATGGCCTTGGGATTTTTTTTTAGGTTGAGCTGTGGCACTGGTGTGACACTTATCAATTTAACGTGAAGTGACAAAATCTCATTTCAGATTCAGCCCCAGAGCCAGTGGGAAACCAGTGCCAGTGTGCTCTGTCCAACTTCCTACGTGCAAACTAAAACAGATCTTAAATGCCATTTTTAAATACCGTGGCATTTACCTAACTTATCAAATGGCTATTTGTTTAAACTAAGATGTCTTTATTACCTTTGAGATGTCTAAGCTATAAATGTTGATTCAGCTTAATCAAAATTCCTGATCGTAGGCCGAGTGTAAATCAAATTTCCACCTGATTTATTAGCTGATATTTGAACAGGGAAACTCTGTCAACAGCCACACCTGAGCAACCATTTATTTAAAAACACAAAGCCCCGTCTATTCTTCGCTTTCGTGCCAAAATAATCTGCTTTGTACTCCAGCACACATGCAGGCCATAGCCTATCATTCACGCTGATAAATGCACAGGCTTTACAGCGCAACATTATGAGAGGAGCATTTGGAACAACAGCCAGCTGTAATGTAGATAAATGCTGATGGAAGCAGTGGCTACATCCTTGTGTGAACAGAATAAAAAGAAACATCCGTGCATGTTTGACTAACCTGAGTGGGGAGCCATTGGTATGTGCGAGGGGTAGTATTTCCCCGGCGTGAAGTGACCGCCATGCTGTACAGAGCCGTGGCCCGAGGGAGCGATCCGAGAGGCGGCTCGGTGCACCAGGGCGCCCCGCTCTGATAAGAGGTGCGCCGGAGCAGCGAAATCCCGTCCTTCCATTCCGAAGAATGTTGAGTAATCCGAAATCCGGATAGGGCAGGTCAGGAAAATCAAATGCAACCCATATAATAATCCTTTCCTTCAGATCTATGTGTTGCATTCAGTCGATCGCAGGCTTCCCCAGCCAAAAACACAGCCCCCGATCATCTTTTCTGTCAAAAGGAGAAAGCAATGTATCATTACCAAGGAAAATAATATAAGGAAAGCCCGGTTAAGAATCACACGATGCAAAAAACACTGACAGTGCAGTAAAATATAAGAGAAGCAAATCATTAGTGCCGCTCCACTGGATTTTGCTGTAATACCTTTCTGTCATATCAAGGTTGCGTTTGCATGTAGCAGAAATCGCCCATTTCGAGTTAAAAGTGGTGGTGCAAAATAAGTCACAGCAGATAGACACGGCCAGCGAGGCGTCCAAAAGCCCACTGAGCCGGGCTCACATGCAGCTCTATTGATCAGCCTGGGATATGGGCCTAATATGCATCATATGGAGAAGAGCACTTCATGTTGCAGACACAAGCACAACGCGCAGATTTACACACTTCTATATATTCTCATATTATTATTTCATCCAAACAATTCCACTACCACGTCAGCAGTTGCCAGCTGTCACTCTCCCTCCCAAAACCATGCAATGCATATTAACATGCAACTTTTTATTATCATTATTCATAATTCAAATCCTGGTTCCTGCAACAATCCCAAAGCAGCTTGTGTTAGAGGAGGAAGTGTGCTGTCCTGCTGGGTGGGCTACATTGATGGAAGCCTACACAGCCTACATCTCAAGGTGAACAACGCTGCCTGCCTTCTCCTGCTCGTCCTATTGTCTCGGATTGATACAGGCTTTTTTTTTCTCCCTGCCTCCATCCAGCTCCCATTACACCTCACACTATTTTCACATTTTGCGCTGCAGTGATCTCATGTAGGCTACAAACTGGCACAAATACACAAAATGTATTATATTTTGCATCATGTGTAAACTATAAAATAGCTTTTGTTTATCATAAAGCTGGCATTTGGGGGGAAAATGCATCATGCATCGATCACTTTGCGCAAGAAGGAGCCTGCTTGGAAAGTTTGGAAACAAATCATAAAGAAGCCTGATATTTAAAAATATAATTAAAATACTGCTCCATAAGAAAGATGCATCAGCTCCTGAAAGACATGGATTCTTTCTCTCTCTCTCTCTCTCTCTCTCTCTCTCTCTCTCTCTGTGTGTGTGTGTGTGTGTGTGTGTGTGTGTGCGTGCGCGCGCCCGTGTGTGTGTGCGCATGTGAATAACTGCACTCTCACTGTCTTCATCTGCCTTGACCTATTTCAGGTCAGGTAATCAAATGGAGTTGTAAATACATTATGGGCTAAATCCTCTGCCATGCCACAAAAATAGCATTATATAGTTGAGGGGGAAAAAAAGAGGGGAAATAAAAAAAAAGCCATTCACATAAAATTAAAAATAAAATGTAATCTCACTGTTTAAATATATATTTTTTATGTAACCAAAACGTGACAGCCCATTTTGTGCCTCAGTGGTGGCTGTATGTAATTAAAAACAAAAGCAGGCAAACAGAAGGCAGCTTTATTTTATAGGTCCAAATGAGTAAATAAATAAATAAATACATGCCTGAATTTTCTCAATACAGTATGTGTGCTTTTACATTATAGATCCACAATTTGGGGGCCCTATGGATTCTCGATGGGGTTGCAGAGGGTAAAATAAAAGCAGATTTTTTTTTACCATAAATTACTTTAAAAAAATAAATTCAAGAATTGTTATAATGGTAGCTATATTCTAATCATATATGCTGTTTCACTCTCAGCACTATTATCTCCCCATGCAGCCAGTTACAGCCGAGCCTCCAATTCAGTGCCACATCAACAACAATAAAAATCCCTCCATACGGAGGTGCCTGGGACTAAAATCTCCTCCACTGACGCCTCTTGAGCTCATGTGTGTACATGCATGTGCGTCCTTTAACGTGGAAACGCTTAAAAAAGCCTTGCTGTTGCATACATGATAGCTGAGACTTCAGTTTGAGGACTGTGTAGAGATCCAAGGTGAATGGCCGCCCGTCAGCAGGATTGCCTTTGTCTCCATACTGAGATAGTGCTTTGCAGTCAGCCATTACCTTCCCCCTCGCCATGCTGTTGCATTCAGCTCACTCTCTATGTCCACTAACAACATCGGGTTAAAATTATTCAGCATGTACGAGGCTGGGGAGACAGTACAGATTTGTAAATGCTCCAAATGTACATTCATGGGAATTTAAATCGCAGTAGCGCACACACACACGGTCGTTTTGTGTCATTTCAGCCTCCAATGTGCGGATTCCCCCCGTCACCAAATACGCGCAATAATTTTTAAAACCCTTCAAATGATCGACGCCCTAATGCAATTCATTAAGCAGCTGTCAATTGCATTTACAGAACCCAATCGAAAGCAGAAACGCGGATGATAAATCACGTTACAGTGTGTAGGTCGCATCGCGCTGCGAGGCAGGCGGCCCTCCGTGACTGAGCTGGCCGGCAGGGAGTGCGCCTCGGCCGGCCTGGGTGCAAACACGCCTCCCGTCCTCTCCATGCAAAATAACCGCTTTGGATTTATTGCAACCGGACTAAAACCATAACCGACACCCCTCTGACAGCTCCACAAAAATATAGACCTACATTTTATTCAACAGTAAATGCTCTTAAATCTTGCCATTTGCAAAAAAATACCCAGCGTGCCACGTTTCTAGTAGAATAATTAAAACAAAAGCACATGCAAATAAGTCGTCCATCGATAATTAAATATTTTATCTTGTTACAAAAATGCTCCTGACGCCAAACTATAATGCAACACTTAAAATTGCTATTAATAATAATATTAGAGATAATATTACTGACACTGATAATTAATATAATAATAACAATTTAAGGTAATTTATTTCTCTGTCAGCTCCCTGCATTAAATCATGGATTTATTCCACATAGGATACACCTCACACATCCTGTTTTGTTATTTTGTAAATTATAGCACTGCACTGTGTATAATGAACAGCATGTCACATATATAGCGTTTTGGATTAAAATACAGCCTGTGTCATCTCACAGCGAGGAAACAGGCCTTAAAATATTTTATTGAATTAAAAAAAAATCAAGTATATAAAATGACTACTTACTGGTATGTTAAATCCTTGCATAACAATAAATTATAAAATCACACAACACAGGGAGGGAAGGAGCAAGGCCAAGTGCGACGCCCATTTAAATCAAAAATCTGAAATAAACCATGTGGCTAAAATGCAATCCTACAGTATGTCCATCTGAGGCTGTGCAGTAGCCTGCTGGTTCAGTCTATGGAAGCAGTGGGACTACGGCTTCCGGCCTGGCTGGATCGCGGCTCGGATCTCCGAGCAGCGGTTTCTCTCCCGGTGAAACTGCGTACCTCGCGTCTCAGGGCAGGGTAAACATGCCCTGCCATTGGTCGGATACCTGCATGTTAATTAGCTCGTGCCGCCCGCCCGGAGATACGGGAGGCACTGATTGGCCGGCAGCGCAGGCCAATGGTGTGCTGACTGGCGATGCTAAACAGAGAGGGACGCGCCAGATTTAAAGCTCGGGATGGTCTCAGGCACTTACAATGGAGCTCAGTGCAGCCTGAGCACAAGTTAAAATGCACAGCAGATGATCAAAAGGTGACAGGCAGTGCTCATCAGAGTGTAAATAACTAACAAAACACAAATAAAACCTTTAAAAAATAATTTGATAGTGCAAGCTTTCAGTAAAACCCAAATTGAACTTATATTTGTTGGATAATGCTCCAGAAATAACAAGATAAGATAAGATAGTGCTTTATTGATCCCAAACTGGGAAATACTTATGTTACAGCAGCAAGCTATCAAACAGTATGTGGACATTAGAATATAGAAATATAAAATATACACAAACATGAATAGTACTAAAAAATATATCAAGATATACTAGAAATATACAGGAATAAAATAAAATAAAGAATATCAAATTGCAGGAGTAAAAAATAAAAAAAAAATAAAAATAAAATACCCTGCTTGTATGGCATATGCAAAGATCTTAAAATGCAGATTAAAAAAATATAAATAAAATAATATGAATAAAAATAAAAAGGGTGTAATAATATAAATAAATAAATAAATAATGTAAAACAAAACAAAAATGAAACGGACAATTCTTTTTTATTTATTTATTTATTTTGGGATGTGCATGTATGTGTATGATCTTAATGTAACTTAAATAGCCTCAGTTTGGCATCTAAATCCAAAATAATAGTCTTTATTTATAAGGCACTTCTCAAAACAGTGTTACAAAGTGCTTTACATGTCAATAATGGGATAAAAAATTGTATAAAAAAAAAACACTGATACCATCTTTTAAAAGTTGGTAAAACAAGTTTTACATCCCTTATATGTGACCTGGACATGTAAGCATGTCACACATATCCCTAAATTATAAAAAAAAGTGCTGAAAAATAATGATGAATGAGAAAATATGAAATCATTTTTCCCAGCAGTGTTTACAAAAACATCAGTTTGGGAGTTTCCTATAAATAGGACAGCTGACTAAATGATATTTTGCAACACAAGACTGAAGTGTCTCTGTCACAGATTGATATGTATTCGTCAGCTGTCACTGAAAGGACCCTATTGAAATAACATTTTACTCACAATGAACATCAAACACTCCCTGTCTATATATTTATTCCTCCTTCAGTGCCTTTAAAGCCAGTGTCTTGCACCCCTACATTGAATCATGCAGACAAGACAGTAATTCCAATATTTCCCTCATGTTATTACTATGGACTTTGGTTATTACATTATGCTAAATGTTTACAAATGAATCCCCCCCCCCCCCCCCCCCCCCCCGCCCCCCCCCCGTATGCGAGCCTCTGATTGGCTGGCGCCGCTCCAGAGCATTGTCAGTCACAGAGTGTAAACAAGACTCTGATTGGCTGTTGGCCAGTCCGCATTGGGCTGTCTGAAAAAAAAAGAAAAAAAAAAAAAGGCAATAACTGGCCCTGCGGTTTCAAGGCGTCCCGGGTTAGATGATGAAAGGGGATAAGAAGAGGCGGTTTCAAGACGCCCCAAAGGCGGACCCCTATTGGCCCTGGAGCCATATGAGTCAAGCGTGAATCAAAGGGAATACTGCAGAGAGAGGGAAATTATATGTTGGATATTTAAAATAATCGAGGTTAGTTTTCGGATAAATGCGGACCAGCGGTGCCTAATCATTATGAAAAGTTATGAAAACAAGTGAAACGAGCCTCGAAACAATTCAGGTTATAGGCTGCACGTGAGGGTTGCGAGGAAAGAGGGAGAGACAGAGAGAGAGGAAAAAGAGCTCCGGTTGTGGATCGCCCTGCTCAAGTCCGCGTTAATGGAGACAGTCTGCATGGAGTCTTTTCACCATTTTAAAGTGTGGCTGCATGAGGTTTGTCGTAGTGGGTTAGTGCGGAGAAATGGTTTTATTCAAAGAATTTATGTGAAATAAAATTTGACTGTGAGGTAATCGGCTGATAGCATCGCATGCTGTTTGTAATTGTGGTCTGTTGAAGTAATTTCAGATTAGGGTGTAAAATGCTCAGATGGAGCCAGATAGAGAAATATGAAGGCGATCATAAATGTGCTGCAGCCAAAATATTTAATATTTTTAATCTATTACAGTGTTTCTGGAGATATTTCTCGAAGGCCCCCTTAGTGATTTCTGGGTGAATAAATATCTTCTACTATCTGATACAGGCTACAATACATTTTTTTAATTGTATGCTTGCTCTGTAAGAACAATAAAGATGCTTTTATTCATTAACTTTTAATTTTGTGTTTTTCTACACACAACTATGCAATAAACTGGCATTTATTTAATTTAATTTTTTTATTTTTTGCAAAAGAAAATCTGGGATAAATGTTTTATTTTCAGATCACAGGAAAATAAAACACACAAGGAGGTGTTAATACTGATGGCAAAAAAAAAGAAAAGATTTATGTTAAATTATTTCCACATTTCCGTGTGTGTTAGTCACCCCTACCCCATATGAGAATTTTTGATTTTTTTTTTTTTTGAGCATTTTATGGTCTGACAGAAACACAAAATATCCTCTATTTATTCATTTTGATTTATTTATTTTTGGGGCTCCACTTTATTTTTTGTAGCTTAATATTTTACACCTTAGACCCACATCAATAAAAATAAATACCAAAAAAAAAAAAAATTCTAAAATTATCTTCACTTGCACACATTAATGTCAAGCTGAATTTCATGGATTTATTTTTATTTTATTAATTTATTATTTGTGCCACAGCTGACACCATTTCCCCGCGCACTGCCCTGCTGTGAGAGCCTGCACAAAAGGTCGGCTCCTCCGCTTGAATACTAACTCGTATTTTAGCAGAAGGTGCTGGAATTCCATCTCATCGTGCATCGTGGGCTCCTCTCGAGCGACTGCATGAAATGTGAAAAATAGTCAAAGGTGCTTAGCTGCACGCGCGCGAGCACACACGCACGCACGCACGCGCACATACAACAGGCAGAGTGATAATTAATGCGGAGTGAGTGATTTCTTAAGAAAAAAAAAGGGACCATTTTTTACGACGAGGATTGTCCTTGATCAATGAAGCGTTGATGATTGACAGTGTGTGCCTCCCACCCACGACTACACAGGCGCAGAATGGGCCCTTGGATATTAAGAATAGACGAGCTGATTGTCTATATGCTTTTATTTTCACACATAAAATACTCTATAAGCATCATGAGGAGCAGGTGACAGTGATGTAGGATTCATGGTGTGGAAATATTTGTTTTTACAGGGAAACAAAAACGCGAGTTTAAAGTTGTATGGGCGTCTTAAAAATAGCTCGTCTTCATTATTTATCAGCTTAAATGCTGAATATCTCACTGCTGCTTAAAAATGAATTGAATCATCCCAAACGAGTGAATGCATGAGTGGGATCAGTTTAGTTTGGTCAAGTTAGGTCATGAAACTAAAATCATTTGGAGTGAGCTGACAACGGATAGCCTTTTGACCCGTGTGTGTGTGTGTGTGTGTGTGTGTGTGTGTGTGTGTGTGTGTGTGTGTGTGCATGATCCAATTGTATATCAGTCAATATGTTAATTAAGCTGAGATGAATCACGCATGGACAGCCTTATCTTTACGCGTAAATTAAAACATTTTTGCAACAGCTCGCATTTTAAAAAATATACAGCCTACATAATATAAAAGAAATATGTTTATTATGGATGAATCGGCATAATCGAGGTGGAGATGGGCGTGTGTGTGTGTGTGTGTGTGCGCGCTACGTAAGACCTGCTTGAATTGTAGTGGCATATGGCATAACCAGAAGCCTACTGTAGCTCTGCTACATGAATCTGTCTTCACTTCGAGGAGAGAAGCCCCGATCTTCACCACACTAATAAAAAGTGCTCATATTATTTTTTTAGATAATTCTAGCCGAGATGAAACTCTCGCGAAAGGGCAGCTCAAACACGTTTCAGTTTAGCAACACGCCAAAGATAGTCTGCTTTAAACCAGGTCTCGTTAATTCGCATCATGTACTTCCTTTGACTGAAAACAAAAAAATCACTGGAGGCATGAGTGCCTTCAGAAGACGGTGGACACAGACAGTGCACTGAACGGCCTATAGTACAGCGGCGCACCAAATAAAAAATAATTATGATGAATAAGTATATTTTTAATTAATAAAATAAAGGGATTTGTTGCTGAAGCATGCTGGGTATTTGTCCATACACATGTAAGATGCAACCATTTGCACAAGCCTGCAACCCTGTGACACCCTCTGACACATTTGCCCTTCTCTACCTTTAAGTCCACCAGCCCAGAGAACCTGACATTATATTTTAACCCCCTCATTACCTCAGTGGGGATGACAGGAGGCCTGCAGGAGGACTGTTCTCCCTGCAGCCCTGCTGGCCCACAGTGGAAATGACAACATTTGCAAAGTTCATCACCAGTTGGCGGCTGCTGGTGCAACTCAACGCTCATAGCAATGGACAAAAAGATTTAAGAAGTGAAAGCTAATTATTGCAACTAATGAATTGTACTGATTCACCAGTGCTCACAGATTTAAATGTGCCAATTTGTATATGTGTACATCAGCGTTTCTTTGACATGACATACAACCACCCACTCCCCCTGCACTTAATATATAATATAACATAACATAATATAATATTATATAATATAATGTAATATAATAAACAGCTTTCGTTATATTGATCATTGCCTCAGACTGTCTCACACATGAAGTCATTCTGTTTCTTGACCAAGTCTTGTGATCGTGGATGTGTAACACAGCTGATGGAGGCTTAACAACACACAAGAGCAACATTGTGTGTCCATTATTGAACTCATCAGCCATGTTGTTACCCAACATCTGCAGTGAGGGGTGCTGGGGGACTGTGGGGGCTGTTGCATGATGCTCCCATGGTCATGTGATCAAGATGGCTGTTGTCACTAAAAAGCTCTTGTTTGAGAGAAGAAAAGGGGGTTTGTGGTGTGACTGATTTCTCCCCCAGCTGCAGGTTTGGTGGAGCATTGCCTAAGCATCACATGGCTGAGCTCGCCAGCGATCATGTAGATAAGTTCAGGGTCCCAGACACAGGCCTGGTATCTCCCAGGCGCAGGTCTTCTTCCTCTTTTCATTCACAGAGCTACCCCTGCATTCGTTTTACACAACTCACGCTTTATCGTCTTCCTCTCATGACGCCCTAAATGCTTGTTAGGGCTGACTTATTAGGATTTTCTGATTTCTCTTGCCAGTTTGATAAAGGAATAACACCACAGGGAAATCTTTTGGCAATGAAATGATATGTATTTTTCCTGCTGTAGTGATACAAGATAACAGGCGTAGGGACATGTCCACCTCAATATTTAAAGCTTGTGCATTTGTTTGCCCCAATGAAAACATGAAAGTAGCAGAGGACTTTTATTTTTGATGCAATTAAAGACATTTCCAGCATAAATTAATGCACAAAAATTCACCAGAATGCAAGAAATGAAGTGTTTGATGCTCAAAAAGTCCTGGCAGAGGACCTCCAAACCCCCAGTTTCATATTTGTTCCCCCCCAATGTTTAAATAAAAGCTACGCCCTTGTACAAGCATGTGTGTCATACTAGCAGAGGCTCCTTCAAGATGACTGGTAACAGACTGCTACAATCCTCTGCATGCAGATGAGACGATGGAGACGAGTTTATCATGCAATGTCACAGTAAGGAAGAATAAAGACTGAACAGTGTGTAATTCCCTTAAATGGATATGATCTCTTTTTGGCTACAAAATTATTTTATCTCTGAGTAAGAAAACTTGACAGCCCGACATGTTTGAGGCCAGAAAATGAACCCGGCAGAGTCTAACAGTGGCGGCGTCCTCCAATCATCCACCTCTCTGTAAACTGAATCAAGAAGGTGCTGAGACCGGAGCCACCAGTCACTGATAAATGATCAATAGGGATTCAGGCCTCGCAGCACAGCGGGCTACAGCCCTAACTAAGAATGTGCGGCTTGGTTAGAAGCCTTATGTTGGTGCTTATCTACAGTAACAACAGCAGCAGCAATAACAAGCATGCACTGAAGTCAGAGCATGTTAAAATGGCTTCTGATAGCAAGCAACTTTTGAACAATCAGAGTATTCCTTCGCAGTTATCTGATGTGATGCATGATTGTAGAGTAATAACTAAAGTGTACAGCTGTCTGCCTCCATGCACTACTTTTTCTCTTCCTTCCAAGCATCTCTCTCTCCCCCTACGTCTCTTTGCCTGCTGCCATAAATCCAACTCCACCGTCATACCAACGAATCAGTTTATATGACATGTATATGCTTTTTACATGAAGCGTCCAATTAAAAATGTCCTCTGCGAGGCCCAAACCAGTTTTCCTGCTCGCCATTGTGCACCCCTACTGCAGATGCCCCCTCTGTCATATTAATTTCACATCCCAGTGGCCGACTGGGGTTCCGACATAAAAGTGATGAGCTGTATTTCAGTGTCCCCGTCTGATACGACTTCCCAAAGATATGAGGGCCTTTTTATGGATCTTCAAATATGCAGTTATCGCTCTCGATGCCCACCTGACAAGCCTGCAACGTGTGCCAAAGATAAAAGTTTAACAGTGTCAGATAATTGCAACAATGCCAAAGTGGAGGAAAGAAGAAACAGCAGCAGGACACAGTCAGTTCAATAAGAAACATGTGCGTTAAAACCCTCAGTGGAACGCTTCAGGTAGAAAAGGTGGGATCGTGCACAACAGATTTTTTTCAACATATAAACATGAAAACGCTTTTTTACGATAGTTTGTTGATTTCTGATTTGCCCTCAGAAAACAAAAAGTGAGAAAGATAAGATAAAGAGAGTGCACCATATCCTTTTTACACTGCTTCTTTAAGGTGGGACTTTGATGCTATTATGCTGCCTTGCCACTCAGTATTAAAAGCTACGATTGCGAACTGGGTGGACAAAGTGGTATCGCCTTTAAATCTGCATTGGAGGTAGCAACAGTGCCAAAATGATGTCTGTATACAGGCCCTGACACACCAAGCTGATGGTAAGTTGAGCCGTTTGGGAGCATCTGTGCACATTGGCCATCAGTTTGGTGTGTTCATGTGCAACTATTTGGCCGAGACATGGTGACGACAGCCCCCTGCTGCGTCACCTGTAGTCACAGTGTCTCGGCCAAAAAGCTGCACATGAAAACACCAAACCAATGGCCAACAAGGCCATAACTATGTTCTGCACTGGCCTGAGAGGATGCACCCCTCCACACTAGCAGATGACAGTAATCTGTAATTGTCATTCAAAAAGGGAAACCGGAAGGCCGTCTTGATGCTAGTTAGCCAGTTAGCATATAAGCAACACAATCCATTGTGTAAAGAACGGAGCATATTCACCGTGCACCAGTGAACAATAACACAAACCATCATGAAACATTGCTGCCAAAGAGCTCAGCGGCAAAAGAAAAACATGCTTACCTCATTGAACAAGTTGGTTTTGACCTCACTCCCTCTGAACTTTAGCTCTTTGTTTACGTTCCTTGTGTCGGTTTCTCTTCTCATGTGCTGAGCTGAGCTGCCAATCAGAGTGATTTCAGTGTAGGACACACCACACTGATAAGGGCAGCAGACGCTCATCAATGGCCCAACTTACTGACGACTGACCGTCAGCTTGGTGTGCCGGGGCCTATATACAGACATCTTTTTGGCACTGTTACCTCCGATGCAGGCTTAAAGGCGAGACCACTTTGTCCACTCCTTTGTCCACTGCTAGTTCTCCATTGTCAGTTTGGTGTGTGGGCCTTTAAAGGGGCAGGACAGGACCATGGGCAGGATGGGTGTGACATTTTGACAACGTGTTACGTGCGTGACCCACTGCAGGAGATATAAAAAGTAGCTGGTAGCAGTAAGCAGCTATCTCAAAGAAGAAGAACATTGGCGACAAATGTAGGCAAATTGGGAAAACAGTGACATCCAGGAGCTCCTTTTGTCCAAGCAGAGGATGAGATCAGCCGCTATATAACAGGAATGGAAAAAGACTGTTATTGCCATGTTAATGCAAATATTATTGTTTCCAAAGCACTGCTGACACGTATGTTATATGTCACAATAGACGCCGACACTGTTGTGTCACATGTAGGTTTGCAGTGGTATATCGGTTCCACAATATATCATGGTATGAAAGTTGACGGGTTATCATACCATGTACATTTGGTTTTCTATGGTGTTACGTGATATTGTGATATTTTCTGAGATGGTTATCGTACCGTGAATATTTCATACCACTGCAACCCTAGTTACATGCCTTTCATGCCTCTTTTGCGATGCTGGCATGGTATCTAAAATCACACACTGGAGCAGCATGATGTTGCCATTGTTTGGTTTTGTGTAAAAATGCAAGGCGGCATAGAGAAGGGACTTCCTAGCGGCCCTATAGCGTGATCTCTGTGTAAAAATGGCTCATGTCAACACAGGCTCCACAGAAATTCAGTGTCTTCCCGCAGGTCAGCTGCCAGATCTGGCACATTCAGAGCCCAGGCAAGTCCCAAACTTGCAAACTTTGCCTTTTCATTTTCTCTTACTGCTCTCTACCTACAATCCACTCCACTATCTTTATGTCCGGATTTTAAAATGTCAAAATACAAACAAACAAACAAAAAAACAATATTGTCTTTTTTTCCTGGGTGGTATGTCGCCTATAGGAAGACCCACCACTGCAGCCACAGCTATAGTTGTCACATTTGATTAAACCACTTGATATGTAGCAGGCATTGTTTGCCAACAAACACAGAGGTACCTAAAATGTAATCTAGTTTCAGTAATTTGTTGTCTTATTATTAATCTGTTCCTCCAGTGTATGCAAATACCTTTTTCTACGTCCGTTGTTTTCATCATGTTTTTTTTTTTCAGAAATGTAATATCTCTGTTGTTGTTCAAAATGAAGGTAAGCATGTTTCTGCATACGCCTGTGCACATACAGTGCATGTGTGCCAGCCACTTGCCCCAGTGACACAGATATTGCAAAAGATATAAGTTAATATTATTGTTTGGCTGAATATGACCAGGGAGCCATGTTCTTCTGAGGAGGACATGACACATGGCCGAGGCCAGAGGATAGAATAATGTGTGGCAGAGTGAATGGCTGCACATGCTCATTAGTATCATTAATCACCGGGGACAGAGATGCCTAATGATAGCGAGAGGAGGGACTTCACAGAGGGAGGAGGAAAAGGATATGACAGAGATGAAGGATTCCTCAAGAATATTAACATTTGGAAAATATAAGTCACTTTCTGATTCATTTAAATTGATCTATTTTGGGCACCCTTGGGTCTGGCAACATCGCAGAGATTGCTCGAAACAAAAGGAACAGTGTAATTAATACCAGGCTTAATTGTCACTCTAACTTGTCATATAATTCTAATTTAATGTGGCGTTCTCACTCAGAGTGTGCGTGAAAATTGGGCTGAGCCAGTTCCCTTGTGGAAATAAAAAAAGATCTCTGTGGGGATCAAATGGGTGTGTGAGATTTTCTCACAGACGTTTGATTGTGAACTGAAGGCCTCCTCTTATGGGGCTGCTTGGCTGCTGTGTTGCCCACCGTAGCATTCAGCTAATGGGAGAAGCTGAGCCTTGAACCAGATCTCAGGGTGGAGAGTGTCGGGAGCTCCGCCGGCTCCTCTGCAGCCTGTTCGGTGAGAGCAAGAGGCCCTGAGGTTGGCCGTCCCTCTGCAGCAGCAGAGGCTCCGGGGATAGTCGTGCATGGCGAGGGCAGGCTGTTTGATCAGCACATATTTTTAATTGGCTCCGGGCACCCTGGAGTGTCAGCACTGCCACGGAGTAGACTCCTATTGCACCTTTCCTAATTAAAATCATTACAAATTCCAGGCGCATCATAAAGGATTAAATGAGACTTGTGTGTGTGTATGTGCCTGTGTGAGTGTGTGTGTGTGTTTTATCCATTGGTGTGCCTGTGCATGGGTGCCTTGTCTCCTTGATAGCTACCATGTATAGCTTAATTGTTTTTCTTCTCAGTAATAGTAAATGAGGGAGGGCTGGCTGTAATCCTGGTCCACTAATCAAATTACATGAAAGAGAATCTCTGAATATGGAGGAATACGTTTCTATATGTCTATTCAATAAAATATAAGCACCAAAGACTTCTACATTTGGGAGCGTTTAACCTGCAGTTTTCGGTCTTTTATTGAATATTCACATCTGTCCTGCTGCGTGAAGCGAATTTAACGGAAGCAGTTTGTCTTATTTGAAATAATTGATGTCAGACAAACTGTGCAACTCCATGGAGAATTATTTTGAAAGGCTCGGAAAACAAATGGTCTCAAGAAAACTTGCATGGAGTGGATGTTTTATTCATCACCTCTTTGATGGAAACAAAACTCTTCCCGTGTCTTAAATCAGATATACAGATGATGAAGATATTGTATCAAAGCTCAGTGGTCTTGCTGCTATACTGCACATAAGGCTGCTAGGGAAGGAGTGGCTTCGGTCTCCCTAAACAAAGGAGGCTTAAATCCCTTAAATATCTACCAGTGCCACTTGCCCTGAGGGAGCATAGAAACAAGGGAGTGTTTCTTTGGTCTGATACTGGAAGTGTAGAGTTCATGAAGGCGAAATGCAAGCAATGACTATGGAAGGATTTTAAGGGCTGGCTCTGTTCGAAAGCATGCGCCTAAAGCCTTAACACACACCCTGACACAAACATTAAAATCATATGGCATATGACAGAGAAAATTACTACAATTTATGAAGATAATAACCATGTCTGACCGAAGTTTAAGATGAATATCTCAGTCATGAGCCATTATGAGAGCCTCAGTGCATTCGGGGACCATACTGTACATATGTGTTGGGCAGAAGCCTCACAGCACAAGTTATAACCGATACTTATGGCGATCCAGATTGATTATGTCTTTCGTGGAACACAGTGGGACTTCTGTTCACATCAACAACCAATAAAACCACAGCAACTCATATAATAGTTAATGGACAGTATTGTCCTGCAGTGAATGGACATGTTATGGGTAGGCAGACACAACAATGGACATTATACAGACATTCCGGGGTTCACTGTAAGTCTTGTGGTTGTGAATGTGAGGACTAAAGTTGTCACAGATTGAACTGTGTACATACAAAAGATTTTGGGCAAGACTGGAAAAAGTGGGATGCAGATGGAGGGAATTTAAGTGTGAGTTAAGTGTATTTAAATCTGTTCAGTTTCTTCAGTTCTTAACGTTGCTTAAAATGAACACAACAGGACTTCTGACAGAAAAAAGTTGGTCATTCGAAGCCAACGTGAGGACTCAACTTTGTCGAGAAAATGCAACCACATATTTTGGAGGGCTGTATTTGTGGAACATGATCGCTTGGTTCCTATTGACTCAAGAGGGACAGACGTGGCAGAGGAAAGAAAGTGAAAAATGGATGGGAAAGATGAGTGAGGGTGGGGTGTCTCTCCAACCATCGCCGCTTCCTGTCCGGAAAAGTCCATTCATCATTTTCACGTCTTCGTGTCATGGCTTTCTTTGGCAATAGCCAGAAGTGTGGCAATGATGACACAGAGGATTGATGAGGTGCAGGCGGGGGTGGCTGGCAGGGGTTTGGGGTGGAGATGGTCAAACCAGATGTGTTGTGAGGTGGGGCTGGGATGGACCACGAGGGGGGACCTGATGAAGGTCATGATGTTATCCACTGCCCCCATTAACCATATTTGCAGATACACATGAATGTAGGCCACGTGTAATGCCTGGACTGTGTATTGTGGTGCATATTCAAATAAATCTTCCAAATCACAACTTTCCACATGTCATTACTCACCAGAATACATTAGCACTTCACTCATGATGTGGACACCACCTGATAGAGTTCATTACACTGCAACTGTAACACAAAGACAACATACTGCATTAAAGGAGCAGTGTGTTGGACATTACTGTTAGAGGTGTTCCAGGTACCTCCCACTGGTTGGAGGCCACAGGGTAGACCCAGGGTGTGCTGGAGGGATTACATATCTCATCTGGCTTGGGAACGCCTTGGAGTACCCCAGGAGGAGCTGGAAAGCGTTGCTGGGGAGAGGGACGTTTGGGGTGCTTTGCTTGGCCTGCTACCCCCGCGACCTGGCTCCGGATAAGCAGATGAAAATGGATGGATGGATGTGTGCGATTTAGTGGCATCTAATGGTAAGGATTGCAGATTGCAACCAGCTGAAACTTTGTAGTAGTGAGTGAGGATTTCTTCAGGTTCATTGTCCAGGAGGTTTTTACCAGGAGCCAAATTGTCCATGGAGATCTCTTCCTCTCCAAACAGAGCAGTTGGTTTAAACCGGCAAAAACACTATAAAGCTCAGCTCGCAGCAGACGGGCCACTAGCCCAGCACCTGCTAATGTGTGCTTACCTTTTGTCTCTTACAACTTAATGTGTGCTCATCGTTTTTACTTTTTGTCGTCTCCGAGATCTTTTCCGGAGGTTTTTACTGGGAGCCGAATTTTCCACAGAAGTCTCTACCTCTCCAAAACAAATGAACCCTGTAATTTCAACCGGTAAAAATACTGAATAGGGCAGTTTCACGTTAAAAATCAGTGTTTTTCCAATGCTGTTTGGCTCATTGCAGAGGGGTTGCTAACCATAAAGGCTGACGTGACAATTCAAATGACCCTATCTACAGTTTGTCTGTTCTGGGCTACTGTAGAAACACGTCTGTGTAACATGGCTAACTAAGTGGACGAGGACCTGCTCGGTTTTAAGAGCTCATTCTAAGGTAATGAAAACATGACGATTCTTGTTTTTAAGTGACTATAAACTAAAGAAAACATAAGAATTATGTCATATTCCATTTCTGACAATATACCCCCCTAAATCCTACACACTGGACCTTTAAATTGCCTTTAAAATCAGGAGTAGTACTAGGAAATGCACCTGTTCATTTTCTTGGCAAGACTGATACCTCTCTGTACGTATGGTAAATACGAACCTTCAGCCAGAACCTTGTTAGCTTAGCTTAGCACAAAGACTGGCAAACAGGGGGGGACAGCTGACTAGCTTTGTCCAATAAAAAAAATCTGCCTCAGCACCTCTAAAGCTCATTGTTAAAACATGATATCTTGTTTAATCTGTGCAAATAGTACAGGAACATAAAAATTACATGTTGTGGTTTTACACTTTCCAGTCTTTGTGCTAAGCTGTTGGCTGTGTCCTCATATTTATCTTACAGACATGACAATAGGCCTGTCTCACAGCAGACATTTTGACTTGTGATTGTAGGAAAAGCACAGGTGTTACTAATAACACGATGGCTCTGATGTATTCAGGTGCTCCAGTGAGAGTGACAGGGAAGAAGCATGCTCAGCAGGGGCGTAAATATAGACAGTGCAGGCAGTGCGGTTGCACTGGGGCCTGCGAGGTGGGGGGACTCATAGAGAGTGGGCCCTCCAACAATGTGTTGGGCAGAGAACGGGCCCTTATAAGTGACTGCTACCTTAGAAATGTGCTGAGCAGAATGTGCAGGAGACTACACCAGGTGCCACTCCTGTCAGCTAAGAACAGGAAACTGAGGCTACAGTTCACACAGGCTCACCAAAACTGGACAATAGAAGATTAGACAAATGTTGCCTGGTCTGATGAGTCTGGATTCCTGCTGCCACATTCAGATGGTAGGGTCAAAATTTGGTGTAAACAACATGAAAGCATGGATCCATCCTGCCTTGTATCAACGGTTCAGGCTGCTGGTGGTGGTGGTGTAATGGTGTGGGGGATATTTTCTTGGCGCACTTTGGGCCCCTTAGTACCAACTGAGCATGGTTTAAACACCACAGCCTACCTGAGTATTGTTGCTGACCGTGTCCATCCCTTTATGACCACAGTGTATCCATCTTCTGATGGCTACTTCCAGCAGGATAACGCACCATGTCACAAAGCTCAAATCATCTCAAACATGACAATGAGTTCACTGTACTCCAATGGCCTCCACAGTCACTAGATCTCAATCCAATAGAGCACCTTTGGGATGCGGTGGAACGGGAGATTCACATCATGGATGTGCAGCCGACAGATGTGCAGCAACTGTGTGATGCTATCATGTCAGTATGGACCAAAATCTCTTGGGAATGTTTCCAGCATCCTTTCATAAAAGTTACTAACTGTAGATTCAATGTTTAACTAACTAAATAAGCATCTGAAGCATTGCTGATGTATTATATTAGTTGCATGCTAATTTCTGGCAACATTGTCATCGCTGCTCACTGCTCAGTTTTGGTGATGCAGTTTGCCAGTGTTTGTCATACACTGCAATGGTTTGAATATTCAATATTTTTTCACTATCACACCTGCAGTGTGGGCCCAAATCACTCGGCCTCTTAGGAGCTCTGCGAGTTGTCGGTTGCCTCACGTTGTTTTGAAAACTCACAAAATTTTATTCACTGACAAATACTGCTAATTAGCCTTCAAACTAACATTTCACTCCACTTTGTGAGAGAATGTGAACATTAATCAAGGAGTTCATTCACTTAATTAATTTATTAGTGGACACAGTATTTTGCCAACCCCCTGTGATTCTGTGGGAATAATCTATCTTACACTAAATCAGAGAAGACCTGGCCCAGATGTCACATTGAACCTTGAAGTCTTGTGGTAATTCTACATTTTAAAGCTCAGCTTTCCTCTCTGTTGTACAGTAGATGAATGCTGGCAGGTCCACATTAGCAGACACAGTGATACATGAGTGGATATTGCTGGACTCCCCCTTGTGGTAAAATATTACACAACTGGAAAAAGACCACAGTCTGCCAGACAGATAGGAATAAACGGAAATGTGAAGAGGTAACTGAACTCAAACTGAATTAAATTAGAGCCAAGAGTAATATCAAAAGGTGTTCTCTCTTCCTCCTCTCGCTCTCACTTCGCTGTGTAGTGTATCCCCTGCTGGCATCAGGCGTACTCCGAAGAGCGTGGTTCTCCCAACTCGGTAGCTGATCAGAACCAGGTGGGTAGGCCTCCATGTGCTTTCCATTTGTGCAGGATGTAAATGGATTCAATTAGATCCAAATGCACAACCTGTCAGCCAGGGGGAAGTGGCAGACTTTCAAAGGCCATTAGATTATGGACAGGATTTGGAATAAAAACTTCACTGGCCCGGGATTGTGCCATTAAATTGGTTGATGTGAAACTATTGAAGTGATTTGAGCTCGCATGCTGACTGTGCGCTATTCATGTGGGTGCAAATTCTGTCGCACACACACCCTCCCAAATTATCATTAGCACCCCCCCTCCTCTTTCTTTCTTTTTCCATCTCTCTCCCTCCTTCCATCATGCACACACATACGAATGCAAACACACAAACGGCATACATAAAAGCTGTAGTATATCCTCAGACATATTGCCAGTGGCCTCGCAAACTCGCCCGCATTACAAACAGTAGCTCTTACAGCTTTAAAGTCAAATGGCTCCATCAGTCATGGCTGTTAAGAAGCCCAGCCATAAAAATTAAAGACTTCCAGCAAACTGACCAACTGTAACACGTCTCCTTTGTTTTGATTGGCTGGGATAATATGATGTCTACTGTTAACATTCGGTTTCACTCACCGGTCTCTCTAAACATGTAAAAATATGGCGAAATTTAAGCCCGTTGAAGGAAAAATGCTGCAAAGGAGTCATTGATGTATCCTCTGAGCGGTAATGCAGGAAGCTTTACAGAAATGTTCATCACCAGGCTAAAGAGATGTGGTAAGTACAAACCAGCTCATCATGAATCGGAGTAGGGGAAGGGAGGTTGAGATGAAAACAAAGGAGAAGATAGGCGATAGACAGGAGAGAGGGTTCAGTGACCTATGATTTTAATGCAGAGAGCCTTGACTCTACAGGCCTGATATAGAAGTGAATCAATGGGACATTTCTAAGCCATTATTATCAATCACCATTGCTTAAGACACCCTAATGAGCTCATTAGATAAGATGAACAGCAGATTGATTGCAAAATGGGGCAAGTAAAAAGTAAGATGTAGAGAAGTAGAAGGTGATGGAGGAGAAAGGAAATAGGTCTCATGGATCTCCAGAAAGAAGAATGGGAGAGTGGAATTAAATGAGCAAGAGACAGGCCATGTGTCTTGGGCTTCAAATTTCAAATTCAAATTTTGTGCATCTTGTCAATCTATCGTGCCACCTGCTCAGACTCTATAGAATGCATACTCAACTTGCTTTGCACAGGGGCCACTTTTGCAAAATGACAAAATGACAGCAGGGTAGGAGCCAATTAATAAACAAACCTTAATAATATTTATCTGGTAAAATGAATATATGAGGTGAATTCAGTCTCAACAGCTTTGCACAAGTCAAGTGTAAGCAGGGGTGTTTCTAGGATTTGAGGACATACAGGTCTTAGTCCAGACGTCTCTAAGGCTCTATTTTGATGCTTTTTTTGTCAACCTGGTCTCACTCCGAGGTTGTTGAAATCTGGCGCTTGGGCAATGTCTTGTGGCGTCAGACAGTGACGAAAAAGCCATCCGTAAACGTTGGCATGATACGCGGCCGGTCGCCGTTATAGTGTAATGGCACCCAGCAGGGTCAGGGGGAAACACAGCGGGACACTAACAAAAGTTAAGGTGACAAAAGTCTGAGTATGGTGGGTAGGAGGGGAGGTGGATGTGTCCAACAAACACCGACCTTCACAGCGTCCACCAAACACCGACCTTCTCCCTTGCCTAAACCCAACCCCATGTATTAGTTGCTGAAGGAAATTAATGTCAATTTGTGGTGTTGTACCGACGCAGTGCATTTTTTTTGAAAGAGACTGTATGTAAATAGTAAATGTCCTGGAAACGGAAGTGTATTTTGAAAGAAGACAATGTATGTAACAGGTACTTGACACAATGTCCCAGAACATCGAAAACCAATGCTCCCAGGGTACCTTACATGTCATATGCGGATATGGAAAGTCCATGACCAAATGACGAGATCAGAGTGAGACCTTATTACAATCAATTAAAAAAAAAATTCCCAGTGTGAATCAATTTATGTTCATTGTCAATTTAGAAAACAGACAGTGGGCCTAACTTGAGTATCACAGCCCTTATAGAGTAGTGCAGGAATAAGTGCTAACATCTAGCAGTTTAGTTACAATTTTTCCATGCGGGTCTCTCGTCTTGAAGTCAATGGATTTTTGAATGAATGCCTAAAAATAAGGTGTGTGGTTCACACAAGCGTAAGAGACTTTGACGTTTTGTTCTATAACATAAAATTCGTCAGTAAATGTCCCACTTGTGAATTTGAAGCTTTTACGTGTCTTAAAAAAGGTGGTTGCTAACAAGTGGCTAAATGAGACTACATACAGTAACATCATCACGCTGATGAAGGCTTTACAGCCTCGTTGTGGTGGCAGCGATGAAGTCATGCGACTGTGGTGTTGCTCGTTTATAGCCTAATGTTAGCTATTTCCTCCTGGTGACTGCATTTTAGTTTCAAAAATCATAAAAGTGGTGTGAGGATTCTCTTGCTGAACAAAACGTCTAAGTGTCATAAGCGTTTGCTTGCCACAGAGGCTTTTGAAAAATCCCTGCGGCTCTCTAAAGATCACAGAAATACGTCTGTTGAACTGAGATGCAGAGGTGGTTTCAGAAGGCAAAATGTCATCAAAAGAGGGTCAACAAAATGACCACAAACCCTTGCAGCTACAGAAATGATGACTTGGCGTGCATCTCCCACTCACCCAGATGATGATTTTAGCTGTCTCTGGTCCACAGAACAAAGCAGTTCACCAGCTGCAGTGATAATATGCAATAATATGCATATGTAAGAAGGAGGGAGAAGTAGAAGGCGAATAAAGAAGTAAAAGAACAAAGGAGGAAAGTCAGTGAAGTCGCAGAAGCAAGAACACAAAGAGGGAGGGGAAACGGTGTGTGAGAGAGTGTAAACGATGTGATTTGGGCAGACATTTGTTCCCCTCGGGCGAGCTTGATAGGCCATTCTGTCTGAATCGGGGGGACGTAAGAGAACCCCCGCTGCTGTTGGATTTTGGCCGCTGTGCCACCACAGTGGATCGAAAAAAAGTGAAAATATTGAAGAGAAGGTCAGTATTAAAGCAGAAGCAACCCTCTCGGTTTCCACCTAGGACGGAACAGATGTGCTCACAACTCCAGCTGTCGCCAGATGTGGATATAGGCCCATCTGCATGAGCTGTTACTCTGTGTGTGTGTGTGTGTGTGTGTGTGTTCTTAAAAGAAGCAGGCACTGGAAGCTACAGCTTACAGTCAAATCGAGTAATGCCACTATTTTTGATGATTTGATTTTTACACCTACCTCTCCAATTACCCCCCTGTCGGGATGATTGTAGATCCTGATAGCCTCGAGGTGTTTTATGGGATGAAAAACAGGTAAATATTTAATTACTGAAGCATAGTTGGGAGACTTTCGGCATCTTGTCACACTTGTGTGTTTAAAAAAAAGCCAATCATGAAATGTTGTTGCACAAACACACTTTGATCTCATGTGTGGTCAATTACATCCTGAAGACTGACTCCACGCTGACACACACGCAGCATTTAAGACTCATCTGTTCATGCATTTGGGTAGAAATATCTAACAACTATAAAAAAATCAAGATGGCAACCAAAGGAATAAAAAAAGGAGTAATTTTTTTGTATGATCCTAGAATATAAAACCTGATGAGACATATAAAGCCATAAAGTGTTATGAGACCCCAGGAGATGGCAGATTAAAATGTGCAAGGGCGATTTCCACCAATAAAGGTGGAGACAGTGGCTGCTCCACCGCTGTGCTCTGCTCCACCAGGCAAAGAGAATGGTCTGAATGGATTTCAGCAACCTTCAGGACTAAAGCCACTTCACAAAAGGGAATAGAAACCAAGCCAATCAATTAATGCCCCCCAACAATGACAAGCACAGACAGGGAGAAATGCTTTCAGACCTGGTGTACGTTTGAAACTTGCTGGGTTCCAACATCCTGTGGCATTGAGCAGGAGAGTCAGGGTCTATACTCTCTGCATGTTCGCGGCTGCTTTCTTTGTGTGTGTGCATGCGCGTGTGTCCTTATGTGTTTGTGTGCGTGTGTGTGTGTGTGTGTGTGTGTGTGTGTGTGTGTGTGTGTGTGTGTGTTGAAAAGCTCACTATTGAATGAGTACATTCAACAGAGCACCGAGCTCTTTAAATGCCAATGAAAATAAAGAGAGGGAAATTGTAGGCACTCTGAAGCAACAGGGAAAAAACCAACAGAGCGAGACAGAGAAAGCAAAACCTTCCAGCGCCAAGAGAGACTTCATAAGGTTTAGCAGCCCTCCACTCAAATATACGGTGGCCATAAATCCTCCACTTAATGTCCTTTGGGCTCCACTTTTTATGGGTAGTGACAATGACAGTGAGTGACTTCTTTTTCAAAAAATGTTAATCAACACAGCAAATTTCAACAAGGCTGTCTGGGTAAACTCCAAGGTTTACTCTTTCCAAAACTCCCGCTCCGGTAATGAAAGTCGACAGTACGCTCTGTTGCACTACACAAGACATTCAAAGGGATGTAAAATATTATGTTTCCACTGAAGTTTGGAGGGAGTAAATCATTAAAGAGAATGCAGACAGCCCAATACATGATACTTTGCTGTTAAGAAGGCCACACTTGGTGAAATAAATTTGCGTTAGGTTTCTTTTTTGGCATTGTTTCCAGACTGCGATTCAGCCCTAAAAATGACATTTTCAGTGACAATACAGATACAGGCTGACAGGAGAAGTTGTACTAAAGTATTGGCAATAAAATCTGCTTCTCCTGTATCAAAAGTAACAGCACTTTTTGTGACAAATGGCCCCTTCCAGAGAGCTAAAATATTAAAGCAAAAAGCTGTAGGGAGTATTTTAATGTAGCTGGATGGTCTCAACTCCATCAGTGTATTGTCCTATTATCATATATCTTTTCAAGCTAAGTACAAAGAAGGCAGCAATCATTTTCTTGAAGCAAACGTTTGACTTGTTTTTTTTTGCTCACTGGTGGAGGGTGAGATGAGAAGATCAATACAGTTTTCATCAGTCTTGCAGCTGGTTAGCTTAGCTTAGCATAAAGACTAGAAACAGGGGGAAACAGCTAGCGTGGCTCTGTCCAATAGACCGAATCAAAACTACGTTCTGAGGTGAAAACCAACTAAAAAATCAATATGCTATATAAAGAATATTTTCATTGCTTTACCCTGCTGTCAGACAGCCCTTTCTAACAAGGAACTGAAGCCCTAATCTCAAAGCCACCAAACTCTATTGACAAGGACAGCCATTTTAGAACACGGGAGTTGCTCGTCTACCGCTGCTTTGATCGGTTACTGGGTAAGGTGGAGCAGTGAAAATATTCCAAATATAGTGGACATTGGCTAATATACATTTTGCTGCGGCCCCTGTCAACAGTACTTCATTGTTTAGCATCCAATCCCGTAGATTTAGTTTAGCAAAAATGCTGGAAAAGTAAAGCACTACATAAAATATAAGCAGAGCAGAATGGTCACATAGGTTGAACCATCATGTTTGACTATGTAGGAAACACATTCTCACTCTGACCTTGTCACATATCGATGTTTGGTCATGGACCGTCACCTTCCACGTCCAGATACAATGTGAAAGTTCAAGTTTTGCCTGTTACATGCATTGTCTTCTTTCAAAATACACTTCCGTTTTCACAGGATATTTACCATTTACATACAGTCTCTTTCAAAATAAATGCACTACATCAGTACAACAACACAAATCGATGTATTTTGGTTGGGTAGTTGGGTTTAGGCAACAAACACACATGGTTAGGTTCAGGAAAAAAGAACAGGTTTGGCTGTTTAATCTACTATCTAATAATCTACCTACACGGACTTTCGCCGCCTTAACTTTCGTTCTTGTTCCACCGCGTTTCTCCCTGACGCTGCCAAGCACTGTTAAACTATAACAGCGACCAGCCGTGTATCATGCCGATGTTAAAGGACGGCTTTTTTCATCAGTGTCTGACGCCAGAAGTCACTGCCCAAGTGCCGGATTTCGACAGCTTCGGAGCAAGACCGGGTTGATGTCCTGGCTGTAAATGACAACAAAAAATAAACAGTTTCACAAGTGTTAGCACGGTGTCATGGTGATTCGGTCTATAGTAACAAAATCTCCTGCCAGATGTGCTTGAAATGGGCCGGATTTAACTGGTACACAGTACCAGTCGGCACGTCTACATTTCACTCATTGATTTACTGTGACTGTTTTTGTACACCTGCACTTCTCACAAGCTGCTGTCGGTACTCTTTTTATTTCTTTGTCTTCTCCATATCAGGTTCTCTTGGCGATTTATAATGGCCCTAAATAAAGTGCACTCCCCAGGGAGCACTGGGGGAACTGTGTATGCTACCAAGGGGGCACTATGTGAGGGACGCTCACCTGTGTCCATTCAGGCCTGCCTGCTTTTCTCTGTCGTAACATTACATTACAATAATGTTTGGCTGGCTTAAAAAGGGCAATGCAAAGAGAACACTAACAGAGTCAGAAGATGGCACAACAGAGCTTTGAAAGTCAAATCCTACGTTACTAAATGCAGGCTGGGAGCAGCAAGCTAACGTCGGTAGCCAGCAGCGACATTAGCATCGGCAAAACCACCTGCAGCGACAACCAATGCTACCGATGAGAAGACTGGTTCTTTTAAGTAACCTTGCTCGTGACGTTCACCTTCCACTAGCGAACCGACTCATGAAACACTTCTTTTGGTTTGTGATGACTAAACTGAACTTGAGTAAAATTAGTAGCGTATTCCTTTAAAGGTACAGTTTTTTTCCTTTAAAATCTAGTGGAATAAAGTCTCACAAAGTACAAATATATTACAGTATATATATCGTGCCTTCAGCAGCCTGTGTCTTTAAATAAGATGAGAATCGCTCTCAAAATGTTTTCGATTCTCCTCCTTTTTTGCGTGCATAAGTAAAGCTCAACCATAAAGACCGTGTGGATGAAAAGGCTTGTCTTTGTGTATATTGTTCATGGGAACTTGTTTCCCTTCTGGTTTGATGATTAGTCATGTTTTTACACCCACCACTTTGTAACTGGTCCAGCATAGACAAGCGTGCACTGTCATTCACTGTGGCATCGAGGTGTTTCAACAATCATGTGCATGCCCAAACAATACTCTGTCCAAGGATTACTCACTGTTTTCTTTGGAGAGTCAGTGTGTTTTTCTATTTTGTCCATATATCCATGACTCCATATACCCGCGCTCTGTGATGTCAGCCCTTTCTCTCCATGTTTCTAGGTTGTTCACAGTCGATCTTGATGGCTCATCAAGTTGTCACAGCCTTCCAGCTTTTACAGCATTCCTTTCTTTATGTCCCGAGCGTTTTCATCAGCGCACACTGACTGCGCTGTAAAATAAGCCCGTGAGCAGACCAAAAGCTTTGAGGTGCACTCAAGGCCAGGTATGTTGTGTTGATACTGGAGGAGTCCCGCCTTCCCTCGGAGCGTGATGCCACTTTGGGCTTGGCCTTCCTTTTGAAGGAACAGTCGGAGGTTGCAGTCTTTGAAAGTCTGCCTTGGGTTTTGTACGTGTGAAAACAAAGGGACTTGTGCTCCACGTGAGAAAGCTGTGTGGGAGAGAAAAAGAGACGCAGAAAGCAGAAGAAAGTTTGGTCACCCCGGCCTTGGTTTCATGTTTAACAGAGGAGTGATCATGAATGGCGAGAGGAGGAGGAGGAGGAAAGGATGGTAACTGAGTGACTACTAACCCAACAGACATGATAGATGACTTTAATAACCTCTGGCTGCTTTTTTAGTGTCCTCCAGGATTTGTTGTTATTAAGATCTAGGTCTTATTATGATGACCACCTCTTTCATCGACTCCCACATCATGCTGGGTGTCAGTCCACACAGTCAAAATAAACACAAAGCCAAAAGCCCCCCTGTACTTGTGCTGATGTGGCACGTGTTGATGGTGCCAGCATGTCTCAGTCCTGACCAAGGAAAATGTGGCTTCACAACAGTCAGCAGTGAGACGAAAACAAAACATCGTGCTCTGTGATCACCTGTTGAATCAGTTGGAATCTGCACCTCAAAGCCCCGTGGCTGCTGATGTAACATCATCAGGGTAAATTGCAAAAGCATGCGTAGTTAAATGGCGTTTGATAGTTTTAATAAGCATTTACGAAAAGGACGGAGGAAGAGGAAGTTCATGTGGGATACACGTAGGACCACGGGAGTCATAAGAACTCATCACTGCTGAACAACAAAATGAGAACATTTTATTGTGCCTCCATTTCTCTTGAAAATACAATCACAAACACTCAGTCCTTTAGTGTGTCTAAGTAGCTTCAAGCTTTATCACAAGCATAGATTTGGTGAGGGCCCATGTTTTATTAATTTGCAGATGAGCTCAGCTATTGATGGCGTTGGCTGCCCATGGGTTCAATTAGGATAATACAGGGAGAGGGGCAGATTATGGGTGGCTATTTAAGTGAGGGTATATCTCTTCCTGACAGTTATAGTCCAAATGCAACAAATTGCACCTTGGTGGCTGTGAGCGGCGCCATATCAGTCCTCTGGTGATGAAACATGCCTGTGTGGCAGGTCAGCCGTGTGGAGACAACACCAGGCTGTGTGAGCCATGTAGCCTGTCCTCTCTGTGCTAACAGCACAGGCCTGAGTGCAGCATATTCCCATTCAGTTAATAGGGGCCATTTAGAAAACAGCGGTCTGGATGGCGGTGCGCTGAGTGCATGCTCTACCCGGCCAATCCTAAACAGTCCCACTTAGCACGACTCTCTCTAAACTATTGCACTTCTTCCCTCCGGGTTGAAAGCCTGTGAGTGTTGACAGCCGAACAGGGCAAAACTGAACCACGTAAACATCACGTTTTACAAATACGAGACAGGGTGTGTGAATATTCTCACGAGCGACCATAAAAGGAGGGACGGTTGTGGCCTGTATGTGGGACAAGAAACTGCTCACAGCCTTTCTTTCTGTGTTCTGGGGTGAACATTTATTATGATTGATTGAGGCCTCGACTGTAACTTCGCTGTGCAATGAAAACAGTCTACTGTACATTGTCTCAGGAGCGCATTGTGTGAAATTGAATAGGGAGGCCATAAAGTGGAACCGGAGACACTGACCCAAGTGTGCCAAGCCTGTCGGCTGTCTTACTTTCCTGGTCAGTCCGTTCAAAGCTTTAAAACTGCAGACAGCTCTATAGAGAGTGGCTGAGCTGTTTGCTTTCCTTTTCTTAGGGAAATGACAACTGGTTCTCAGCTGCATCGTGGCCATGTGTTTAGGCTACAGCCAGTGAGATAACCCAGTCCTCCTCTCCACACCCTGACAACAACAGTTGGGGAAAGAGTGAGCACTAACAGCAGCAGCACGGGCCGGCTCATAGAGGATAAGGGAGAAGATCCTCCTCTGTTTTTGTTTTCACTCAAGAGCGGGTCGTTTCTGTCTGAGTGCTGTGCCTTCATAGCCATACATTTTGTATTTTAACAGCCTCTGTCCTGAGTCAACTACCGGGTCAAGTGCCAAACATGGAAAGTAATACTTTGCTTTCACAGAAAACACAACATGATGGCAAATCCAGAGTTTTTAACAATAATACTGTTTCAAATCCAGGACTTGTTTTATCTGTCAACATGGCTGTCAAATTAATGCTAAAGGCCGATTGCAAGATGACAAAGGACTTGCATAAATACATGGTTGGATTATAAATCAACGGGCCCCTGGGCACAGATATGCAGAAGGCCAAACCACCTCAACCAAATAGGAGCAAGACATAACAGACATTGTGGTGGTTTACTGTCTCTCTTTTTTGAGTGTGGTCATTTTGTGTCTTTATTGGTCATTGTGCGTCTCTTTGCTATCATTTTATGTCACTGTGTGGTTAATTTGTGTTCCACTGTAACAACTTTGTGTGTCTTTGAGGTCATTTTGTGTCTTTTTTGGTTGTTGTGTGTCTCCCTGCAGTGGTTTTATGTGTCTTTGAGGTCATTTTGTGTCATTTTTGGTCATTGTGTGTCTTCCTGTAGATGTTTTTTGTCTCTTTGGGGTCATTTTGTGTCTATTTTGGTAACTGTGTCTCTCCCTGCAGTCATTTTGTCTCTCTTTGGGGTCATTTTGTGTCTTTTATGGTAGTTGTGTGTCTCCCTGTAGAGGTTTTGTGCCTCTTTGTGGTCATTTTTTGTCTCCTTGTGGTTGTTGTGTATCTCTTTGTGGAGGTTTTGTGTTTCTCTGAGGTTATTTTGTGCCCTCTGTGGTTGTTGTGTGTCTCCCTGAAGTCATTTTGTGTCTTTCTTGGTCGTTGTGTGTCTCCCTGTAGATATTTTGTGACTCTTTGTGGTCATTTTGAGTCTTTTTTGGTTGTTGTGTGTCTCCCTATAGTCGATTTGTGTAATTTTTTGGTCATTTTGTGTCTGTTTTTGGTCGTTGTGTATCTTCCTGTAGATGTTTTTTGTCTCTTTGGGGTCATTTTGTGTCTATTTTGGTAACTGTGTGTCTCCCTGCAGTCATTTTGTCTCTCTTTGGGGTCATTTTGTGTCTTTTTTGGTAGTTGTGTGTCTCTTTGTGGTCATTTTGTGTTTCTTTGAGGTTATTTTGTGCCCTCTGTGGTTGTTGTGTGTCTCCCTGAAGTCATTTTGTGTCCTTTTTTGGTCATTGTTTGTCTCCCTGCAGTCATTTTGTGTCTTTTTCGGTTGTTGTGTGTCTCTCTGTAGATGTTTTGTGACTCTGTGAGGCCTTTTTGTCTCTTTTTGGTCATTGTGTGTCTCCCTGTAGTCATTTTGTGTCTCCTTGTGATTATTTTGTGTTCATTTGTCATCATTTTGTGTCTCTGTGGGGTCATTTTGGCCCTTTTTATGGTAAATTTATGTCTCTTGGCAGTTCCTCTGCATCTCTTTACGGTCTTTTTGAGTCTCGTCCTGGTCACCACGTGTAAAATTGAGTGACATTTTGCAGATGAAGGCTGAGGGAGGGGGGAGGCTCCTGACACTTTGGGCCCCTGCGCCTGTGCCTAGTGCCCGTTCGGTAATCCGTCCATGCATAAATGCAGTAAACATCCCAATAACACCTGGATATCTATCCATCTTAATTCCTGACCTGTGAAGTACTTCATCATCCTGACCCACTAACCCTTCCCTCTCCTTGTTCGCCTGCCACGGCTTTCCCTATTCCCTGCTCCAGCCAGGCTGGGGCAATAGGGCACCGCTAATGTGCTTGGTGGGTCATTAATTCTTCGGACGGCCATGGGGGCAGCAGAGCAGGCGAGCTTTGTTGTTTGATGTTGGGCGAAATGGTGGTGGGGAGGCAAAGCAGATGTTTGTGTTGGCTGGCGAGGGAAAGCTGTACACTTGATGCCAACCCAATCACCATCTCATGCTAAGCAGCAGCTGCCCAAATACATTTCAGCCAAAGTCTGGCAAAGAGACACAAGGGTGACCAGGTCAGCTTCAGTTCACTTTTGCTTTCTTTGCTCATGTTCTTTTAGCTTTGACATAATTCATATTTTGAATATACCAAAGCCACTTACTTGAAGGACTGTCCCCTGACCAGTGTGTCTTCCAAAACAATCTTGTATGGATTACACAAGTCTTGAAGCTAAAGGTGAACCAGACACTGATAAATCTAAAACATACAGTAGTTTGTCTGCTTGTCTGTATTTGTTGTGTGTAGCTAATGTTCACCGTGCTTTTGCCTTTGAGGAGAGATGTGGATCTTCGCAGAGAGGACATAAAGAAAAGGAACGAAAGACTAACCCAGATTTTTTCGCTGGCCATGGTAAAAATATAACAATGTATGCGCATACATAGACCCCAGAACAAGGACAGTTCATTTAACTCTCTCCTGCCTCTCCACACAACTGATATGAGCCATTCATCACCGCCCACCTTCATATCTGTGTGCTGCCCGGAAAGGACAGCGTGTGTATGTGTGTGTGTGTGTGTGAGTGTGTGTGTGTGTGAAAACAGATTAAAGATAAATATCTTCTACGTAGCCCACACGTTTTGACCCTGTTGTAGAATTCCCCCAGCTTTTATGAGATGCAGGAATACAGTTTATGTCCAGCTAACACTCAGAGTGTGCTGCCCTCTACTGCTCTTTTCATGAACATCTGGACTCAGAACATCTGCTGGTGGGCAAACACACTATCAAAGATTTATACTTCATAAATGTGTGCTTTTTACTCTTTGTTCTGTATAAATTAAAATCTGTGACTTATTTTGTGTGTCTATGTAAACAGTGGCAGAATATGCATCCACCATCCATCCAGAATTTAAATGTTTCACAGTCCAAACTTTAAATAAACTCACTTTGCTATGTCTTATCCAGTATGCCATGCAGTGTTCCTCTTGTTAATGGTAAAATAGCAAAAAGCTAATTTATCTGCACTGTGATGTCCTTATGGAACAACCGGCTGCTGCACTTTAAAGGTCAATGTGGATGATTTAGGGGGATATATTCACAGAAATGGGATACAAGTATATCACCATTACATTGAGCAGGTTCTCATCTACGGAGATCGACATGTTGCACCGCCATGTTTCTACAGTAGCCCCCAGCTGACACATCAAAAACTGGCTCTAGATAGGACCATTTGTGTTTTAGCATCAGCCACTGTAGTTAGAAGTTGGAAAAACAGGGTTTTTTTTAAAACATGAAATCACTTTATTCAGTGTTTTTACTGGTTTAAATCACCTGGGGTCTCATTTATAAAACCGTGCGTAGGATCCATATTAAAATCATACCTACAGACAAAAGCCAATTTTCCATCTCCAAAATGTTCATAAGCATGGGTCAAATTTTCTCTCATCAAGTCTGTTTTTATACATTACAACTTTCGCGTGGGACATAGCGTATACGCCTCTTTCAGGCCTTGTTTTGTGCATACGCAATGTTTATAAATGAGAACCCTGGTCTGTTTCTTTAGGAGAGGAGGAGACCTCTGCGGACTACTTGACTCTTGTAAAGGAGTCAAGTTATCACAAGAGATAGGTGAGCACACATAAGCTGGTGCTGGGAGAGTTGCCCGTGTGTGATGCGCCAAGCAGCATGTGAGAAACACTGATATGTAATGTGAGACTTTTTTTTTCTGTGTTACAAGTTTGAGTCATTGTGCTTTTAAATTCTTAAAAATCATATATGTTCCTTGTCGTAAACACTGATCTCTTACCAGAGCGTTACTTAATGTCAACAGGACACTATGAAGGCTTCACTGAATTTCCATTTTGGAGTAAATAATTTCTTTAATATTGATGTTTTTCCTCAAACAGTAATTTGGATTATCACCGGGAAAATATTTATCCAAGCTGCTGCTAATTGCATCCTCGCCAACTAATTACACAGCACATGCCCGGCTCTAACATGATGTTTGCTTCAATATACAACAGGCCGCTCAAAAAAGGCATACTTCAGATGATGCCAAGATGAAAGGTTCACGTACAGCTCACTAATTGTCCCTCTCTGTATGTTGCTGCACTGCATGGTTCAAGATAACGAGAAGGCATGCACCTGAGAAAGGAAAAGAGCTACATTGTTACCGAGCAGGGAGATTGCTAATCCTGAATTATCATTGGCTCGTTCTTCATCTCTAACTTAGTAGAGGTGGAACAAGGGAATCAAAAAAAGGCAAGTAATGAGGACCCACAGTGGCCCCGGCAACGTAACCGTGGTTACATGTGGTGCATTAATGTATGTAATCTGTTACTGTGTCTGTGACAAGACAAGGACATGTAGTGTGCTAATTAAAGAAACCTTTCGCTGCTCCTCGCTCAGACACAGGTCATATCTCATTAATGATGGTCTCAATGCATGGGGAGTCATTCATTACTGGCCATTTGGAGGAAAAGGGGAGGATGTGGGGACAGAGGGAATTCCTGCCCTCACATACAGGACATAGCATGCAAAGCAAATAGGTATTTTCTCACAGAGTAGAAACCGAGATGCTCCCAGCATCACCATGTTACAGACTTTAATTATTTAACGGGTCCAAATGCAGCTTCATAAAAAAAGTAAATAATGCCTTTATTCAAAAACATTAATTTTTATTTCTGAAATGGAGTATTTACAAGGAAAAAAAGTCAATGGCAGGCTAATGTCATGTACATTACCAAATACAAAAAAATATATCATTAAAAAAAAAAAACACATCTTCAAAATGCTTTCATTCCTGACACACCAGTCTGAGAAAAATAAAAGAAATTAAATAGCTGAGCTTACTCCTGGGATGAGGCTTCAGCGATGAAACCAATCCTGCTCTAAGTAACAGGAGAGATGCACAGCCTTATGGTCAGTGTTTGTACCTGGATGTTCAGTGCACAGGGACACGCATACAGCAACCTTGAAATGGTAGTGCACAGGTAGAGAGGCTCATCTGCAATTAAAACAGCATTTTAGTGGCTCCAGTAATATTGCAAACAAAAGCCTAGGGAATGTCTTTTTGTTCCTAAAGAGTGAACTGCAACCTCCAGACAGAAAGAACTACATTTTCCTACATGCTCAAATGCCACATCAAACAGCGCTCCATACAATCAATAGAAGATTGAGAAAGCCTAAAGGAGTACGGGAGGTTGTAGGGTTCATGGGTGTAGCCATCATTTTGCTTTTGTGGTCACGAGAGAACGCTGGTGATGTGATCATTATATTTTTCTATGATCACAAGAAACAAAAATAACCCTAACTGCTCTACTTATCTCCTAATGTCATAATAATCGAAATATTCTAAATGTTTCTCTCATGATCTCGACACCAGAGGCTTTGTCATCATGACCAATATTGCTATGAGTCAATTTGTATTCTCATGATTATTAGAAAAGCCACGCCAGATGTTGTAATTATCTATAATCAATACAGATAAGGCAATCTCTACTTGACATTGCTTTGCACGATCATTTTGCTGCTGTTACATAACTGCTGACAACCACGGGTGCACCCTCACTCTCTATCATAGTAACATTACACAGACTCTTCCTTTGGTTGTAGTTGCATTAGTTTACAATAAATGTGTTAGATTCTGAAGTCAAATGTGAGCAGTGACATTTGATTATAGATAATTATCCCCATGTCACATCTACAGCGTTATTATTCAGTGATCATGAGAAGACAGGACGAGTTATGTTGAGATCATAAACTTAGGTGATAATGAAAATGAAACACAGCTGGGAAGCAGCACCTGTGAACACCACTGCCAAGGCTGCACAATGTTTTACTAATCAGCTATGCTTTAAGGATCTTAATCTGCATTAGGAACATTAAACATACTGTATGCAATTGTTATATACAGGATAAATGTGCCACTTTAGTTTTTTAAGTGCAGTAGTTGATGGAAAATGTGGAAAAGTCCTAAAAATTCCACATCTTGCAGTGTTATGAAATCATTTTAAAATTGTAAACCACGCTCAAACCAGATCACGTATTCCTGACTCTTCACTGAGTTTAACTAAAATCTAGGTACTCTATAAACTAACAAAACAAGGACAAAAAACATAACCTCGTCGGCTAAGTTGCCACCCATGGCTTCTACAGGTCCCTGTAAAGGAGGCCCTGTCTGAATATGAAAGCAAATGAGCAGTCCAAGACAAGTGCAAATCTTCCCTGAGACTGGTCCATGTACTCACACAGACATCAGATTCAGCATTAATCAACCCAAGTACCCTACTAGCAGACTAAACGAGTCACACTGACCGGCCTAAAAATTGTTTGGTGCCATTCCTGCAGCTGCAGTAGCACTGTTTTCATACATTAAAGACAAAACACGGGGATTCGTCGTCATCATCACTCAGTCACAATAAGGCTCTGAGAGCAGCATGTAAACCAGACTGGTCAGAAATCAAGTGGATCACAAAAAATGTTTACGCTGATCACACGGTTATTATTGCTAACATGATTATCACTTTTGATTTATTTGAATGATGGACCCCCTCCAGATACCTGACCAGGAGCTGGTCTCCATCCACAGATATGTAGAGCTGCGAGATATCACAGTAACTGGAGATGGGTGGGAAGAGCTGAGTGAAGTGAATCAGCGTGTGGTGCTCTGGCACGCCTCAGGGACTCAGTCCTCTGGTGGCTGACAGAGGGAGACATTAGGTCGTCATGTGTCTCTGAGCTGACATCGGCTCTGCAGGCTCTGGAAGTGGGCCTGCTTCAGGATGCGGTTGATCTGCAGGTAGGACGCCAGGCTCGTAGGGCCGGCCAGTTCTGAGGGGTCACCGGAGCTGAGGGGACTGCAGGGGCCCACGATGCACTGGCTGCCACAACTCCCGGCTGCATGCTCTGGACTGCTGATGCTGCTGCTGCTCTCGCTGTTGGACGACTGAAAAGCAGATGTCAGCATTAACCGTGTGCCAGCTAGATATGATCATCAACATCAAGGCTTGTTTTGTCTAGATAAATTCAAAGCCTTACAACTGACACGCTTTGGGGGCATACATGCAAAAACTAGACCTCAAAAAGACCTCATTAGCCACGATGTTTCTAACCAAGCATGGGTGCTTTCATGCCTAACCTGTTTAATGCAGCTCAAACAAACTCTGGTGCGTTTGCGTATCTCGTTCAGTTAGTTCATGCTAGTGTGAAAGCTGTCAAACTGTACCAAAACGGCTTGGAAAGGAGGTCTCAGTCTGCTTCGAATCCAACTTGTGGTGTGACAGCAGAGAAGACCAACCACAACATTTTAAAATGGTAGATAGTAATTCTTAGTTTGAATACAAAATGTTAACTATTAAATGAATCTGTTGTGAGTGGGACCTGAACTAGCATCCTGCTAGTCAGTGCCATTCAACCAGGAGGCTCCTTTTCTATATGCTGGTCAGACAGAGCAGAGGACTGACGGGAGAAGGAGAGGAGGAGTGTGCCTAACGGTGAATAAGGACTGGTGTGTCGATGGGAATGTGAGGTGCTCCTGGTGCAGCTGTGGATAACTACTATAACTTTTCACCATGCAGAGACAACTGCTTTGTTCAGGAAGAACACTTCACTGGAGTTGTATCATGCGTTATTCCCATGAAACAGATGATTCCCCAGAGTGTGAGGATTTTACCTGGTACGTTAAGTCTTTACCCAATCAGACAGTGGAGCATAGTTAAAACAGTGGGGTAATATTCAGGTACAAGATGCTTTTTTGAATCCTATTTCTCCCTGTTTGTCACTCTACGATACCTCAGATCCACCCATTATCCATCCACACATAATTACCCATTAGTTTATAAGCTAGCTGTGAGCACCAACTAATAAGGCGACGATTAGTCTTCTTTACAGTTTAAAAACTTAATTACAGGTGGTTTCTAAATTTGTATGATTGCATTTCCCTTGACATGTGTTAGTACCTCAGAGTCCCAGGCATCCCGGCCTGGCTCAGGAGAGAGCGGATGAGCTCTGCTCTGCCTTTTGGCTTGAGGGACCAGGTGGCCACTCTCCTCATCACCACCGCTGCGCTGTCGTTTCCTGTTGGGGTACAAACATAGACAGACATTTAACACAGGTGTATAGTAACTGCCATCACACACCCATGTATGTCGTTGCTGTAACCTATGCACGGCCAACTGCTACATGTGTCGATGTTTTTATATAAATGGCTGCTGCAAGTGGTGAATACAGGCCACAGCAAGTTACTCCAACAGTTGTTTCGAGCTACATCTCTTCAGTTAGCGTTACATAATGTATTGTAGGCTCATCTTACCTGTTTTCAGTCAACATATGATGACACTAAATCAATCTCGACGAGTTTCCTTGTTTGTTCACACCAGACTGGGGGACCCGACCGGTTGACGTTATCGATTCCGTTAGCTTGTTTCCTGTCAGTCGATGGCCTATCACCTGAGTTAGCAAAATAGTGTTCCCTGGCTAGCTAACTATGTTGAATACTGATGTGATACTACTACCCATTTGGCAACACTAGAGAATAATCTAATCTAATTAACAACGCCGACACTGAGGGTAACTGGCTATAAAATTACATAAAGACCGGGTGTAAAAAAAAAAAAAAAAAAAAAAAAGCCAGTCACAAATGCTAGGTTAAAAGCTAACGTCACCGCTAGCTAACCTTCGTAGATAATACTCTCTCTCTTAGCCGACTCTAGCACATATTACAAAAAAATATCCTGCCCTTTTATATAAAACTCTAACGAGCTTAGTGCCAGAGCTCGAGTAAAATTACACCTGTTTTAGTTCAACCTAGCTAACGTACGTTTCAACAGTTAGAGCTAAACCCACAACCGACCGCGGCAGTTGTGTTTACATGGCACTGCGCCTGCGCGAAGACGAGTAATGGCGCTTTTAAGTGCTGTCGGAAAAAATAAGTTCATACGCTAGTTAGAGAATCAAAGTAGAGTTTTCTGTGGTACCAAATATGTAAGTGTTGCGATCGCGATCGTCTTAATAACAGTGATGGTGAATGAAGTGATGAACAGCATTGCTTTTTTTCTAGGTTACACGCAGCCTATGTGTGCAGTTAAGACGATTTCGATGAGGAAAAAAGGGGGTTACGAGCAGCACCTAAAGGCAGCACATTATGACACAGGCGCAGTTTGCAGCGCAGTACAAGAAAGCTGCCAATTAACTTGATTGATTCATTGAAGTTGGTGAAGTATTGTGAGTTTATTAATTTTATTAACGTGTGTCTGCTCTAAGACTGTAATTGGTCTTAATCAGACACAGCAATCGACAAATAGGGCCTACTGACCTATGGTCTGCCAAAAGATGTCGCTGTCTAAGGTTTTATAAAACGCATTGTAGCCGAATGTTATTATTGATTTAAGGGTCTTTAATAAAAACAGATATACAATGTAACAAAACGTGAGCTGCAGCCCATATTTCCGTAAAATCTGTGTGGCTATTTTACACTAGAGTACTTATGAAATGATTTCCAGGCTTAGGGCATTAAGAAAATGACAGTTTTTATTATAGCAGTAAAAATGCTGGAAACAAAGCCTCCAATCCGACCGAATTGTTGACATCTTCACAACCCGGAAGTTACACCCTACAGTGCAGCAGGTCCAGCCAGCCAATAGAGTAAAAAAAACGCCTCCGCCAATGACTCAAGCGAAGGACGGAGGTGAGATTAACAGGGATCGTCGGCAGCAGCGGTCCTGCTAGAATAAAGGGAAATAATCGCAATGGGCAGCACCGACTCAAAATTAAACTTCAGGAAAGCAGTGATTCAGCTGACAACCAAAACACAGGTATATGAGCTTCCAGTACAGCAGAATAAAGGATTACATAGAGAGGTAGTGTGCCGATGAGCGCGCCGGAGAGCATCACCGAGGAGATGAGATAACGCGTTCTGATGTGGGAGCAGAAAACAAACATAATCTAATGTTGCATGCGCGCTTTTCAGCTCATATTCATTTACTTTCCATAATCGAAATGTTTATAATGTGGATGTAGAAAGACTGCATGCACTGTATTCCACATATGTCGTATTTATCATGGGATATATGATGGTGGATTTTGCGGTGCAGATGGCCACTTTATTTAGCCTGTGCATGTTCAGTTTTGATGTTAAAATAAATGATGGCGTAGCGAAATCAAATCTGATGACGTAGGTCTGGCAATGACCACGTTTGCAGATGCGGCAGGTGGACTGTGCTTAGAGTGTGTGCCAGATAATGTTTCCTCACTGCTGCTGGAGGAGAGGTTGTGTTTGCATTGCTATTATGTAGGCCATGGATATGCTTTACAATGAAAAACAAATAACCATATATGCATTATGATGAAAACCTGACATTTAAATACACTGCAAGATCAGTCAGGCCATTTTATTTCAAATGTCACTGACATAAAATGCCCTATTTGAATCAAATACATGTGAACTGAACAGCAAATATTTTTTTCCACAGCCAGTGGAAGCCACAGACGATGCTTTCTGGGACCAGTTCTGGGCAGACACCACCACCATGGTCCAGGATGTTTTTGCACTGGTGCCAGCTGCAGAGATAAGAGCTGTTCGAGAGGAGTCCCCCTCCAATTTAGCAACCCTCTGCTATAAGGTACACACTGCATGAAGTGTTAACACGTCTGTATACTACAAACTTGTGTATGACATGAGATTCCACAGGGGTGGGGGCACTACATCATGGAACAATGTTTGTCAGAGCCCGTCAGCAAGGCACTGCCTCATGCTCTCAGATGTGGAAATAAGTGAGTCAACTGCCCTTCCTTTCCCTTCGCTTCCCGTCTCTTGGTACCAGCTTCCGTTTGAAGCCGCCTATCAGAAACAAAACAGACATACGGCATACTTAGAGGCCTAATTAAATAAAGAGGAGGAGATGAGAGCCCTTGAAGCTGAGCTGATTCAAAGGGGCTTGTTACCTATTTTAGACAGAGGCTGCAACATGCTGTTGATTAGATGTAGATAGTGAGTCATTTTCAAACATTAATCTTATCTGTTAAAGGCCCAAAACAACAACATATGTTCTCGTCTAATTGGAAAATTATCTTTATTGTCAAATGTAACAAACTTTAGATAACAAGTGCACTTCCTAGTGTAAATTATATCAAGTATACACAGACTCAATGAGCAATTTATGTGTCGATAAGACACATGTACTTTTGTTCTCCAAAACAAAATCATTAGTGTCCTGTTGACGGTAACAGAGAAATATTATATTGTAAGAGCATGCTCACTGTAAAGGCTTTTTCAGCCTCATGGAATCATTCAACACTTTGAAATTAAGCATAATTTTTTAATGAAACAAGTCTAATAAGCTGAGATGTTTGTTATGGTTCTGTGCATGTTGACTGGGTAATGCCTCATTAACCAACTTAGAACTAGCAGTAAGAAAATTGTGTAGTTTAGAAAATGGGTTTGTCCTCAAAGAAGTAATTTGGAGCACAGCACATACACAAAGACACGAGGGTTGACTTGAATGCTTTGAAGCTTTGATCGTTGCCGTGGTAATCAATGTCCAAACATTATTTGAATGCTCTGTTTTTTACGTATATGCATAACCCAAATATCCCCAGTGCCCCAAAATGAAGAAGTAGTTATCCAACATTATTCATTCTGCATCAGTATTAATTATTATTAGTTATTTTCAGACAGGGACATTTAAACTCTCATCTAACGTCAGTCACCAGCAGTCCTGCAATACTGAAACTGGGACAGTTTGACCACATGTGACAGGCCTACTGACATGCTAGCAAGATGTCGCAAAAGTCAGGCATCTGGAATAGCTACAAAAGATGATCCCCCCAAAGTTGAGTGCCAGATATGCCAAAGGAAACTGGCTTATCACAAGTCTACTTCAAACAGCTTAGCAGTCTTACAAATTGGTCGTAGCTATTATGGCTAATGTGCTACCTGCATGCTAACAAAGCTAACTGTCATGTTATTTTAGCTGCCCTGACTGAAAACCAGTGATCCAAAAAAGTCCGACTTAAGTTAACCCCCTGGCGAAGCTTTCATTTATCGCAGATATTGCTCACTGAAACTTCAATACCTAAAATGGAAGCCCTAAAAGACACATCATTTAAAGAGGCACCAGTGTTGTCATTGTAAATTGGATTTTCATAGTTAAAATTAAAAGACTGTATCAAGCTTCTTCTGTGTGAAGTACAGTGTGTCTGGTTCAGCAGATGCCTCCATCCTCACTCTCACGCACCACCCGATAATGTTCCTTGTCTCTTCAGGCTGTGGAGAAGCTGGTGCAGGGTGCAGAGTCTGGTTGCCCCACAGAGAGGGAGAAGCAGGTGATCCTGAACTGCACTCGCATCCTGAGCCGCATTCTTCCCTACATCTTCGAGGACCAGGACTGGAGAGGATTCTTCTGGTCGACGGTGCCCGGCGCTGGGCGGGCGGGGGTGAGTGGGCACAGGAAAGGAAAAAGCACTTGCAAAAAGCATCAAGACAAACCCTTTAATCACTCTTACAACACTTTTTTTTAAACAAAATGTGCTGCTGTCATTTGCACAGTCGTACTTTGAACAGAAGATGGTGTTTGTTGCTAAAAATATGATCGATCAGTTACAAAAGAATACAATGTTTGTGTCAGGCCTCTCAGATGCTTACTCACTCCAGTGATACAATGAGGTTATCAGCCTGTTCTTTCCATGAGTGTGTGTCCTTCACTCAGCTGATGAGCTAAATTGGTTTCCTCATTCCAGTTGTAAGGATGTGTGGAGCAGGAAATATCACTGAGCCATTTCTGCCAAGCCATGCTCCTCTTCCATTTGACTATTTACACAATATATTTTAATCAATGCTTGAGAATGATATTCATCACCTAGTTCTAGTCTCATACATGCATATATGTGCATCCTGTCCAGACAGACGAGCTGGATGATGATGACGGAGCTCGACCACTGGCCGAGTCGCTGCTCCTGGCCATCGCCGACCTGCTCTTCTGCCCTGACTTCACTGTGCACAGCCACAGGAGAGGCCCAGTGAGTACTCATCTCTTCCCCATCCATCAAAATTATTCAGTGCTGACACATTACTTAACATGATCTTTTATGATTGTTAACGATACTTTTCTGAGCACTGTTTCCTTCTTCCTGGTCTAACGTTGCCCAACTAACCTGTCTCTCTAGTTCCTGTGAAGACTAACGTAGTAAGACATCATGACTGACAGAACACTGTCAGTCTCACCAGGAAGAATTCCTCATCTCTAATGAGCAAGAGAGGAATGTTGCATGTCAGTCTGCAGCCTTGTTTTCAGTAAATTCTTTAGGGGTTATAACTTCCATGTAGCATATTATGCTCATTATTTCACCATCAGTTCTGGTACATTTCCTCCCTAAACTGCATCGTGGAGAATGCATTCAGAGAAAGTTCCTAAAGGAAGTTCAGAAGAATGACAGCAGTGGTTGTTTGTTTCTTAAGACAAGCTTTGTTTACTGATAGTGTTAAAGCAGGAAGAGGTGCATAAGTAAATAGAAAAGTAAGACTATGCAAGCTGTAGTGATGGAGCCCATGAATGGATTACTGAACAGGCCTATCAGGTACAGGCCCCCCGAGGCTCCAAGTGTCAGGGGCTCAGCTGGTTTTCACCTGCAAAATGTCACTCAAATCAACAAGTGCTGACCACAAAGAGACTCAAGATGATTACAAAGAAACACAAAACAACTACAAAGAGATACAAAATGACTACGGAGAGACACAAATGGACTACAAAGAGACACAAAATGACCACACAGAGACATAAAATGACCACAAAGAGACACAGATGGACTACAAAGACACACAAAATGACCACAGAGACACAAATAGACTACAAAGAGACACAAAATGACCACAAAGAGACACAAAATGACCACAAAGAGACACAAAATGACTACACAGAGACACAAAACAACTACAGAGAGACATAAAATGACCACACAGAGACATAAAATGACCACAAAGAGACACAAATGGACTACAAAGAGACTCAAAATGACTATGGAGAGACACAAAGCAACTACAAAGAGACTCAAAATGACCTCTACAAGACACAAAATGACCACAGAGGCACAAAATGACCACGCAGAGACACAAAATGACCACAAAGAGACACAAATAGACTACAAAGTCACAAAATTACCACAAAGAGACACAAAATGACTACACAGAGACACAAAACAACTACAGAGAGACACAAAATGACCACACAGAGACACAAAATGACTACACAGAGACACAAAACAACTACAGAGAGACACAAAATGACCACACAGAGACATAAAATGACCACAAAGAGACACAAATGGACTACAAACAGACACAAAATGACCACAAAGAGACACAAAATGACCACAAAGAGACACAAAATGATCACAAAGAGACATAAAATGACCACAGAGGCAAAAAATGACCACAAAGAGACACAAAATGACCACAAAGAGACACAAATAGACTACAAAGAGTCACAAAATTACCACAGAGACACAAAATGACTACACAGAGACACAAAACAACTACAGAGAGACACAAAATGACCACACAGAGACATAAAATGACCATAAAGAGACACAAATGGACTACAGACACAAAATGACCACAAAGAGACACAAATGGACTACAAACAGACACAAAATGACCACAAAGAGACATAAAATGACCACAAAGAGACACAAAATGATCACAAAGACACATAAAATGACCACAAAGAGACACAAAATGACCACAAAGAGACACAAATGGACCACAAAGAGACACAAAATGACTACGGAGAGACACAAAATGACCACAAAGTGATGCAAAATGACAAAAAATGAGACAAAATGACCCCAAAGACATACAAACAGACCACAGGGAGACACAGAATGATCACATAAAATGAACACAAAGAGACACAAATGGACTACAAAGAGACACAAAATGACCACAAAGAGACACAAAAGGACCACAAAGAGACACAAATGGACCACAAAGAGACACAAAATGACCACAAAGAGACACAAAAGGACCACAAAGAGACACAAATGGACCACAAAGAGACACAAAATGACAACAAAGAGACACACTTGGACCACAAAGAGACACAAAATGATTACAAAGAGACAAAAATGGACCACAAAGAGACACAAAATGACTACGTAGAGACACAAAATGACCACAAAGTGATACAAAATGACAAAAAATGAGACAAAATGACCCCAAAGACATACAAACAGACCACAGGGAGACACAGAATGATCACACAGAATTGACACAAAGAGACACTAAACAGCAAACAAAGTCTGTGTGTCTTGCTCCAACTTAGAAGAGGTGGTGGGATCTACTGCATATCTGTGCCCAGGGGCCCATTATCATATAGTCTGCCCATGGTCGAGATGGATGCACATCTCAATTCCTTCAGTTTCCATTTAACCAAGACAGCATCTTTCCATAACCTGGTTATTTTAGTTCCCTAACCTTAACCGTACCCTAACAATACTTTCTGTGCTGTGCTACATGATGTTTTGCTATCCCAAAGTAGTGTTAGTTGCCAAAATGTAACTAAATCCTAGCTAGAGGGATCAGAAAACACCCTGGTGTCATTTTAGAATGCAACATTACAGACAATCATTTGCGATGTAATTGAACAAGTCTTTGGAGAAATGTTAATCCTGCACTTTGAATAAAATAATTTGATTTATAAATATTTTTCTGTGATCACCAGGACTCGGTAGAGAACATGCAGTCTATAGACAGCTGTGAATACATCTGGGAGGCAGGCGTGGGCTTTGCACAGTCCCCCCCTCTCAACTACATCCATGATCTAAATAGGTGAGTCAGCCGGCTGCTTGCAGCTGTGCTTGGCAGCATCTGCAGTAAAAAAAGAAAAATACACAGGCTTTACTCTCTCGTTTTTACATGGCTGACTTTTTTTCTGTGCACCTCTTTGCTGTTTTTTTTTTTTTTCCCCCGGATTCTCTTCAGGACAGAGCTGCTGAGATTGTTACTAACCTGCTTCTCCGAGGCCATGTACCTGCCTCCTTCATCGGACAACAATGTGCTCAACCCCTGGGTGACGTTCTTCTGCTCCACAGAAAATAGGTAATGGGCAGATCATGTTGGCACATCTACATATATATGGACAAACATTATGTGATGATGTGAGTCCATGCAACTGTCAAGTGATTTTTTTAAATGCCACAAGAAGTAAGTTTGGTTAGGAGAGTCTACATTAATGTGAATAAATAGAAGCAGAATTTGGCCGTGGCAGAGAATGCAAGAGCTGTTGTTTGACCCAAATAAAACAAAAAACAACAAAAAATATGGTTCATGGTCCACTTACTGGGATTTATTCAGGGGTTTCAACCACATTTAATGGTCTTCATCACAAGTTTAGTTTGCTTGGTTACCACAGAGATTGCTTGTGGCTCAGTTGTCAGTGAGATGTGGATTAAACGTCCGAAACAAAAGCTTAAAGGAGCTCTATGTGAGTACAGAGCATTAATATAGCAGGAAATAACTATTTGCTATGTAAAGATATGGTGGTGTAATGGCGTCCTGAGCAGAGAACAAAGTCACACTCTCTCTGTGCTTTCTGAATTACTTCTCTGTCCGTTATCGTGGAAGATGATCCGGCCATGTGTGCATGTAAGTCCATGTGTGTATCCCACAAGCATGTAAGTAGATGTGTGTATCCCTGCTAGCTTATGGCCAGCGCTCTGCACTACGCTTATACAGCGGTTATTTCTGATATCAGGACGGCTCATCCTGGAAGCATAGCACCCACCCTCTGGTTTCCCGCTGTTAACACTGTTAGCCCTGTCAGCACTGTTGCCGTTGTTTAGAGCTGTTTGAGTTGTTAGCACTGTTAGCTGCTGGTCGCTGGCAGCTACCTCCATGTTGAGAGCCATGTGCAGACAACCTCTGAATCATAGATATGCTCTGGATATCATAGAGCTCCTTTAAAAGTGGACCATGGGGTGGATGTATTTCCTAAGTGAGAGTCTTTGTTCTTCCATATTATTTTATATAAATGTAGATATTATGCAAATGCATTTTAATTTATTTGCTGCACCTAACTGCATTCTTTCTGTATTGACTAAAATAGGATAATTCATATTATAGTTTTCATCAAAAAAAAATGCACTGGTAAATTATTGCACATGATTCTCTAACATGGTCTTTATGTCTTTTTCCCTAGACATGCTCTGCCTCTGTTCACCTCCCTGCTGAATGTGGTGTGTGCCTATGATCCAGTGGGCTACGGCATCCCGTACAACCACCTGCTCTTCTCGGACTACCGGGAGCAGCTGGTGGAGCAGGCTGTACAGATCCTCATTGTGACGTTGGAGCATGATGGAGGGGTTCCCCACCGGCCCCCCTCTCCATCCAGCATGGAGGAGCAAGAGGTGCGACACCAAGACAAATCAAGATAATCAGTCCAGTGTGGCATTTGTTTGCTGTCACTCTAATAAATCTCTTCATCTTTGTGCAGTCTACAGGCCCTGAAAACCTGTTTGTGAATTATTTGTCGAGGATTCACAGAGAGGAGGTATGCTATCATTTCTATAAGAAACACGCAGATCTTCCCTGTGGAGTTGTCCAAAGCACGCTTTCTGTCTCTCCATCGGCAGGACTTTGACTTTGTGCTGAAGGGCCTCGCGCGTCTGCTGACCAACCCTTTGACACAGACGTACCTGCCTAACTCGACCAAGAAGATCCAGTTCCACCAGGAACTGTTGGTGCTTTTCTGGAAGCTTTGTGACTTCAACAAGGTCAGAACAAAGGACTAGAAGGAAGACTGTCTTTTATTAAGAGTCTGTGCTTTTATTCAACAAAATCTCCTTTGTGTTCCCTTGACAGAAGTTCCTGTTTTTTGTCCTGAAGAGTAGTGACGTGCTGGATATTCTGGTTCCTATACTCTTCTATCTGAATGATGCACGGGCTGATCAGTGTGAGTCTCATCCCAGTGTTGTCCTTGCACCTAACAAAACTCTACAGGTATTTATGTTTATTAACCTCTGATGTGTTTTGTGGCTGCAGCCCGTGTTGGACTCATGCACATCGGTGTGTTCATTTTGCTACTGCTGAGTGGTGAGAGGAACTTTGGCGTGCGCTTGAATAAGCCCTACACCGTCCATGTGCCTATGGACATCCCGGTGTTTACAGGGACTCATGCTGACCTGCTCATAGTGGTGAGTGTTTACCGTGTTACATCATCGGAAATGTTCTTTATTGCCGCCAAATTGAGACACCGTTAATGCTCACAGCTGTCACTGTGTTTGTTTTGTAGGTGTTTCACAAGATTATCACCACAGGCCACCAGCGTCTCCAGCCTCTGTTCGACTGCCTACTCACTATTGTTGTAAATGGTGAATTGCTTTGGCGCCATCTGTCCGACACACTTTATTTCCAACATCAACTAATTTAAAGTTTTAATATCTCATTAGAAATAGATGCCACTTAATCAAATAAAAATGTCTGTTACTGTTGCATAATCATCTTCTTAACTTTGCTTTTTTTCTGCAGTGTCTCCCTATCTGAAGAGCCTGTCCATGGTGGCAGCCAATAAACTGCTCCACCTGCTGGAGGCCTTCTCCACCAGCTGGTTCCTGTTCTCTGCAGCCCAGAACCATCACCTTGTGTTCTTCCTTCTCGAGGCTTTCAACAATATTATCCAGTATCAGTTTGACGGTAAGAGAAAGCTGACATGTAACAGACGTCTAGGTTTGTATGTATGTCAACAGCTTCCCTTTTTAAAATTTTTGTGTCAAGATATTTTAAGGAACACATCTGTTCATAAAATGCATCTGTCCTGCTTTCTCTCACCTCCAGGAAACTGCAACTTGGTGTACGCCATCATCCGCAAACGCAACGTTTTCCACCAGTTGGCCAACCTGCCCTCCGATCCCGCTTCCATCCAGAAGGCTTTGCAGAGGAAGAGGAAGTCTCCAGACGTCATTTCCCGCACAAGCTCGCAGGAGACTGTATCCATGGAGGGCTCTCATCCTGCTGTGCCGGCAGAGCCTGGTACACTGAAGGCCAGTCTGGTCGCTATTCCAGGTACTGACTCTGTGTGCTGCTTAGTTGTTACTGATTGTTGAACTGGCTCATTGGTCAACTGGTTACTGTACTATTTATAAAATTACCACCATCTGTTGGCTGTGCAGTGGATGTCAGTCACGTGCACAAACTTACATGTTAGCATAGAATACATTAAGCACCTGACGAGAACTACAACTAAGAGAAATGAGTGTTTAATAATTCAGAATGATCATATTTGTTTTATTAATATTTTTTGGAATATACCATAGGTTAATAAAGGTAAAGTGAACCAGTGGGTTACTTTCTCAAAAAAGGCAAGTTTCTGAAAAAATAATTTCAAAGGCAAAAACTGGTTATTTTATATTTCAAACCAAAAACAGCAGTGCATTAGTCCATCAACTTTTTGACATCTATTTGTTGACCCCAAACTTATTGTTTTCTACCGAACACATAGATAAATAAATAAATAAATAAATAAATAAATAAAATAGAATAAAATGAAATAAAATAAAATAAAATAAAATAACCAACAATTAAATTAAATTAAATTAAAATAAATTAAATTAAATTAAATTAAAGAAAAAAATTGTATTTCTGAGGGACTATTTTCAGTTGTGTATTTGTTGCATCAGTGGCTATGTAGAGCAGCAAGAAAGTATATTTAGAATTGGAGCACTGATTGGCTACAGCGCATGCCACATAACTGAAACATCACCAGTTCAAACCCAGCCGGGGACCTACGTTGCATGTCATACGCCCCTCTCTTCCCCTGTTTCCTGTCTTCCTTTTCACTGTAAAAGTGTCAGAGCTAAAATGCCGAAAAAAATCTTACAAATAAAGACAGAGCAGACAGAATAGGGCAGGGTGATATGGAGCGAATCAAATATCAGGATTTTTTTCACCAAATACCTTGATATTAATGTTACTGCAATATTTTAGGCATGATTACTGGTGCATTTTTTGATAAATATTCATCAGTAATGGTGGTATAATGACTAAATGGATAAAGGCAAATAATGAGAACAGCTAGAACAGTCTGGGGAGTTCAGAAAAATTAAAACACATCACTGTAATGCAGTCTTTTAAACCAGAAAAAAAGGCAACACTCGCAATATTAGTATATCCAAAATCCAAGGCGTCAAATTATCATTATTTTTATGGACAAAAATTGAGCTCTATGGTACAGAGGAATAAGCCATATCAGTTGACAATACTTGTAACTAGGATAATTCTATTCTTGTTTATGGTCTGTTCATGGGATTTGTTGACATTACGAAAAACAGACCATCAGCAGACCTGTCCTTCAAGTGACTGGTTTCCTGTGATTCATGGCTTCCTGCAGGTATCGATAAACTGACTGAGAAGTCCCAGGTGTCAGAGGATGGCACCATGGTGTCGGTTCCAAAGACAGACCCTTCACACACAGTCCACTCAGACCAAAGCGCAGTCGCCGGGACCAGCGACACAGAGTCAAACTCAGGCCGAGACAATGAAGTAAGTGTGTGTGGTTGAGTGTGTGTATTTGCATAAAACCATATGCATGTTAGTAACTTTATTTCTTCACATTATCAGGATGTTTTTTACACTGAAGCAGAGATGGAAAGAAGACGTTTGTCAAGTGCGTCTTCAACATCGTTTTGGGCTCCTACACCAGACTGGGTCAGTAGCGTCTTTTACCCTAAGCCTCTCTTATGTTGGCAGAATGTGTAACTGATGTGGATTTTCTGTCCCAGGTCCTCTCCTGGAAGTGTAAACTACCCCTTCAGACTATCATGCGACTTCTACAAGTGCTAGTCCCTCAGGTGGAGAAGATCTGCATCGACAAGTATGTATTCGTTTTTTGCTCAGCATATAAAGTCATATATTGGCTGTGATTCCTCTGATATATCACCAAATATTTCACTGCAGGGGTTTGACAGATGAATCAGAGATCTTGAAGTTTCTCCAGCACGGCACATTAGTGGGCCTGCTGCCAGTTCCTCACCCCATCCTCATCCGAAAGTATCAGGCCAACGCAGGCACGGCCATGTGGTTTCGCACCTACATGTGGGGTGTCGTGTATTTGCGGTGAGTCAGCCACGAGAGAGCTGAGGATTATGCAAACAGTCGTCTCTCCGCACTTACTAACATCTTACTCTGTTTTTACAGCAACGTGGACCCTCCTATCTGGTATGACACTGATGTTCGCCTTTTTGAGATTCAGAGGATGTAGGCAGGAAAATGGAACCGTTCAGTTCCGGTGTTCCTCCTCCCTTCAGTATCTGCTGGTTTCCCGGTAAACCTCACTGTGTTTAACTTGCCTCTGTAACCATCACAATGCGTACACCACCGACTTGGGCAGGAGAGTCATTCAGACAGGTGAGGTAGAGATACCTCTCGGATTAAGATGGGAGATGATAGAATTATCAACATTGTCCATAAACACTCGTGTTTGTACATTTCTTGAGACCTCAAGACCAGAGAATGTGTGAAATGTTTCCTGAAGGCCGAGGCTCCTTCCTTGACGGCATCGAAGTGAAGCGAGGAAATACTGTTAGACTTGGCAGCCAGACTTGTTATAGAAGATGTGATGCTATCCAACAGAGGCTTGTAACATTATCCTGGACGGCACAATATTGGTGTTTCACATTATTTGTCGTACTTGCCAATGCTTTCACATGCACTCTTTATGAGTTGTCTGTTATTATGGTTGTAGTTTACGTGACAGTGTAACTTTACAGGATTTTGGAGACAATACTACAGATTGTATGTTTTTGTGTTTATGACCAGGTTAAAGTTTGGATCTGGCTGGCTATGCTTACAATGCTTGATGTTTGAAAATTGTATTTTACGTAAATTATCCTGAAAATATATATTGATATGCATCTGTGAATTCTGTATTGGTTGCATTACTGAACTCTAAAACTCTTTCAAGCAACATATGTGCAAAGTGTCATGAGTTAGTCTTCGTGCAGCATGTAGATAAAGTTATAGTTAACTAAATAAAAACTAAAATTAGGTGTAAAAAACATTTTAGTTAACTTAAATAAAAACTAGACATTAGAAAAAAACAGTCCTAGACAAATAAGTCCCATATTATAATTTATTTTAAAAAAACTAACTGAAACGAAATTTAATTGAAACAAAAATTAAAAATGAAATAAAAATGAGCAGTCCTCTGCCTTAGGGCTCGGTCCCTAAAAATAAAAATGAATTAGATATACCAAACTGTAATACCTGTGTGGATCCTGGATGTTACTATAAGTCAAGATCAATCAAAATGTATTATCAGTATCCACTGCATATGTTACTGGGAGGTATTTTACTTTGCCAACTCCTCTATGTAGCTTGGCTACGTGTCATTTAAAGAGAAAGCTGCCCCTTACACCATGATCACTAGATGGCACTATGTCCCCCTGCAGCAGGCAGCAGGCAAGGAGCACAGTTATAGTGACACAATTAAAAACATAAAACCTTTATTGCAGTGGTATACAAATACCTTTTTTATTTTATTTTTGTGAGCATCCAATTTGCTTATGTGCTTTTTTTAAAAAAAAAAAAAAAAAAATACTATTATTTTTTGTAATGGTTGATCATCAATATGGGATTCCAGAGGGGTTGCAAGAGGGTGCATTGGTTTGCACCATTAGGTTTCGGCTTTGAACCTACCGGCCTGCTGGGGCCCTTCCGTTTGGAGTTTCTCCCCATGTCAGTGTGGGTTTTCTTCATTTTCTCCAGCTTCCTCAAACAGTCCAGCAACATGCAGGTTAGGTCAGTTGGGGGCTCTCAATTGCCCATAGGTGTGAATGTGACCATGAATGGTTGCCTGTCTCTATATGTCAGCCCTGTGATAGTCTGGCGACCTGTCCAACATGTACCCGCATCTCGCCCAACGTCAATTGGAATTGGCTCCAGCCCCCCATTTAAAGAAAATTACTTTCCATTACTTAATTGACTAATTAGTTTGATGACCGATGAAATTTCATGATCTCAAATAAGCACACAAGTATATGAAATTACCTTAAGTGTTCAGCACCTCAATAAACACACAATTTACTTGATAAAAATGAATACGTGGGGATTTAAAGTAATACACAGCATTTCCTTTTTCTTTTAAGTTAAAATTTATTATTTATATCAAGTTCAATTAAACATTTAAAAGATGAACACCACATAAATTAAGAATTCCAAAGTTAATTTCATGGCCTATGAAAGTTCAATCAGTATTTGTGAACATGAGCTACTCTCTCCCAAAGCCAGAAACCAGAGTGTCTCAAACTTGTGATGTCATAGGGTGTAAAATCTGGAGCTGCTCTAGACTGATTTTGTGGATCCACAGAATATTTGATTGTCTTCTTTATACTCAAATTAGCTTTATTATCCTGTTGTGTTCTCACTTCTGAAACGGAAAATGTACCCATTTACTTAGAACACTCCCCTGGAGCTCCCCTAGAGCAGTTTTCTCCCTTTATCGTCTATGGAGCAGTTCCAGACTTCACACTCTATGACATCACAAATTTGAGTTTTAGCTCTCCAGTTTAAAAAAAAAAAAAAAAAATGGGACAGAGTTGTTCATGTTTACTAATATTTTTGAACTGTCTTAGACCAGAGGACTAGCATGTATGAATTAATAAATAAAATCGACCATTACAAAGTTTCTCTCCATACTCAAAAATAAGTCTAAGTAATTAAGTACACCTCAAACAGGCTGGCAACAGAGTGCATGCGGTAGAAGATTCCAAAAGGAAGTCCAATATTCACGATGGCTGCCCACATTGCGAATTTGTAGAACCTTATCTCGATGTGATGATCGAACTGGGGACGAGCACCAAAGGCGGGCATGATCCACAGCTGTCAATACAGAGAGAGAACAAGTAGGTCACATTAAGCATCAGTTTGTTGCAATTATATTTAACAATGGAGAATAAAAGAATAGAACCATAAATACAACTCACAATAATGTTAGCAAACAGAAGAAAAGCACAGACTTCCTTCAGTACTCTTCTCTTCCAACTTGGCTTATCAAGGCTTGTCAGGGCATAGCTGGATTTACTTTTCTCCTCAACAATGTCCATGTCTGAGTGTTCCTGGAGGGCGTGAGCGTTTGTGTGCAGAGCCGCTTCCTGCATCACGTGGAAGGGCTCCCGATGGAGGCCCTCGATGATGAAGTAGTTCTGCAGGCCGAGCTGGAGCACCGTCAGCACGGCCCAGGACAGGTTCAGGGCGTTCAGGTACCCTCTGGCTCCCGTCGCCACCACGGCCACGATGGTAAAATAGCTGATGATAAACTGTCCCATGGAGGCTCCCACCAGCAGCCCCACATCCAGGCTGTGAGAGGGGCTTTCCTTCAACGTGTGCTCCCTGTGGTCCAGCCGGTAGATGATGCAACCGATTACAGTGGACACACACATCAGGCTCACTATCACTATATTCATGATGAAATGAATCAGCAGGGCCCTGTTTCTATTCTTCCCGTCCTCTTGCAGTACATCCACCTCATACAATATGAATGTTACAAGGCCTGCCACCACCAGGAGTATTCCCATTACGGGTCCTAAACACAAATCCTTTGGACGGAACTTAATGCTGTGGTGACTGTGATCGTCCACCAAACGACCAACATTTTTCCACATGACATAGGCCATAGCTGAAGCAAAGAGACTGTACTCTATGTTGAAGGGGTACAGGTAGTAGAAGGCCTCTTTGAAGGTGTCGCATGCTGAGTGACTGCATTTACACTTTTTACCACCATAGCTGTCTGAAATGGAAAGATTTCAGTTATTGTTCCTCCGTATGACACCATGAATGGATCTGACTAGTGTTAAATAAAGTATGCTTTAATACCTCTGTACATCTTGTGTGAGACACTGACATTTAGATCAGGAATCTCAGTTTGGTGAATCGATTCCTCGGTCACAGCAGCCATCCACACCACAAGGTTAGTTGAAAGCGTCACAGTAAGCCCACACCTGGAAGAAGGGAAAGGTGAGTGTCATGCAAGATCGAAGGTCGGTTCTCTGGTGAGTAAAGAAAATAACTTACCTTGTAAAATTTGTGTGTAGCTGCACACAGTCCTTTGCATGAACCCAGAGGAAGTATGTCTAAAACAAACGGGTTTTGATAAGTTTCACAATAATTGAAAGTGTAAGTAAGGCTGCATGTGCTTGTTCTTGAAATGCAATAACCTGGACAAACAGGAATACAGCTTGGACGACGGGAAAAGCGACTTTAACAGCAGAATCACAGTGAAGGTAGCCCACATAGTTGGCTATCTTGAAGACGTCCATGAGGAGACTGAGAAGCCCAAACAGCAGAAGTCCAGCTGAAATGCAAACATTTAAGTGATTAAGCCTTGAAATAACTTATCGAAAACAAAGACCAAGCAAGTCAGAGGTACTCACCTTGGAGCCACACAGGCCCTGCGTGGCTGTCTTTGAACGAGATTGCTTGATCCTTTTTGGAGGTGAAGACTGTGTAAAACAGCATCCACAGCATCGTGAGGAGGAGGAGAATGATGAGGAAGATTTGCCTGTGCACAGCAGTAATGGCCACGCTGTTGAAGGCGCTGCCGCTGACTAGAGCACAGCCCAGGATCAGGATGTTGATGCAGATGATGCCAGACAGGAGCCATCCTCCACCATGGTGGGCCCTCTCCATCATTGCCTCCACATGGTGAACGCTGTCGCTAACAGCCACCACACCAGAGGAAGGGCTGGTCAAATGTTGGATGTTGTCCATCTCAGCTGCTGTCTCAATGTTGGACGGATGGGCCTCCACAATATCATTTCGCCTTTTTCTACAAAGTATACAAGTCAAAGTGCGTCTCAGAGTAATAGCAATAATCCCATGATATTGTGGGCGTAGAGAAGGTCTCAAAAAAACTCACTGGAGTGTTACCATACATAGACAGCAGTCTGTCTGTTTCAACATAATAAGTACACATGCACACAATTCAATTATCTATTGAAAATTTCTTGAAATTGCATCCACTCTCTCCCTCATTAAAAAAAAAACTCCAGAATCCATGAAAATGCGAGTTCATCTCAGGGCACAAGATGTTTCCTACTACTCCCATTGAAATCATGACCCAGTTACTCAAGATAATGTAGACAGACCTTGTTGTGGGCAGTTTCATGTAGGAACTATTTTCTTTCGACCGAACTACACCCACCAACCATATCACTGCGCATCATTTGTCTAGGAAAGCTACCATGACTTCTGCCCTGTAGACCAACATTGTTGTTTGTTTTGTCAGCTGACAGTTAAGTAGTTGCTGCTGCTGGCTGGCCGATTACGCTCCATTTAATCAACATTCCTGGCCTTTACCACTACCTGTTAAGTGGTGCATCAGTGGTGCACTGAAATGGCGCAGACACAGTTCCTACATGAAACTGCTCACAACAGCAATGACTGATCATGATTTCTGTACAGAGACACTGCTGTTGAGTTTTTCAAATGTATTTTTTTGGACGCTTTGAGCACCACAAGCCAAGTGCCATCTAGTTCCATTATAACCAAGAGAAGGCAGACATCGCTATGGCCGATATCTGCAACACTGGGCAACTCACACCAAAATAATTCAGACTGATAAATAGCACTACAAGCAAGAGTAAAAATATGTACTATATGTAAAATATGCTTTTATGGTGAACTGTCCCTTTAACACTGTAGTTTAAGTAATAAAGCTCTGCAGTCTTAAATGGTAGCAAAGAGCAAAGTTGATTTAAAAAAAAAGTGTAACAAAAATCCTCCTCATTGTAAATGCATCACCACAAGTTTACCTCGAGAAATGTTTGATGCGGGTCCGGAACAGCTGTTCAGCGATAGTTTTCATGGTGTTGCGACCAAACGGAGATTGTACGTCACAAAACAAAAATCAGAGGCAAGTCTCAGGAGCGTTGGACCTGTCTTTATCGTGTCTAAAGATGAACTGTATAGGTAGTTTAAATACAGAGAGTTTGAAATCATTAAGTGGACATGCGTTCCTCTTTCTGCAGGACATACAGCTCGCGCACCTCAAGGTGCAGTAATTGGACAAAGAGACAGGTGTAATTAGTTTCATCTGATTAATTACTCTCACGTCTTGCCCCGCGGCCACAGGGCTCATCCAACACCTTCAAGTGCCGCTCCTATCGTCATGTCCACGTCAATTCCCGTCATGCCACGCATTTTATTGCTATTCCATATAAACACACTGCTTATCTCTAATAACATGCAACTGTGGCACAGGTGAGACACAGCCTCAGGGGACAGCCAGGTTCAGTGAGGGCGTGTGTATGTTTTTATCTTGTCATGCATAATCCTGGTACCTGTGCCAGAAAGCAGGATTAGGCCTTTATTTGCTGAGTGCAACGCTGCTGACTCATCACATTTAAAAACCCAAGACATACCTTAGAAATACAGCTAAGCAGTTCGCTTCCTAATTCTATGAAGCTTTTACAAAAACAATAGGTGGGGCAACACATTTCATAAACACTAATTAAATTAATAAAATTGGTCCTAAAGGTCTTAAAGGAATTTTTAAAGTTGTTAAATTCATTTTTATATCTGTAATTTAATTAGTTTGCATATTTGGATGAATTACTGAATAGGCCTACCACGCACAGTCCCATGGGCCCCAAGTGTGCCACCTGAAAAATGTCACTCAAATTAACATGTGCTGACCAGCAAGAGACTCAAAGTGACCTAAAAGACACACAAAAAAACGACAAAGAGATGCAAGGGAGCTGCCAAGTGACACAAATTTACTATAAACAGGGCAAACACTACCTAAAAAACACAAAATTATCACGAAGTAACAAAACAACCACCAGGAGACCCAAAATGACAACAATGAGACACACAACAACCAAAAAAGATACAAAATGACTTGAAAGAGACATGAAACGACATCAAAGAGACACAAAATGACTACGAATAGACAAAAAATGACCTCAATGAGCCGAAAAATGGGTACAAAGAAACATAAACCAACCACAAGGAGACACAAAATCACCACAGGCAGATGCAAAACAACCAGAAGACACAAAATGATTTCAAAGAGATTCACAAAGAGGTGCAAAACAGAAAAAAAAGAGAGCTGGCGGGGCCCTCTGCATATCTGTGCCCTGGGGCCTATTGTTTTACAATCCACACATGCTGGTTCAAGATATTCTGGTGACAGACAAAGTAAAAAAAAAAAAAAAAAAAAAAGGGGGGGGGGGGGGGGGGGGGGTGGAGAGAAAAAACAGGTACAGCAGGTTGGTTGTTGCAGAAAATGTAAATCTTTTACAGGTCACCTGCTTGAGCTGACTGATGTGATGCAGAGCTCATCAACTTTACTGGTGAGCTGTGTGCACTCATGTGTTAGTCACAAGGTTGGAAACAAAGGTCACCTAATGTTCTGTCAGTCCATCACAAACATTCAGGATGCTCAAAGCACCAGACATGCTCCTTCTCTTCTTCTGTCTTGTTGGGGCAGCAGATGCCCTGCACAAACAGTGGATTCCTGACACCAACTATGAGAATAAGACCAACTGGGACAAAGGAGCTGTTCCCTGTGGCAATGACAGAGTTCAGTTTCCGGCCCAGAGGAAAGTGTCAGTGTTTGTGAACAACATGCATGCTGTGCAGGAGATGTGGCTGCCAACTGATGGAGAGTTCATCCTCAATTCAGGAGCTGGATTTTATGTTGTGAGTGGACAAGATCCAGGCTGCGGAGCAGGTGTCGTGACCCAGTTCAAAGATTCAGAGTCTCTTCAGTGGTTTAACCCAGCACTCTGGCAGGCAGCTGCAAGTCTGGATGACCTGCAGAGAGGAAACTTCTTGTTCTCAGTCCACGACGAGAGTGTCCCTTGCCAGTATGATGATGTGGTTTTTAAAGAACACTCCTCTTTCAGGGTGGACACCAGCTCACATCAGTCTAGCATTCCTGTCAAATCTGTGTCTGTGCTGGGGAAGAAGTTTAAGGGCAATTCTGAGTTCTCCCAGTACCTCAGCTCACGCTCAGGTCAGCTGCAGTTTCACGGATCCTCTGCCGTCACTGTCGGGAACCCAGAGTGTGGGGATCCTACTGGCTGTGACTGTGGGAATTCTGCAAACCATCAGCAGATCTGTAGCACTGTAACGTGTGCCTCTCTGAGCTGTAAGAAGCCTCTCCTCCCTGTGGGACACTGCTGTGATGTGTGCGGTGCCATTGTCACAATCCGCTATGCTGCCGGTTTCAACCTGGAGACTTACAGGCAACGAATCCATCACCTATTCCTCACCCTGCCACAGTACAAATCCCTTCAGCTTGGCATGTCTAAAGTCTTCAAGTCACAGCGGTTGATGGGGATCGTCCCTTTTGGTGCCTCACCTGAGATCCAGGTGGTTATCGTGGATGGAGAGAAGGGAATACAGTCGGAGGGTCTGGCCAAGGACATACTGAAGGATGTCAGTTCTCATGGCTCCAACCTGGGAATCACTGAGGCTGAATTTCAAGCCTCCACTGGGGGCAGCACTGGTCCGCCTGGAGGCACTGTTGGGATGTGGGTCGGAATAGTGTTTGGAGTTTTGATTTTGATTACACTCATCACTATCATGGTTGTGCTGATTCAAAAGGGAGTTCTTCGCATGCCATCATCGCTGCCATTATCGCTGCCATCTCTGAGAAGCCTCAGGCGAAGAAGCGATGTTGGAGAACTCGGTGGGCCTCTTGACCACGGCTTTGATAATCCTATTTTTGACAGGCCCAACATGCTGCCTGATATTCCCGGTGTGTATGGGACTGAAACAAATCGTTCAATCTCCATGACTCAGACAGGTGTGCACTTTGTAAATCCAGTTTATGATGAGAACGAAACAGATTTTAATGCCTGAAGTTGACTGAAGTGAACTTTACGAATGTTAATGATTATCAGAGTTATTAACTTGATGATTTTACAGACCCTTCATAGACAATAAATCCTCTTATAGCTTTATAATGGATCTGTAAGACAAATAAAACATTTGTGGGCATAAAACTGTGTACTTTATTCCACATTCATATCACACTCAAGAGCAATAAAGCTGCAATAAAACTACAGTAAAAATCCTAACACTCCTACTGCTGCGCATGTTTCTTACATTCATGTTGCACAGTTACCACGAGATGGTGGTCAATTTACCCTTCAGTGACATGTACGTGAGAAAAATCCTGCATATGTACTTTGACTTTAAATATACCTCATTACATAACCTCAATAAACGTTGTGTCATTTTGCATTAACCAGAGAAACAACATTGTCTTTCTTTGACAGCCAGGCTGTCACATATAAGGGCTCTATGAAATCAGCCTTGTACTTATGAAGCAGCTTCATAGGACCAGTTACATCATAGAAACACACAGAGCCTCTGTGAAAGTCCACATATAAGCCAATTCTTGTGATATCAGACACATCCAAGGGCGTCTCCACATCAGCGTGCCAGGCAAAGAAACCCCGGCTGTTCCTTCCCATGCACCAGGAAAAGTCGTTCCCAGTGATGCAGCTGGTGTTTTGCTCTCCCTTACGATCGATGCTCTTGTACGTGACTCCGACGTGCGCGCCCTCCCCACTCAGCTCTGCTTCGATGTAGTGCCTTCCCTGGTAAAGGCTGTCTGAGGTCATCGCCTGACGCCAATATTCAAAGCGACTGGGGTGGTCTGGGTAGCTGTGTTGCCAGGGGCTAGTGTTGGTCAGCTTTCTGTTGTCGTCAGTTACACGTAGGAAATGATGGGTGGTGTCCGGGTCAAAGGTCAAACTCCTTGTATCTATGATAAAGGGGAAATGTCATTTGTCAAATGAAAAGGGATGATGCGACAAACAGGAAATACAGATTATAATATATTGAAAAGTGTATTTACATCTCACAAACTCCTCTCGTGTCTCAGGATCAGGCAGGGATGAATGCCGAGATTCTTGCATCTGGGATTTGCCTAGTCAAGTCAAATCAAGTCAAAATTTATTTATATAGCACATTTAAAAACAACCTCGGTTGACCAAAGTGCTGTACAGTTCATCCAAAGAATGAATGAATAGCAAAAACCACAAAAATTATCAATAAGATCAACAATAGGTTTAGACAATGGCCTAGTTTATCATTTTGCAGAGAGATTGCTCAATATTTTGGTAAGACATGAAAGCATTTCTACAATGTACTGAATATCTGATAAATAAAGAGTTTAAAAAATGAATAACAAGAGCCTATAGCCATGCTAGCAGCTTTGTGAGACTGTGCAGTGGTGCCAATGTGCTGATATTAAAGGGACGTTCATCCCAAAATCAAACGTACATGTTTTTCCTCTTACCTGTAGTGCTATTTATCAGTCTCGATTATTTTGATATGAGCTGCTAAGTGTTGGAGATAGCAGCCGTAGAGCTGTCTGTCTTCTCTGGAATATAATGGAACTAGATGGCACCAGCTTGTGGTGCTCAAAGCGCTAAAAAAGTACCTTTAAAAAAGTCAACAGCAATGTCTGACCCAGTTACGCAAGATAATCCACAGACCTTGTTGTGAGCAGTTTCATGTAGGAACTATTTTCTTTCTACCAAATAGCACCCACCAACCATTTCACTGTACAGAAGGTAGCAGACGAGAGGCATGTGCTTGAGACATTATGAGATGTGAACAATAATGGCGTCCTCCTTGGCTGAGCTGTACTGTCAGCTAGCTCAGTGGTGCTAGTTGAGCTAGCAGTAGCTGCATGCTTCCTTCTGTGCCGTGACACAGTTAGTGGGTGTAGTTCAGTGGAAATAAAATAGTTCATACATGAATCTGATCACAACGAGGTCTGTGGATAGCTGTTGACTTTTTTGTGTATTAAACACTGCATGCGGAGTGCCATCTTGTTCCATTAAATTGCAGAGAAGGCAGACATCTCCATGGCTGGTATCTCCAACACTCGGCAACTCACACCAAAACCATACAGATAGATACGCAGCACTACAGGTAAGAAGAAAAATATGTATTTTTGATATTTGCGTGAAATGTCCCTTTAAATAGGTATGACATTCTCTGTGTTGACCGTCTCAGTTTAGCATGTCAGCATGAACATTTGCCAAGTAGCAGCACAACACAGCTGAGGCTGGGAATGTTTTTAGTTTCGTTTAGGTACTTGGCAGTAAAAAGGAAATTTCATAACAATTCATTCATTATTTTTATAGTTTCACTCAAAACCACAAATGAAAACCTCATGGTGGCGCTGGATGAAATGTCATGGGGCACTAAAGTCAGTGGGACAAACTGTCTGGAACGATGAATGTCTGCACAAACCTTTGTGTGAATTTCTTGCCACTAGATAGATGACTGTCATCTCTAGAGCCATGCCGCTAGCGTGGCAAAAAAGAGCACATAACAAGATGCATATGCTGGAGAAAGCACATCTTTTCTCCACAAGGAGCCAGAGGATGACAGTTAAAGCATACAGTATGATACACACGTACCTTTTTCACAAATCAAGCTCATTTTTTCCTTGTAGGAGGAGAGGATGAGGTCACACAGCTCCTGTGTAGCATCAGTTACTACTTGGACATAAGAGGTTAGATGATCCATGCCGTTGATGTACGGGCTAGGCAGACATACGTCTGCCACTCCTTTCTTCCACTCTGAATACTCCTGGAACAAGCAAAACAAAAGTAACACGTATTATTATGTGGAATTAAGGTGTTAGATAACATGCAACTCCTTTTTTCTCTGATCCAGAACCTTTCTCTGTGAAATAAGTGAAGTGATGAAATGTCTGCTCTGTGTACACTGTCAACACACTGGCGTCCAAAATAAACTCTTTGTCTAAGAGAACATCCTGTGCTAATCCCAGATCATATGAGACATGAGACTTTATTTATTATTATCTTGAATATTACATATATTTTATACCTGCAGGAAGTCGATATCAGACTTGCTCCTGGACAGTTTGTTCACTTGAGCCGAAGTTTTCATCAGCTCTGTTCTCCTCTGCTCCAGATGTGCCTGGATGCCCTCCGCCTGTTTCAGGGCCTGTCTCTGTTCTCCCTCCAGCACCTTCAACGCCCCCTTTCTGGCCTCCTGGACGGTTGTCTGCAGCCTGGCGAATTGTTCTTCAATGATAACACAAACCTCCTGTACTGAAGACTGAAGAGGCAGAGAGGAAAGAATCAAAAACATATGTAAACCAGAACATTGTGCATTGAATTAAGGTACAGTGTTCTGTTATGGTGTAATAGTTGCCCATGTAACATACTTTAATTAAGCCATTGTTGCTCTGTAGCTTTCCAATTGCTTTCTCAGCTGCTGAGGCACGCCGACCGATCTCATCTTGTTTCTTCTGCAGCTCAATCTACAGCACAAATAATCATCACAAACACAACTGTAACACATGCTGCAAAGATCCAACACTAAAACTGACATGTCCTACATAAATACATTTCTGTTTTGCTTGATATGAGGAAACTGTAACAACAAAATCAAAAAAGTTCTGTGTGTTCTGCTGTGTTATCAAGACCTCAATCTGTGCGCGTGCCTCCCCCACAGATGCAGTCGTGTGCCCTTCGTGCTCCTGCTTCTCACAGTCCAAGCACACACAGCAGCCGTCCATCAGACAGAAGCGTTCGAGAGGAAGCTGATGAACCTCACAAGTCCGACAGTCGATGTCGTGGAGGGGATCCACCAGACGGTGGTTTTGAAATTTAATGTTCTCCAGATGGGGCCTGAGATGGGCCTCACAGTAAGACACCAGACAGGTCAGGCAAGATTTTAGGGCCCTGCTGGGGCCGTCCATGCAGGAGTCACATAACACATCTTGTGGGAGCAGCGTGCCGGACGTCTCGATGGCAGGATCCCTCGGTTCCTCCTTTATGTTTGGGTCGTCTGGACTCTCCATCAAATTCTCCCCATTGCTGACAGTTGCCATGTTGAAAAGAGTTTCTCTGGTCACCTTAAACTGTTTTGGCTGCCCTTTAGGTGGTCACAAGGCTTCACTTACGGCTGCTTTTTACTGCCTTTTCTGTGATCCAGAGACCCTCAGAGTGCATAAGGAAAGAATTAAAAAACCACGCCCATGGTATTTTGCACTCAGCCAGCTGTAGCATTCTCATTTTTCACCCCTCCCTTGTTTAACTCTGTGCCATGCACACTACGCTCAAGACACTTTAGATTCCTCAGACGAGAGGAGGAAATGACGAGAGTATTGTGACTAAGCCTGGGAGGGAAATGAACATCCTCTTTTTCAGTAATGACCTTGCATGTTTACTGATGTTACATTCTCTGGCAAAGTCAGGTTTAAATGTTTATATCAACAGTAATGTTGCTAAGAAAATAGCCGTGTCTCAGTTCTGTCACTAGTAAGGCTGATTAATTACTAAAAACATCAGTATAGTATCATCAGACTAGAATATGGATACTTTAGTGCTGCTAGAAGACCCATGTGGGAGAGTCTTAGAGTGTTTCCTTCTGATAAGTGTTATGAAAGAGGCATGGAGCTTCCAGACAACGGCATTTATCTACTTCCTGACTTTGTGTCATGGAGCACTGAGGCAACAATGACGCCTGTCTTCTGTGTTTGAGCAGCATGTGAGGATTATGACTGGCTGAAGATGCCAAAACAAGTATTTTCTGCTCACATTTGTCTCCGTCACACACACACACACACACACACACACACACACACACACACCAAAGTCTTGACAGAGGCGTAAAATGATGTCTTAGTAAACAGGTAATGACTGAGACAGGATGTTAACTGACCTGTTAAAACTATGCTTATATACAAACAGAGCATATTAGTTACTCAATGAATTTATGGGTTTGGTTCACTGATGAGTCAGCTTTCATTTACTTTATACTTTAAAAAATCTTCAAAAAACAACAACAAAAGACACATTTTCTTTCATATTTAATTTTTCAATTACATTCTATCCTCTGACATCATGGTCTAAATGTTATGTGTGTGATTCTGGTGGAAATTAAGAAGGGAACAAATTTGCCCCAAAAAGCAGGCCACGATTAAAAACATTAGGTTCTCCCTCAGAGGATCCCTCAATGTTAACCATGGCTCCACATTATAAAGGCACATCTTACTGTGTATTCTGCATATCTTCAATCTGACCCATGAAATAAAGTAAGTAGAGTGCAGTAAAGAAAGCAAAATGTATACATATATTAGTTAGTTAGTAATTTACAGCTTTTTTAAAATTAAAGGTCCACCTAAATGTAAAAAGTTGAGATAATAAACATCAACATGTGCGTCTGTGCAGATTATTATTATTATTATTACTATGACATATAAACCTACAGGATACAAACAACTGGAAGACTTTCATATTGTAAAGACTCATATGAGTGATACACTGAGGTTACAAATTTCCTAGTGTATGGATAGAACATGCAAAATACAGAACTGCAACATGTTATTTTTTGTATTACAAAATTATCTAAGGATACTGTATTTTCATATACTTCACAATACTAGAGTAATCTCAGTGAGTGCTTGGCCTGCATTGCCAGTGAGCCACACTTGGACTGACACGGCTTGCTGTGTGTAAACATGTACAGAGATTAAGTATGGCTACGTTTACATTACAAGCAAATGTGGCCCAAATCCCTTTTTTTTGCTCTCAAATGGTGCAGATCTGATTTCTTCAGAGCAGTGTGGACACAGAAATAAGATATTTTCCAATAAGATCTGAGCCACTTTTATATGTGGTCCTAAATCCGATACATATCTGATCACTAGCCATGCAACCAACGCGGGAACGGTGATATTGGAATTCATGTGTGTTTTTCCATACAACCATGGTTTTACGTCATACTTTACTGTGTAGGCGCAGATAGCACACCAAACAGTGCTGGAGTGGTCCATCCAAACTACAGAAGGCTGTGGTAGCCTGCTCCAGTCATCAGTCATTAGAGCCCAACTGCAGATGCTTCATAATCGGGACAGCATGCTGAGACAGCGTTGACGAAAGGCACTGACAGAGATGTACCGGATGAATGGAATGAAGTCCTGGACATCCTAACGTATAGAGGAACTGTTCCTCCATTAAACCCTCCACATCACGGCCCCACCACTCCTAAACACCCATTGCTCCGAAGGTCAAGATCTTCAAAAATACACCACATAGGCTACTTTGCCAAGCAGACGCACGTGGCTAATTATTATGCAGAATATGGCAATCATTTGAGAGATTAAGCTTGCATTTCAGTGCCTGTATCACAAATGTGATGCTTTTTGTAGTAGTTCCAATGTGCATGTCATGCAACCACTAACCATGTTAGCGGCTGCATGTGAGGCATTTCAGGGCAGAGATCTGTTCACACAGATATGTGTCACTTCAAGCATGAATAAGAACAGTATAGGCAGAAAGATCATATCTGGGGAAATAATCGTAATTGAGCGTTAAGCTGTGAAATGTGAACGTAGCCTGTGAGTGAGGAAACAGTCAAGTGGCTCAAGTGGTGAAAGTGTTGCTTGGAATTTACACAGAGAATAATGCTATAATAAAGTTAATGTCAAAGGTATTCATGACAAAAGACACGTTTAAGCAAATGCACAGGCACGAGCAATGCAGGCACATGAGGGGGTAGGATTTACCCCATAGGGGCAAACACGGTTAGGCGACACAATCAACTCTCCGTTGATCCATACAGTGAACATATAGCATTTCACTCTGATAATCGTCTTTCAGTTTGTCAAACCTTGCAGTGCAGGCGACTCCAACCAGCGAAATACAGAGATATTTGCAGGGATCCTGCTGCGGCTAACAAGACGCAGTGAAAAAATCCTGTGAAGAATTTGTCTCAGGCTCATCTCTTCTTGCTTGACATATTCATCTTGACAGTGTCCTTTCTGCTTTGTGACCATGGATGTACCAGGAGAGGTAAATCATTACATCCTTTCTGCCCATACGTGACATTCACTCCACAATGCTCCACTGACCTTTAAGCGTGGATGAGCACACAGCAAGAGGGACCGTCTACAACAACTTGTATTATCTGCAGGATAGAATGAAGACAAGAGGAGGAACTGTAACTGAAAAGGGTTTATGCTGGAGTACAAAGACATCATAACAAGCTACATGAACAAATACTTTCCGACGACACTGTAGAACTGAAAATCCTTTCACTTACAGTTCTGTGTCCTCGATGCAGTCTGGGTCCTCTATGGTTTCCAGTCGTCTCTTACAGGCATCTAAGATCTTTTTCCTCGGTCCTAAGGGGATGTGGATACTCTTAAGGTCGTGGTCAGAGCACAGCAGCAGTGCTTCGAGGTCGATCTTCTCCCTCTTAAAGATGGAGAAAAAGTCACTCATGCTCTGCGTGGCGAGGAAGACTTCCAGAGGGCTGGTTTCAGCCTCATCATCATCGTCCAGTCCTAATTCGACTTCATCCCAGGGCAGCTCCTCCACGTTCCTCTCCTGCAGGCTGCGTGCGCTTCCTATACTGTCTTCATCTGCACTTGGGTATTGCTGCAACCGACTGCGTAAACGTACATTATTGCCTGACTGGTCCGCACTGCCGTCATCCCGACCACCGAGGTCAAACATCCCCCCACTTACATAGTTCCTCCTGAAGACCATGGTGCCCAGACCAGGCCTGTTGAACAGGGAATCGTGTCCTGAGTCAGTGCTGATCTCAGAGTAATCCACATCGGGCCCGTGGAGGTCCGGCTCACTCATGGCACGTGAAATGGCATCGTAATTGTCTCTGGGGAACATGTCACGAATGTTGCGGCGGCCACGGTCCTTTGGGTTGACGTAAGTCCCCTGTTTGACAAACATGACATCGTTGCCCAGTTGAAGTCCAGAGAGGGAGCGTACACTCTTTCTCCCATCCTCATAGATTTTAAAGGTCCCATCTCCTTGTTTCCTCTTCTCCAGCTTCCTCTGGATCTTTGTCTTCCCTCGGTTTGTGGCGTGGAGGGTAGCCTAACAAGACATGAATAATAACAGCAATTACAATCACAAATCAAAGGGTTAGATTTTCCAAACATTACTAGTGACCAGTGTTAAAAGCTTTGAGACAGATAGACTCATAGGTAGATAGACTCATTAACTAGGCCCACTACTGGAATATCTCAACAACTACGGGACGGACTGTCATGAAATTTGGTACAGATATTCATGGGCCCCAGAAGATAAATACTGACTTTGGTGATATGTGACTTCCATCCAGCTGACATTCTTGTTTTTAAAGATCGGTCTTTTTAACTATTGAATGGATTGCACTGAAATTTTGTACAGAGGTTCAGATGAATTGTGTTAACTTTGGTAATCCCTTTACTTTTCTGCTTAAGGCGCAGACACACCATACAGAGATCAAAAAACTGGTGGTGACGAAGGGCGACTGTTGGTTCACCTCAAGTCGCTTGTGCTTCAAGCAAAAAATTCTACTTAAACACACCACAAAGACTACAGCTGACAGTTAACTGGCACATACGTTCTTCATACCAGCAGGTGGTGGTAGTCTGTATTCATCTAAAAGGGAAACCGAGGACCGACCTGTCGGAATCAAGACGCTAGTTAGCCAGTTAGCACATTAACAGCGCAACCAGATGTTAAGACAACAGATTATATTTACTGTGCACTATCTGATAACACAAACAATTATGAACTGTTTCTGCTGAAGAACTCAATGGCTAAAAACATAATCTTACCTTATATAACAAGTTTATCTCATGCCCCCTTGAATTTAGTCATTTGTTTGCTTTCCTCACTTCCTCTTCTCTTCTCATGCACTGAACTGAACTACCAATCAGAGTGATTTCATTCATTCGGGCTCTGCTGTCTCGGTCGCCATTTCAACATGCTGAAACTGGCGAAAAATAGCAGGCAGGGGCAAGCTAGTGCCAATGGTGCGGGACACTAGGGCTGTCAACGAATATTCTAAATTCGAATTTAAATTCGAATTTGAAAAAAAAAAAAGATATTCGATTGTGGAGAAAAAAAAACACACCACCGCAGCTGTCCTCTTTGCGAGTGGGCGTTGGCCTGGGCCACTGCACTGAACGCACTGCATGACGGGTCGGGGGGGGGGGGGCGAGCGAGAGGTCCGCGGTCGTTTATAACATAATGTTATAGATAATTGTTTTATGTGTTTTAATGTGTAGGTATGTAAATGTTTTCAAAGACCTTTATGTTGAAATAAAAATACCTACAAGTAGTTATGTTTCCTTGTATTAGTTTGCCCTCTTGTGGACATAATGCAAAAAAAAAAAAAAAATCGAATGGTTTGAACCTATGAGTTATTTTTAGAAGGAATATTCGAACGTCATTTTTGAGCAATTTTGACAGCCCTATGGGACACACTGCAAAAAATAGGAGAACATAAGCCCACCATTGTCCCAACACTGACTGATGGCTAACCGTCGACTTGGTGTGTCAGAGCCCTCACATTATCATCTGGCCAAAATTACCATTTGTCCAATAATTTGGTTTATGACCAAATACTTTTAAAGCCAGTGACAATCCATTTAGCCTCAGTCGTACTTCCTGTTTGGTGCTTACTGGCAAATGTTAGCATGCTAACATGCTAAACTAAGATGGTGAACATTATATAAGATAGTTGTTAAACATTAAATATTAATTATTTTTGCAGTGTCACTGTGACCATGTAGGAATTAAGCTTAGTCTTGTCATGTTATACAGTTACGAGAAGGAAACTGAAAATGGACGACATGACAGCTCCTCAAAACTGAAGCAAAATCAATCCCTCGTGACTGGCTGCAGATGAGGTCATAGACCCTGCCCCCTCCATGTTAGTGAATAGGAAAGGAGACAAATTAAAAGATCAAAGTAATCATGTCAAATAAATGTGATCGTTTCTGTCATTTTAGGTTGATCTTATCATGCTGATGTATGTTCAAGAGTCTCTGATAAGTTTGGTTTTAATTAGTTCTTTGATGCTTTAAAAAGGGAGTATGACATTATGGTTGACTCAGGCGAGTGTATGGGCGGGAGCTCAGTACCACAGCTCCACTCCCTTATCACTACTGCACAGACTCTGGCTACAAATAACATCACCAGCATCTGATGACCACGCCCATATCTGGGATATTTGGGCTTTCATTTGTACAGTGGGAAGAAGAGAACACATATCGTCCATCTTTACATAGCCTGCAGTCTATGGTTGGCAACATGAACCATACAAAACTGCAAAACAAACAGACTTGTCCTTTAAAAATAGACATATAAAAACTCCTGACCTGAGAATATGGCACACTGACAGTGGCTGCATTGAAGTTGTGCAGCTTGTGGCTGAGAGAGCTGCTGGTGTAACTGGAAAAACTCATGACATCTGACGCGGAGGCCTCAGAGGTCTCCTTATGAAACCTCTGCTCCATGCGTTTGTGGTGCTTCTTCTGCATCTTCACGCACTGTTTGATCCGCCGCTCAGCATCGCGAAACGCCCTGTCCTTCATCTTGGTGACCAGCTTGGTGTTGAGGCCTGTCTGCTTGGTAGCGATGGCATCCAGGTAGCGGACACAATCCATGTGATTCTTTGTGGCGGCCATGTCCAACGGCGTGTGGTAGTCGTTGTCCAGGCACCATATGTTGGCACCAAAAGACACCAGGAAGAAAAGGCAGTTGACGTGACCATTGGCAGCTGCCAGGTGGAGCGGCGTGTTCCCCCATATGTCACACTTATCAGGGTTTCCTCTGTGGGTCATAAAAAAATATGTTAGATACAGCGTTTTGACTTTGTATCACATTTACTACATAAATATTTTCGTCTCTTGCTCAGACTGTTAGTAAGGTTATGGATACCGGTTGCCTCTTTGGCCTTCTGTTCAGATGACTCACTCATGAGTAAGCATGTGATTTTTTGATTATGTTTTCAGCACTGACCTGCCATCCGTGGGTTGTTAATGGGGCCTTATTTAATAATTTATAGTCTAAACACCACATTGCCCTTTCAGAACACCAGCCATAGACAAATTCTCTTTTTAAAATGCTCTGACCAATCAGCAAATAGGATGGTCTGATTAAAACGACCAGTTAAAGGGATTTACCACTACGCAGGGGCCATAACTAAAACTATAAGCAACATTTACCCTTGGCTGACAGTCCACGACCTTAAGGTTATCTCTGTGTGTGCTGCACTGTCGCTGCCTTGTCTGTAATATGACCACAGGCTTGCCAGCACCACTGCTACACTACCTGTCTCCAGTTTCAGGGGAGGCCGAATAGGTTGTGCCTGACTCCGAAAGCGCGACTGTGCATGGCTGGTGATGTCACGCTGAATTCCTCAAGTCAAAACATGCAGTGACTGATTTGATGATGTGGAGGACAGATATGCGTGGAACTTTCTTACTGTTATTTCCCATCATAAGCCTGGCATGTAAATCTATGAAGGCTCATTTGATGGCTCATTACATGGGCAGATTATAAGACAATGGGCTCTGGGGCACAGATATGCAGAAGGCCCCACAACCTTTCCTAAACAGGAGCAAGAGTCATAGACTTTGTGGTGGTTTTGTCTCTCTTTGTCTCTGTCTTTTTTGGCTGTCTTTTGTCTCTTTGTGGTCATATTGTGTCTCCTTGTGGTCTTTGTATGTCTCTTTGTAGTCATTTTGTCTCCTTGTGGTTGTTTTGTGTCTCCTGTAGTAGTTTTGTGTCTCTTTGTTGAAGTCACTTTGTCTCCTTGTGGTTGTTTTGTGTCTCTTTGTATTCATTTTGTGTCTTCTTGTGGTTGTTTTGTGAAGTCTTTCTGTGTCTTTTTTGGTCATTTTGTGTCTCTCTCCAGTCATTTGGTGTCTATTTGTATCTGTTCTGTGTTGCTTTGTAATCATTTTGTGTGTCTTTGAGGTCATTTTGTGTCTCCCTGTAATCGTTTTATGTCTCTTTGCAGTCATTTTGTCTCTTTTTGGTTATTTTGTGTGTGTTTTAGGGTCAATTTATGTCTTCTTGTGGTTGTTTTGTATTTCTTTGCATTCATTTGGTGTCTCTTTGTGGTTGTTTTAGCCCTTTTGTAGTAAATATGTGTCTCTTGGTAGTTCCCTTGCATCTATTAGTGGTCTTTTTGTGTCTCTTGCTGGTCCGTACATATCAATTTGAATAACAACTTGCAGGTGAAGGCCAGGGGCATGTCTGACACTTGGGGGCCCTGGGCCTGTACCCAGTAGACCCATTTAATAATCCATCTGTGGCCCATTATTAAAATGTTGTCCAAACTAGTATTCCATCAAGCATTTTACTGATAATAATGTTCAGGATTCTTTAACGGTATACAGCTTGTTTGTGGCCAACACCACTAAATAGTGGTAATTTGACATTTAGTTTTTTCAGTTTAGAGTCATCTGGTTGTATCCCACCCCCTGAGATGGCATGTTTACTGAGCTGTCTTGTGTCTTGTCCCTGTCTTCCAATGCAGCCACGTACAGGCTGCTGAATATTTGATACGATAGACATGAAGCTACTGTTGAAGTGCAAATGTATAATTGATGGATTGTGTTGTAAGGTTTTCTCAGGGAATGTGTGTCAGATCTGCTGGGCCCAACCTGGGCAGCGATTAGCAAGGTCCCACTCTGATTTCAGCCCCCTTGCTCTTCTTTTGTCCGGACAGGATTACTTTTAAACGTTCAGAAAGAAAAGGCAGTTTTAGGATCAGTGCAAAGTCGAGTCCAAATGTCATCAGAGCGTGATGGACAGTACGTGGCAAACAGCCAAGAAAGACACAATTAAACAACGACCAAACAAAGGAGTTGCACTGATAACCTTAGGCTGAAATACACAAAGAAGCATACAATGCTATGAACTGCTGTCAAAAGATAAACAGCAATTAGTCAATTTTTATTTTTAGAAGAAATATTTATCACCCTTAGATTATGCAATATGCTGGTTGTAGGTAGAGACCATCTCGCATGATAGCTTTATGTGTCATAATTTATGTCAGTCCCCGTAAAATGCTGACCGCAGCGGTGATAGGTCTGCCCACTAATCTCACCCCGTTCTTTATCACATTATGGCTGTGCGCGTCTTCACTTCCTCTGACAGCTTGATGTTACTGCAGCCCGCCCAGTGCAATATACCAGCCAAATATAGCACTGCATGGCAACTTTCCCATGAAACTGTCAAGCAGCGTTAAACTTCTCTTCATTATATCTTTGGGTCTCACACGTTTGGTGCTTCTGTGAAACATTATGGCGGCTATTACGGTTTAATTTTAGTACCTCATGTCAATCAGAAGTTTATGTTTTTGCTATCGATAGAAGCACGCTATGTCCTTGGCAGCTGAATGCCTCCAGAGTTTGTCTGTATGTACTCTGTGGGAAATGGTGAATTTCTTTTTATCATGTATAGCACAGGAAGCTTGCACACTTTGTTGCCTGCATGTTCTAATAAAAAAAAACTTTCCTCATGTGTGGTATTTTGCATTCAGCAAACCAAACACAGATGAAAGATGTCGACTCACTTTCACAGCAAGTCTCTCACAAACTTTCCTCAATTAAACAGATTCATAATGGGGCCCATTTTTCTGGCTGACAAGCAAACCAGGTCAGCCAGAAATGACGAGGAGTGGGCTGTTCGTGATGACCAATCAGATTTGCACACTTTGCTGAAGAAAGGCGAGCATTTATACCATGGCACAGTCTCCTAAAATTATCATATCTGCTGCTCATTTGAGTTTTGCATCTGATGATATAAAATCAGCACTTATGTAATGATAGGTTACAGCCTCTCCATATAGCCATCTCCCAAAAAAGTACTGAAATGCTCCCTGTTACATAACAGATCGTGATTAGGAGTGAGTTATAACTTATGTTTTAAAGTTATTTCATGAGCCAATGTAGACGCTGGAGTTGTTATACTGTCACTGAGTGCAGGACTGCAGAGCATTTGATGAACAGTACTTGCCACAGCAATATCTCTATGACTTATCCCATGTATAGGCACTTTAATGAGAGGTGCTCCTGCTATCAGCTGACCTTGAACTGTGTTATCATGTTAAATGGAATAGAGGTGTGAAAGCTACACAGTCAATGGTTCTGTGTGCCTTTGAAAATGACTCACCATCTCCTGCTATGACATATTGGTAATCCTCTTTTAGATAGTGATAATAAAGTTACATAGTTATGAAAATATCTGGTGAATGTGTGATTAATCGATTTAAAATGCTTTAACTGTGAAGGTCGGAAAGAAATGTAGGAAAAATGTAGAATATGCAAAAAAAAAAAGAAGATGTCCCTGAAATGGTGGGTACAGGCCTGTTAACATCATGTGCAGAAATATTTTTCATCTTGAAAATACAGTGTCTACCCCAACATTTTTTTGACATTGCCAACCAGGCACCTCCCAAACTGGTTGTTTAGTTAACCATTAAATACTTTTCATATTCTATACCTTCACAGTATGGACCACATTAAGCCCAATCGGTCTGACTGACATTAATAAATGGGTGATTAATCCTAAATTTCTGTTTCATAGAGCAGGAAGAGTGTATTTTAAGGTTTTACACCACTCGTTATGTTGAATAAACATTTACTGTTGCACACTGTCATGTCCTATTTAACCTAAGACACGAAAACACAACAGCCATCATGAGTGAAAATGTCAAGAATATTCTGGAGTGCTGCTGCTCTGCTTTGGGGTTTATTATATAACTACTAGTAACCATTGCAACCATCAATCACTGTCCCCACTCTCTGCTTGCTGTACTTTGTAGAACATATCAATGACCATTTGGACACTAAGTCTTGTTGCCATGATCTCAGTCAGGTTCCTTTACATTATGCTTTTGAGCTCTGTTGGTTAGCTGGGAATTGATGGGTGTCAGTGTGTTTATTTTGAGATTATCTCGTCACACTGCAGGTGCATGGGGACAGTGTCAAGGCATGCTTTGGCCTCTGTTCCTTATGTGCACCATGAATGATGATGCATTAGCTGTTATATAAGACCAACAGGTGCCTGTCTCGATAGGAACCTGGGACAATGTGGTGGGAACAAGTGACAAGGTCCCTGCTGTTACCAATGTCCCGTTAAAAAAAAATACACACATGGGCAAACCATGACCTTTGCCGCATGTCGTCCCCCCCGCCCCGCCCCCCCAATGCCAAAAACCATCCTATCAACCAAACCAAAAAGCCTTAAAAATCTAAAACCCATGTCAATAGGTTAAAATTTGACCTAGAAGAGCCGCAATGTCCAAAACTTAATGGCAGCTGTATAAAAGTATAACATGTTTAAAATATTTCCATTTTTGTGTGGTCACTTTAAGGAAAAGTCATCAAATTTAAGGCTAAAAGAATGCATTTAGGGTTTGACTGCTGTCAAATGTCGAAACAGTTTAAATTTGACCCACTTTAAGGATTCAAAGTGCTCCTCTTGTCCAGGAGCAAAGCCTGAGGATTCTGTGTAGTTAGAATGCCAGGTCCTCTGGTATGTTCAACTACAATAGCCTAGTTGCTGGACTCTGTAAACGATGACCTACATTGTCAGTGGTGTATTGTTACTTGAGTAGCTGGACTTTGTGCGGTTTAAATGCAAAATGCCTCTTTAAGTAGTTTGAGTATTTAAAGATTGTTTTACCTTATTATTTCTACTAAATTGGATGATTTTTCGTTATTGTTTGCCTCATTCTGCCCGATCTGACACTGCAAATTGATTGCAAGACAGACAATAGTAAAATAAGTCCCTTTTGCGTTTTAATACCCAAGACGAGTGGCTGAAGATGGACACCGTGGTGCGCACACGCCTTCGAAAGTCATGCAGCAACCAATAAAGTTTCGCTACCCACCCCCTCGCCACGATCAGCCGCAGAGCCTCCAGGTTGCCGTGATAAGCAGCCCATAGCGTCGGCGTCATGCCATCCTCATCCGGCGCGTTCAGATCCTTCCGAGTCGCCTCCTTCAGCAGGTCCAGGTAGCCGTCCCGGGCCGCCTTGTGGTACCTGTCATTCATGGTGAAGAATTAATCCACCCTGCTCGACTCCATTCCGTTTCATCAACACCATCACCACCACCATCGTCGTCGTTATGCGGCGATGGGAGTGGGAGCAGACCGGCTGAGGTGCCTCTTAGTCCCGCCGTTCCCTCACAGCCAGTGGTTCCTGATCAGCGCAGGAGCGCGTCGGTGGTATCCAGGGACGCCACGGTGCGCACCGTGTGGGTAACAGTGCTCCCGGTGGCCGAGGTGGTCCAACACACACAAGGAATCCCCCCAAAATGACAATAAGCCCACAAACAGGTAGTTTATCTCAGATAAATTAAAGTTCGTACTGTTATTTAATGATGTCACCATTCATTTCAAGCCTGTGTGTGTCTGAGGCTCTCAGTAATCACATTAAAAAGACATTATAGTTGCCAGTTTGTTAAGCACACAGAATTAAAGTGATGTACTGTAATGCAACAATCCTGCAATAAACCCCACCTTGAAAAGGGTTGTTTTAGAGATGTGTTCATTCAACTGTATGGTCATTTTGGAGGATGTATGAGGTGCTGTGGAACATATTGCACCTCTTTGGTCTCTGCAGTGACTACATATAAAAGTCATATTCCCATGGACTTTTGATCTGGTAGAATATTTATATGTTTTTTATGTTTTAATAAATCTGAAAACATTTCTGAAACCTTTCCTTTCCTCTCTCATTCCTCACCCAGGAATAATTGTCAAGCCAAAAACAGTCACAGCACTTAGGTTACATAAACTTGTTCAGGAAATAGTTAGCACAAGCATTTCAGGATGTGTAAGCATTACTGGAGCATCTCGCTCATTGTGAAACACGAGGAAGAGCCAGAGCCATTCTGGTGTCATTGTTTGTCCAAGTTCTTTTCAATAAGCCATTGTTCTCACTTTAAACTTTCCACTGCTGGTAAGTTTTACAGCTCAGACACATGAGTGTAGAGAAAGGACGAATTCACGAGTGCCACGGAGTGTTGAATGAAAAAGTACCTCTGCTGTCAGCCCCACCCCGATGAAAGGGAATAAATCTTCTAAACTATGGTCATACTAATACTACTACTAATAATAATACCTTTATTTATAGGCCTAAGGTGCTTTTCAAAGCAAGATACAAGGCGCTTTACATACAATTAAAAGGGAAATAAGCAAACAGTTATTAAAATATAATGATAAATGCAACAAAAGAGGATAAAACAACAGTAAAAAAAATCAAAATTAAGCCTAAAATAGAGATTTAGAGGAAGACAATGCGATGGTTTCCCTGATCCCCTCCTGCAGGCCATTCCACAAATAAGTATCGATCTGAAATAAGCATAGTTGCACCAGAGGCACTGGACTGAAGCTCTCAACCAGTTGAAACTTCCACAACAATAGGCAGAGATAATGGCCAGGCTTTTCATGGACGACCCCTCGGGCGTTTCACAGAGATAAGATACAGAAGCCGCACTTCATCGAGCCATTGAATAGCATTAAAGAACTGAAAGTATTCCCTCCAAGCAGTGAATCAAACAAAAAAGATAAGTGACTAACACCTGCTCCGCCTATTTAGAGAATTTAGATCATGTTTAAGTTTTGAGGCGTAGCTGCATGTGGTCAGCTGCAGGAAAACGGGACAAGACAACTCATAGAGCCTCTAAAGTATTTATAACTGCAAAAAAACAGATGATGAGGAAATGATATTTAATGTCACACGCAGTTTTGTTGTCATTGTTACATTTATTTTGTGCATGCTGTTAAGACGTAGAAGATGTATTGTATAATATCAAAAAATTGCTGTTTATCTGAAAAGGAACCGGTTTCTGGTATTTTGGAATTTGTGATTAAAGGTATTTCCTGGAAACATCTTTTGAACTTTACATGAATATTTTGTGCAAAACACCCTGTGTTTGGTGATAATATGGTGTTGTTCATAACAGATTTATTGACATTTATGACTGTACAGTAAACCACCGTGGGTTTTGGAGGCGTATAAAAGCCAAGACAGCTCAGACTGCCTCTCAGAAACACACTGCATCAGGTAGGCTTACAGGTGTCCTGAAACCTTTCCGTCATTATTGAAAGGTCGCCGCTTTGTCTGATTGTTTGCTAAATTGACAAGAGCTACTTTTACCTGATTATATTTCACCTGTCCTGATGTTACTCCTGATTTCATCAGAGATGCAGAAGGAAAGTGTGGATTAATTACCTAGAGAAAATAACAGCTAATGCACAGGAAACATGTTTGTGGATTCTCACTCACTACAGCACCATTAACATGCATTGCTTGCCAAGAGGATGAAAGGGAAGTTTTTGTTTAGCACCAACAGGGTGACAATTATGCTGATTTTGTGTTCATGGAAAGGTTTTGCTTGGGCGGGATCGGTCTTTACAAGAAGTCAATGAGTGGGTGTAGCTGTTAAACCTGTAATGTCTCATATGAAACCACATGCAGTATATAGTGCAGATGTGAGCCAAGCTTAGGGAGAAGAAGGATGTGTTTGAACACTGGCTATCCGTGCCACTGTCTGAACGATGGTGATCCCTGTGAACCATGCAGGATGACTGCCAAAGAGAAGGAGGCAGAGGAGGCCCACCTGTCCAACAACATCAACGCACCGAGCCGAGCGGCGAGCATATGTGAACCTGACCTGAACATCCCTTCCATGGGAGCAGCGAGGGAGCGGAGTCACAACTGGGGATGGATGGTGTCTGGGATCATCTGTGTAAACATTCTGATCCTGGGCTGCGCCTTGGTCAGCGGCAGCGCCTACAACAATGTAAAGATCAGCAGCGTTGACCTGCAGGTTTTCCTCATCATCATCATCCTCCTCACCTCCATCTGGATGATTTATTATGTCATCTATACAGCCAGGACAGAAAATGCTATTGTTTACAAGGATGGTCATGCTGGACCTGTGTGGCTCAGGGGTAAGTGAAGAAAAAAAGTTCAGAATTTGTTTTTTAATCAACAGATCATTTTGAAATAGTTTCATGATTTTAATTCTTGCTCCTTCAGGTGGACTTGTGCTGTTTGGACTGCTCAGTATTATCATGGACATTTTCAAGATAGCCAGCTATGTGGGTTACCTTCACTGCGACTCTGCTGTTAAAGTTGCATTCCCTGTGGTGCAACTTCTTTTCATAATTGTGCAGGTACCTATCACAGAGAAATTTCCCAAAAATAATTGCTTTTATCGTTGCAAAATATTCATATGTTTGTGCAATCGTTTTGCAGACATTCTTTTTGTGGATCCACGCCAAAGACTGTGTGCAGCTACAAAGGAACATTACACGGTTGGTGATGAATGGATTCCCTTTTTATCACTTGCTGTCTTTGTAAGCGTCCGCTCCCTGAGGGAATCTATCTGATACTTATAAATGAACTCTTCCGCTTGAACATTTGTTCCCCGAGAAATTGAGAGTAACTTAGACAACTGAGAGTATATTTATACTGGAGCTGCAGCCACATTACTGATGTTTACATACATTTCTCTTTATGTGCAGACCTTAAAACGTGCGGTTATTATTTTGTTTGTATTACAATTAACTGCAATAGATTAATATTGGTTAATCTAATTATTTTCTTGATTGGTTGATGAATGATTTAGTTGGTAAAATTGCAGAAAATAGTGTAAAATGCTTATCACAATGTGGTTATTCAATCAAAAACCCAGGTATTCAGTTCACTATAATAGAGAACTAAGAAAATCATTAAGTATTCACATCATATTTAATATATCAAAAAGCTGGAAATTGTGTTTTTTTTTTTGTCATTTTTGCCTAAATGACTTTAATTTGTTAACATTTTTTAAAATTGTAATACACCAGTTTCGGTTAGCGCCCATATTCAGTATAAATATGAGATTAAAATCTGACATTAAAGCAGATGATTCAAGTTCCTGTACACTGTTTTTGTCTCTGATCATGATTTCCTTTTGTTTCCCTCTGGTGTTACCATTTAGCTGTGGGCTGATGCTCACCCTCTCCACAAATCTGGTCGTGTGGATGACTCTGGTCACTGAGGAGTCCGTTCACCAAACGACATTTCCTGAATATCCGGAGAACGAAACTAAAATCCATGGACGAAAAATGTACATCTCTAAAGGTAATTAAAGCAGATAGCAGTCAGTATAATACCACACAACAAGGGCTACAACAGTACGAGAATTTCATGGTTGGATAACCATCTCGTACAGTTTCAGGGTCACGGTGTACGCATAAGTATTATTATTGGTTACAATGAACCATAAAGTAATGTAAACCATAGATAAGCAAATGTACACGGTATCATAACTGTCAGTTTTCCTACCACAGTATACAGTTCCACAGTTTACTGCTGCAACCCTAAACAAACCATAACACGTTTGTCTCCCTGTGCCCCGTCATGTCTTACAGCTGGTTATGGAGATGATAAGTGCAAGTGCAGCCACGGTTCATGTAGCACCTTCAAAAATGCATACTACTACCTGTACCCCTTCAACATTGAGTACAGTCTCTTTGCCTCTGCCATGGCATACGTCATGTGGAAAAATGTGGGCAGACTGACAGAAGAACACGGACACCACCACTTCAAGTTCCGTCTCAAGGATGTATTTTTTGGCCCACTGGCAGGAATTCTCTTAGTCGTGGCAGGTCTGGCAACCTTCATCGTGTATGAGATGGTAATGGGTGACGATGACAGTGAGGAGGACGAGAAAGACCACGCAGTGATGATGCACTTTGTCATGAATATAGTGATAGTGACCCTGATGTCTGTGTCCACTGTGATCGGCTGTGCCGTCTACAAGTTTGACCACAGGGAGCATGTGTCTGAGAAGAACCCCACGCGCAACCTGGATGTGGGGCTGCTGGTGGGAGCCTCGCTGGGGCAATTCATCATCAGCTATTTCACCATTGTTGCCATGGCTGCAACCGGAACCAAAGGCCACCTGAACAGGCTCAACCTGACCTGGGCTATCCTGATGATCATCCAACTCGGCTTGCAGAACCTTTTCATCATCGAAGGTCTACACCGGGAGCCCTTCCACGAGGTGCACGAGGTGCATCCGATCACTGTGGTTGCGAATCCATACGTGTTGCAGTCGGGCAAAGACCTGGGCATGCTTGAACGATCAGAAAATGACCCAAAGGCCAGCCCGGTACTCACAACACACAGCCAGCACAGCCACATGCCTGAGCACAGGCACAAACTGTCATGGAAGAGACGGGTGTTGAAGGAGGTCTGCGCGTTTCTGCTGATGGGCAACATCATAGTGAGTATCATTCTCCCTCACACGCTCAAAGTCACTGTTTTAAAATTCACCAAGTACTCAACCTGTTCTCCTTCCTTTCTGTGACAGCTGTGGATCATGCCAGCATTCGGTGCTCGACCCCAGTTCGACCACGACGCTGAAACTGGATTCTACAAATTCAACATGTGGGCTGCGGTTGTGAATGTTGGACTCCCCTTTGGCATCTTTTACCGCATGCACTCAGTCGCCAGCCTGTTTGAGGTCTTTGTGCTCACATAACGCTGCGGGGGCATCCGACGTGTACAGCCAACTGTTTTGACAATATAAAGCTGTTTTGTATAAATCGTAGTTTGTTTTGATGATGCTTTGTTATTTCTCCATAAAATTGTGAAGCAGATGTTGACTGACGAATATCATCACTTTGTCACACGTCGCCTCTTGTGATGTTGTGGCCTGTGTGCGTGACAGTGTAAATATACTCCAAATGTTATTTTTAGAAGTAAAAAAATAATGAGTTGCGAAGCTAATCTTGTATGACTCGTTTTATGTGTCAGCCTCTTTATGCACAAAATAAAGGCAAGCATATGTAAGTTGAGTGAGAGCATGATTATGTCACCAGGTGTTATCATTACTAGTGTGATTATTATTAAGAGCACGCACAGTTGTAGTAGTTGACCTAATGAAAAAAACTATAGTAGCTTATTTTGAAAGACCAAAGTCTGAAAGCAGCTCTAGCTAGCATCTAGTTTGAAGCAAAGTTTTGAAGCAAAAATAACAGTTTTTATTTTATTTTTAGAGATTTAATTTTGCTGAATTTTTTCCTGAATTCATGGACATCAGGAAATTTTTATAAACCAAATGATTAACTTATTTAATCATAAAAGAATTTGTAGCTAAATGGATAATAATATCATTTGTTAGTTGCAACCATAATTATTTTTTTGGGGGGAGACTTTATTAGGCTCTAAATGTACTGTATGCTGCTCAGCCTATATAAATAGCTTTGTTACCTTATTGCTGCTACCTGGATTTCGGGCATTAAAGTACCACTTTATGTTGTTTTAATCAAGCTGTATTTAGTTAAAAAACAAATTTTGTCATAAATGAAAATGAACAAGTGCAAGTTTCTGAAATAAATGCCATTTGGGTGGTATTTTGTGTGCACTGTTGTTATGGTTTATGGTGTATGTGGCTTGCTTTTGTTTGTTTGTCTGTTTTTCTCTTCTCTTTCTTTTGAACTGAGCTACCATGCTGTGCCAAAAAAAACTATCAACTTGGTTGCGTGGTGATAACAATAAAGAATTGATCTACCTATGCATCTATCAGAGTGATTTTATATGAAATACAAAAAAATTAAAAAAAAAACTATGCAACAAGTCAATGAATTAAATGCACTAAAGAAACCAACTAAAGCTTTTGGAAGAGCTTACAAAAGTGATACTCAACTCACAGAGCCAACTCCTCTTTTGTACTCTCATTGTCAATAAGATACCACAGTGCACTAAAAAAAGCATCAAAGTAGAGCTTGTTCATGACAATGAGCCAGGGGTGGATCCCTAGGACACCCCGGATGGAAGTCCAGTCTAAGCCCAGAAGGTCCTCTAATTCTAGGTAAGCCCCTGTGGAGGTTTCACCTGACCTGCTGCTTCTGTATTTGCCTCTTGACAAAGATGAGTAAGGACAGTAAACGTGGAAAGGCTGAAAAAAAGGCAATTCATTAATAACTGATACATTGTAATGTTTATAAACTGGCCCCTGGTTTCCTGTCATTTTGCAAAAGTGTATCCCAGCTTAGAAGATTGAAATAAAAGCATTTATTAGCACAGGAACAATCACATGCGACATAAATTACTATTTATTTGTGCTAGATATGTCAGGCTTACCTTTTAGTCAGGCACATTTGAAGCCACTCTTCCTCGGGGTCCTCAGCACACGGTTTTGTTTACAACCACGTCACCCGGAAGTGTCGAGATGCGGAGACAGGTGAACGATGCTAAATATGATTATTTGTGATTACCTAGACACATATTTGTATTTGGGTGTAGTGTACCTCGTCTGAATCGATATTTTTCACTTCAATATTCACACATTTCTCATTGAAATGACGAACTAAGCTGGAAACAGAGAGCTAATTTGGCAGATTAGCATTAGCATTAATCTGCTAATGTTGTATTTATCTTCTCAGGATTCCCAAGATGCGCCTCTTTTTGGCGAAGATGACGGTAACGTCGGGCTGAGAAAGTCCAGAATAAGGTGCTACTTTGTGGTTATGGCTAATTGCTCTATTAAAGGTCCCGCTGTTACCAAATACAAACAATAAAATCTGTTTCAGACATCCACTGGCCTCATTCTTCCATCTCTTCTTCCGAACAAGTGCCATCTTGGTCTACTTACTGTGCGACATCTTCAGCAGTCGTTTCATCGCCTGCATGGTCACCATCATCCTCCTGCTGTCATGTGATTTCTGGACTGTCAAGGTGAGCAGGTCAGATGCACCACTGTGGATATATATACTCCTGTTTCATGCCTGAGTTTAATACATAACACCGTGCATGCAGGGCTGCAATCAGACATTACTCATAGCTGCAATAAATCTGCAAATTGTGTTCCCGAGTAAACAATCATTTAATTAAAAAAAAAAGAAAAACAGTGAATGTTCCTACTGTAATATCCCAAGGTGACACATTCACATTAGTTCTTTCATCCCAACTCCAACTATGTTTATTTCACAATCACACAGGATGAAGAAAAGCATCAAATCATTCACCAGAATCATCAGTTCCTCAAAATTCCATTCACAATTTACACTACTTTTGCTTTACTTTCACCAAAATGACGTCAGAAGAACAACTAGGCATTATAATCAGATGAGGCTAATGTTTCACAGCAGGTGAACAAAGCACAAAAGCTCCAGTTTTTCAGCTTACATTTCATTTCAAGTCCAGTGGCGTGCAGGTTTGCCCATTGAATGTGTGGAGGTAGGGGGTTCCAGAGCCTGGGGGCAATGCAGCACCCATGGGCCTGAGGCGTGAGGTGGGAATAGTCAGGAGACCAGCAGAGGAAGAGCACAGGGAGTGGAAGGGGGTGTACTCCTGGAAGGAGGTCAGAGAGATAGGTGGGGGCCAGGTTGTGGAGGGCTTTGAAGGTGAGCAGAAGGTTTTTGTAATCAGTCCGGTACTGAACAGGAAGCCAGTGTAGTTGGATGAGAATGGGGGTGTTACTTTGTTACTGCTAAAGCATAATATATTGCTGTAACGTGTTACTTTTGTAAATTTTTTAACGCCTTACCCCCAACACTAACTACATTTACATGCTGTCTCTTTTATTTAACAATTTTTATTCCACGTTTGTCTTATTTTGTCTCTTTGCATCTCCGTGTCCCTTGTTAGATTAAATCTGGGGTTGTGTGTGTGTGTGTGTGTGTCATGTCAAATCAAATCAAAGTACCATCCCAGTGGGAGCCCCAAGGGGCCTGGACAGAGGATGGTACACCAATTCGGGTCACATCAGAGGCAGTGTGGTGCACCCAGATCAGTACTAGGAAATCCAACGCTCCTGATAGAATGGATAGGAATGTGCTACAGAAGTGTTGTGAGCAGTTGAGTCCTGTATTTGCTAAAATCTATAAAAAAGCAGATTCATTGCATCCTCTCTGGCCTGAATATGCACTCTTACATTCAGGGTGCAGGTATAGCATGCCCAGGATGCATCATATCATTTGTCTCATGAGGTATTCAGCTGCTGAACAACCTCTAACCACAAAGTCTTGAGCTGGCACTTCTTTAACCCCCCCTTGGTGCAGTAAAGGTGTCATTCATTCATTCATTCATTCAAAGTAGAAGGCTTTCATTTCCAAATGTGTTTCTTTTTTGCCCCAGAATGTATCTGGCAGATTGTTGGTGGGCCTTCGGTGGTGGAATCAAGTGGATGAAGATGGGAAGAGCCACTGGGTATTTGAGTCAAGGAAGGTAAGCAGATGGTCATCAGATACAATCCTAAGAGGCCGGCGGGCATTTGCTCAGGATTCTTTTCAACGCAAGAGAAAAGAATAGTTTTCCTAACAAAGGTTTCTCACGTGAAAAGCATATTTGGTAAAAACAACATCCTTTGTAAGCTAAACAGCCTTATTGCGTTTCCTTTTTACAATTAAATGTGACCTTGGCAGCAAGTCAGCGCCACTTCTTGGGTAGTAATAGGGATCTCAGTAAATACAGGGGTGTTGGAAGTAGCACAGAGGTGACTGCATTCCTGTATGTGCATCTACAATTACACGGCCTCAGTACACCTGGCAGCGATTTTTTTAAAGTGCCAGTCTCACATTTGTTAATCCTTTTTACAGTGTAATATAGCCGCGTGACCTTACTGCACAATATAAGATAGTGTAACATAAAACAGCTGCATTGTCCTCTCTTAGAAATATCATACGGCACAATGGAGACATTTGACATGAATTTCCAAAGCCTATAACTTTTATCTTGGATTTTTATTCAATAGCATGAAACGAAATCTTGTCTGCTTTTCCCCGACAGACGCACAGTCTGAGCATGACGTCCAGCGCCGAGTCACGGATCTTCTGGCTCGGACTTATCGTGTGCCCCATGTTCTGGATCGTTTTTGTGTTCAGCACCATCATCTCGTTCAAGATCAAATGGCTGGTCAGTTCAGTGTTTACGTGAAAGTGAATGCTGATTTCTGTCTAACAAGCTGCTCATTGTCTCGTTCATGTTTGTGCCACGCAGGCTGTAGTAATCATGGGCTTGGTTTTACAATGGGCCAATCTGTATGGCTATGTGCGATGCAAGGTGGGAGGGAAGTCCAACCTGAGTAGCATGGCAAAGAACTATCTTGGTGTACAGATTTTTAAACAGGTATGTAAAGATTAATCATATATCCCTGCTTCCATCTGATTGGCATTATTCATTACATTCTCCATTTTTATTTTTTTTTATTTGTTTTTTATTAAAGGCAATGAAGAAAACAGAAGATCCTTGAAGTTGAGAGACAAGTGACGACACACCTGGAATGTGATGGGACATGTTATATTTACATGATACATGATCTTTTGTGAGGGTTGTGGATTTCTTACAATTTCACTCAAGTTTTTGATAGGACTGATTTTGTATATGTGGTTTCCTCGGAATTCATCGACTGGTGAATTCATGAATAATTGCCAAACTTTTCTAATAATTGAAATACACTATCGCTGCTTTTGAAAATACATTCCATACAGTGGTTTTGCCTATTGCCAATTAGCTCAGAGCACACAGAGCTGTATTTTTGTTACTAATGCAAGCTAATTGTGAAATGTAAACCACTGTCACAATAGGCTTTCGTTTATCTTAAAGCAGGATGGTAACCTCGGTATTTTTCATCCTTTTTCCCATGTTTTTTTGGCTAAGTGCCTAATGGGAGTTACAATTATAGAAGTTAGTCCAGTATTAAGCAAGTCTTCAGTGGGAAAACAAGCTGCAATGTGACCACGCGGGCCATATGGCACTGTCAATTTATGGCCATTTATGGAGTTGTTTTTGCCACTGAACGGCTCAACACAACAACATTGTGGAAAGCATCACTACAGAGATAGATGTTTTTGGTTGAGAGGAAGATCCTTTTTGTTTAACCAGAAACATCCCCGAAATTGCCATCTCCATCACAATCTCCAACCCCACCAGACTCCATGTAAATAAACAATAATTTTAGCGTGTATAGAACCAGCATATTTTCACAGCTAACTGATTGAACTAAGGATCAATTTTAACCAAACCAGAGTTGGTGATTTTCAGAACAACGTAAAGACAAATCAAAGCAGTTTTTGTTTGTTTTATTTTGTTTCTGTCAAGTTCGAATGCAGTGTGTGTGTTATGATGATAAAATTACTGTTAATTTAAATGGAGTCTGGTGGGTTTGGCAATTGCAATTTCCGGGCTGTTCCTGGTTAAACAAAAAGAATTTTACTCTTAAACCAAAAGGTCGACCTCTACAGATCATTTTCATAATGTTGGCAGACACTTACAAAGAAATTCTGAGCCTGTCAGTAGCAAAAATAAACAATTGTAGTAGCAGTAAATTGACAGTGCAAACATGCCTGAATGGTTACATTACAGACTACTTCACAGTCGCTCAATACTGACCAGGTTGTAGAATGTGTTGTCTCCATTAATCACTCAGTCACAAAAACATGGGAAAATAGGGTCCAGGTTTGAAGATACAGAAGTTACCCTTTAGGAAGGTAATGTTAAAATGCCTGGTTCCTGATGGTGCTCGGATCAAGGCAATGTGCACTTTTGTGACTGCCTCTGCCCTGCAGGCAGCATCTATGAATGTACTGTATACTGTTATAAAAAGGGCTGTTGGGGATAAAATACATATATTTGTCACCATATTGTGCCTATTATTCAAACCTGGATTGTGGACCTTTATACTACTGCTTTATGTTGTTTTAATCAAACTGTATTTTGTTAGAAGAAGGTATGGTTGGGAGAAGTTTATTAAGTTTGACATGTTTTGAAAGAAGGTGTGGGTGTGATTTTATATAAAAACTGGTCATTTACCTTGAATGTCTCTGGAAAATCGTGTTTTCTGAGAGAATAAAATGATAAATACAACAATGAAATTAAAACTGTCTTTTGTGGCTCTTAATGTCAATCTGTTTAGTGGCTTCTGTGATTGTCTTATCTACTGTATATTGAACTGTAATTCCAAATGAGACACTATGTCACAAGTGAGTTCTGGTAGTCTATGTTCAAAGTGTAAACGTTTAATTTTCTAAACATGTAATTAAAAATTAACATTATCACCTCTCATAAGCTGCCTTATATAGTTTTTTATTATCCCGGAACATAGACAGAGTCCAGCTGGTTGAAATATCATCAGAAGCTGTGCAGACACTTACCAGGGTCACTAGTCTGTCTGCAGTGAATGATTCAACCACTAGGTGGCAACAAAGTTACATCAGTGTTGAGCAGATTCTGAGTCCTTTACATCATTTTGTTTGTCTTTTCCTTCATGTATTTGTAATTGTAGACATTTATTGTGTATTGTGCACTTTATTCTATGGATTTCAATTCCCCCAAAAAATCTTGGAATACAAGTACTGAGGAGGGTTTTATTCAATATTAGAAAATCCTCAACAATAAAATCTCTGATTTTTGAATCAATAGAAAGTTACTAGTCCATACCCATTGGTAGCTTTGTCACCTTCTACCTATGCCAATCCTCAATGCCTATGTGCAGTTTCACATAGATTGACCACGTCAGTGAGTAGAAAAACATGGGACAGACATAATGACCAACTGACAAAATGACACACTGACAGTTTCTGTGATTATGTACAGCATACCATACCATGACTTAGTCACACCAAAAATTAGAAAAAAACCCAAACATTCGGCCACAGGGGGAGCCACAGCAATCAGTCGCATTTTAGCCATTTTTAAGCATTTTTCTTTTGTTATAGCGCCATCCAGTTGCCAATTAGAGTTAAATTTCTCTAGTCACTTTGAGGCGTCCTGTTCTACATATCTACCAAGTTTAGTGAAAAGCGCCCCCATTTTGTTTGATGGGGTCAATAATGGAGGGGTCCCCTCAGATTATGTGTGGTCATATGCCTACAAAGTTACGTGATGATCAGTGAAACCCTTGAGATGTTATACACCTTTATGTGATGAGCCACGCCCTCCACAATATTCATTGCCTTATAGAAGCTCAGTTTTAGTAAGTTTTCCAACTTTTGCCAAGAGGGAACTTTAGATATTGGTCCCTAGATTATGTTCATTATTTTTTCAAAAATTCAAAATGGGGGAAAATCTATATAACCGGAAGTTATGGGTTCTTGAGGCAAATTTGTTCCTCATGAGGAGAGGCATCTCTGTGCAAAGTTTCATGTGTCTACGACATATGGGGCATGAAATATGCCCATTCAAAGTTTGCGATTTCAATCGGTTGCTATAGCGCCCCCCTTTGGCCAATTGATGTAATATTGCTTCATTCGCACCCTCCCATGACCCTCTACCACTGTGCCAAATTTCACATGGATTGACCAAGCCAGTGAGGAGAAAAACATGGAACAGACACACCCACAGACAGAGTTTTCATCATTATATAGTAAGATAAGATGGAAAGAATTTGGCTGGATGTAAGAAAGCAGATGTTTTAATACACATTTTATTATTTATTCATATGTGAAAGAACCAGCTGCAGCATTATGCTGAGAAACTGTACAGAAACAGGAGAAAAAACATCTTCTGGGACTGTCCAGTAATTCAAGGGTTCAGAGAAAAGAAGTGGATGCCCTCACATCCATTTTTACTTTTGCAAGGATCTATAAATAAGACACATATGGCACAGACCAGAGGTATATATTGTGGATACTTTTACTGATTGCAAAGAAAATTAGAACTGTGAAATGAAAGGACACAAAACCACCGGCTAGAACTCAGTGGTTGCAGAGACTGAACAGGTTTACACAGAGAAACAAATGACTGCAAGTCTGCAACTGAATATAGACTCCATTATACAAAAGTGTACTTGTGTTACACTGTGCACAGGTGTTTAACCAAGTGAGATGGGTCATCATAAAAAAAAAAGACATGGAGCTGGAGGAACATGGTTTTGTCCTTTGTGCAGATGCCCCAGTTTTAAATAACTATTCCATATACTTACATACTTTATGTGATTAAAATGACATCAACAGGCTGAAATTATTTGGTAAATTCCCACAAATATGCTGACACACACATCTTTATCAGACACGAGAGAGGAACTACAAATACAAATCAGCACTACAGTGTTTGAGATACAGAGAATGTGATAAACGTATGCTGTGATCTGCATCAGTCTTTGAATCTGTATGTTGAATTAGAATTCGTAAGATTGTATTTGTTTCAGCTCACTCTGTCGTTATAGTAACGACATGCATTTCATTAGTACCAGAAATCAAAATGGTTAACTGTGCATTTATAATTTACCATCACATACGTCATAGCAGAAAAGTAGAGGATGGCCGAAATGAAATAGAGCCAGAAAAATGCCTTATCCAGTTTGTTGGCAAACATTTGATGTCTCTCACTTTCCAGTGTCTGCGCGTCAAGATTCTCCAGGAAGTTCACCACTTTTCGGAGCATTCGCGTGTTCTCCACTGTGCCATCCACCTGAACGACACTGATGTCAGCTTTGTCTTCTGTAGGGATTAAAGTCGCAACCAGAGCAGGTTATACAGTGTTATGAAAAATCAAGATTTTGTGAGTGTCTAAACACCCTACTTAGTCACTACAGTGAAGCTGTCCTCACCTTCATCGTCTTTCTTTTTTCTCTGGACTGGGGAGCAGCAGCAGAGAATGAGGCTGCCATCTTTGGCCAATCGTGTCATCACCATGGACGCCAGCATGCTCACCACCAAGAGGACCAGACAAATACAGAAGTGGGTTCCTGCAGCGAAGACAAAATGTTTCAGTGAATCAAAGTGTAATGCCGTTGAAGTATTTGGTTTGTGAGGGTATTTCTGTCTGTGTGTGAGCTGACTGACGGATGACGGGGCTGCAGGCGCTGTCTCCAGGGAGCTGATCGTTGAGGATGATGAGGAACATGGTGAAGCTGAGCACAAGAGTGACCTTGAAAGAGTTGCGTTCTCCACCTCCAAGCGGCAGGGCGAAGCTGACCACATCAGCCAGGACGATCAGAATACTGGGCAGCATTAATGTTATGAAGGGGTTGGTGTATTTGATGCTTAATTGCACCTGAGGAGAATATAATATAATATGTTTATAATCACATAAAAATAACAATCATTGTGTTGTCATTACCTTAGAATGAGCTGTTTATCCCAATCTGGTCCATAGAAACCAGATCCCAAAATGGCAACTATTCAGTCAAATGGAATTGCTCACCTAGCGCATACACCAAAACAAGTTTCTAGCTTTTTGGTTTACTTCCTGAAAATGTTAGCTGTGACAGGCTCCAGCCATTCATAATAAAGGCCTGTATTAAGTAGATTATAAATTACTATTTCACACATTTGTGATCTTACCAGGATGTAATTGCGTTCATCCGTCTGTCTGGCAAGGAACACATCGTCAGTCTGCCAATCTCCATGGGTCCCATCGACCATTTTCAATTGATCAAATTCCAAACGTGTGCCACATCCTGAATAAAATGAAGCCTTCTTTAAAACACTGAAGGGTAACCATTGAAGAAATTTAACAGACCTTTACACAATGCACAGCTCACCCTCCAACAGTTCGTTGGACATTGAGGTGCTGAAAGGCTGCAGAGATCTTGTAAACTCCTTTCCAACCCCACACTCACAGATTTTTTTCATTTTCAAACTTTTAGTCATTCGCCTAAAGCAGTTAATCAGGCTTTGGGCAGCTCCCTGTCTAGGAATAACCATAACTTAAGAATATTTTAACCACCTTACCTCTTTTGTCTCTCTCTGCTCTCACCGCAGTCTCCAACTGATGTCAAGGCCGAACCCAAAATACCAGACTAAATGCTGTCATTGTACATTTCTGCAAACCATTGATGTATTACATGTGTTTCATATGTAGCGGGTATGTTGAATCTTTACATTACCATTACCATTCTTATGGTAGCAGTTTTAAACATGTCCCTAACGCCAATAAACAGTTTTACTCCAAAACATTGTGGTTAGGTTTAGGAAAGACATCGTAAGTACTTTTGTCACCAGTGTAATGTGAATTATATCACATACGATTCCTCACGACATATGTCACATACGTCACATCATAGACGTCACTAGTAGCATGCTACACACAAGCATACTAGGTAGGGGTGTAACGGTACACAAAAATCACGGTTCGGTACGTACCTCGGTACACAAGTCACGGTTCGTTTTTTTTTGGTACAGTAATGAAAAAAATAGACAACTATTAAATATCTTTTACTTATTGGTAACCTTATTAAAACATACCACCACAGCAGTTAACTCTTTTTACACAATTTTTGAATGAAACAAATATATATAAAATCCTGCTTTTTCACATTGTTTGAATGAAAATAGTAATATAAAAGTGAAAAATAAAATCCTGCTGTTTTTTAACACATTTTTTGAATGAAAAATATAAATATAAATTTCTGCTTAAACAATTTTACTCAATTAAAATAAAAAGTAAGGTGCAGCTGGTCAGCTTTAAAGCCTGCTCAGATTCAGTTTTACTAGGAACTTACTTAGCTTTCCCACTTTGTTAAAGTGCAGTAAACAAAACATGCTTCAATATCTAAAGTGCAGCTTAAACAATTTTACTCAACTCCAATGGCATTGGTTATTTCTTTAGCGCGATGGTCAGGGAAACGCTCTTTCTTTTCAAATGACGACGATATCGTAGTTTGCACCAGATTGCTTTTTCTAGTCGTGCCGGTTAACGTTCAAACTCGGGTGGTGTCGCTTTAGATGCATTAGCATGTTAGGCGTGTTTCCAAGTACATACCCGACCACTGTTCTGCAGTGTCGGCACACTTTATCTCCATCTTCGTATTTTACCCTGAAACCAAAGTGTTCCCAAATGGAGGACTTAAGGTTTGCGGGTGGGTCTTCAGGTTGTCAAAATGCGAGAATGCGCTGCACAAAGTGAAAGCGGAGATTTACGGTCGGACTCGGTCTGTCACTCAATTATGTCCGTCGGGGAAGTAGATATTTTAAATGGTTCGGCTCGCAAAAACGGAATTAAAATAAAACAAAATTAAATAAAATAAAATAATATCCTGTGCCCAATAATTCGGTACAGGGTCGTGCCGAAGTCGCGTACCGAACGGTTCGACACAAATACATGTACTGTTACGGCCCTAATACTAGGCTATGTTTTTAGTAAAAGAAGTCAATGTTGACTTCCCAACGCGGACATCAATCTCCTGGGTGAAAGTCCTACGGTTGTTTGACCCACCCACACACCCTACAGGGGTCTTCTTTGGTATTCGTACAACATGGCATGGACTTTGTTACTTGTTATGCTTCATCATGTCTGTTACCGGCTCACCCTTTTCCCCTTTAAGGTCGGTGGGCTTGTGGGTAACCTGTGAGATTGTAACATGTACTTCAGTGTGTATGGGGGGAAGCAGCTCTCTCAGGTTGTCATGGTGGCAAGAAGTGATGATAGTCAGCAGAATGAAGTGTCTAGATAAGCTCGGGGCTACTGTTCGACCTCACAAGGAGGCCATGTTCGTTGTTGACTGAACGCCTTGCCATCCTTCCTCCTGCAGAGTGGTATGGACCACTAGAAGCTTGTTACCAGCTACTAATGAGCCAAGGTAATGTTAATAAGCTAGCCTGTTCCCAACTACGGTCAGAGTTAGTGAGCTGTCACCGGGAGATTAACACGTCACTTCCTTCTCTGCTCCTGTAATAATTACTATGGCCACTAGAGGACACTGCCTTACAATAAACGTATCCATCGGTCGTAATCATGGATGTATCAAGAGACCTGGATACAGCATTGGAGGCGGGACCCTGTTCATTCCAATGAAAGTTGATCAGTGGTGCATGTAGCTGAAAAAGCTCAATTTCAGTGGTCCGAAATTACCCAGATGATTGGCTTTTGCATCACAGGGCCCATAGAACCAGCACACTAGAGACTTCTGGCAGTGAACTGGCTACCTCTGGTTTAGCACTCTGCTAACTTGAATGGGATGGTATAGTGGTTAGCATTGTCGCCTCACAGCAAGAGGGTTTCTGGTTTGAAACCAATGTGGGGGGTTCGAATCCCAGGGTGGGGGAGCCCCTCTGTGAGGAGACTGCATGTTCCCCCCATGTCAGTGTGGGTTTTCTCCAGGTATTCCGACTTCCACCCACAGTCCCCTGAAGACATGCTTAATTGGTGACTCTAAATTGCCCATAGGTGTGAATGTGAGTGTGAATGGTTGTCTGTCTCTATGTGTCAGCCCTGTGATAGTCTGGTGTCCTGTCCAGGGTGTACCCCCACCTCTTGCCCAATGTCTGGGATAGGCTTCAGCCCCTCCGCGACCCCTAACAGGACAAGCGGTTACAGAAAATGAATGAATAACTTGAATGGGGATATAAATATTTAATCTTGCAGCTCTGCTAGACTTTTCAAAGGTTATCAGACCACATGGATCAAATCCTGATAATGAAACATATAATTTTGCATGGGAAGTGATGCTCAAAAAATTTATCCACTAACAATATCTTATCATCTTTTTCCAAATGTATGTCAATGGGGAAAGGTCTTTTTGGGCCCAATTGACCTATGACTAAGCCATGCCCCCATCCACTCACTCGGACAAACTATCAACATTCAGTGACCGGTGCTATGGCAGGTGTCATAGTACACGGCATTTCGCAGGAGGCAATTGATGATTTTTGGGGACATAACGATCAGATGTCATTGAGAAGTAATCAAAAGGGCCTAAACTACACATTGGAGGGATAGGCTATATTCATCATTTTATTGTTGAGAAGGTCGATGAAAAGCTTAAATTACAAACCAAATTTTACAGGTCACAGTGTACGCTTGTGAACCGCATCTCGTTGCCGTCGCCATCAAAGACAAGAAGTTAAAGTGCCACTGAAGTTAAGGTTTTTGGCTCAGAATATGAGAAAAGGATAACGGCCTTTTACCACCTTTACCTAGAGTGTCTCTCCGTTAGTTTGGTGCTACAGTATTTCATATCATTCGGCATAATGTTTGCCAACTTTTGTTATCTCTGCGATTACAGATAAATTAATGACGCTAAGCTCCAGAAGTTAACGTTAGCTTAACTAGAGCCCTTTGGACAACAGCTAACAATGATGTACGATCACCAAAGTACAAAACTAGAACAGGCTAATGAACTCCCAGCAAACAAGGTGACATGATGAACAATGCAGCTAGGAGCTAACGTTAGGCTAACTTTAGCTAACGTTAGCTAGAGATGTTAAAGATAACTTTATATTTCTTTCCAGCAAAGTGGCAATATGTTGCCTCGAACACGATGTTGACTTACCTTAAAACAGATGTAGACATCCTTGTTAATCTTATTCACGTTGAGTTGATGTTGTGGTCTAACGTCACCGCACAACTTTATCCAAAGGAGACACTTTTCTTGGTTGAGATGTGGTTTAAAGTGTAAAAAATACACCTCATCGCCTAGCCTCTCAGGATACCTTGTTTCGGAGTTGCATGTACCCCATGCACACCGTTTGACCATTTTTAAACTTCAAATCTCCAAAAAAGCTCATAAAACCGAACAAAACTGACTTTCTGTAATGCATTTCAATGAACGTCCAGGCAGAGAATGTCCAGGTGTATGGGAATGGCTATACGCACTGTGATTGGCTCATCGCGTTTGAGGGCGGGACTTAGCCATCGGTCAATTACATCACATGACAGGCTTTGGAGTTGTAACTCCACTGTTTGGCCACTATGAAAACTGACCTCAAAGCTTAGCGCACTTCCTGGAGGGGCCTGGTTGTAATAACCTGCTTGCACAATTGACCTATGTGGGTTTTTTTGTTTGTTTGTTTTTGTGAGAGCTGACTGGTTTAATTTGGACTTAAACAGTGGTGTCGCCTAGATGTTACACCATCCATCACCCCCCCGCCTACCTAATATAACTCATATAAATGTAATAAACTGTGTCATATGTATGAAACATACAAATGTAACATCCGTGGTTTTCAGAAACATACAATGCCAACACTTTACCCCAGCGTGTGGGCTGCAAGGCCCCATCTAAGACTTCTATAGGGCTATATCCCTATACATCTCTCTCTAATTGACGTCAAAGCCTTTGGCTAATAAAGGTTCTGCGTTCCTCTTAACTGTAAACAGATGTTTTATGCGTAAAACTGGTGGCATTCTGAATTCAATGTGGTGAAGTGAGGGTTTGCCACAAAAAAGCTGCACGAAACAATTTGGCAGGACGATTACAAACAACTTGTATTTTTAAAAAATATACATTTATGGTTATTTCACACAGTAGGACACATTTTTAAAAGCATAAAAGAAAAACATGATCACACCATGAAGAAGATAAGTCAAAATCTTCAGGATTAACACTGATATGTACAATGATAACATCCAGTTTGCTCCGAAACTCACCATCATCTGACCAAGTCTGGATAGCAACAGGGCATGCGTCCCAAGCAAAGGGATAGTTGAAAAGATTGACCTCGCAGTTCACCTCGGCAGTGATGATCACATTGTGCTTCACTGTGCCATTACTCATCACCAGCAGATCATGCGAGCTGTGCCTCATAGTTGTTGTTATTCTACACAGGTGAGAGACAACAAAGCGATATCGAGGAGATTGTGCGTTGAATTTGTAAGAATTGTGTAAGTTACTAAATATTACGTAACTTACCCATTTGTTACACGGAGCTCTGGGGTCCAGACTTTGCTTACGGGCAGGACCACTTGATCATATGGATAAACTGATGTGTCCCATGCCAACTCAGGATCTTCCCATTTCTGTGGTTTCAAATCAAAATCAGTGAAGCATACTCTTTGTTTTATTTTTGTTCATTTGTACGTATTTTGAAACTTACAAGTGAGGCTTGCAGACGACTATTTAAGCGGAGATTCTTAGTGTCCTGATTAAAAAAAAAAAAAGTGGTTAGGCAGTGTCAACACCATTGGAGTGCTGGTGGAAACTAATCTGTATCCTTGCTCAGTTAAAGGACATCCTTTACTTTTTTTTTACCTGATCTCAACACATATTTAGCAGGTTTATGTTAACAAAGCTTGGGAATAATAACACCAACTGTAATTATAATTAAAGTAATGAGCTCTCCTCAAGCTATGAGCGGTCTAAAAAGAGAAACAAAAAAAGAATTTTCAGTTAGCTCCACTTTAAAATGTATAAGATGATACTTACAACTGACAGAGTCTGGTACTCAATAAATGGCACCATAATCATTTGGCTGCAGTTTTCATACTGAGGCTGAGATGTAAACTTTTTGTTGACCAAAATTTCAGCCAGACATCTGCGTGATTTGCATGTGGATTCAGCATGTGGGCATCCTGAAATTAGAGACAATTATTAAGATATATTCAGAAATACTCCTCCCACTCTACTTCTCCCTAAAACAACGTTTTGTGAGCTGTGAGCTTACACTTACCTACAATTAGTAAACCCAGGAAGAGGACTGCCTTCCACAGGCTGTGGGTAGAAAATCTCACCATGTCTAACAATTTAATTCACAAACGACTCATTGACTGACAGCTGTGTGTCATCCCTTTACGTTCCTCCTCGCACTTAAATAGGCCTGTCTGTGACGTTTACCCGCGTACTCACAACACAACAAGACAATATGAGCGACCCACAATGGTCTGCAAGAAAACACCATCTCGTGATTAATTACAGTGAGCGTTCAGTGCATCCCTCAGTGATCTTGTGCAAACAGTCAGAACACAAATGCAATTACTCATACTGTCTGTTTACCTGCTATCTCCAGCTTCTATTTGTTGTTATACCAGGTCATGCTACTTTGCATTACAATGGACCTGTGACTGCTGGACAAAAGAGTACACTGAATAACAGAGACATGGTTTACCCTGAAAGTCCCTTAGTCGTGGATACAGGACAAAGACTGTGGTTTCAGTGTGTTCCGGGGACGGCGTGTCTTTGTTTTGACAGCTGGATGATTTTATAATATGACTCTATGGGGCTTTTAGTGTCTGTGGGACCCTTAAAAATGTAAAAGTACATATCAAATGATCAATATTTTATAATGGATTATCAATATTTTCAGTGATTTACAGGCATACATAGATGTTCAATGAAAAAGGCACAAAATTGAGTTATTTTTGCATATAATCAGTCGAATAATATTATTTACAATTTTGACACGTTCTGTGGTGATATCTTGAGTGGTTTAATGGGTGCCTGTGTCATTATGTGCCATGAAAACGTAGAGACAGCTGGTCTGTGTGTGTGTGTGTGTGATCACGGCAAAATGTGACACCTATCGTAGTAGATTTTAGTACCTTGGCAGGTATTTCGTCCCCACCCCTACTTTATGCCCCTGGCCCAAATTTGTTTTGTTCACGGACTGCTGCATCTTGGACGCATCCTGGGGTGATCCCAAGATCACAGCAACACCCAGCAAGATGGTCTCTAGGCATGTAGGGTAAGGACAATTTTAAAAGCGCTAATCAAAGACAAAAATGAATTCATTATAAGTTTGCAAAAGTGAAAACAATCTCCAGGAGATTAAAACAAATTTCCAACAGGTTGCCAGCTATTAGCGTGTCTCCAGTCAAGTGAAGTGCTTTATGAAAAAGGCATTTTGACAATGATATCAAACCCTTTATACTCTGTAAAACTAAATTTTTCAGCTGTCTGCTTTTTCCTGGATTATTGGACCACTGGGAAACAGGTGCTTTATCTTGAACGTCACATTTGTGTCATACCTGATTGACCTGATCATTATCAGTCACCTCTGAGGTTATCACCTTCTGCCCTAAAATATGTCAGACAAACAACAGCCTTCACTGTTTCAAAGGCTCTCCACACTGCAGGCTCGACCTCCTTCTCCTCTGGCACCTCTGGCACCTTGTATACTCTAGGAAATACAGATGCATGGTTCTTTTGGTATCTGCTTTAGGTTTTATGAAGGAAATACTACAATATAACATCTCCTCTTAATCTGACACCAGGTTTAAATCTCATATCTGCATTCTTGGCTCATATCTTTATCCATCTGAAGCCCATTCTGAATAAAACTAAGCTGCCCTGTCCCGCTGCAGCCCCGTTGCCAGAAGAAAATGTTGTAGGCTATGTTTCTGCAACATTACATTTTCATTTTTTAGACATATTTTTTGTCACCAGGAGGTCAAGAGGATGGCGGGTGACATGTCACCTTTTCTTCAAAACCGACAAACAACAAAACCAGATGTGATTTAGCGAGTCAATTCTGTCTTTCCAGTGGCTTTTTTGGCACCACATGTGGTGTTTTGTAGCAAGATAAAGTGGTTGCTTTTTACTGAGACATCTCTGCATTTCCTGCCAGGATAGTAGTATGAAAAGTGATTGATTTTTTACCAAGACATTGCTACTTTCCAGCAGGCATTGTGCCACTTAACCTGGGTATTTTAAGCCAAAACATGATCTTTCCTAACCACGACCAAGTGGTGTTTGTGCCTAAACCTTACCACATATTACCACCATGTAAAGTTTCCACATGTCCACTACTTAATAGCATAAGAACATAATTTTTCTGCTGACAGACGTTTTCTGTTTAATTTTCATGGCAAATGTTGTAGCGCTTGTTTTATTTATAGTGCTACTAATTTACTAATATATCTAATATGTAGTTAGTCATTAATCTGGTTAAGATTTCTGCGAAATATATTTTCAGTAAATTAAGCTTCACATTTCTGTTATATAAATGAGTCTCCTGAGATGTTAGATGTTGCTTTAGTGTCTTGTAAGGTGGCACACGGTGCAGGACACATAAACAGATAAATAATTAATCAACCTTCCTGTACTTTTACAGTTTATGGCATTATCATGTACTGCAGTAAAGGAAGTAATACCATTTTCTTTCCCTTTGTTCACACTCATCTGATGCCTGTAAATGACGACTGATGAACTGATCTTTGCAGGTTATCTGGGGAGGAATGTCTCTTATCTCTGTCTTCACACATCATCTGAAACATCCAATACGTGATGAATCAGGTGGGAAGGGGGGGGGGAGGGGTGGTCATGTTCTATTTTTAAAAACACTACAGGGTTGTTTTGGTGTTGCTGACCTCAATGAAACAGCTTTAGATGCTCTTATGGCTGCAATAAATGTGGTTTCAAAGTTAAGTGTGTTCTGGCGGCTCAGCTGTGATCTCTCTTATCAGAATCTAATTGCAGACAACTGAGACAAAGCAAATCCTTGTGCCAATGGCAGCGTCTCCACCTGATGGAGCAAAGGTTAACTTTCTGTCTAATGAATCATGGAAATCCGGACGGAAATAACTCAAATGTACATACCTGCAAAAATAACCCTACAAACCATCAATATTCCTCTGCCATTATCATTTTGTGGAAGATTATGCAATTTCTGTTTCGTCATCCAGAAGCAAACAGTCAGAAGACACTGGATGTACTTGTCCGAAGGAACCTCGGAAATATTCCATAGGTCATAAATTCCTCCAGATTGTCCAATGAGGTTTCAGAGGGACGTGTTGTGATATCAGAAGAAAATGGGACTTTGCCTCAGGACCAGGCCGGCCCCTGACACTCTGCGGCCAACAAACTCAGAGGTGACTTCCACTGTGGCAACACATCGTTTAATGCTTGGCAGAACTGATGGGCTTCTGTGACACCTGACCTAACTTCTACTCTGAAAGTAAGTGGAATATTAAAATACATGCTTTTTAAAAGACTTCAACAAGAATTCTGACATAGAGTTTTCAATTTTCTGTGCTGAGAGGGGAAAATAATCAGACTTGTGTTTCAACAAACACTTCCAGTCTAATCTAAATCTAAATCTAAAGGATATTACTATGAGATATTAGCAGGGTCAAGCCAGCAAATAGGGAAATAATTAACTACAAGTTGTAAATCTAAGATGATATCATGGCTATCAAACACTTGATCCAACACAATGAAATCTTGTTATATCTTCATGTTGTAATTTTATTGTTGTTGTGTTGTCTTGCTGTTGTTGTTGCTAAAACTGTTGTGTCATGTTCTTATTTGCAACTGTGTTTTTTTTTTTATATATAATAGTGTCTTTTAGCAGAGAAATTATTCTCTGTTTCCTGCCCAGGGACTACAGATTAAAATCAGCTTATAGCTAACTCTGGTGCAGCTAAGTAGCTGTGCACTGTCCCTGTTAAATAAATTAATAAAAATAAAAGAATAATTAGACGTCATAAAATTAATTTGTTGACAAACAAATACAACAGCAATTAATGAAATGAAGAAACATCATACAAGATATCATGGCATGGGAACATTTTTCTTTATTTCCTTTTTTCTTTTTCTTTGTGACATAATTTAAACTCAAATAACAAAATATAACACAATTAATTCCTGTAGCCATGATCTGGTAATTCTGTAGGAATCATGACATTAACGTCAGCATTCAGACTCGAGTTTATCAGTCCACTGTGCTCTCATATAGCACAGACTGCAGTTTCAGGAGCTCAGAGTGTCATACAGAAGGATTCAAAAAGACAAATAAAAGGTTACACATAGACTATACACAGGTTGAGTTGATATAGACATGAAAATATTAGAACCATCAAACTGTAGTAACGCAGGCTAGTCTTAGTAATATTCTGTGCTCGTTTTGTAACTATATCATAAAGTGGGGTGGGCAGGTGGGCCCCACTGACCCTTTTCTTTGACCTGATTGTCCTGTAACCTGTTTCTTTCTGTCTCATGAACTCAGCGATTGCTGTGTAGAAATCAGCAGTCTGAGACCTGTGACACCGCAGCTTATGAGCCAAGGATTCACTCACTTATGGCATGCTGAATTGGTCACCTGCTATTTTTTCAGTGCATTTTCCTCAACTCATTTATTAAACTCCATCCCCACCTGCTGCAACATTGTTGTGGCCTTTTCGGCAATGCAAAATAAATCAGTAATTTTACGCATGTTTCAATTTTGAGAGCTTTTTTGGTCTCATCATTTTTGTTTTATTTGATTTATGGATCTTTTGAGATTTTATTGAAACACAAAACTTGTGTACAAGCAGTTTTGCTCCTAAAAGTTCTGTGCATGACAGCTCATGTTTCCACAATCTGTGACTTTGTCAGTCTCTAAATATTTTGCTAAGACTGCACTTGGCACTATTGCAACCCCTAAGCGGCCATGTATCATAAACTGAGATAAACACCACCTACGTGTTCTCAGGTGACATAATTAAGCAATAAATAATAGATAAAAGTTTAACAGACTTCTTGCAAGGAAGGACGTGGCTCTAAAAAACATATTGATCAGTGAGTAAGCTAAAGTGATAACGTGCCTTTCATCAGTGTTACCTCAAACAGCTGTCAGACTACAGAGAAGTACAGTACAGGGAAGTGATAACAGTGTCCTGACTGTGTTGTATTTTAAGTGTGACTGAAAAGAAGGTGTGCGGTTAAAGTTTTACATCTGAGAAAACATTTGTAGGTGAAAGCTGTTAGAGGTGGTTAGAGGATAATAATTTACCCTCATGAGAACAACAATAGAGGTCAAGGTTTTGCTTAATTAACCGAGACATACTTTCGGAGGGCTTGTGGAGTAACGACATATATACATACACTGTGCTTGTATCTTATTTTGTCTATACATGTTTGACTTACAGCCACTTGGGGCAAAACCATAAAGAACTTTTATAAACACTGACACAGAGTGCTATACATTCTTTTGTTTTTATTTCTCTGACTAACTCAGTTTAGGACTGCTGTCAAATGCCTGCTGTGTGACCCCTGCTTGCCATTGTCCTGGGTCACATCTGGAAGGCAACAGACTTTGCCAACTAACTAAAGAGATAAGCCAAACTGATTAAAAAGAGGTTCCTCGCTGCATGGAGGGTTAGATTTCCCTGACCCAAAGCCTTCATTAATCGTATCTATCTATCTATCTATCTATCTATCTATCTATGTATCTATCTGTATGAGAAAATTCATGGTAAACATACACACATTTTTTTTCTTTCACATATTATGTCATCAGTGTCCTAATGACCTTCAATTATGTGTCACCTATAGCCTTGACGGAAACCAACATACCAAAGGGAACATGAGCAGTGAAGGGCAGAGAGGCCCCTTTAAGTTTAATGGGTCCAGTTAATAAAATTAGCATTAAAACGATTCAGTTTAACATATAGAATACCTAGAGTTAAGTCACAGTTTAACATTCAGCTGTATTAGATATTGAAGTGCGCTTGTAGTTTTGTTTATGTAACTGCCAGTGTTACTAATGATGTTGCAATAAATGTAATTATTCTGTTTGTTCTCGCCCAGGGACTGCAGGTCGCTAAATATGGCTCAAAGATTGGGATTTCCCCTGAAACCCTATTCCAGTTTCCTTTGTTCGCACCACAGGGAGAGTGCAGGTGCAGTGTGTGTCAGACTCGCAGCCTTCTTTCTGCTATGCACCATGCACGCCAACTTAAAGGACAGCGCCTTCGCCACCTTTTGAGGGTGCACATATAACAAAGACAAATATGGAAAATCAGTTAATTATGTGATGAGAAATAAACTTAAATATGGATCCTATTATTAATATTGTTAATATCATGGACTTTCTATGTCCAGATATGACGTGAAAGGTACCCTGGCTGTGTTGGTTGTTGACGTTCTGGGACACTGTGTCAAATTCTACCTGTTACATGCATTGTCTTCTTTCAGAATGCACTTCCCGTTTTCACAGGAAATTTACCGTTTACATACATTCTCTTTCAAAATAAACGCACTACGTCAGTACAACCAAAGAGCATGGATACCAAGAGGCGAAGCTCAATAGAACGCCCCATAGCAACAGACTCGCCCATGGTTTCGTCCTACCGCCGCCATTTTGGACTGTCAGCAGACCGCAGCAGACCCGCTTGCATACAAAAACACACAGATAAACTGAAGTATATCGCTATTAATTATGCTTACAATGCTACTCACCTTGTGATAGCTTGGTCACAGCTGCTTTTTCACGTTTTTGTAAAGCAAAATATAGACTTTAAAAAAATGGCCTAGATGGCATCTCTACATATTACATCCACTTATGAGAAGATTAACTTAATTACTCCTTCAAAATCACCCTATAAGCCAATCTACCAAAAAATAAAAAATAAAAAAATTCAATATTTTAACTAGAAACACATTAATGGCGACGTCACATAGTCAGGAGTGTTATCTTCCCTCCAAAACTGGCATATGAAATTGATATTAAAACACTTTAAAACTTACACCTCAGGAGTTCTTACCTGTCGGGATCCTTCGGGAAACGGTGGAAGGCCAGGTGCGGGGTGTTCCACTGATAGTTGTTGCAGTTAATTGCACTACGCTGTTTTCTTTTACTTTTTTTCTCCTCTCTCCTTGACATCTTGCATGTTGTCTGGGTGCAACAGTTCAAGCTCAACAGTCCAAAATGGCGGCAGCGGTTCCGCAGCGCCCCTAGTGGCTGTTTGCAAAAATTCAACAGAGCTTCGCCTCTTGGTATCCATGCTCTTTGGTACAACTACGCAAATTCCAGTATTTTTTTTCTTCCAAGAACTAACGCACATGGTTGGGTTTAGGCAACAGAAGCACATGCTTGGGTTTGGGGAAAACCATGAACACCACTCTCCTGGGTTAAAGTTGGTGTTTGTTGGACCCATCCACCACCCTTCCCACCCAATTCAGACTTTCATCACCTTAACTTACGTTCTTGTCCATCCGCGTTTCCCCCTGATGCCGCCGAGTGCCATTAAAATAATATCAGCGACTGGCTGCATATCATGCTAACGTTAAAGGATGGCTGTTTTTGTCAGTGTCTGACGCTGCAAGTCACTGCCCAAGCACCGAATTTTGATGACTTCGGTGTGAGACCGGGTTGACCAACATAACAGATGAAAGTAACTAAACAGGGAAATCCAAAAAAAAATTTAGTTGGCAAAGTAACAGACATTGCTAAAAGTAAAAAACAAATAACAGTTACAGAGTGTGAAATATATCAAATGCCACCTATTTAGCTTCAACAGGTCAAAAAGATTATAGTGCTTCTTGCTAGCTGGTGCTCTTCTCAGGGACATGAATTCACTTCTGGCTGTCAACAAACGGAAACACTATGGACTATAAAAATTCTGACGTATATTGTATAATTCCACATGCTGATCAGTGCTCACAAACACATGGTGCACTGACAAATCTGAAAAACAACTGACCTACAATGCATCAAAGTCCCAGAAGAGATACATATTGAGAAAAAAAATAGACTAAAAAAAGAAATAAGCAATAACAAATTAAATCGCTACCTCTTCTATTTGTCACACACAACAAGCTGAATGAACAGAATCCTCTGCATGATTACATTTGGTTTTAACACAAAGTGTTTACAGAGAGCCTTTAGCTGATTTGGAAAGTTTCCAGACTATAATGGAACTTAGTAAATAATCAACCAGTAAGAAAGTTGTGCTCTTGAAGTACATTTTTCACACCCAGAGCTCAAGTCATTTGCTGCTGATAGCCCAAGGCATGAGGTGACCGAAGCTGCTTGCTCAAACATGAAGAGTTCGGCTCAACAAACAAGTCTGAGAGCCTTTTACATTTCAGTCATATGTAATGAGTAAATCGCCGTCCCTCCTGCCTGTGGTTAAATGACTGTCATCCTAACATGCATTTCCATCTCTGTATTCCTACAGGCGACTGAAAGGTAACTGTGGTCATAATGGACACGGAAAGGGACGAGCAGATCGTCATTGATACCTACAACACTACAATCCATACACTGGGCATGCAAAATGAGGACAAGCAGCTGCGCTTTATGCAGAAGGATGGAAGGTTCCCAGTGGTTTTCCAGAAGGCCCCCGGACACTGGAGCCCGTTCCTGGTGGACATCTTCACCACTCTTGTGGAGATCCGCTGGAGGGTGATGTTCCTTGTCTTTTCCCTCTCTTACATTCTCTCTTGGATGTTTTTTGGTCTCTGCTATTGGCTCATAGCGTATGTACATGGGGACACTGACGATGTAGATAGCGCACCCTGCGTGGAGAACGTGCGTGGCTTCACTGCGGCCTTTCTGTTCTCAATGGAGACCCAGGCGACTATTGGCTATGGCTTCAGGGGCATGACCGAGAACTGTATCGTGGCAATAATTGTGGTGACAGTTCAAGATGTATTTAGCTGCCTCATTGACACCATCGTCATCGGTATTGTTATTGCCAAAATGGCTTCAGCTCGTAAGAGAGCTCAGACGGTTGGTTTCAGTAGCTGTGCAGTGGTCAACCTACGAGACGGGGTTGTGTGTCTGTCGTGGCGAGTTGGGGACTTCAGGGGTAATCACATCTTGGAGGGTGTTGCCAGAGCCATGGTAGTCCGCCATGTGAAACAGCCAGCTGGGACTGTTGTGATGTCATACGAGGAACTGCACATCCAGAATCGAGACATTGTCCTCGCCACACCGACCACCATCATCCATAAACTGGAGCCTGGCAGTCCTCTCTACAGCCTGGGCCCTGACAACCTGCTGGGGGACGACTTTGAACTGGTGGTGTCTTTCACCTACACCGGTGACTCGACGGGTATGCTCCACCAGACACGAACCTCCTACACACCAGCAGACATCCGCTGGGGACAGCGCTTCCAGGACATGTTGAAACTGGGCAAGAGGCACTACAAGGTGGATTACGCTTTGTTCAATGTGACCACCTGGGTGCCTGTGCCACTGCTCAGTGCGGAGGAGTTTGACAGGAGGGAACATCCGACAGAGGGGGGTGAGACCAGTGGTCCTCTCATTGCATCAACCATGAGCAACGGACATGCTTGCAATGTGAATCCTGACATCATTGAAGAGGTGATGCAGCAGACCTGTTTGTAAAGCGGGCATGTGATGGACAATGTGATAAGATGTGCTCTTGTAAATATATTTATGTGTAACTTTTGTGTTTACAGCCTGTTTTTTATGTGTTAGATGAATTTTATTTCTATTTCTGTAACCACTTATCCTGTTGGGGGTTGTGGGGGGGCTGGAGCCTATCCCAGGTGACACTAGGCGAGAGGCAGGGTACACCCTGGACAGGTCACCAGACTATCACAGGTCTGACACACAGAGACAGACAACCATTCACACTCACATTCACACCTTTGGGCAAGTTAGAGTCACAAGTTAACCTGCATGGACGGTGGGAGTAAGCCGGAGTACCCCAAGAAAACCCACACTGACACAGGGAGAACATGCAAACTCCGCACAGAATAGCTCCCCCATCCCAGGTTCGAGCCAGGGCCCCTCTTGCTGTGTGGCGACAATGCTAACCACTACACCACCATGCCGTTGTGTAAGATGAATAAAATCCATAAATGTAAGTCAAACAAAAGCTGTTTTTGTAAAACTCTAAAACGTGTTTGCTGTTATAATCATACTTGCAGGTATTTTATTATTTTATTTTGCTGGACAGAAAAAAACAAGATGCAATTTGTAAAAAAAATTCTTCAAATCTTGTACTCTTACACTCAAAATACTTAAAATATATTAGTTAATATATCATTTTATTCTCAAATAAGACCACTTTTGTATCCCCAGGTACAACAATTACCCTATAGCCCACAGTCTTTGGCTTTATGCAAGTGAATCCCATCACAGCAATATGCTCACTGTGAACTACCCTATTATATTTGTGTTCCCTGGACTGTAGGGTTGGAGGGTACACAAAGGAGAGTACTTTATTTTTAGGTTGTTGTTGTTGGTATCGGTGAGAGGGGGGTTCTCTCATTTCTTCTCTACTATTATGTACTGTATCATACTCTGCTGTAATGGTCGTTTAGTGTTTTGTGCACCAGTAAGTTGCTTGTAAAGTTGATCTTAGAAATGTCCTCACTCCACTGCTCTTATATTTATCGCTCTTGAAAAAGGCTCAGTCTTGTTGTCATCTAAAGGACATCGTACGTTACTTTGTCCACTTTACTTTGTGTTTCAGTTGGCTGTTTACTCAGTCAGTAAGGGGTCGCTTTGACTGACAGAAACCACCCAGCATGCACTCCCGAATTCACAGGCTTACACTCCCAATATATCCTGATTGGCCACCTCAAATCGATGATGTGGGAAAATGTCAGAGCTCATCAATGCAGGGTGGTAAAGGTGCCATATAGCCTACGACATTCAGAGTCTGGGCTGGAATCGTCTTTGGCTAACACTGCTCACAGTGCTAACAACAGCAACAGTGCTGACAGAGCTAACAGTGTTAACATGGAGTAGAAGGTGGGTGTTATGCTTTCGCAACAACACCGTCCTGCCACCATTGGTCAGAATGGCATTATTATCCTTAACTGCCATATGAGCGCAGTGCAGAGCAATGGCGATTAGCTGGCCAGTAGGATACACACTCAGGGAGTCACAGGAGCTCACAAGCACGTGCGGCTGGCCTGGCTACCTCAACAAAGAACAGAGAAGCTCTGATAACAGCAAACACAGCGGGAGTGTGACTTCATTCTCTGCTCAGGACGCCATTACTCGACCACATCTTTACATAGCAAATAGCTGGTGCTATATTAATGTTCAAAATCTAACACATTGAACCTTTGAGGTCAGAGCAATACTGAGGCTACTAAATGCCTAAAATGTGATAATACCAGTTTGTAAATATTGTGTTTTTGTATTTTTCAATAACAAATTATTTTAATTAAATACATTTTCTAATACCAGTATTTTGTATTTATTAAAAAAATATATTAGAGCTGTTTTCAAGAAATAATTAGCTTTTTAATGAGATAAACTGTATGATGGAACAGTAAATTAAATGAAATTATGTAAATTATTAATTTTTCTTGGTGATTTTTGTTTACAGTGTCTAACATTTCAAAAGGGATTTTTTTTCTTGTTTTTGGTATGTCTAAATGTATGTCCTCCTGAGACCCTGCATCCTCATATAAGGACATCACATTTTGGGTTTACTTGACCTTATACTTCATTCTACTTAACTTACACCCGTTGTCCTTGTCCATGGACACTTTTTTGTCCCATCTAGTGGCCCTGGCAGAGCGCAAAGAAGACAATCAAACTTGACTATGTAGACAAAGTAAAAGTTGTGACAAGGTTTCGATTCGTGAAGGATAATTTGCACAATACACTAATCCATGTAAAAACAAGATGGCAGCCATCTCTGCCAAGTCAGTCTGCAGCTGATCCCGACACAAAAGTGGACAAGGTCCAAAACCTGATCACATTGTATGGTTGAAACTTTTTTATTTATGATTAATAATGTTTGTAGTTTGATACGGCAACAAATTTGACCAATTTTAGCAACAGTAACAAGCTAAGACACTGTTAACTAAGAAGTACTCGTTTGAGGACATTGGGACTTAATTATCATAGACAATGTTAAGGTTTTTTTTTTACTTATTGCGTCCTATTGATCCCAAATAGTGAGGAGAAATAAAAAATGCAAACAAAAGTTCTGGTCTCAGGAGGATATAATGTAGCCTGCCTACATGACTGCTTGTTAGACTGCATCAAGTCCCAGAAGGACTAGCTGACATCAGTGTGCTCGCTGGTGGGGGATCCTAATTAACTAAAACCAGAAAAAAATTATTTGGATACATTTGTTGAGCAAGTATCTGTAATATCAAGATGACTGTGCATCTCGTGTGATAATACTAATCACACAATGTTTTGGCAGCACTTGGGTGTGTTGATCCAGTTTGCAGCTCCACACTGCCACCTTGTGTTCACTGAGTGCACTCAATATCACTCCAGCAGTGATTCTCATTTAGGAAAGTCACAGATTTCAAAATAAAAGTACTCCTCACCACAAACTATATTTGATTGTTAAACAGAAAAGGACAAACATTGTCTCGTGACGTTTAAACTCCAATTGTGGTTGACAGTTTGACCAGTTTCACAAATGCAGTTTTGCAGCAACTCTGCAGATGCTTTGCGCTCAAACTGACGCTTTTCTCCATGTTTTCAGCGTCCCTGTGAGAAATAACAAGGTTTGACACCCCTTGTCATCCACTCACTCACTCACTCAATCACAGACAGACAATGTAAACCCTCCATGCGGGCTCAGACCCTCAAACAGGCGCTGCTGCTTCCCATTGGCCACCGCTGCCAGCAGGGGCGGGGAGGAGCACACGTGTTTTTAAAGTCTGTCTTTGCAACGACAAACATCATCTTCAGTATTGCTGGGGAGGGTTATGGCAGAATTTGCAGCGCCAGACGGGAAGCTAAGTGAGCATAATAAAAGAGCAGCGAGAAGAAAAGGGACGCGGAGTGCATATGGGACTTATTACAACAAGGAAACGGCAGATTTGCGCCGCGAGGACCAACAGGTAGGTGTGATAAGATTTATCTGTACTGACGAGAGAGATGTGGAGTTGGAAATATAGCTTACTCTACCATAACTGCTAGTGTCAACGCAGAATGCTTAAACTGATGTCCTTTTAATTAATTCCAATTCAGGAAAAGTATTATTATTATTAGCCTATTATTATTATTATTATTATTATTATTATTATTATTAGACGCTTCTTCTTGTGCCATTTGAGATTTCAGGATGTACATCTATATTGCCCCTGTCCTTATTTAATTTATTTGAATTTATAATACTATACTTGCCCCTTCAGTAAAAATGATAAATATGACCTTAAAACAAATATGTCAAATGTCTGCAAAACTATATATAGGCTTCTATTATATACGTGTTGCAAAGGCTTAGATGCTATATGTTGACTGATTGGCCATAGTTATTGATTGGTGTAATAAAAAATAGAGCAGCTTTATGTAACTAGTTTCCATCTGCCTCAGCTGTTGGCTCTAATTGAGAACACATGCAAAACAAACAATCACAGGTTGTGCAGCCTGTGGAAGCCTCGGTCTGTCACCACGTACCAACCTGCAGTAATAAGTGATGTGATATATAGTGAGCGGATAAAAGCCCAGTGACAAAGAGCACAGTTGCAGCCGAGGGGAGGAGAGTGTGACCTTAGTGTGTATTAATGATCAATGTCAGCGCATTAACACCACAGAAGTTAGAGGTTTGACTCACACTGGGGGTCAGCAGTGTTAAAAATGTATGTGCTGGTTGGTGACTGCAGGGTGCTTTAGAGAAAAGTGTCACACAAATGCTCACTTTTTGTTGGATAGTTTGAGCCTTACTTCTCTGTAAAGGTGCATTTGATGCTTTTGTGCAGTCTCACTAGATACTACATATTATACTTGTAAGATTCCCTTCTCTCTAAGAAAATGTAAGTAATTTGTGAATAAAAGAAGCAATTATGAAATGAATACAGTTTCCAGTACAATATAAAATCGCTGTAATACATCATGTATATTTAGTTGGCATCATCTGAGCTGTGAATGAATGGAGCCTCCATATTCCCAATAGTGTGCCAGATCGGTTGCTATTTGTAGTCGACCAAGCAGTGACATCATTAGTTGAGAAAAACAAATATGATGCATGGGGATTTAGTACCACGTCCTTCACGTCTTATGCCACATGACTTCTCATGACTTTAACATGCACACAAGTAGACGGTGGGTTAAAAAAAATGACCAAAGTCAACAAAAGTTTCCTTTTTGACGCCTGTGCTGTGATTTTAAAACAAAATCAAAGCTTTATTTCAGAACATTTACTGAAAAAGTCCATGAGGGTTTTATGGATCTCCTCACTATGACACAATCGTGACCCTCAGATGAGACAGTTGCAAAAGTGGAGGTGGGGAGTTGTTTTGGCACTAGCAGAGCATGTCTGGCTGACCATGGCCTTTCGTAGCCTGTGGTGTTGCATTTTAATGGACCTCTCAGGCCACACACGCCGAGTCAATAGCTTTTCTAATTTAGCTGTCCTTGCTGCTCCGTTGCATATGATGCAAGGTTACTGTTGCTTTCAGAGAAAGAGACCCGTCCTCTCTGAAATACTGTTAGGTTAATTAAATCTTGTTCCATGATGTAGTGATGCAAACTGTGATTGTGTATTAGTTTTGGCTACATGTGCTACTGAAGCTGTGCTCTTGATAACTGAGATTAAACAGCATTAAATGTAATAATTAATTACTGAACATGCTGTAAGTTTTTTCACGCATGCATCATATTATAATTGCGTGCATTGCTTTCTCACTTACATGTGCAGATTTGTGTAGAGTTTAAAGAAGCGTCTGCACAGAGCTGCTACTTTGATCCAGTGGCTCGCTGGATTAACATGGACTTGATCTGTAATTTGACTCAACTCCCCATGGACTGACCTGCCTAATTAATACTTACATTAAGCAGGGTAAACATCCTTTCCCACTTTGTCAGCTATCTAAGTGCTTGAATCATATTTTTAATCTACTACTGATAATACACAATGCATTCCATGTGCTTTCTGACTGCACCGCACACACTGTATGGACATTTTCTGTGTATGCAAGAATAGCTCAGCTCACTTTGAGTGTACACTGCATTATTTAGACAACAGGTAACCACACACCCACATACAGTGATCTTTGCTCTGCCTCCTGTCAATTACTTTAAAACTGTTTCTCTCTCTCTCTGTAATTTCCACAGCCCACTTCACTGATGAGGTTCAAAGCAGCCGTCGGATAGGAGTGACCTGTCCGCATGAAAGGTGTACAGCACGCCTGCAGAAGCACAGGCCCGCTCTCCCCTGTTCCCTGCAGGATCTGGTCCTGTTCTCCACGATTTCCGCTTTAGTTTGTCCCCAGGATAATTCAAAACTGTTTCTCCAACGCTTCTACCAAAAACTTAGACTGTTTTCCAAAGCAGAATCGGCCCAGCCCTCCCAGGCGGAAGCGATGGGGAGTGTGCGAAGCCACCGTTACAGCATTGTGTCCTCCGAGGAAGATGGCATGAAGCTGGCTGCTATTGCCGTCCCGAATGGCTATGGAAATGGCAATGTCAACAAGGTGCATACAGAGCACCAACATCAGAGCCGCTTTGTCAGGAAGGATGGCCACTGCAATGTGCAGTTTATCAATATGAGTGAGAAGGGCCAGCGGTACCTGGCAGATATCTTCACCACCTGCGTGGACATCCGCTGGCGCTGGATGCTGCTCATATTCTGCCTTTCTTTCCTGCTGTCATGGTTGTTTTTTGGCTTTGTGTTCTGGGTAGTGGCACTCTCTTACGGGGACTTAGAGAATGAGACTCAGATGTGTGTCTCCAATGTGGACAGCTTCACCGCTGCTTTCTTGTTCTCAGTGGAGACACAAACCACTATTGGTTATGGTTATCGCTATGTGACAGAGGAGTGCCCTGTCGCTGTCTTCATGGTCGTCTTCCAAAGCATTGTGGGCTGCATAATTGATGCTTTCATCATCGGTGCTGTCATGGCCAAGATGGCCAAGCCCAAAAAGAGGAATGAGACCCTAGTGTTCAGCCATTATGCCACAGTGGCCATGAGGGACGGTAAACTTTGTCTGATGTGGCGCGTGGGAAACCTGAGGAAGAGTCACCTGGTGGAGGCCCACGTCAGGGCCCAGCTACTCAAGTCCCGCACCACTGCAGAGGGAGAGTTCATCCCCCTGGATCAGGTAGACATTGATGTAGGCTTTGACAGTGGCATCGACAGAATCTTCCTGGTGTCTCCAATCACCATTGTGCACGAGATTGATGAGGACAGCCCGTTCTATGAGATGAGCAAACAGGATTTGGAGACATCAGAGTTTGAGATCGTTGTGATTCTGGAGGGCATGGTGGAAGCTACAGCCATGACAACTCAGTGTCGGAGCTCCTATGTGGCCAGCGAGATCCTCTGGGGCTACCGCTTCGAGCCGGTGCTCTTTGAAGAAAAGAACTACTACAAAGTGGACTACTCTCGCTTTGACAACACCTACGAGGTGCCCAGCACACCCCACTGTAGTGCCAGGGAACTAGCAGAGAAAAAATCCGACGCCTCCAGCTCGAGGAACTCCTTTTGCTACGAGAACGAGGTGGCTCTCGAAAAAGTCGAGATGGAGGAGGAGTTCGACGAGGAGGAAAACAGGGAGATAAGGGGTGCTGAGGTCTGTGCACTCGAGGACACAAACACAGACATGGTGTCAGACTCTGAATGCAATCTGGACTCTTTGCCTTTAGAATCAAGGCCTTTGACAGCAGAATCAGAAATATGACTGCAGGGGTGAAGAAGGGTACCACAGCGATCAAACTAGCTTGAATTTGGTCCCGATTGCTGTTGTTTATTATGCATGACAGTTTGTAAAAGACTGTGATTAGAGTATGAAGTTCTCTATGCAGAAGCTCACGCACAAGACACCATGGGAATCCAGACATGTTATACTGTTTTTGGTGAAAGTGGTGATAAATGAACTGGTTGCATAGAGCCTGAGGGACAAAATGGGCTAGACGCCTTCACTTCTACTTAGTGCAGTCTTCCCTCCTTAATATATTTCAGCAGAATAGCCAATTGGGTTCAGAGAAATTGCTATGTTTACAAGAGAAATACAGTTTCTAATTAATTTATGTGCAGTTTGCACATTTTGCATTGAGCATCCTGGTAATAATAGGTCTTATTTTGAGGCCTAATTGCACATAAGATGGTGACTGGCTTAAATAATTAAATATAGATTCAAAAAAAAGATTTGAACCTGAAACTTTGAGATTTGCCAACCAAAATTTGAATATATTTTTACTAATTACAAGGTCAAGAATCTTGTTTTAAAGGCTCCTAAAAAACAGGCTATTGTTTGTTAATGAGCTGGTCTCTTAGCAAAGTATATTTACAGCCCTGTTCGGCGTGGTGGTCTTGGTGTTTATCTCATGGCGTGATGCAGGAAAGAGATGTCTCGCACAGATTACGAGCACAAGTACACTACGCTCCTCAACCCATTATCTCGTCTAAGTATAGCATCTTTTGCAACGTGTGCCTTTACAAAAGTCTCAGTACTGGTGGAGGCACTCTGAGCACACACTGCAATAGATGTCACAGGAAGCAGAAGCACCAAGAGGTGATTTACTGTGCAGTATACTGACACTCCTTGCGGGTCTTCATGTTCTGATGTGCAATACAGGTCAGTGGTGAAGCGTGACAGGAACCCTGAGCCGAGGTTACGAATGTTGACAATAAGTGCTGCTAAGTTACATATTGTACGTTTAGAGGGAAATCTAGAAGCCAAAATGTATTATTTGTCTTTTAAAGTATCCATTTTGAAGATGCAGTCTATAATGTTATTTCTAGATGTAGACGAGCATGATCCTGTCAGTGTGTTTTCCAAAGCTTTAGTGCACTTTCTTTTCCTCACCAGAGAATATACCCCCCCCCCAGAACAGTAGTAACTGTTTAATAACCCAAAGCCAAATGTGTACATATATATAGGAGACAACAACCGTAACTCATCTGTTAGTTGATGTTGATTTAAAACCCTAACTGTTCCTCATCTAACAGTGACTGCTGGCTGTTGAAACACTGAATTAGTTGATTTTGACTTTAGTCTGCTTTATATTAACATCAGTGTTTTTGGTGCTGCAGACGTGCAGAATTTGGACACATGTTACTATTGCGGGTGAAGTTTGTTGTTTCTAAATGGACCCATGCTTTCTAAAGATCAAGTCCGCTGATTAATAATACAGTCACAATGTAGCACACTTGACTTCAGTCTTACACAAGATTGAGCTTTAATGTTTTTGAGCAGTTATTGTGACGCATTCTTGCTTGGATCAGTGGAGGCCAGAACACTGTACTGCTTCTCTGGTAAGGAAATCATTAAGGGTCCAGTTTGTATGATTTAGGGGCATCTAATGGCAGAAATGGTGCATAATATTCATAGTTATGTTCTCATTAGTATGCAACAGTCTAAAAATAAGAATAGTGATTTGTTACATCAGAACGAGCCGTTTATATCAACATACAGAGCGGGCCCTCTTCCACAGAGTTTTCCATGTTGTTTCTACTTGAGCCCAGACTGGACAAATCAAACACTAGCTCTAGAAAGGACCATTCGCATTTTCGTGTCCACCACCGAGAAGTTTCAGTTGTGCAACCTAACCGCCAGATGCCACGTAATCCTACACACCAGACCTTTAAATGAAACCATTTTATCTGTTCTCACATTGAAAATTCTCCTGTCTTAGGTCTTTATTTTTCTACCAGGGTCCTCTCACCTTCCTGCACAAACCAGAGACTGTACAGATTTTTTTTATCTTTTGTAAATTATAATGCAAGTACTGTATATTGATATGGCAGTTGTTAAAAAAAGTTTATGTCCTTTTCCAATAAAAAAGTAAAATAAAAATCATTGAAGTTGATGCATTGATTGTAAACGATGCTTCAGTCTCAGCAGATACTGTGTGACCTTTTAACTTAGCAACAGTTATCAGCCAGCCTTCTGCATGAACTAAGCACCGCATCTGCATCCATCTACTGTGCAAGAATTTTCCAAGGATTTGCATTTTGACCCAAAATGTGTGACATCTGGAGGCCCGCTCGACTGTTTTAGCTGTGCTCCTCTAATTTGGAGCTGCGGCCCAAATTCCAGGCTGCTAGCTGTCAGAGCTCACACCATCATTTACTATAATTCACCAAACTGACTCACTCCAGCTCTGCGAAAGCCCATAGAGACCCCATGCTATATCAGTCGGCTCCGCTGGAAGTCATTTTCAGTGACAGCAATGGAAAGAACGCCTCATTCGCTTCTCCCAATCTCTTTTAGTAAACTGTGGAAAATCAGTGTATTCTGCACTCTGGAGAGTCTTGAGGAATGGTGTTAATGTGTAGAATTAGCAGGACTGTAGAATTAACATTTCTAAAAGCCAAAAAAAAGTACAAAAGTAAACATCATCCTGTCCTTATCAGCTGTTTATCGATCCGAATTTGCCCACTTTTTAAGAGATTTTGTGATTTGTCTACAAACCCACATGCACACACACAGATTACATAACACAGCAGGATGCAGCCAGCATTGTGTGATCCCCCCTCCAGCTCCTCTAATCCAGCATAAATATGCACAAAACACTGTTAAGCAATGGATGAGATCGATATGGTTGTATCAGAGGTGAATGTGGGTTTGCAGTATGACACGTCTGTCAGCAAATTTTAGTTAGTTTCCATCCAGAGCTGCATTCTGCCAGCATGAGACGTAGTCGTGGGACCTATTGATCAGACACGTCCGCAGGGAGGCAGTGAGCCGATTTGATTTGGTTCTACATAGGAAGTGGACGCTGCCTCAGGACTTTTTCCACATTAGCCAATGAAACTGCCACAAAGCTCCGGCTTAGGAGTGAAAATGGGGACTCTCCCTTTTTTGGTTTGAACAAGACATTTTAATGAATTCTCATCAAGTCAGTCTGACATCGCCTGAATTGTAAAAGCTGATGACATTTTTTTTTTTTTTTTTTTTGGCAGTGAGGTTTGTCACAAGAAAGAAATCCGATATTTTAGTTCCAGCTTCTTTTCTAAATAATCCTCTGGATTTTGGCAACGTCACACTGAACCTCTGTGATGACGTGTGACTGACCGTGATGTTGGCTGCTCAGTTCATACTGGGTGCACTGTTTGAAAGAAATTGACAGCCAGCACTGGCCAGAGAGTTCCTGTCGATGATGCTGATGACGTCTCTCTGGCGATTTCCCCTGAACCGGCTTATTAACAACAGGCTGATCAGCTTGACCTTCACATTAGATGGGGGAATATAAACATAAACAATATGTCAGGAGGGCAAAAAAGTCGTGATTTTGTTTTGCGCTATATAAACTCACAGTTTCAATATTTTGGACATAAAAACACACATAGACAAGCAGATATATCCCTTCCTCTAGACCTCGACATGAACTGATAAAACATAAAGATATGACCAGTTGAAATGTAGCATATGTCCTTTTGTTAAGCTCAGAATCACCCCTGGTTTATCTCAGTGTCGGTCATGTAGAGACAGTTTATACACATAATTTTAGAGAGTGTTAAAATCACAGGCATATTTATCACTCAGGAGGAAGTGTATGTAGTCTGGACAAAGTCTTTCCTGAACATATTTAGAGAAGATATATCAGAAAAATGATCTGACTTTAATCTTATGTGGGGCACATCCAGCCTGCAACATTATAAATAGCTGTAACTGTATGTGCTTGGCCTAAATTCACATCTTGTGTGTGCCACTGAGGTCAGAAAACCATATGTGTCACATAAAAGAGTGTAATATCTGTGTCTGTGGAGGTTCTCTGTCACATTGGTAATGAATATTGAGGGGAAGTAAGTCAGAGGCAGCTGGACTGCAAAGAGGTAATCAAACCTCAGTACATGACTGAACTGAAGCTCGAGCAGGTTCATCCCATCAGCACAGACTTTGTTTCCAGCCCTCTGACAGATGTGACGTCTCTTTTACACTCAGCCTCTCCAGTTTTTGTTACTTCCGAGAAAGCGGCGTGATAATCTTGACGGGAAAGGAAAGCTGTGGTAGCTGTGACGTTAACAAATTGTAACCATTCAGTCAAAATGACTTATTGCCTCAACAAGTCTGGAAGTGGGACAGAACCTGCGGACAGCAGGCTTTTCTCAGAGGATGGAAACCAATGCAAGTCTGAGGGATGTGCCTGACCTTGGTTATGACAAGCATATAACTCTTGCAACATGTTCTTTTCATGGCGAGGTTGTAATTAACGGCCTGCTGAAGCCTGCGATCTGATATATCAGGTCACTTTGACTGGGAATGACACAGAAATAACTTTTTATGCAGTTTTATAAAACGGATTGTTCCGGTCTTTGATCGGCTGAACCAAGTTTGCAGCCAATGCAAAATACTCTATAAACATACAGCTTCGGCCACAATACATTTTCAGCATTACTGCCCCAATTAGTCGTTCCTAGTCATTTACCATCCACCAGGTCATAAACAATCAGAAGAACAAAATGCTGTCCTTAAGTGAATGCCAAAGAACCCCCACAAAGATGCCACAAAACAAACAAAAGAGAGCCCACAGGGATTTAAGTTTGAGCAGTCAGGGAACCAAGTGCGTCCTGTCATATAGTTGGAGAAATAACATCAGGCCCACCGGTTGTTGCTACAGCCAATAGAGGTAAATAAAAGTAATGGACGTAGTTACAGTGATGTCACCCTTTGGTTTGTGGACTACCATTTTGAAGCCTCAAGTTCGGCATTTCAGCTGTTGCCATCTTGGTTTTTTTGGAGCCAGAAGTGACCACATTTGGATGAGAGGCTGGAGCTGTGGAGGACAGACAGCCTGTCACTGAAAGCCTTTAACTATGCCGCCTTTAAGAAGCAACTTTAAGCCTTAATAAAATGTTAGTGAGTGAGTTATATAAACATTTATCAAGTTAGCAGTTGTCACAGAGGGGTAAAGTAGCTCGAGAGACCAAAACCTTTTTTGTACCAGGATGTGAACATGTTTATTTCTGCTATAAAGTCGGCCATTTTAACATGGGTGTCTATGGGGGTTAACTGCGTTCCAGAGCCAGCCTCAAGTGGCCAATATAAGGAACTGCAGTTTTTGGCATTTCCGCATTTTTCAGCCCTGGAGATTGCCGCTTGCTGCCATCCAATGCTTCAGCCCTTTATCTTCATCCAAAGCAGAAAACCTACATGAACACCAACCATCTATGGTAGGTTAACGATGTAATGTTAGCTAGCCTGCATGTTTTTATGTGTAGCCTATTATGCTCACTTTTTCTGGTTATGTTGTCAATAGCTAGATATCATTTTTGTTACAGTGTAGCTTAATTACTGAACAAGTAAACAGGCTCTGCAGTTACAACATCCAGAGAAAAGTGAGCATAATAGTTGCTGATAGTAAATACATGTGTGGTCATGTGATTTTAGAACAGCTAGGAGGGTTTTAAGCACTCCACTTCAGTTGCAGCAGAAAAATCAACCGCCAAACATTTTAGTGGTCATGTTATGACTGAGAGGGATTACATACTTCTGTATGAGTCTATACATCGTCTTTTAGGAAAATCCTGCATAGTATATTTTTAATGAGTTATCATTATTGGTTTTCAGCCTTGTCATCTGAAGCTTTGCGCCTCAGTTGGCCTTACATGAAAGAAAATAAAAACATAACACCATAACATCCTGGAGTGCAAAGGGATTAAATTAGGTAATTATATAATTCTGATGACATGGCAATTGCGTAAAGGCTCTGGTGGGTGTGACGGTACAGCAGAGACCTGCTGTCTCATGCAGCCAGCCAGTCAGTCAATGATGGCAGATGAGGACTCATGGAGCAAAACGCTCACATTCACCTGCCGTTTTTAAACTGCACCGTCGAGGGTGATCACGTTGCAATCCTTCCTATGTGACACGCCCGCTAGAGAAACCCAATTCAGCATCTGTGCGTCAGCCAGCATGCTCCAAGCACACAAAGGTGAAGTATATGTACATGTGGTCAGGCTGTTTTCAAATACCTTCTATGCTTACAAAACTGTCCTTTGTTGTAAACCTACATATATCTGTGCAATGAAATGCAGCATATAAAAAGTAAGTGATTTTTTTGGAAGCATTTAGTTTTACAGTACGACTTTAACCAGCGCTGGAGTATCAGATCACAGATTCGCCAAACAGCCAGCAGCTGACACACTTGCCTGAACCTTCTGTGTGTTTGAGTGAGTGAAGGGGATTCCTGGCTAGTGACAGTGAAACCCCTACAGTGATCATTGTAACTGGGTATTCCAACTCTTTTTAGTGTCATGTGGGGTTTCCTACCATCTCTCTCTATCTCTATTTTGCTTGCTTGTGTTCCCATGTTTACATTTAGTCATCTAATTTCAGATTTTTGAACTTTAATAACCTTACACATGCAAACAAACACACACACTCTCTGACACACACACCTGCTGACACTCATTTTGGCTCCATCTTCGACAGCTGAGTGTCTCATGACCCTCGGGGGAGGAATAGGAGAATCCAGCAGGTACAATATGTTGGACAAGATTCAGGCTTTTTCCATTCCCCTTGCCTGCTGAAAGACAATATGTATATTCATTCACAGTGGGTGTGTCTGGACACACAAGCAGCAACAAAAAGGCATCAGGCGTGTAGCAGCTTACATGCAACTGTGTGTGTTCGTCCATGTGTGAACTGTTAGTTTATTGCTTCACTGTTAATGCTTTGTGCAAGCATATTTACATTTCTGTCTGAGATTATGTTTCCTGCACATTGTCATTGTCAACACATTTGCAGTTTTGCAATCACGTCGCTGTATTTCCGTCAGTGACCACTCGTCTATTCATGTTGCTGACCTTTATATTTCTGGCTTGGGCTCCTCTGACCTTGACAAATACATCCACAGCCAGGAAACAAAAGCGATACCTACTTTATACTCATTGTTGGCTCTTGACCAGCGGCGCCTTGTACTGACAGAACTTGGCTCAGTGTGGTGTTACACTTTGTTACCTATAATGGAGGCGCATCAGAGTGTGAGCCAAAACAGTTAACACAAAGCCTTCCTGACTTCCATTTATGATGCCTGCCTCCATCATAACAAGGCCCTGCTGGCAATGAGGATCCACCTGCAGGAAACAGCTCAAACTCAGCAGTGACACAGTCCAACTGGGTGCCTTTGTCTGTCTCTATCTTCTTAAAGTCCCCCTCCAAACACATTTAACGTACTGTGTAGTAACACTAATATTTTGTTTACATGTTTTTTCTTCATAATTTACAGTATAAAAGGTATAAAGTATAAAAAGGGGCAGGAAGCAGATCTAGTCTTTGTCCGTCACTGAGAAATTCTCAATCTGGCTTCCACCACTACTGCTTGCAGGACTGTTGGCGCTAGGTTTACCCATGGATGTGTAAAGAGAAATGGATACAGCATTGGAGGTGGGGCCTTGTTCATTTCCATGATAGCTGCTCAGTGGTGCATGAAGCCAAAAGCGTTCAGCTGGTGCATATAAAATTACCTGGATGATTGGCACTGCTTCAACACTGTGTGGCTTTTCTACACCAGCAGACAGCATTAGTCTGTACCCATCATTCAAAAGGGAAACTGGAAGACCATCTTGATGCTAGTTAGCCAGTTAGCAAAATAAAAATACAATCCAATGTTGTAAGTTTACTGTACGCCAGTGAACAGTAACATAAACCATCACCAAATGTTTCTTCTAAAGAACTCCATGGCTAAAGAAAAATAATCTTGCCTCATGTAACAAGTTTGTTTTGGTCTCATTCCCTCTTGACTTTTGCTCTTTGTTTACTTTCCTCAATTCCATTTCTCTTCTTGTGAGCTGAGCTGACCTGCCAATCAGAGTGATTTCTTTCACCAATGGGCTTTACTGTCGCTGATGCCTATTCAACATGCTCAACTGGCCAAAAAAAATGAAAGATGGGGAATGAGTAGGGGTATCGATGCAGGCCACACTGGGGTGACCAGGGAGACAGACGTTCACTTGTGGCCGGTTGTCGGCTTGGTGTGTCAGGGCCTTTACTGTTAAGAGGAAACATAGAGATTCAGCTATATATGTTTGAGCCTCACTTAGACCCTGAATCATATGAGAAGTCTGTTGAGCACCATAATCAGAGACCAGCTGTATCAGTATGGCAGGTGTAGTTAGCATCTTTTATTTGTTCATGTTGTTTGTTAGCTTGTAGGCTAACTGGCAGTGGCTGACACATGATGGGGTTTTTAGATAGTGGAAGGAAACTTCAGGGTCGGGTTACATCCAAAAACTGCTCATTCTACCTGTTTGCTGCCAAAACTTTCATAATGCAAATGCAAACTCTTGCTCTCTGTACTGATAAGTCCGCTATGTGCTGGGGGTTTCAGGTTTCGTTGCCACTGTGTGTCGACCTCTGATTACCCGACGACATGTGTTTCCCAATTAGACAGCAACTGCCTTTTCGTATGTGGTGCAAGGATGACGTTTTTAAAGTTCATGATACTTAACAGTTTTGTTCAGCAATCTTCACAAACTTTTATGTTTTTTCAAGGGGAAAGTAATCGTCAGAGGAAAAAAGCTAACAGTTAGACAAATGGACTTCATTGTCACAACCAGACCGGGGTTGTAAAGTGTTTGACCTGATGTCGCTTTGTAGTCAGCTTCTTTTAAGACACGTAAAAGCTTCAAAATTCACAAATGGGGTATTTATTGACATATTTCATATTGTTGAACAAAGCTTTTTATTATTTTTTATTATTTATTTCAGGCATCTAACTAGAAACCCATTCAGAAAACCCACTGACTCTGAGACGAGGGAACCAAGGTGCTAATTTGCTAACTCATTAGTTAGCACTCTATTAGTAACATACCTTAGCTAGCTTGCCTAGGGTATGTTTGAATCTCAGATTTTATGAATTTGCACAGAAATTGCCCCTTTAAGTAGACAAATTTAATAAAAATAAATCTCTAGTGACAAAATGTGCACAGATACAGTCAATATGGTCAAGCTCAGATATTTTAGGAAACATAAACATTAGAAAAACACATTTATGAGTGGTGGGGGACTTTTTTGTTATTTTGTTCTTGTTCCATATGTGGTCCTGCCAGCGTCCCTGCCAAGACTCCCCTCACAACACCAAAATTCAGTGAGTAAAGCCTGGACAGTAACATGACATAAATAAGAGCACTGAAAGGTCTTTCCAGGTTGATTTTAAGGATGTAGAATTTAAAGGACAGGAGATACTTGAGAAGGCTTGTTTATGACAACAGCTGAGGAGAGATACCTCTGAACTGTATCCAGCCCTTCAGTGATAAAGGTTACTGCCAAACTGGTCTTGCCTGCCAGCTACTATGTTAATACACAGAAGACCACCAGTGCATTGCTGATGATTGCAAAATAGTCCTATACTGGCAGTAACATGATCAAAGAATATTTTATTTAAGTTTAAAATCTTTAAAACTTTATAGGTCAACTCGATGAATACCATGCTTCACATTCATACAGTTACACACATTCACACCTGGGAGTTTGGCCGCTGATGTGATAATTTCCTACCCACATACTCCCATAATGCCCCTGAGGATTCATTTCGGCCACAGGCATGTTTCTATACCTGCTCTCCTGCTGGCTCTGTGTTCACAGAACCAAACTGCTTTTGCTGTTTGTGAATGGAGCTGACATCTTTCCACTAAATATGGTGCACATCAGCCCCCTCAGGACGAAGCAGCTTCCACACCTAAAAGAGCCAAGAAAGGCCCACAGCCAGGGGTTACTATAACAATATCTGGGCAACCAGCGACGTCATCTCCTGTGTGGATCCCTCTAGAGGAGAGACAGAGAGAAACTTGGAATCAAATTCTTGTTTGTTCAGTGTCCAAAGATAGATGGGAATGGGGATGATGATAGTATGACATGTTTGATTATTTTTAGGGCTCATATTGGCAAACAAGTGGGAAATGCACAGCCTTCATGTGCCATAATATATGTCTGTTGCTCCCTATGGTTGTAACTGTGACTGTTTTTTTTCAATTTACTTGTAAAGAATTGTGCATAATGTGGGGCATATATTTGATGTATGATGTCAGAGATGTGGGTACTTATCAGACGCAGAGCATCAAATCAAAAATGCCACTTAGCTCTGGTATGGTGCGCTCTTCAAAAAGGTTCTTACTGAAGGGCTGAGGTTTTATCAAGACCAAGTACCCGGTACCTGGTGTTTTGTATTCGGTTCTAATTTTGAGTTTTGGCTCCCAACCCCGCTGCACCACTAAACTAGTAAAGGTTGTAGCACCCTTATCTTTTACTTTATCATTACATTTCCTGATAAAGGTTTAACATGCAGTGTATAGTCACCACAGAGAGCATGTTGCTTTGAGCACCTGGTTTGTTTGCTGTATTAGCATTTAAGATCACCTGTTAACGTCAGGTAGAAATTGTGTCAAAGATATGAATCTCTGTCCAAGGCCAGGTCAGCTGTCTCATACTGTAACTGTTAATCATGGGAAGTGGAAGTAGGAGTTACAGTAACACACACACACAGCACTTTTTCATACACAAACAGACACACACACACACACACACACACACACCCAGAATCAGGACACAAGGCAAAGTGAATGTGATCATCCTCCTCCCCACTTTAGCTTTAATTCACACAGAACAAGATTAGAGGATCCAATCAGTGGTGACACTGAGCCGGGCACCCGGGGGAATGGGACACCAGGGAGGCCTAATCATCCCTACTGCTCTGCTCTGCTGCTGCAAGCCAATCAAATCCCCACCAGACGAAGCAGATGGTCGATATCATCTTCTCCCTTTTCTACGCGAGATTATCTCCTCTACCTCAGCCCTCACGAGTGGATGTTTACAGCAACGGTGGCCTTTCTGCCATCCGTCTGTGGGATGCTGATGCAGACTTTCCTATGGTGTTGAGCTACCTGGGTTTACAATGTACCAGTAGGGCCGGGTCTGTGGTGTTCCCATTGTGGTGCAGTGAACATCACATCCTGTGCTGCGTACATGACCTTCGAAATCCCATAAACGGGAAGCTGACGAGCACAGGGAGTTTTCATTTCAAAATGAAACAAAAGCAACTTTTTCTTGTGTTAAGGAAAACACCAAAATGTGGACACTTGACTGCATTTTTCTATTGAATGACATTTTAGCTGTTAATAAGCAAACAGATTCTCCATTCTAAAAATAACGAGCGATTTCTTCAGTCTGCTCAGAATGCAATTTCTCCCAACAAGAAGATTATTCCTTACGTCACAACACAATTTTCTCTCCTGTCCCGCCTGTCCCGAGATTACAGAGGTGGCTTATGTTTGGTTTAAGCAGGTCTGTCATAAGGAAAACAATACAGCAGAAGCTCTGCAGGAGATGACATGTGACTTCTGATTAGATACTCCTTAGAGGAAGGAGAGAGAGAGGGCGAAGGTTAACATAATGGGCAATTTTCCTGAATGGGCAGTGATTGAAATGAAACAGTATTATTATCAGCCTTATCAGCTTTAAGGGAATCTGAAGGCTCTGCTGTATATATATCTAAATCAGTGCCTAATACAGCAACTGTTGTAAAACAAGCGTAATTTACAACACTGACACATGTTTGTGCACTTCTGGAACAGCAAGCACAAACACTCTCCTGGCACGATGCCAAAGAAAGGACCGGGTCTCCATTGCGGTCTAATTAATGCGGTGTACAAGAACCACAAGTGTAATGGAAGCCATCTCTACTCTAGTAGAGCACTGAAAACAGGGCAAGTTTTCCATGTACACCGAGAGGAGCAGGTAACAGGAGAAGCGCGGCACGCCACTGTAGGACGTCCTCGCACCAGAGAGAGGGCTCAGCATTACACCTGTGCGCTCAGGTAATCAACAATGTTTTCTGATCTCTTGACTTTCCTTCATGACTTACAACAGCAGACGAGCACCTGCCGATTAAAAGTCAAGCTGCTTATATCAAGACGAGATGAATTACCCAAGTGTCAGGCCTGAATTTTAATTTAAATCCTGCTCTCGTCATGCTGTGGCTCTGCGTGCATGTGACGCTCTGCACTGTTTTGCCAACTTGAAAGACTGAAAGACACAGCATATGACATCATCTCTTTCCCAGAAGCCAGGATTATTTGTGTCATTTAGATATTGGCAGACTTGGAAATAATCCGTACAAAAGTCAAACGCTTTGCCAAGTCTATTTCAAGAACAATATATCATCCCATTCATGAGGGACGATTGCTTTCTATCACTGATAGAAAAAAGTGAATGGGGCATGTTGGGGGTTATGGACACTAATCACTCCCCAGTTGATCTTGCAGGACCTCGGGAGCAAGACTGGCTGGTTGGCTTTGCTCCTGCAAGTGAATCATATGATTGGAAAGAAAGACCTTCCACTTTCCTAGTGTGGAACTTGATCCCCATTATACTGTACACCTGCAACTGTCACTACAACACACTATAGTCTTCCTTAGACACACTTAGACATCCTTGTAAGTTTCTTGTGGTTCCTCTCCTTCGTCCTGGCATCTGTATTTTTATTTTCTGGTCAGTTTCCAAAAGCTTTAAAAACGGCACTTTAGTAGTTGACCATCTGACCTGACTGCACTTTTTCAGCATCTCTTGCTACAGTATGATGCAATGGTATTGTAAGAGTGGCTGAGTAAAAATGAACAACCCTCAGAGGAACAACGTGACGGTTTCATGATCGGATCAGGCTTCATCACATCCATAAGACTAAAAGAGGGTTATATATAAAACGAAGCCCCAGCGGTCTGAAGCTTTTTTAGTCCTGGTTGTTTTGCATTAACAGGCACAGACTTGCAGAGAGGCAGCCTTGATGAGAAGCATCTCTCTACACTCACTCTCACCGGGGACGAGCAAGTTTCCACTGGACCAGCTGGGCTCTCCTTCAGGAAAACAGCCCGGCTTAGGGGGGCACTGCTTCTCCTGTCCTCTGCTGCCAGCTTCACTCGCCACCATGAGAAACCAGGAGCAATGTGATGGCAACAAAGAAAAACACTCATATAATGACTTCATTCTTGTGTCAACAGTAACAGGTGTGCAGAGGCTGAAGAAATACTGTTTACACTTAATGTAATCTTTCCTGGAAATGGATCCTGTCAATTGAATATGAAGTTAGCCAAGTGCAGGCAATAAGAGCAGATTCATTACAGTAGGCTAAAAACCATTTCCAGAAATATAAGCACCTGCATGTTTTGGCCTCTGTAGAATTGGTTTGATCCCTACATGTTTGTTTTTTATGTTTTTGTAGAACTTAAGAAACTCATCTTGACGTTCAAAGTGTCTTGACACAGAGAAATACTGAACAGGTCAGCAAGAGTCTCTGTAACTTGAATGCAAAGACAGAGTCTCACATACTCCTTGTCACAAAAGATGACTGTTAGTGATATACTAAGATAAGAAGTGAAGTCCACAACCATAGTAGCCTACACATGCTAGCAGCTCTGTGAGGTTACGTAGGTATTCAAATGCTAACCATCCACAATAACAATTCTAATATGCTTTTGTTTATGTTTCAGGTACAACATTTGTTAAGGTCACCATCTTGATTTTAGCCTAAATAAAAAAAGTAGGCCTACAGCTGAGAGAGCTGATAACACTAGCATGTTGACTTTTAGCAGGTATATTGCTTAATGGAGTGGTCCCCAACTGGTTGGTCGCGGTCCAAAAGTAGGTTGCGGCTCCATTCTGAATGGACCGCAAGTGACTAGCGAATTTGTGTAGTGAATTTCTGGCACAGAGCTTTTATTTTGAAGTGCTGTTTCCTGCTGTAGAGTGAGTGACTAGGGTTCAGCTACTTGACAGAGACAGAAAATTAGCTTGACGACATGGCCAAACACAAGTATGATGCTGAATGTATCAGACTGTGTGGATCTTGAAGAGATGACTGAGGAGAAATCTGGACCCTGTGGCTGGACCAGTTGGTAACCACTGGTTTAATGTAGACTAATGGTGTTCCGTACACTAGCGATGGTCCGTACAGGTGACCGTTTTTTGCCAATAGCTGAATATATACTTCCAGGCCATGAATGAAATGTATATGTGTTTCATGTTCAGTTCCCCCTCTTTCAATCCTGACTAAGCAAGAGACCTCCATGGCACCTTTTCATTCCAGTGGAGTTGCTAGCCTAGCTTCTGGGCTTACTTCTGCAGTATGTGGACCAATGAATATGTGCAATGTGTGTAATGTGTCTTCCATTGGCCCCACCCCCAAGTTCCCATAGACTTACCATTGTGATGATGTCACAGATTTTTACATTTCTTTTCTCACCTTAAGGGAAGTTTTACAAATGTACAAACCACCTCAAAAATTCAGAACAGAAAGATTCCTGATTGACTGTGTTTGCAGTTCGAGGTGTCCTGTCAACAGTTTTACAGATGTTTCTTTCACAATAGTGGTCTACGGGGAAAATGATTTTTGGGCTGCAGGAGATTTTTTGCTGAAATACCACAAGTGGCCACTGGGAAAAAATTGCTGCAAGGCTGAGCGGCTTTCCCTGGGGCCTGCGTTTAGCACATGGTCTGTAAAAATAAAAGATATATAAACAACAATACACGCTAATTAGCATTAACATTTTTTTGGAGCACTGGTGTCTTGGACAGTCAGTTGGTCGAATTATCTGCACAGCAAGCCTTATTATTTGTCCGACATTTGTACAAATAAAATCTCGGAAAGGCTCTGGCCAGCCGGCTCCAGCACCTCAAAACACGGCAAGGAGGTCAAGTTGAGCAGCCTGTGGTGAGGCTGACCTGACAGCCTGTCAGTCAAAGTGGCCACGCCCTCAATTATGCAAAATGTTAAGCCTTAATAACATTTAAACTGGATACAGAAAAAATCACCCCCCTTACAGTTGTAAATGATGAAATAAGCCATAGAGACCAAAACTGTTTTTTGCACCGGACTGTAAACATGTTTATTTTAGCTGTAAAGTTAACACTGGGATTCTATTTTAACATGTGAGTCTATGGGGATTTGCTCTGTTTTGCAACCAGCCCCAAGTGGCCAGTGGATGAACTGCAATTTTTGGCACTTTGGCACTGGCTTCACTCATCAGTCCTGGAGGTTGCACAACATTGTTTACCATGGTCAGCATCTTAGTTTAGCATGTTTGTTACAATGCAAAGTATTTGGGCTAAAACAAAAAGTTTGGACAAATTGAAAATTTTAGCCTGAGATGACAGAACGTAGTCAGGGGAACACAAAGTCATTGAATTTAATCATGACATGTCTGTGCCACATTTCATGAATGAACCCATCTAACAGTTAGATAGGTGAGTGAGATATGTCAGTCTAAGTTAAAGTGGTGGGCTGACTGACGGACTGACATTCCCAAGAGCCCCACCCAGCGGGGTTCAAAAGCAAAGGCCTTAGTGTTGCCACAGGCTCCAAAAACTCTTGCGTATTAACTCATGTTTTGTTGTAGTCTGAGTGGTGTGAGCAGCCTCTCTGCACATTTGCCTGCTGCCAACCACAACAAAACTGGTAGATCAATAGATGCTTGTCAGTAATGCTGGAGGTCATCAATGGAAACACTGAAGCACATTTATGTAATCAGGCAAATGGGAGATGTGAGGTCAAAAAAAATCCTTATCTCCTTCTTTAGTTTTGGCTGAAAACTAAGCCATGAGGCATAAAATGGGTGTGAATTAGATTCCAGTGAGAACAAACTAGGTAACAGAGCTGTCCTGAGTAAAAACGCTATTTGACCTCAATGGATGTTGAGGGCTGTGCCTGTGTGACAGGAGAGGGTGCCTTGCAGCTGTTCCACTTGTTGACATCGGCCCACTGCACTTCTTCTCTGGCAATGATATTACATTTCACCTTCTATGGCTTTCCAGGGTTTTAAAATAGTCCAACTTTTCCAAATCATGCAGTCAACAACATATCCTCCTTGTTCAGCCTACAGTATCATCCGGATGATGAAACTGTAAACCTTCATGGCAGCAACCTATTACCTATTTATGGTCACTATTAATGTTTTGTACTGTATGTGGTGACTTAAGTGTGTTTATTTCCCATGAGGAGTCATCGCTTCATTGCTTGACTAAACATAACTGAAGTCAAGAGGGTTTTAAATGCTAAGCAGTGCAGACTGCTGCCACACACACACACACACACACACACCTGTTTTGAATTTTAGTAGTAATTTACTGACACAGTGAAAAGAGGCTGAAAACATGCCCATTCAACAGAGTTGCATTTGTGACAGGAAAGAGCAAACACAACATCTCTTGTATTTGCTAGTTCGATTAAATATGCTGTCATCTGCTTTTTATGAAGCGCTGATCGCAAATATTTGCTTTAATATGGTGACGTCTGCTTCCTCGCACACATGCACGTCATAAGTCTGCACATAGGAAACAGCAGACAGACAGATCCCCTGTCAGGCTTTGTGATTTGTGACGGATGCTTTGCCACCAGGGGTTTAATTACGGCATGGTTTTAATCCAGGCTCAACTATCAAATCTGTTCAGGTATCACCTTCATCACAAGGGGGAGAAACTACCCTCTACAGAGGGATTGTTCCAGCACAAACCAGTTAGGTTAAGTGGCTATATTGGATTGTAAAGGTGAAATACTAGAGTGCTGTATTTCCAGTGAGTTCAGACTACTTTGAACTCTGTTTACAGAAGGCATTTAGAGTTTGGGGATATCAGTTTGTAGTGCATCGTCCTCTCAAGCTACCAAGGTTAAGAAATTTCTCTCAAGCAGGTGCGACTCATGATCCAAGATGCCCTTACTGCTTCCATTCAATGCTTAATCCAGCCTTACATTTGATACGCTGCACTGTGACCTTGTATCTGATACAATCTGAGAGCTGTATCATAATGGTAATCCTCACTGCTAACTAGGTTAAGAAGTCTGAGAGGTTTGAAAAAAGAAAAAAAAAATACAGCAGTAGACATTCCCGAGACACTTTTTATTCCCAAAGATGTCACCACAATGTAATTATGTAATTGCCTCATCCTGAACAAGTCCCTTTGAGACATTTTCTTTTCTGCAACAGATTTATTCATGGCCTAGCGTCTGCTTTGTCACCCAATCCTTTGAATTCAGAGAGAGCACAGCACTGCCCTGAAGGCTTTTCATAGAGGGAGGGAAGTTTACATCCAGCATTGCAGAAACACACTAACTACTACAGTTACACTAGCATTAGCATTATATCACTAGCATTGTATCAAAACATGGTTATATTCAAACCCGGTTCACTATGTTAACCAGTTGCAGCACTTACCCTCCAACTAATCACCTAATTTACTGCAGGGACTGTCCTTCTTTATCTTCTTCCCCTCATTTCATTTCATATCAATGTCAGCCAAATGTTCCACATCACCCGGTCTGGGAATCTTCTTCACTATTGCAGTAAACAAATTACCAAATAGTGACATGCTGGTGCTCAGATCTATTCTGATAATGAGCGATACATGAATGTGTAAGCATGTTGCAGCTGGTAAAGGTGGGACTCAGTTTTATAAATATTTTCAATATGCTGCTGAGTATCATAACCCATACTAATACATCATATTCTGTTAGCTTATTAGTATTTTTTATTAATAATATGAATCTGCAAAATAATTGCCCAATGCAGACTGGACAATCGTGGCGTAGCATCAGGCCGGCTCAGATCAGGGTCCGACAACAACACAGCTGTGCTCCATTGACTCTAATGCAGTCATTCCAGATTTCCTTCATTTTCAGGCTGGTTTTGTGGATTTGGAGCTAAATATTGTGCCTGGGGCACGTCGTGTATTAATGATACTCGTTACCTGGAGAGGTCAGAAAAAGTTATACATTTCTTCCCTGTTCCAAAACCAAAATCAAACCCTGAAAAGTGTAGGGTTAGCTAGCTAGCTACTGAAGATATAGCCTACTGAATGTATACACATGCTGCTTTTGCTTTTTAATGATTTAACAGTGAAACCAGTGAAGGGAAGCAGGGAAACTTTGCTGATATTCAACCAGCTGTGTGTCATCGCAGTGAGTGCAGATGAACGTTGTTTGACTTTCAGCAGTGGCACAGGGGCAAACCCAAACACCGTTCATCTGCACACACTGCGATGCCACACAGCTGGTTCAATATCAGCAAAGTTTCCCTTTATATTAATTGTCTTGTGTGGCGATCAGCAGTGATGTGGTGGTTCACTTTTACACTGTGATCTGTAGCCTATAGTTCAGCTTTAGCTTCTAACTATCTTTGTCTTTTTAACCTGTTGTTGCTGCTGAGTCAGTTTGACATCCTGGATATATCCTTCAAACACAGACTGTAGACCCCTCTGTCTGCTTCTCTCTGGAATCACTGTTTCAGTTTTCCAAAAATATGATAATATTTCCTCAGGAAATGCAGATATTTACAGTAACAAAAAAAAAAAAGATTCTCCACACAGCAACAGGAATAAAATCAAAACCTTTGATGATCATTGTTGAGCTGGGTTAGGCAAGCTAATTTTGGGGTGCACAAAATAGGACAAATCTTATAGCATTAAACATTTAACCATTTTCCCATTTGCAGAAATGACAGGATGGCTGCTAAAGGACAGCATGCTCTGAAAAGGGCTCTGACATAACATTTCCTCGTGTAGGTTATACAATATGTGCATGTTTGCGTGTATGTGGAGAGATCACACACACACACTCTAATTTCGACTGTAATGAGACTCCTCAAGGCTTCCCAACCTGTCATGTCCGTCCAAGTCCATGTCAACACTCACTGCCCCTCCCTCTGCTCCTCTTAGACCCAGACTCACAGTGCAACAGGACCCCATCTATAGTAGAGCATATTGCATAAGGTTGTGCAGTGTCAGCCCAGGGCCTAAGAAGATCTGCTTCTATAAAGGCTTTTTAACCCTCCTCAGAAAAGGGACCCTGTCATAACTTTCCACCACAGGCCACCCTGTGTCATGCCTGCAGAAGAGAAACATATAAAATGTCATCTGCTGCTCGTAGGTCTGCCATCTAAGGGCACGGTGAGGGCCATGTTTTCCTTGGCAACGAACAGAGAGACAGAGGGGCAGGGGGTACAGGGTTATGGAGGTTTTATAAGGATGAAGTTCCCCCACAACTTGTCCATTGAGAAACCACAATGCATAATTATTTTAATTGGCACATCGCAGTGGTATGATTGTATGGAACATTGTGTATGGGGTGGCACTCTAATGAGGTGCCGTGCAATGGGTTTTCATCTCCAGGACGTAAGCAGGTCAGGAGGTCGTGAGATCTGGCATAGGATTAAGGAAATAATTCCAAAATGGAGTGCACATACTTACCATGTCTTGTCTGGCACTCCTCTGTCCATCTGTAGATCCCTTGGGGCAACAGCAGAGTTCCCAAACTTCTCTGAGCAAAAAATAGGCACGAATTTAATCACTTGTACCCATTTGTTAGATCAGACCTACTTGAGAGAAAAAAAAATCCCAGTAAAGGCTGAGTAGAGAGGAGGAAACAGAGCCCTGGCTTGCGTCATTACATACCTAAATCATGGGAGCTGCGAAAAGTCCAAAGTGTGTGATAACTAGCCACAGTATCATCTCTCTGTATCTAATGCACCTGTCACAGGCAGAAACAGCTGTCCTGCTGGGAGTGCACTGCACTAGGATAAATGATTATCAGCTGGGATATCAGATGGAATACATAATTATAACATCAGTCACTAAAATCACACCTTCCCTCAAAAATCTATCAGTGTAGCAAGAGTGTCATCTACCATAAAATCGTCTATTTCCGGGAATCAGGTCATGAAATAGGTTAGTTATTATTATTTTTTATCACAAGTTCGGAAGCTACATGCATTTTATTACACTGGATTCAAACACAGATACAATGTTTAGATATTAGGCTGCAACTTTTTAACTATTTTAAATATTTCTACAGAAATACTTTACTCGCTAAGCCAGATCAGAGTGATATTCCCTGGTTGTGACAGTAAGCACACTTATTAGCTGTTTATTTACTGTAGCTTGAGTTTTATTAGGAAAAGATAGAGACTGATTTTTAAAGCTAAAATACCAAGAATAATCCCAGCAAGCAATAGTCGTGATTTAAACGTACTGGCTATATTTAGCTCCGATTTAGTCTAGCTACATGTAACCCAAATCTAGCCGATTTAATTTTGAAATTGATTAAATGTAATTTTCGCCATTGCAGATGGCGTGCGGTATGATATTCAATCTCATATGGAGAGTCAACAGTAATAACACTTTGGCTATGGTTAGACGTCTACCAAATTTTCACTGACAGCCTAAATTCAGCCGTGATTTAGCCTAGACGTCAGGTCTTCATGTAGACGGCTATTAGATGTTTTTTAAACCAAAAAATGCTTGCTGGGATGCTTTTTATACGCAGTGATGGAGGATTTCTTCAGATTCTTTACTTGAACGGAGAGTTAACCATCAAATCAAACTCAAACATATGTATTTTTCCTCTCACCAGTAATGCCATTTTTTTTCAATCTAAATTGTTTTGGTGTGAGTTGGTGAGTGTTGGAGATATGGCCTTAGAGATGGCTGCCTTCTCTCCAATATAGTGGAACTAGATGCCACCATATCACTGTGCAAAAGAAAGTATTCATCTACTCATGGACGAGAGGCTTGTGCTCCTAACAGTGTGCAATGTTAACATTATTGGCATCTTCCTTGGCCGAGTTCTATGTTAGCTAGCTGAGTGGTGCTATGTGAGCTAGCAGTGGATGCACACTTCTTTCTGTGCAGTGATATGATTGACTGGTGTAATCTGATATGTCTGTGGACCATCTTGAGTAACTGGGTCATGATTTCTGGAAAGAGACATTGCTGTTGAGTTTTTTTTTAAATTTATTTTGTGGCACTTTGAGCACCACAAGCCGAGTGCCATCTAGTTCCATTATATTTAAGTGAAGGCGGACATCTGTACGGCCGTTATCTCAGACACCCAGCAACTCACACCAAAATAATCTCTTGATAAGTAGCACTACAGGTAAAAGGAAACAAAATTAAACAGCAGACTTTGGGGTGAAGTGTCCCTTTAAGTCTCATTATTTGAAGATTCATAGCACATAACTCATGAATCTTATTTCTGTGCATTGGTATCCAAAGAAATAGAAGTTGCCATCGTACAGTATAATCCCATGCCTTGTCTATGTTGTCTGCCATCTAGTTCCATTACAGGCAAACATGCCCATGGCCAATACCCCCAACATCCCAGCCAACATTTGTATGTGGGGCCCTTGTGGGTAGTAAATGGGCTCAAAATGTGCCTTGGACTGTGCATGGGTTCCATATTTGCTACATTACATTTGCCCACATGGATGGGATTGCCCTAGTGGGCCCCAGATAAGATGTCCATTTTGGACCCATACCCACTTCGTACCCAGGTAGCCTCAGCATGACCCAAATGGGGCTCACTTGGGCAAACCCACCCATGTGGGTAATTGGCATGGGGCAAATATGGAACACATGGACGATCCAATAGGGAATGGGCACAGTGACATCACCATGGGCGTCGCCGCCATGTTGATGGCTACGGGCAGCAGTAAACAAACGCAGTAGTTGAGTCGCATTGAGTGGAGAAAGCGAGGGAAAAGATGTTAAGATGCCAGAAAGGAAAGGGAATTTACCGGGATACATTGAACCACAAAGCCAGGGACCGGTATATGGAGAAAATGAACGCTATAAATGGTTTGGACCTAGCCTTGGACCAAAACGTCTTGAAAACGAATCCCGTTTTTCATTTGGGGGTTCCCGGTCTAGACCGATTCACATCTCCATAAACATTCAAATCAAACATGTAATGTACTCACCTCATAGGCATCGATGTTAGGAAGGTGTACGAGGGGTTGCCGTGTTTATTGTTCAATAAACATGCATTTTTATCTCGGATGTCTGAAATTTTTTTCACCCCTTCTTCGTCCTGCAATGAATGAGTGCACCGGCTTTCTACTGCACCACAGCGCCACAATAGCGGTTGGGAGGTGTATTGCACATTGGTAGTAAGAGGCTTACATCCGAGATAAAAATGCATGTTTATTGAACAATAACGGATATACAAACACACGGCAACCCCCCGTACACCTTCCTAACATCGGTGCCTATGAGGTGAGTACATTACATGTTTGATTTGAACGTTTATGGAGACGTGAATCGGTCTAGACTGGGAACCCCCAAACAAAAAACGGGGTTCGTTTTGGTCCAAGGCTAGGTCCAAACCATTCATTTTCTCCATATACCTGTCCCTGGCTTCGTGGTTCAATGTATCCTGGTAAATTCCCTTTCCTTTCTGGCATCTTAACATCTTTTTCCTCACTTTCTCCACTCGATGCGACTCAACTACTGCATTTGTTTACTGCTGCCCGTAGCCATCAACATGGCGGCGGCATCCATGGTGACGTCACTGTGCCCATTCCCTGTATAGAGCCCATTTTTCAGCTTATTTACTACCCACATTGCCCCACATACAAATGTTGGCTGGGATTCTGCAGCTCACAACAAAACAACCTCGATCGATAAACAGCACTACAAGCAAGAGGAAAAAGATGTAGCTTCTACTTTGTGGGGATTGTCCCTTAAATTAAAGGGTCTCAATACATCCTCCATTACTATTTAAAAATGCAACATTCAGGGCAGTATAGCTAAACTAAGTCTATCTTTTTCTATGATAAAACTCAGGCTACAGTAAATAAATGGCTAAAAAGCGTGCAGCCTTGGTGTGCATGGTATTTTTCCTCATTTTAGGATTCATTTCACTCTTGTAGCTGGTATGCAGAGTTAGTTTAACTATTCTCTATGGGTAGTTAAATCATATTTTGTAAGCTTATCGTATGATTTGTACGTAAAATCTTAATGTGTACAGTAAGCTGCGTGCAGATAAAATAGAATATTCAATTCTGAATTGTTTGGAGTTAAAGTATAAAGTAGCAGAAGCACTTTTCTAATGTCTTGCATTCATAGCATTCATTTGTTTTTATGTACAAATCCAGCCACAATTACCCAACCATTCACTTTCACTGCTGCCCTGCTGAGTTCCTAAAATGCCCATTTGCAGTTCAGAGAGGTTGTGATTCACTTCTGCATCACAGTCCACTTTGAATCGAGCCGGGACAGTAATTCAACTCGATGTTGCCTGTTTTTCCACTCGCACGCCGATCTTTTGAGCGGCATTATGCAAGTCCTCATCAAAGGCCTTCTTTCCTAAAAAGAGTGTCTTTAGTTTGGCTGGCACACCACTCTTCTGCACAACACTGGACTCAGCGCCTGCAGTCCACATGGCATTGAGTTTTCTCATTCTGGCATGAAGTCATCAGTCTTTGACAGACACACTCGGGGCAGAGTAGTCTGCTCAAAGTGAGCTTTTGTCAACCCCTGTTGTTAACGTTCACAGCAAAAAAGCACTCAGAAAGAGCCATCAAAATGAGATTTTTCTTTCTATTCATCACACATCCTGAAGTATCACGACTTGCCAAGAAGTGTGTTCACTTCTGTGGTCTTACATAAGCATATTTACACAAATACAAACTGTAATTCTCCTGACAACAAGCATAGTGTGCTATAAAAGGTTAATTATAATTAGATTTGAAAACTGAGTTCAGGCTTATAACCTGCAGAGGGTAAAGGTTATATATCCACCCAGTAAGAGGAGTTAAGTTACCGCGCTCCTGCTGAGGCCAGGTGTACCATTTCCATCTCACTTGCTCCAATCACATTTTCATTACACGATACCTTCTTTACAGTATCACATGTGAGAGGATGAAAAACATGGTCTCGCTGACAGGTGTGTGAGGAGAAAAGTGAGAGAGTTGGAGGCCGCTGCATGGAGAAACCCAAAGACTTGGCTTCCCTTTATCAGCGGGATCAGTCAGCTCCAGTATCTCTCGATTAAAGTGAACGGTTGCAGGAATCAGAGTCTTAAGTGGAACTGTTAGCGACATGGAAGTAGAAACTAAGTGGGTTGACCATATACAGCGAGGCACAAAGGAGATTTCTTAAGGAGAACACTTCACCCACAAAATGACCGTTTGTAAATCAATTAGTCATGGCATAGTATTCCCTCGAATTCATGAAGAAAATTTTGTTTTTCTCACACACTTCCACAGAAAATTACAAACTCTCACACAACTCATGCAGAATAAACAAAGTCTATTTCATCCAGTCGTATGCTCAGTGCTTCACAGACAGACATTTTTGCTAAAACCTTACCTGATTTAAAACTGAACTGACTTGTCTATATGCTTTCTTCAAAGCCAGACTATGGTTTACTAAGGTAACACGACATGACTTATTGATTTACAAATGGTTAGTGGGAGCATGTTGTTACGAGTACCAGTTAGATGACGAAATACAATCCACGACACCCAGTTTAAAGATACAGTTGGAAATATTTAGAGAAATAACTATGTGATATTTGCTTAAACTGTCACCATCCATATAGTAGTACATGAGACAGATAATGTGTGAAATAAAATAATGTTCCTTCTTCTCCCTTATTAGTTATTGCCTTTTCTTGTATTTTCATATTCTTTTTACATGCCTTAATCTGACTCTTTATCCCTGACTGCTGTAACACTGGAATTTCTCAATTGTGGGATCAATAAAGGTGTATCTTATCTTATCTTATCTTAATGGCAATTAATACTCTGCACGTAAACAACAACAACCAATCAGAGCCAAGGAGTCTCTAACGTAGCAGACAATCATGTCAATCACAAGGTAGGCAGCACTGAATATGAATTAAGATTATGTTACTGTCCTGCATATTTTCCCCTCAAATGTTTTCAGAAACATATTTTAGTGTACTGTTTGGCTGTGAAATGAGAACGTTTGCTCCAACCGGCGGGTGGTGCTTTATTTTGGCACAACTGTTTTCAACATGGCCGCCGGGTCACAAACTCTCTCATTTTACAGCGAAACAGTACACTAAATTATGTTTCTGAAAACATTTAGGGGGAGAAATAGGCCATGCAGTAACAGAATCTTGATTCATACTTGATCAGCGCTGCCTTGTGTAACACCACAGCTCACAGGCAGTGATTGACACGATTGACAGCTGCGTTAAAAACTCACTGAGACATGATAGATTTCTGCAAATGACATTAAGCCTGGTGTACACTGTGCGATTTTGTGCTGTCCCAGGCAAAATATGACCAGCATGAAAGAAAAGTGGTGATATCTTTGGTCGTGGCTCTAAAATGGTGGTCCTAAATGCAGCACGAAATGATGCACTAGCACGAAATGATGCACTGGCACTCAACCCAGACAAACGGACAGATAGCAGCTCGCCATGGAGGCAAAACGTGCTAAAAGAAATGTGTCTGATTCCAACAAAGAGGAAAATCTTGTGGAGTTGTAGCGGACGCCTTGCCTGTATGATGTGTCCTCCAGCTCTGCCAGGAGAGCAGCCTAGCAGCTAGCAAACACTCATGCAGACACATCGCAGTATATAGTGGCCACAACACTTGAGGTTATTTAACAATGTGACCCTCTATGTTGTGCTTCACAGTTGGAGAAGTAATAACCCGTGCAGCATCCTTGCATACTCAGTATGGGAAGCTATTGTCTACAAACATCAAACTTGATGTCGTACCCAAGTTTATTAGATCATGTCGCACAGTGTGGCTGCACTAAACCTATAAGATTGCTAAAATCTCTCTCTCTTGTGAACTGTAGAAATCGTTCATATATTTCATTCGTAGAGTTAGTTTTGGTCTTTTCATGGCAATAGGAAAAAAGTAGAATATTGCCAGCCTTATCCTTTGAACTCAGAGATTGTTGTAATCTCTGTATTACCCACATGAACAGGAACTAGGCAAGGCAAATTTATTTATATAGAACATTTCATACCCAAAAGCAGCCCAAAATGTATTACAGATGAATCAAATCAAAGTTCACTGTAGCCCAATCACAAAGCATGCCTCAAAGGGCTGTACAAATATTAATTTTCAATTTCAATTAGATCTATAAAGTCCAATATTACAAATCACAATTAGCCATAGAGGGCTTTAAAGCATACAACATCCCTCTGTCCTTGGGCCCTCAAAGCAGATAAGGAAAAACTCCTCCCAAAAACTACTCCTGTAATTGCCAGACCGGCATCAATCTTGAAAGGAAAGCTATAAACGGACATACTGAACAATAAAGCCTTTATTTTTTTGTCTTTCCATAGTTCAAGTTTGTCAGTCCCACCCCATGAAAAGGTGGCAAATAGAGTGAAGGAGTAAGAGGTAGAGCAAGTGTTCCATTCTCATTGTGATCAGCGTAAAAACTCACTTTTACACACCAAGGGAATGGCCATCCAAAGAAGGCCGACTAAAAATAAAAAATAAAAAGGGAAAAAAACAATAGCAGCTTCTTTGTGGTGTTGCTAGCTTTCCCTTATTATTCACAATCATAAATACTCCTAACTCACTGACTTTTTGATAAAGGTCGCACTACAGTGTAAACCAGAGAGGCGATGAGTGCTAACCATGAACAGAGGCGTGGCAGTCATCATCACTATCATCATCACCATCATCACAGTCTCTGAACACTTGGGAGGGGGGGAACTGCCACATGGCAAGGGCCTCTTGCTGTGTGTCCAGGGCGAAGGGGCTCTGCATAGTATGGTCAGAGAGAAGAGATAATGGCTGCCCACCGTGGACTGAAAAGAGGCTCTCGGTCCGGCACTCGAGGAGAGCACGACCTAGGGGGGGAAAATAAAACGGGGCCGTCTCCGCGTGAAGGAGAGCACAGAAACCTGAGCGGTGGAGCCTGACAGCACATCAGTCCAAAATAGGTGTATGATAATCAGCTGGCCCTGTGAGTACAAGTGTTTGTGTATGTGTGTCACACTGCATTAAAACTAACTACTACCAACCACTCTACCACTCATCTGCACTGCCAGGTCAGGACAGTGCCATGTTACATTAAAAAGGAGATAGTATTTACATCTTCAACACATAAATTATTTCCCTAACATACTGTCTGTGTAATGCATGATACGATCTCTGGGAAAAAAAACAAAAAAAACATAAGTGCCTCATATGAAAAGACTATGCCGAGTCCAGAATTGAGAACGGTAGGCAAAAGGGATAAATGCGGCTGAAATAAAATCAAAACGCAGGCCAGAACAAGTCCAAAAAAAGAGAAAAAAAAACAACAACACAATTAATGCAGTAATTCATGAGAACGATTTGCAAAATGGCACACAGAAAGAGATAAAGCTGTGAGCTTGATTCGGCAACCCCTGAATACTTCCAGGTAGCGACGATGGCAGCACTGAAGCTGACCCGTTAATATCTGAGAAAGAAGACAACGAGTACGGAGGGGTCGCTGCATGAAGGATCACTACAGGATCAAATGATACAGGATGCTTTACATTCCTGCCTCACGCTGCCAAGAGATCTGGAAATTACTTACAACTCCTGCCATCCAGAATGTGACCTTTGACATTTCTTAAATGTTCTGCCTCAGCTCTGGAGCCTCCTGCAGCCCCTGCACTGACCAGTCACCTCAGCACAGAACCAGGTGGAACTGCTCACCTGATGCGATCTGACAAATAAGGCCCTAGTCCGGTAAAATTCACACTTGTTGATGATATACAGTATCAAAACTCTGTATAATGAGAAAACATACAAACGCATATGCAAATATAGCTTTCAATACACAACAACATACACATTTAACTGTTGGTTTTGTAGATGAAACTCAAAGTACAATATGTGTCACAAAGAAATGATGGCTGGCTCTGTCCATTCTGATGAGAGAGAGATAAAAAGGGGCAGTGGGGCAAAAACAAAAGAAGAAGACAAAAAAATAATAATAATCTGGTTCAGTTCATATTTGTCATGTTGAATAATTGCACACACAGGAAGCTTGGAGGAGCGAATTAAACCTCTCCAGTTGGTTTTTGACCGTACGAGTTCATATTACCACCACTCTCCCACTCCAGTGCTGCTGGGCTGCTGTCAGTCTTTGGGACACCCCCCATTGTGTGTGGGTGCATAAGAGTCTGTCATTCCAGTGAGTTTTAAAAAAAAAAAAAAAGAAAAAAAAAAGAAAAAGAAAAAGGTAGGCCATTGGTTTGTTTGCTGAGGTCCCGCCTACCCTGATGGGCCGGGGGCCCAGAGGGAGCCCATCAGTCATCCAGGATGACCTTGACAAAACTGGCCACGTCTGTGTCTTTGGGGTCGTGCTCGTGCTCGGTGAAAAACGGATGTTGCTGCGTCAAAGGGGGAAAAAACAACAACTCAGAAATGTGTTCTTGAATCTAATGATGTTGTTATTTACTTGTGAAATACACACATCATGGCTAATAGGGAAAGCCTGGCCTCTTGTGGACAAAAGCAAGAACCAGAGCACACTGATCATTACAGCAGGATTGCTGATAATGGCAGAGTGGACAGTGTAACATAAATCATAACAATATTTGTATGTGTTGTTTGTTTCTTAGGTGTAAGAGAAAAAAAAAACTTAACTACTTACCATTAATTCTGTGTAAGCTGGTCTCTCATTTGGCTTCTTTCTTAAGCTGTAAAAAAAAAAAGACACACGCAGAAGTGAGAAAAGAATAAAATAAAGAATATAAAAGTATTATAACTTCATATAGAACCATATCTAAAAGTAGTCCAGTGACATACACAACAGCTCCACAGACAGTTACACTACCTCTTTTCAGTAAACACAGAGCAAACACTGACCCCTGCTGGGCCTCAACAGTGCCACTTTTTCTTTTACAGCAAGGCGAACAAAAAGTGAGTAAATTGTCATCGGATGCGAGACTCACCACTGGGAGATGAAGTCTACAAACTCTGGGGAGAAACGGTCGGCGGGCAACTGTGGAGACGGCTCATCCACCACCTGTTTGAGCTGCTGGAACGGGGTGCCCCATGAGTCGTATGGGAATTTCAAAATGGCCAGCTCAATCTAGGACACAAAAAACATAGCAGTCACACACGTCAAAAAAAATGTTTGAGGCAGGTGCTGGACAGAAAGACAGCAATAGACAACATGAAAATAGGTCTGCACACTTTAGCTCCCGTAAGTGCAATTTATTAGCACATCCACAAGTGACGTTTCGCGCTAAGTCCGACTTCTTCAAAGCTTGAAATGTCACTTTTGGATGTGCTTATAAACTGCAGGTAAATCTGGGAGACAGAGATGGGCTGGTTTAACAAAGACTAAACATGCTTGAATTAAATTATATGACTGCAGTGCAACGTTTTCAGACACTAGGTGAGTAGCACTATCAACTGCAATTCAAATATTAACTTTCTGTAAAGGTTTTAAAATGTTTGAATTTTGTTCTATACTTATATGTAAATTCTATGAATCTGTAAGGCATTTATGTGATAACTGAGGACAGCATGGACCATTACTGATGTGGAATCAACATGGCACAGGTATCACAACTCAGCAACTCAGTCACTATGACTCAGCATTAGTGCTGTTTGGAAATATGAGTTACCTGTAAAGAGATCTCTTTTGACATAGTTTAGTTTAGTCATTATTACAATGTGGTGGTAATTGTTATTACAATGACAATATATACTTTTGTTGAAATTTGCAGACCAACTTGAGGGTGTATATTACAAGGGAACATTATGACTGTCAAAAAAACAAACCAAAACAAGGCGCTCATCACAGCCTGAACTGAAAGTGTGTAAAACGGAAAGCAGCTCAACTTTCACTGCTGGGATATACTTTTATGATTTCATTCCTTGTGATGCACTTTGACACATATCACATCACATTCCACATGTAAATGAAGGAGTCGTCTCTAACCCAGCTGTCAACCATGTCAATCACTGCTTGTGAACTGGAGTCAAACTGTCGAACTAGGCACTGCCTGTTTCTCACCTTAAATGTTTTCAGGAACATATTTTAGGTACTATTTGGCTGTAAATTGAGAAAGTTTGTGACCTGCCCACCAGCCGGAGCAAACTTTCTCATGTTACAGCTAAACAGTACACTAAAATATCTCTCTAAAAACATCTGAGGTAAGAGACAGGCAATGCAGTAACAGAATCTTGATTCATATTTCATCAGCGCTGCCTAATTTGACAGTTTGACCTCAGTTCACGAACAGTGACTGACATGATCGACAGCAGCATTAGAGACTCCTCTGCTCTGATTGGTTGGCAGAAAAATGTTGTTTTGTTTTACAGATTATCCATCTCATTTGGTGCTGTGTAAACACAGGAACATTTGCAAATATTACAAAACGTTATTTTCATTAAAGTTACCATCTGTAGCTTTAAGAGCCACATTTCGATATCCAACCCTACTCACCATTGTGATACCAAGACTCCATATGTCTGACTTGACACTGTAGCCTTTCTGGTTGAGGTCAGGGTTGATCCGCTCAGGCTGAAATGGAAATTATTAGCAACAGATTAAGAACCACCACCACCTGAAAATAATTTAAACAATAATTACACTGTGCCTTTTAGAAACAAGGTTTGCTGAACATTTTAAACATGTATTTTCTAGACATTAATAAAAAAAGAAGGAACTGAAATGGCACAAACTGATGAAAGCCATCTCAATAATCTGACATTATTTAGAGAGAAGAATTAAAAAACGGAATGTAAAGATGTGAAAAGGTGTAATTAGGTGAAAATCTGTCAGCTAAAATTGTGGGTTTTTTTGACAGGATATAAACTAATGCACTGATTTTGTAAACCTATATTCCACACAAGATGTTTGAAAGCTGAGGACAGTAGAGGCCTGATTAGTATCGGTCTGCGGTCTAGATTTCAAAATGGTTCTGCAGCTGCAAAACCTCAGGCACAGGCAATCTCTCTGTAAATTTCTGGTGAATCTTGTTCTTCATTTCAGCTAGGCTGTACTAGAAGTCTCATCCCTGGTGCCCACTTACCGCCATGTAGGGCTTACAGCCTGCATCCATTGTTTTGGCCACAGAGTCCACCAGGTGGCCACTGATGCCAAAGTCGCACATTTTCACTTGGCCCTTAGTGTTGATCAGAACATTGGAGGGCTTCACATCTGCAGAGGGACGTTGTTGAGAAAATGATAAGAGAGAGCACAGCAAGCTAACAAAGTGGAAACTGAAAGCTGTGTACGCCGATGATGTGATTACCTCTGTGTATCACCGACAGGTTACGGTGCAGATGCTCTAATGCCTTGACAATCTGTGGAGTGAATGGAGCAAATTAAGGAAAAAGGCTGAATTCTCAAGAAGTATTTGCGACTTTAGCTGTAGATGTATTTTTGCATGAACCTCAATAAAACAATATGTAGAAAATACCAACAAATTTTGTTATTTGTTTTAAATTGGCTTTTTGTGTGGTCTGGTGATGTCATTTCTCTGGAGTCTCACATATTTTATGAAGCAACACATATCTAAGTAAGAAGTGGATGCAGCCTCAACCCACAGAGCTATTTCCAAGTAGAAGGGAAAAAACACAAATGATTGGTGCTACAGAAATGTACAAATGGTAATTTGTGGTTTTAGGAGGAGTTGCGTGATGATGCAACTGTTCCTGAAGAGCAGTAGTCTATCCACCAATACATAGTCGTCTCAGCTATATTGCTGGTTGCCTGACAACCTCACAAGTATGACAAGACTCCAGAGAGTCACTGCACCCAGCTATTGTTCATCAAGAAATAACTGCAGCATGTTTACTCTCCGTAAAACCACAAATAATGAGAAGGGTCTGGCTGCAGAGCTCCAGGTTTAGGCCCACCTCCTTCGCTGGATTCTTTTCGGTCCCGACTTTGGAGAAGAAAGTCTGATATTGTGTACGCCCCTCAAAGACAATCACCAGGATATGATGGCATGCTTTGTTTTGTTTGAATAAGCCACACACCTTCCACCAACAGTACCAAGGTAAACAATGCAAGCTTATATTTCTATACAACTGTAACTTATGAAGGTAACATAATATAAAGCAGCCAATAACTTGTACTAACTTTATGAGTTTGTGAACATTAGCTAAGTTAAGTTTAAGTTTATTTACTTTATTAATCCCCTGAGGGGAAATTCAATGTTTTCACTCTTGCTTGTCAATTACACACAGGTCCGAAAGACACACACATGCACAAACAGGACCTATACATGCACAAAGTGGAGAGATGTCAGAGTGAGGGGGCTGCCCTTGGTGAGGCGCCCCGAGCGGTTGGGGGGTTCGGTGCCCTGCTCAAGGGCACCTCGGCAGTGCCCAGGAGGTGAACTGGCACCTCTCCAGCTACCGGTCCGGACGGGGACTCGAACAGGCGACCCTCTGGTTCCCAACCCAAGTCCCTATGGACTGAGCTACTGCCGCCCCAGCTAGCTATGCTAAAGTGGTTAGCAGACTAACAGAAACATTAGCTGAAATGATGTTAGTTTGCTAACAAAATGAGCTTAGCTAGCTAATGTTAGCAAATGGTTTTGCGACCGTCAGTATTTTAGTATAGTATAAAGAGTACGCCCCTAGTGTTCAACACAAGGAAATGCATCTCATTATAGATGGATAAAAATGCCATCACAGAAATGGCAAAAAAGTTTATTTTGAGTGTTTTCCGACATCCAATCTTGTGGAATACGAGCACAGAGCAGAACAGAGACAAAAACAGGACCAATAATGCATGGTGGCAAATAAGTGAGGAGGCCGGCCTGTCAGGTGTGTAGCCAGGTTTATGAAAAATTCTGTTGAAAGAAGTATGATTGACTATGTATGCACTAGTGTTGCACGGTATACTGGTACCAACAGTAGACCGCGGTACTTAAACACCACGGTACTGTGGGATAATTTCAAAGTCCAATCGCAAGAGGGTGAGTGTCCATGCGCCGTTTAATAACGGCACGCGCTGGCCAATAACGGAGTGCGGTGGCCACCTGGCACTCAATATGCTACTGCAAGTGGTTTGTTTTTCGGTGACATTTATCTATTGAGCATCTTTAAGCAGTGAAAGTTATTTTTTATTTATTTTTTCTTGTAGGTTAGATTTGTTTATATGCTACAGTGATTTGTTTTCCATAGAGCTCTACAGTGTGAACCTTTTTTCTCGCATTTGCGACTAAAAATAGCTTTGTGCGAGCAAAAGAAATCATTCAGGAGCAAGCTGTGCGAGTACAGTACCTCTTCATTGGCTGTGGCAGCACACAGGTATGTGACGCGTCAGAAGAGAAACGAGCTGCTCACATTTCTCTCTCTGTGGCAGGTAACGGTCCACAAACCTCACCGCACTGAAGGAACTGTTCTTTACTTATGAAGGGACTGTTCTTTACTTGTCAGGGGAGGAGGGTGGCTGGTTGATTTTTATTTTATTTATTTATTTTATTTTGATCCCCCCTATGTTAATCACTTATTGATGCTGTTTTTGAAGTATGAATAAGTCAATAAGTAATTTATTCCATTGAAATATCATTGATGTATTATAGAAAAGTGATTCATCTTTTTATAAATGACAAAAGGCACATCTGCCTCATTTTTGCTGTGGTATCGTGATACTACTCAGAACCGTGATACTTTTACTGGTATCATACGGTGGGTCCCAATTTTCGCACAGTGACAACACCAGCATGCACTCTTTAAGTCACATAGCTAGCATGCAACCAATGTTACAGGTGTCGCCAAAAAAATGTATAAATATAGCTGTATCATATTCATCAATCTGTTAGCTAATTTGTTTTTATGCTAATTTCCTGTGGCACCGTGCACACAGTCCGCCCAAAAATGATCCGCAAAAGTTCCTATTTTCAACATAATCAAAGCATATTCCAGACCAAAAAAACAAACAAACAAACAAAAAAAAAAACATGGAAGGAGCTTCACAAACACCTTGTAAATCACAGAGGTTGTCATAGGAATGGATGGACCTCCCATGGACTTGAATACGTACACAGTAAGATTTGGAAACCGGGCGTTAATGTTACAGCACCTAACTTTAAAAGTTACAGTTATACTGAAATATTAGGTTGTATTGCATACCTCTGTGTTATCTGTGAAGGGCGTGTGGCTTATTCAAACTAATGAACACATACTATCATATCCTTTTGATGGTTTTCTACACATGTAATGCACTTATTTATAAACTATAAGCATGACAAAAAAATACAAATGTAGCTGAAATTTGACACCACATGTGATCGGTCTGCTTATAATAGACCTACTTGTACAATGACATTGAATATATAATCAGTAGGTGGCTTAATTTATTATTCATTAACGATAAGAATGATAAAACAATTTGCTGCGTAAACATTATTTTTGATAAGGAAGTGTGATAAACGCATGATTTTCCACCATGGGTCCTGACGTTGGAGATGAGTCCCAGCACAGGAGGTGGGCCCGAACCTTGGAGCTCAATAGCAGCAGTATTATCTTGCTCTTGGACACAAAGCAAAAACAGGTGCTCTTCCAAAATGTGTGACTATTCCTTTAATGTACACTTGTAGTGTAAAATATGGGACAGGACGTACTGCTACTGTGATCTTGCCCAAGATGTCCTCGGGGATTTCTCTGCCTTTCTCGATAACCTTCTTATAGAACTTATCCAGGGACGTGTCCATCAGCTCCATACAGATCCAGACATCCCCCTGGAAAAACAGAAAAACAGATGTGGCCCAAATTTAAGAAACAAGATGACGACACACTCAGCATAACGTATGCAAGAGTTCATACCAGTCATCAATGTGACAGTTTATTCACCTCTCTGAAGAGGGCGCCATAGAAGGTCACAGTGTAGAAGCAGTCCACTGTCCTCATGGAAATGTCCAGATCCATCAGGAGCCTCTTCTGCTCCAGAGTGTTGACGGTGGCACGAATCCTCTGGGGACACAAACATCACAGATTTGGCTGCCAGTGTCATCAGCGGGCAGATGCAGCTAAAATCAAATGGTGTCTGCTGTCCTATACCACCCCTCGGAGTGACATGATGTAGTTCTAATAGATCTCATCTAAATGTTTACAAGTTGAGCTCATATGTTGAATACATCTATGAGTCATGGTACTATTTTAAAATGGCTCATTTACAGATCAAGTAACCTGAGAAGTAGCTTCCCAGCCCACCTTGACAGCCATGATAACACCACTGGGCACATGTTTCATCTTGTCCACCACTCCATATGCTCCCCGGCCCAGCTCTTCAATCTGCTCCAAGTCATCGGCCTTCACCACAAAGTTCTGGACACAGGAAGCAGACGTCACATTAACGGGTGTTCAGCACAGCCAAAAATACAATGGCATGTTTCAGAGGAATACAACAGCTTACCTGATCTCCAATTGTGACGCAAGCTTTTGAGTCAAGGTCTCGAGGTGGCCTGCAGGGAGAGAGTGACCGTGTGTAGTCAGTTTTAATCACAATATTCAGTGATGGCAAATTCAGATTCTAAGAGAAATTGTGCTTGTGTATTAGAGACATTTACAAGATTATTTTTGAAACAATATAGCCCCGGCCATTTTAGAGCTTTGGCTCTGAATTTGAGATCCTCTCAAGTTACATCTACACAAATATATTTTCATTTTGAAGCATATAACTGTTGCTACATTCATGCCGAGAGTCCACACTACTGTTGTACTTTGAAATCCCTAATCGGAGAACTTTGACAATGCTCCTGACCCCGTTTTAGTTTGAAAATGGGATTGTGTTTCAGTGGACAGGCAGGAACGGAGACGTCTGAAGACACTGACGACAATCAGTACGTTTACACGCACAGCTTAATCGAGCTATGCTCAAAATTCGATTTTGGCTTCTAATCGGACTTCTGTCCTTGTCCCAGTTTACATGCAACTGAGAAAATCTAATTACTGACAGGAACGTGTCCTCCTCCTCAACACTAGGTGGCGATATGCGTCGTTTCAGCGGGTTAATACGGCCCCCTTTCCGGTTGACCTATTACGTCACTTAATAATAAACAACTGGAGTCAGGCGGCAGACCAGCATTTTCGAACAACAGCAAGATGGATAATCGTACAGCTTTGTTCATCTCGTACGTAATGTACGCATTGCTGATTGTGCAGATAAGGTGCACGCTATCCCTTGTGGTCATGGTGATTTCGAGAGGCAGACAAGAACACCGTATGCTTAATTCTGATTAAGGCGTATACATGTCGGAGAAAATCGAATTCCAATCGCATTATCTGGGTGTCTTAATCGGACTTGGAGAACTCTGATATTAGTCAGAGTAACGCGTTTACATGCACTTCAGTTGTCCAGTTATAGTCGGATTAAAGCAATAATTTGTTTTTTTCAAGTGTCATGTAAACGTACTGATTGACACTTGTGTTCCCTTCCCAATAATGTCTTATTAGTCATGACGTGTCAAGCCAAAACATCACATCTCTGTTTACATAACTTTTGTAATTTCAACCTTCTTGTGTGGGTACTCCTTTCCCATTGTCTAGGCTTTCACCAGCATTAGATATTGCTCCCGACAATGTTATCACTCTAGCATGTCACTATATTTGTTTCTCGACAACTCCCGATTTGTTTTTCGCCACCTTGACCACTTTATACTCATGTGATACTTTATATAACATGTCTACCTCATCATCAGTCCAAGCAAAGAAACTGCTGGTCTTACTTTCCTCCATCTCAATAGTATTTTCTATAACGAAGCAACCATCTGCAGAGTACAATCTGCTTTCTACTGTCCAGTGATAAACATTTATTTCTAAATTAGTGTTAAAACACTTGTGTTTACAGAGATTATTTTTGTTTTGAAATGAAAACGCATCAGTGTGGATGTGGCCTGAGGATGGTTTGGCTGCTCTCACTTCCACACTGTAAAAAGGAGCCTTACGCTGCTGCTGCTGGTTGGGGCTGCACAAACACTTCTTTGGCCAGCTTCAGCCCGGGGTTCTTCTTCTTCCCTTAGAGACAAGAAATTAGAAAACCATTACCATCTCATCTCTATCATAGACATGCAGTGATCAATAAAGCTGTATTTAGCAGCAACCACAAGCTGGTATGATTGGCAGTGTTTTGTAGAAGGACTGAGGCAAATGGACTTTCACATCTACAGACTGTTATGAACCCGCTGGCCACACTACTCTGAGTTTAGTGACAAGGTCTGCCACATGAGAGATCAGGAGTTCTAATTCAGGGCATTAAGTGCAAACTAAATGGACTTTGCTTGTTTTCATATATCCACATCAATCTATTGATAGGGAATTTTATTCTATTCTGGTAGTAAGGAGTTTTTTCAAGGTTGCAAACAATTTGCAGTTGCCTCTGACATAAACAGCAACAAATGATCTGTTATCTCTCTGGAGATTAGGTGTACTCGAAGCTGAGGCCCTGCAACAGGGAAAAGGAGGACTAAATGACTAATCGACATTGGTATGATGACTCAAATGGAAGGGAGGGGGGGGGTGCTAGGGAAGATTTTTTTTACTATTACGATAACTGCTATCAAATCAACCATCAATGGGTTTTTCCGTTATGTCACTTTTTTCCCTAATCTCAAATTGAGTTTACATTTTTTTAATATCTGGAGTATGGTGCTGTAAACCGTGCAGCTCTGGGACCTTTCTGTGTTAAATCAGTGACAGCAGTCCATTCATAAACACAGTTTACCAGCAGCCTCTGGGACTTCCCACAAGGGGCTGAGAGTCCCTGCCAGAATGACACAGCTACCAGGCCTACGAGCAGCAACACAGGAAAAACAACTCAACTGTTCTTGACACGGACACTCGTGTTCAGCGTGTTCGCTCTTGTTGCAAGGTCGACAGGAAAGACGGAGCACTTTTCTTGACCTCTGTTTGCGTGTGCCTGGTCACAATTTCACCCACTGGGATATGACGAGAAACAGTTTGGACCCGGCTGGTTATTTCCTGTTCTTGTACTGCTGCATGCAGGCCTGTGCAATTATTCTACCCCGGTTCAGTGAAACTGGTTTACTGCACAAGCACCTTCACTTTGGAAGAAATGCAACAGCTCTCATTATTACTGCGGGGTTGTGTGTTTGGCATTGAGTGAGTCACAATACTCTAGTGTGGAGGAAGTACGATTGGGTAAACCCCTCCTTGCTAGATTAAGCTGGAAGGGAAGTGAAGTTTTACAAAAGATTTTAGATTCTATGGCCTACCGCTGAAATGCCAGACAGGTCCATTTTGTGCTGCAGCCCTAAAATAGGCCTACAGTGTCTGGACAGACTACAGTAGTCTCATGTGGTAGGGAGAGATTGAAGTGTGATTTACTCACACATGCTCAGTCAAAAATAGATTTTGCGTTTCCTCTGCGTGGGATAAAGTACAAGCACTCGAAGCCTTCTGACGACCTGACAAATAAGACAGCCTTTTGTTCATGGACCAAAATTAGTGTGACACGCAAACAAAACTTCTGGCATGCATAATCTCTTTTTAAGAGATACCTAGAAAACTACTAAATTTAAGACAAAATTTGTGCTTTTTTCGTTTCAATTCAGTCTACGTTACTGCTGGACATATTTACTGTAAAATAATAGTGGATTTCTCAGGTAACAGTGTGCGGTGTGTGCAGTGACAGTGTAGCCAGGAGTGTTGAGTGGGATATGACTCACAGCCAGTCAGACTGGACACATCCGCTTAAAACACAACAACTGTCAGGACCCTTTGGGAAATATGATGTCACTTCACTTGGCCTGCTTGTTGCTCGCTGTCCCCTTTAGGGCCATCTGAGGCTAGCTTCACAACAGCTTTCTGCTGCAAGACCTGCATGGTCCTTGAACTGAGCCCAATAGGACACAATAGTGCCATGACATCAGCCTCGGCTGCAGTCAAAGTATATGGAGGCTGCACAGGTGAAACACATGTACACAGAAACCATTTTGGCAGCAAGTGTTTCAAGGGAGTGGGTGATGCACAGTAGCAATCCCAGCACTTATAATTCATGCTATTTATATCAATGGGTGCACTGAAACCTTGCTTTGTATCCAAATATGGTGCAAGTTGCATAATGCATTTTATATATTAAAAAAAACCTCTGCACTCACATGGGAAGAGATTTATCACACTAAAGATATTTTTATTGTAAGTATCAATCATAGTATCCTGATTAAATCAGTATTTTTGCTGCTGCTGCTTCTGTGTTTGTTATAAGTATCAGCTACTAAAGACAGTAGCAGTGAATTGGTGAGCTTTTACAGGAAATGCAGTAATTCATAGGAAGTCAAAAAAGATGTTTAGTGGAAACTACCCAGAGTGCAGTAATTCATACGTAATGTGAACAAGAATTTCTGGATTGTGCATGGGATCAAAGTGTCAATAGCTGTGTGGCGAGTCACCATCAGGAAGCTCCAACCCTCAGAGTGGGTCCATATACAGAAAAGGATGACTCATGCACATATAATCTTCCACACCACCCTATCAGTGCTGTTAGGGAGAACCCAATCTCTAAACATGCCTCAGCAATACCATGAACAGCGGCACTGCAATGCACTTAGGGCCCACTCCTCCCTTTTGACCAGCTGGGCACAACTCCTTGTAGTGGCCAGAAAATGGAAATAACTTTTACAAAGACACCTCTGGCCTGCTTTGGTGCACACAACAATTACAGCACAGAACCTGTGTAGCAGCTATAGAGTATCTGCTTGCAGCCAGTGAACTGTCAACAAAAGAGAGGCTGCACTAGGTACTGGTGCTGCAAGTCAAAACATGCCATGGTAGGCCAAAGGCTGTGATTGCCTGAGCAGCACCCAGCCAATCTACACAGCCCTCTCAAAACAGTGTGTACTCCCGACCATGGTAACGCTAGTATGATTGTGTAACAGCACAAGCGGTGAACTTGAAATGTAAATTGACATCATCGTCATGCTGTGTGTGTGTGTGTGTGTGTGTGTGTGTGTGTGTGTGTCCGTGTGCCCGTGTGACGCAGAGGAGGGACCTTGATTTTTCCAAGGTGTGTATTTTATTCAACAGTGCACAGTGATTACACAGCACAGACTCGCTAACTGACTGGCGGAAGCCAAGTGTGTGATAGCGCCATGGTTCCTTGGCATCGCCGCCTGCTTTCAAAAAAATAAAGGGATTTTCATTACCAGGGGGGAAACATGCATTAAAGCATTTACATGGACGCTGCGCTATAAATATGTTTGCGCTAACACAGTGGCCAAACCAAAAGGACTCAACACAATCGATCAGTCATGAGTCAGGAGGCCGAAAAACACAAACACCTGTGGTCCCAGTGTGCTTCACTTCACCCAAAGACACAAACTTACCCCAGCGCGGTATTTCCCAGCTGAGGGGCAAGTTGGTTCATAATTACAGCTTGGCAAAACTCCTTTAATGTCGAGAAAATGCTGGTAGCTAACAACAACACGGGAACGGAGACGCGAGTGTAGCATTTAGCTAACATGTTAATAATAAAAACTACGCTTTCGCGCACTATCATTGAGTCTTTAATGAATACCTTCAGACACCAGTCTGTCTAGAGACTTCGCATAATGATAGAAAGCAAGACATTCTGGCTAGCTTCTTTTTCCTCCTCTCATACATGCAGCTTTCCACCTGGCAAGGTTACATTTCTCAAACATAGCTAGCTAAATTACTTCCACGCAAACTGCAGCTCGATGTTTGACACATATGCACGGTTGTTTACACAAAAAAACAGTGGAAAAAACCCACTTACCTCCTTTAGACAGAGACATTTCCCCTTTGCTTTGATGAGGGGGAAGGGAAGCACAAAGACTTTTGCCTTCTTTTACTCCCTCCCTCCCTGCATCTAGCCTTACACCCGCTCAGGATCGCTGGCTTGTGCAAAAACTAGCAGCGATTAAATCAAATGGTTCGTCCTCGTGCAATGTTAGCGCTTCGATCGGCGGCTCGCGCGCTCAAAGATCGATTAATAGATGAATGCACAACTTTGAATAAAGTCAGCGCGGGTTGTACAGTCCGAGTTAGTTTGCTAACAAAACCTGCACTTTTAGGGTGGCCAAAGTCTGACAGCTGAAGGTTCCAACGACGTAATGGCGTATTTCCTGCCTTGCGCCGTGCATCATGGGATATGTAGTTTTCTGCCGCGTGGGCACAAAGCGAAAGTCTTTTCCATCAATTCCTTTAACTCAGGAGTGTCCAAACTTTTTTAAACGGGGGCCATATTAGATAATGTGAAAATACCTGAGGACCATCTGCTTCCTGCATCATATGGGTTCTTAAAAACAACAAAATAATTACATCCAATGAGACAAACGAATCTTTCCCTGCAAAAGTATTCAACATTTCACTGCTCCTGCACAAGCTGGACAAGTGGTCTGGTTACCAAATGTTATCAGCTTATATTACGGCAGGCATTTAGACCCCTTCCAACCCAGGGTAGGTGCAGAGTTTGCATGTTCTCCCCATGTCAGTGTGGATTTTCTCCAGGTACTCCAACTTCCTCCCACAATCCAAAGACATGCAGGTTAGCTTAATTGGTGACTCTAAATTGCCTGTAGGTGTGAATGGTTGTCTGTCTCTATATCCTGGCCCTGCGATAGTCTGGCGACCTGTCCAGGGTGTACCCCACCTTTTGCCCAGTGTCAGCTGGGATAAGCTCCAGCCCCCCATGACTCCTAACAGATAAGCGGTTACAGAAAATGAATGAATGAATGAAAGTCTGGTCCAACATGCTTTTGTCTACTAGAAATCAGACTTTATCACACATTATAATTTTATTCACAGAACATATTTGACTCCAGGGAAGCTCTGTTCAATGAAAACTATCCCTGAACCTTCTTGTGTCCTGTGCAAGCCCCAGGTACCTTTTTTCACACTTTCTGGGAATTGCCTTCCAGTGGCGAGGTTCTGGATTGCTTCTAATCTCTCTGAGATGTTTGAGAATAGCGTTCCTTGCTCGCCTTCCACACTTAAATGATTTTCCTAAGACGGACTTGACATTGCTCAAAAAAATGAGTGCTGTTAGCTGGGCTTACAGCTGCAAAGAAACTGGTCACTACCCATCGGAAGCCTCCTCACGCCCAGTCTCCCCGTGTGTTGCTTTTGACATACTTAGATATTGTGTATCTGGAGATATCAACGGCCTGAGTGCACGGGGCTAATGAAGAGATGGTAGAGATGTGGCAGTTACGTTTTTGCTGTGGCCATGTCCACTATTTAGCAGGAAATGTTTGCTGTTAGGTGACTGTTCTTTTCTTGTTTACCGCCTCCTACTAGGTGCATGGTTACAGAGTGCATGATAGTCGTACCATCGTGGGGTGCACAGAAAAAACGCAAAGTGATCCTGCTTGTATAAACAAGTCGACCACATATACTATATTTTAAAAGACAAACCGGGGCCATTTTCATTCATTCCACGGGCTACGACTGGCCCCCAGGCCCCGACTTTGGACATGTCTGCTGTAACTCATCAAAATCATCAAACTACAGTGAGATCATACATTATTGTTGCTTCAATAAAGTTTATTTCAGCAAATTTAATACAGGCAAACACAGACTTTTTTTTTGTCTATTGTCTTTTATTAATATTTTTTGTTTCAGGATGAAAATCACATATTGGTTTAGATAAAATGCATGTGGAACAATAAATAAATTAAAAAAAAATACCAAAGGACTCACTGTCTTGCAAGCAGTGTTGGGGTGTAGTGAACTACATGTAAATTACACTGAATTCTCAGTAGCTTTTTTGGTAATGAACTACTTTGTGTCATGAAGTTTATGTAGTTAATTACAAACTACATATTTTAAGCACTGTCATGACGTATTTTTGCCATACAAAATGGCACAATGCTACAGCTAATTGGCTGCAGTTGTCATTTAATGACAGTTGTCTGCAATCAAAGACTATGAATGTCCCTATAACTTTAGCATTTTCTTGATTCCACCCCAACAACTCCTTTCCCTAAAACTCATCCTCAGGCTGCCTCGATGAGGATTGGCCTGCCCCCGTCCCTAAATCTAACACACCTACACTTTAAGCAGTGTGAGTTCAGTTGTACGTCCGTGTAACAATATGAGATTTTAGACTCAGATTGTGACCATTTCCTGTGCTGTTGTTTGGGTGTAGTTGAACTACTTTTTGGAAATAGTTTCACTTTAACAAGCAAGTTATTTTAATGTAGTTAAGATTTAATTTAGCTACTTTTAATTGTGAAGTAGCTAAACTACAGTTTAAATGTAGTTTCCCCACCACTGCTTGCAAGACAACTACAGTCACCTATTCAAAGGAACACTGATAATGGGATTGCACTTTAATTTACACATTTTGGTATGTAAACACAAACAAGTATATAAGAGTATGTCACAGGATATAAGTGAAATGAACTGAAAGCTATATTTGACTGCTGAATGGTGAAATGCATAAAAATGACAGCAATAACATTTTTAAAGCAAAACTTCTAAAGCACCTATGCAAACAACATTAACCATTACGTAGATTTAATAAATTCAAAGAACAAACCGCTGGACTAAAGAATACCTGAACAAATACAGTACAGTGAAGTTTTTTTTTTTGTATGCATGAAATATTGTAAAACCCACCATCATTACTGTGATAATTACTGCTGAGCCGTTATATTGTGAGTCCTTTACTGTATCAAACACCTCCTTGTTGAATAGATGGAAGACAACAAAATGCACAAACTAATCAACAATGGAGATGTCACAGACATGAAGCATGAAGACGGGCTGGGATATGAGTTTACTTTGGAGCATGTGCATGTGACTGTGAGAGTGGAGCGTGGATGACCAACGGTAAGGCCACACCAAATTCCTGTCGCTACTTCCTGGCAACAAGGAGGGTATGGTAGAGAGGTTTTATTACAATGTGCAGATAGAGGGAGCTGTCAATCAGGTACTCTGATGCACGGCGCTGCAGGTCGGCATCCACCAGGAAATCCCCAGCCTCCTCTGTGCTTTGGTGGAAGTTGTAGACGTGGCGGACCACTATTTTTCCTTGCTGTCTTGCCATCACAATCACGGTCTTCTGGAAACTCACACCGGCAAAGTCTGGACTGGAAGTGGCTGGTGTTACAATGATGCGAGGTCGACCTCCATCTGTGCGCGTAGGCTGCATGGCACCCAGCTCAGTATAGGATGACCTGGCACTGAGTGGGAGCCAGCGAGGGGAGAATAGGGCGTTCCAAGTCACTTTCTTACTGGAGTCATGGCCACTGGGCCCGAGCTGGGTCTGGAAGCTGAAACTGCGGTCATCACGGGTGGGGTTGTTGATGACCCAAGGGGAACCCCAGGAGGTAGACAGGTAGTTACGGGGAGTGAAAATGCTGCAGTTGACATCAAAGTACTTGGCCAGTTGGATAGGTGAGGCGGAGTGAAATTGGAAAGCAAGGTAGAGCAGATCACGGATTGACTCATAATGCTTCTTCATGAGGGCAGACTGCTTCTGAAGACGGAAGAGGTGCTGAGGGGGGATCATGCCATACCGAACAGCCCTTAGGGCATTTTCAACTGTTGAACTGACAGGCTGGTTCTGGCTAATCCAGGCCTCCAGGGCCTCGTAGAGCTCCAGCTCACTCTGCAGAATGAGGTCAGAGCGCTGAAGCAAGGAGAGGAGCAGGTCCTCGCTGATAGAGCCCCATTCTCCGCTCTGCAGCACAGAAGACAGGTTCCAGGACAGGTACTGCAGGCAGCTGTCCCGCAGGACCATGTCCCCAATTTGTAATGCATAGTTGTACCAGCCAATCACATGGCCAGAGGGCGAATCACTACACAGATGCTGGGTCATATATTGGGTCAGACCCTGTTGCAAGGCCCACACGTGGTACTTGCTGGCCAACTTATGCAGAGAAATGGCCTGATCTAGCCGCACTGAGATGTCACCACAGTACAGATACCTGCAAGAGAAAAACAAAGCTGGAATAGTCATCTAAGACATGCTCAAAAATATATATATTTCAGGAAGGCATAATACTTGTTTTCTCTCCTCACATCTGAGTCACTGTATAAACCCACACTGTCCGATTTTCGACTATGAGCCTCAAGCAGCAGGTGTAATTTTAGAATATTTCACAAGATGGAGCATCTCGCTTCTCCGAGGAGGCAAAATGGTGCATACTCGTGGAAAATTCAGTGGCATCTACAAGTAGCTCCACTGTCTCTTAAATGCTTCCATCTCACTGAGTTTGATTAACTCTGAACAAAAGATCACAACCGGAGTCATCCTCACCTGACAAACTTGTCAAAGACAGCTGCACAGTCGGGCGTCTCTCTCAAAACCACAGCGCTGTTGTTGCGACTGAGCAGCAGTTCCTCAAACACGTCACTCTGCAGCGTGAGAACCAGACTGTGGGCCTGGATCACCTTCACCTCGTCCGTGTTGATGGTCTGCACCCGCAGAGTGACATCACTGCCATTCCCCAGGGCCAGCAGGGTCTCCATACGCTGCACCAAACTCATGGAGTGATTCAGCACCGTGGCCCCATTGTCCACTGTTACCTCCTGCTTAAGGGCAGCTGTGGAAAAGAGAGGACAAGATGATGGACTAGCAGCACAGTTCTTCCTTCTTTTCTATTTTCATCACTGTAATTTGCAGCAGTCTGACTCTGCTTTCCAAGATCCCACAGCAGAATTTGTGTGCGTTTGTTCTACAACTTAAATCAGGTTTGACACAGCAAGAAGTGGAAAAGTGCTCCCCAACTCTTCGGCTAAACCACAACTGATAATATGTGTCAGGGGAAGAGCAGACTTGCACATTCTTCTGGTCTCAATTATTAGTGAACAAGCCAGGTGGCTGATTCAGAAAACCTCCGACACCAGGTGCCTCAGAAACAAATCCTGAGTTCGCAGCGCTATGCAGACGGCTGCTTCTGTGGGCCCAAGCACAAGTGGCACATACTGGAGAATCACACATGAAAGACTCAGCATGACACGCTGCTGTTTCCATTCTGCCACAGCCATCAGCAGCCTTGTTGGCCTATTACTGGGGGTTTAATGAGACACAGGGGGAGCACATTGGCTCCCTGGAACGCCTCACAGTCTTCATATCTCTACCACAATCAAGCACCCCCACTTCAAAGTAACCTTTTTCCAATTAGCCAGTGAGCACCCTGAGCCAGCTGAGGATGGTGTGGGGGTGTGTTTTGACAAATGATTCTGGCACACTGAGACCAATTGAAAAAGAAATCACCAAATTCATCACAACTGGGAAAGCAGGATTTTTTTCCTGATTCTGAAAGAAAAAAAAACATGAGAGGTTCAATTCAAAGTAAAAAGTTATGAATAAAAAATGTTTCAGAGTCTCTTCCACTCAAGCTGAGAAGAGCTGAAAACACTGAATAAAACATTTTATACACAGTCCCTAAATATAGGATTAGATGAGCCTTGGCTCGTGGGTAAATTTTTAAATGAAATCTAATCTGTCAGCGAAGGAATGTGGCCTTCAATGGCTTTGGTCAAAATCAGTCAAAGTCAGATCTTCATTAAGGAGTAAGAAAAGCTTTCCCTCAGCGCTTGTACTGTACTGTATCACTGAGCCGGCACAAAGCCAGGCAGCAAATGGACTTGCCTGTCTCTCCCTGCACCCAGCAGACAGATAGATGAGGACAGGATGAGTAGAATAGATAAATAACCATCCCCTGCCCTGAGGCTGAGCACGAGCCACACATTCATGCTGTGCCCTACTACCCACTGACAGTATGGGGGAAGCTGGACTGAAATAGAACAATACAGCTTCTCTTACAATGTAGGATATTAAAGAAAGAGTGATAGACTCTCTAAAATCAAACAATTCAAACTACTGATGGCATTTGATGTCTTACCTCCTCTAACTGTGACAGAGCAGATTAAGAGGAGCAGGGTGCCCACACAGACCCAGGCAGGGATCCCTTTTTCACATGAGCGTATCATATCTTCTCAGTTATTCCCTGCCTCTCTTCCTTTGTCCTTTCCCCCTCTCTTCCTTACTCTGTGCCACTCTTCTCCTGACTCTTCCTCCTGCTGCTGTGCCTTTTTGTCGTGTGCGTGCAGAAAGGTGTGTTGCCCCGTGTGTGCCGCCCGGCTCCCTGTCCCGCACTCTTTATGTAGGACGCTGGCCTTTCCCTGGCGCATCTCGCAACCCCACGGACTCCATTGATTGGTGGAATCTGGCAGGGGCGTTGCTATAGCGACAGCTTTGATTTTGAATTTCTCCATCCATTCCTTTTGGATGTTACATGGCATTGATCAGCGGCACTGGGCCAGCCAAGGACTCAGCTTAATGGTTTTTGTTTTTCTGTTTTTTTTAGTTTAAAAGTCAGGGAGGTTAGGCACTATTAGCAATCAATATTAACACAGTTTCATGTTTTAATGGCACCCAGAATGCAGCGAATCTCCTGCACTGCAAAATGTTGTTATGATACCTAAGTTAAGTACGTTCAGCATCATATAATTAGTCAGTTAATCACAGTAGGTTGCCACTGAGACTATCTGCCAAAAGTAATTGAGGTTTAATATGTGTGACAAACCGCAGTCAGTCAAATTTCACAATCCATTTTGTAGGACAGTTTCTCAGCTGAGAGCAATTATTCCTCTGATGGCATGTTAATCTCACTAATGGGAGGATGATTTCATTGGTGCGGGGTCCGCTCATTAATTTAAGGCGAGCTCTGTTTATCAAATCCAACTGCCAGTCAGGATTTTATGGAGTCACGTTACCGATCCAGAGCATGTTTCAGGTGCAGCCGTTGCATCACAAACCTCACAGAGGTCAGAGGGTTTAATGAATGTGTGGGATATGAATTCCAGCTGGATATGGAGCTAATGGTCTGCAGCTTGCAGGGAACATACTAACCTTCAAGCTATGATAATCAATATGAAATGCTACAACAGCTCAAAGGGAGCCACATGACATGGAATAGTCACACATCCTCGAATAAAATATGGCATCTGGGATACTAGAAGAGTATGTTTTAATGTGAAATGGCAGCGATGACAACAATAGATAACGCCTCCGGTCATGGCTCAATGTTTACAGTGCCATTTATGTATCCCTCAGTTAGCATTGATCTGTCAGTCAGAGATGGGTCAGTCAATACTGAGACCCCAGTTAAAATCTTCTCCAAAAAGTAAGTATGGATCTGATTTTTTTATATTCATTGCATCTCACTAGGCTGTTAGTCCAATCAGAATATTTACACTAACATGCTGCAATGTGACAAATGTGTTTAAAATAGCTCCAAAACTAGACAGACAAGGAGAGGCATCATCTCACAGTGAAATGGGTTGTGGTGATGCCCTGAGGGCTGCCAGGCTGCAGTAAAAATGCAGGAGAAGAAACATCCTGCGGGACCCCAACCTGAGCCTGCACTGCTATGAATAACCTGACAGGTTCTCGGAGGAGAGCGGTGCTGCTGGGGAGCCCTAATGAAGCCTGCTGCAACAAACTGGACCAGACAACATAGACAAGGCATGGGATTATAATGTATGATGGCATCTTCTATTTGTTTGGATACCAATGCACAGAAATAAGATTCATGAGTTTTTTGCTATGAATCTTTAAATAATGAGACTTGTGATAAAGGGACAGTTCACCCCAAAATTGTAGAATACATATTGTTCCTCTTACCTGTAGAGCTATTTATTAACCTAGATTATTTTGGTGTAAGTTGCTGAGTGTCGCAGATATCGGCCATACAGATGTCTGCCTTCTCTTGAATATAATGGAACTAGATGGCACTCGGCTTGTGGTGCTCAAAGTGCCAAAAAATACATTTGAAAAACTCAACAGCAATGTCTCTTTCCAGAAATCATGACTGTTACTCAGGGTAATCCACAGACCTTGTTGTGAGCAGCGTCATGTGGGAACTATTTTCTTTCTACCGAATTACACCTGCAAACTGAATCACCACATAGAAGGAAATGTGCATCCACCAGCTCACCTAGCACCACTGAGCTAGCTAACATTATAGCTTAGTTGAGAAGGATGCCCTAAATGTTAACATCTCACACTATAGTGAGCATGAACCTACCGTCCATGAGCAGATGCACACATCCTTCTTTGCTTCCTTACTTCCTTCCCTCTGTAGGTAGACAGACTACATGAAACTGCTCACAACAAGGTCTGTGGATTATCTTGAGTAACCAGGTCATGATTCCTGGAAAGAGACATTGCTGTTGAGTTTCTCAAATGTATTTTTTTGGCACTTTGAGCACCACAAGCTGAGTTCCATCTAGTTCCATTATAGTCGAGAGAAGGCAGACATCTCTATGGCTGATATCTCCAGCACTCAGCACCTCACACCAAAACAATCTTGATAAATAGCACTACAGGTAAGAGGAAAAACATGTATTTTTTATTTTGGGGTGAACTTTAATGCATTGAACTACCTGGTGATCTATTTAAACACTGGGTATACGTAAAAGCAACTCAGGCAACTGCTGTTGAGCCACATGATGAAAACAGAATGAACCCAAAGCCCTCTGTATGTGTGCATCTATAAAAGGCCATGCCCTTCATTAAGGTCACATTGCTTTCTCCTTTGAGATCAGCTCCTATTAAGAATCTAAAAGGACCACAACACAAAGGGACAGATTGACGAGCTGCTGGGTTTGTGAGAGCACCCCTCAGGACGGGATCCATTGAGGGATCGATGCACCACAGGGGGCTCCATCACGCAGTATAAACAGTTCGTTTAGTACAGGGTGAACGCCACAGTGGGCTTCAGCAAGGTGTCCTGGATGACCTTACTTTTGTGCTGAAGCCAGAGGGGATGCACTAGATAACCACAACTCCCAAACATGACACAAATGGCTTTGGATATAAACACACATTTACATATTGAATGCACTGAGAGTACAATGAATAAAAAGAGCTACAAATGAATAAAACTGCAGTCTGTTGTTGGGTCATATTTCCAGGCACGTCAACATGCCTGCCAAACTGCACTAGACAGCATATTTAATGTTGCAATGGTATTATTTGGCCTATTTCTTTGTGACACTGTCTTTTTCCTAACTGTAAGTTTCACAACTAAATGAGGAAGGGAGATGATAAGAGAAGTTTTGTGACTTTAAAGGGACAGTTCACCCCAGAATCAAAACTACATATTTTTCCTCTTACCCGTAGTGCTATTTATCAATCTAGATTGTTTTGGTGTGAGTTGTCTGGTAATGGAGATATTGGCTGTAGAGATGTCTGCCTCCTCTCAGATATAATGGAACTAGATGGCACTTGGCTTGTGGTGCTAAAAAAAAAAAAAAAAGCATTTGAAAATCAGCACAACTGAGCTAGCTAACATTACAGCTCAGCCGTCACGTGGTTTTCAGGTGCAGTTCGTCGGAAAGAAAAAATAGTTCATACATGAATCTGCTCACAACAAAGTCTGTGGATTATCTTGCGTAAGTGGGTCATGGTTTCTGGAAATAGACATTGTTGCTGAGTTTTTCCATATATATTTCTTTATTTTTTGGGTGGTGGGGTTGCAGCAAAATGCCGGCTTCCTACTTTTGTTTATACAGAATGCGCCTTTTTTGGGGCAATGGGCAGCGTGAGCAAGTAACAAAACGTGTAGCTCAGCGTGTGAACAGTGACGCGGGAGGGAAGCCGCGGCTGGTCAGTCCTTCGGCGATTCTCTCATAAGTTGGCCCGTCCTTCACTGTCCCCGTCATCTGACGGTTAATTGCCTCTTCGTTGGCGAGGGCAAGGAGGGTGCGCAATTCCTTGTCTCCCCAGTTGCTCATCTTTACAGTGTCTGTCAGGTTTGCATTTCCCTCTTGCTACTAGCGGCTCGCTAATTCCTGCTATCAGCTGTTTCCTGTTTATCCACCTCCAGTGGCTCGCACGTGCGGCGTCATCAACAGCTCCTCCCACAAGTCATCAACAGCCCCTCCCGTTGCGGAAGGCCGCCTCGGTCTGTTTAAACTAAAAGGGTTCCGCCAATATGACTATCCTAAAAGGTGGAAAATTGGGCACCTCGGATCAACTCGCCAATCCGGCTCTGTGTGTCTAAACACTTGCAGCTTGCCGGCGAAACGGCCCAACATTCGCGGAAAATCTGGTAGTGTAAAAGGGGCTTATGACAGCGACCAGCCGCGTAGCACACCGACGTTTCATGACAGCTTTTTTTGTCAGTGTCTGACGCCGCAAGTCACTGCCCAAGCGCCGGATTTTGACGACTTTGGAGAGAAACCCGGTTGACTTTGAGCGCCACAAGTCGAGTGCCATCTAGTTTCAAACCCTGTTCAAAAGAAGGCAGACATCTCTAGAGCTGATATGTCCAACACTCAGCAACTCACACCAAATCAAGCAAGACTGATAAACAGCTCTATACAGGTAAGAAATAAAATATGTATTTTTAATTTGGTGAACTGTCCCTTTAAATATTCACACAGTCTGGGCAAACAAGCAGAGGTAAATAAAAATGTGTAATAAAATATACAAAAAAATTGCCTTGTCAGACTAAAATACAACATTAAAATATACAAAGAGCAACCTATGATATTGAGTATTTTTTAACACAATAATAAAGATTGTAATTTCCTATTTAACAAAGTATTCCAGCAACTTTTTGATGCGTTATTCCAAAAACAAAAATGTTCAGGAATATTTTCCAATTTTATCCAGTGGGGATAATTTAAAAGCTTTAAATCAATGTCATCGCTCGATGTTCCTATTTATCAAATGACTGTTAAGTGGTTTGGCGCACAACAGATCAATAACAAGATCTGTTTTGTGTTGTTGTGTAATCTGATTTGATTATGTAACACAGGAGTCCATCTCTCTGGTAACAATATTTTCCACCAGGTGGCTCTGCAAACTGGAGGCACAGTCTTCCCTTTGATGATGACTGCACTTTAGTACCTATCCTTAAAAAGAGTATGGTGGACTCCAGTTTTATTAGATTTCTCCAGATGCATGTTATTTATGTTTAAATTGGCTATTAATGGAGGTAAACAGCATAAATGAGCATCCAATCATTCTTAAACAACTGTATGTGGGCCTTTCCCCTTAATAAAACAAAAAGGTAAAGGGTTATGTATCATTTGCATCCTAGAAGTGTGTACATGTCCAACAGGTCACAGCCCAGACCACGTTGCACAGATTGTGTGCAAGTGGAAATGTCTCACTTGAGAGGTGAGTGGACCCTTTGTTTGGATCTAAGCTGCCTGATACAAATAAGTAGGCCGGGAGCTAATCTCACAGAATATGCAAAGCTGCAAACACCACAGGCTGGATGAGGAGACACAGCGGGTTGAGCTGACACAAGTACAGTCACAGAGTTATTATAACGTGACGGGGAAACTACTTTGACGCGGCTGTCGGTGACTTCATTATAACATGGTTCAATAACAATTAAGAAGGAGTGGGCAGATGGAGGACTGTCCGGGAAAACACCCGTGGATCCAGTGAGTGCACATCTGAAATTGGTCGACAGGTCTGTGAGGAGCCTGATAACACCCGGGAAATTAATATTTCGGACGAGGTTGTGTTATTCTTACGGGAGTGAATCTACCTGAGTCACCTGTTGGAGCGGAACTGCTGTCTGTCATCAGTCCTGGTAAGAAGTGACGGAAAGTCACCGTGGGCTTATATCACTGTGTTACTGTATGTGGAAATGATTTTTATCCTGGGACCTTTTAATTTACCATCTATAAATGTCATAAACCAAATGTCAGCTTTTATAACCTTATTAAAAAAAAGCCTGTTTTTAGATTTATGACAGATAATCCACTTGACTGTTTTTTAATCTTATAGGGTATGTTCTCAACTGATACACTTAAAGGGGCACTACACCCATTTTCAAAATCCATACATGTTATTCTAGTTGTCTGAAACAGTCCTCTCTCCCAAATCCAAAAACTAGAGTGCTGAAACTCAACTTTGTGATGTCATAGGGTATAAAGTCTGGAGCTGCTCCACAGACAATAAATTGTAAAAGATGTTATAGTATATGGGTACATTTTTAGTGTCAGAGCTGAGATTACTACAGTAGCATAAAGCTCATTTGGATATATAAAAAAAAAACATTCTGTGTGTCCACGAAATCTCCTCGTTTGTGGAGGAGCTCCAAATTTTATACCCTGTGACAGTGGTTTTCAAACACCAAAGGGCAAGCCAAAATCTCAAGGCACACCTGTATTTATATCTGCGCACAATAGCGTCTATAACATGTGTCACTTTTATCATGACTTAAGAATATAAAAGAAAAATGAGATGGTAGATCGTCTTCTCTGGTGCTTTGTTGCTCCATATACGGTAATAAAACGATCCATTGTCCCACTCACGGCTTTCTTCTTTTAATCGTTGTCATCCCTCACACTGGCTGCCAATCACAGCTTTTGATGTGTCACCCATTTATAATTCCCATTAGATTAAATTACACGTTTTAACCCAGAGTTTACCTCTTTGTTAGAAAATGGGTGCACACAACATGCTCAAACAGTCAATTAACAATTCATTCACAACTTTTTGCACAGGCCCAGTTGAACAATGCAATGATAATGTGCACCATTTGAGAACCATTTCCTTATGACGTCACAAATTTAAAACGTACATCTGTGGTTTCTGGCTTTGGAACAGAGTAGCTCAAATACTGACTGAACTTTCCTCAGTCATGGAAATAGCATTGTCATACTTAATTTAGGTTGCGTTCCCCTTTACAAGTCATCAAATTTGGAGATGCGTGGCTGTTACTTGACATTGACAACCTTCGATCATTTTTAGATTGCACTGATAACTGTACATTTTTGTATGTCAGGAGCAAAATATCACGAAATTGACAGTGGAATAATTAGGCTATTAGACTTACAGTTGAATACAAAATAATTTTACCTTTATCTAAGATTTTAGGTGGGTAATGTTGATTATGTCTCCTGTTGAAATGTTAAAGTGAAGACTGTGCAAATTAGATTTGAGAGACAATTTGCTGTAATTCTTTAAAGCATCAGATGAATTCATATATTTTAGTATAACACAGTAGGACTCCACACAGCTGGCTCAGTACAGTGTGTAGATCATACTGTGCTGGGACACTGCAATAATCTACAGAAACATGGTTTGTTTTCAGGTGCATGCAAGTCAATCAATAACTTTATTGGTCCCCAGTGGGGGGGTTGGATGTGCAGCAGTGAGATGCATACATTCAGCATGCAGGAAAACATAATTATTTTATATTTTTATATTTTAATCGCAGCACTTTTTAAAAGTCTTCATTGAAGCCATGGAACCGCCCAGTGCTCCGAGGGGATGTGGTTCCAGTATCAGCTCCATGTACTACAACCTGTGTGACCTGACCACAGCGTGGGGAGTCGTGGTGGAGGCTTTTGCTGCTACTGGTGTGGTGACTTCCTTTATTCTGTTGGTCGTCCTCATGGCCAGCTTACCGTTTGTGACACACAAGAAGAGAAAAGGCATGGTGGCCCTGCAGGCCGGCATTCTGGTCTTCACTCTGGGACTCTTTGGACTCACCTTTGCCTTCATCGTGGGTCGGTACTCCACCAGCTGTGCTGCACGGAGGTTCCTCTTTGGGGTACTGTTCTCAGGCTGTCTGGCCTGCCTGGCAATGCACGGGCTGTGGCTCGCCCTGCTGGAGCGGAGAGGTCGGGGGCCCAGGAGCTGGATGTTATGCCTGGGAGCCCTGGGTCTATGGATGGTCGAGGTAATCATCAACACTGAGTGGCTCATCATCACTGTGGTCAGAAGCCCACCTGGAAGTATCATCGTCTCTGACCTGTCCTGCGGCGTTGCCAACCAGGACTTTGTGATGGCTCTGATCTACGTGATGGTTCTGCTGCTAGCTGTGGTGCTGATGGCTCTGCCCTCACTGACACACAAGCACAAGCAGTGGCGCTGTGATGGAGCCTTCATCCTGGCCACCGGGCTCTTCACCTTGGTGATCTGGGTAGCTTGGATCGTCATGTACCTCCACGGGAACAGAGTGGCCGGGAATCCCAGCTGGGATGATCCTACTCTGGCTATAGCCCTGGTGTCGAATGCCTGGGTGTTCCTCTTCTCCTACGCCATCCCAGAAATCTGCTTACTGACCCAGGCAGACCCAGACCAGGAGCAGCCGCTCGATGGAGAGGATGTTTATCCTGCCATGAGCCTGGTGTACGACAACGCCCATAAGGAGCCAGAGCACGTCTACATGGAGAATAAAGCCTTCTCTATGGACGAGCCACCAGCAGGTACAGCATGACACATTATGGCTTGACATGAATCTCACTGTGCTCAACTACAATCAGAATCAAAAATCAAAATGAATCTGCAGGACAGTATTAAGATTAAATCAGTGGATCTCAAACTTCCCTCAGTAACTCCATTTTAGTTGAACTGGATTAAATGATTTATTCATGCTTTCTGTGGTGTGCAAACTGGCAACACACCACGCACAGGTGAGCTGTATGACATAATGAAGTGCAACAGCGTAGCTAATAGGATGTACCATTAATCTCCTCTTCATTCAAGAGCCAAAGGAAACGATTGTGAAATAACTGGCAGATCACAACTTCTGTAGTGTACTGTGGCTCTGCATGTTGAAATGTGTGCAAAAAACACTCCCAAAAATCTGTATGATGCCTATTACTGTATGTAAGCAGACACGTTCTCTTTCACAGTTAGGCCTACTGACAGTGAATTGCTTTTTGTCCACATGTATTAGTGTCTGTGTTGAAGGAAATCTGCCTACAGGATAAATATTAAAGTGTGCCATTCTGGAACCATGTCCCCCTTTTTTTTAGGACAAAAGTCTGATCTACTTACTAAAGGTTATGTCCTTGGCCAATATTGTGAGGCAGTTATATCAGTCACATTATAGTTACAGAGTCATTATGTGAGGTAATTTATTAATCTGTACCTGGTACATAGTGATCATGAGCTAACTCTGGCACACCTACATTGAAGTGGAAGCTGACATGTTCATTAATGTGAATAAAAAAACTACATAAATAAAAAAACTGAAGTGAGTATCCGTGGTTTGCAGCCCATGAAGCTGATGACAAACAGAAACTAAGCAGGAAGAGGAAAAAAGTGAGAGCAAACTTTTTGGTGTTGGGGTGGATAACCAGAAAGAAACTGTCACTGTGGTATATTTAAATAATACCCAAAGCAGGTTGCTTCTAAAGTTTAACAATATCCAACTTGTTCTTCTGATTTATCCTGACACATGCAGCAAATATTGATTCACCTAACCAGCCAGTTTGAGTGAACGTGTGTTGCAGGTGACTTTAAAGTGCCTTCGTCTAACAACCATCACACCAAACTTATTTTCTTTTCTTTCCCAGTACCCACAAAGCCAGTGTCTCCATATGCTGCTTATAACGGTCAGCTACGGAGTTGTGTGTACCAGCCCACTGAAATAGCCCTGATTGCCAAGGGTCTGACAAAGGTGAGCAAGTACACAGTGTTTTACACCACTCTTCTGTCGCTCCTGCTGAAATAATCACATCTCTGTGTGTTTCTACAGATGGACCAGGACTTGATGATACCTCGAGCCAGAGCCCCGTCTCTGGTTCCAGGAAGTGGCGGCTCTCTGCCTCGTTCAGTTGAGACCTCGCCATCTTAAGGTCTGTCACACACACACACGGGCGGTGTGAGTCGAGAGCGGATTGCGCTGTCACCTACACACTCGGTTGTTACAGCGATGAAATCTCCACCAGGGAGTTTCATCTTCCCTCAGAGTTCCTTGTATCAAATGTAATGAGCCATCTTTTCTCTGTCTTGGCATGAAGCTTTGCATAATAACACACTGTGGTGGCTCTCAAGCAACGTGCGTCACATTTCTACATGTTGTCCTGTACTTTATTTTGTAAGATGTTTGTGCATTGTTTGTTTGTTCTATAGAACAAGGACTGAAAAGACAAAGATTATAAAGGCTACCACTGTCGGATATGGGCAGTTTATAGAGCCTACTGTACACTTAGCCAAATGATTTCAGCATGGAGAGGTTGTGCCTCAGCTCTTGTATTTCATTTTTAATTCATGAAAACAATTTCCCTAAATCTTCCCTCTTCTAACTCAAATCCATTTCTATCTTGTTTCACTCAAAAACACAATCAAGAGAATTTTTACATGCAGCAATGTGGAACGTTTTCAGGTGACAGCTGACCTACATTCAGCTTATTGGTAAGGAAACAGTAGATAAGTATTAGATGACAACTGTTTAAAGCAAAGGAAAGGTCTATAATATAACTGTTTGGTTAGTTTTTATTCACAAACATAGAGTCTCACTAATGTTTTTCATGTCATAAAGCTACTGAATGTAATTAATCTGTTGTAAACATGCTTTGTCACATGTGAAATCATGTTGTGATTCAGACTTCCTCTTAAAGCCATATGATTTTGTAGTGCCTTATGAAAATTTTATGTAAAGGTGTAAATTCTAACTTATTAAAACTGTAAACGGATACTTAAATACTGTGTGGCTGTTGGATCTGTTGGACTGTAACAGGTGTCAACTCACGAGGAGGCAGATATGGGTAGTGCAAGAGGAAGTGTCACGAGGATTATACTGCTCAGAGCAGTTATTTACATATGTTGGTTTGATAAGCTTTAACTGCATTTCCTGGGGCCCCTGCAGGCATTGGCTATCATACTGTACTGTTATGTGTGTGTGTGTGTACATGGCATAAACCATTTTAGTGTGACACTGTGGGAATGATGCAGTACCTAAACAGTAAAAATCTCATAACAAATCCATGTGGCGCCCTTTTTGAGATTGAATTTAGGACTGTAATATGCCTTGTTTACACTGCATGGTACAGCACAGCTTCAATCAATTCGACTTCCTTTTTTTTTGGTTTTCCATGAGCAAAACTTGTGGGTAAGTACTGTACCTGGAATTTTTTGGATCCAGGATCCAAGCGAGCTGAGCTGATACTAAAATAAGGAGTTAAAACACTCAAGACCACTGATTGGTCAGAGAATCGTCACTAAAATTCTCACAAGCGCAACACGAGAAACCCAGCACAAACCTGATTTTTTTTAAACAGCTAAGCTACCGTCAATAACGACCTCAAATTTAATCATTTCACCCACGTTTTTAAATTTGGCAGCCTGCAAACCAAGTTGTATACTACGCCGCACAACTGACAAAGTGCAGACATTTCTCTGAATTCAGCTAGTGTAGCATTAAAGTTTTTTGTGGCGTCGCTATGGCGGTCAGCTGAGAATCCGGCCTACAATGAGGGGGCACTATCTGCAGTTGAAAACAAAATAAAGAAAAGGACCTGGTATCAAAGGTGAGTTGAGTCTACAGCCAAAACATATGGTGGAAATAAGGCATTAGAGCCACTGAGAGATGCACTTCCATTTTGAGTTTGGGGCATTATGATGCTATTAGGAGCATCTGATAAAAACTATTGTCCGACAGAAGAACTAGTGAAAGGAGCCTTCTCTGTGTGCATGTTAGTTACATAGGAAACTGAGTGGGCTGCAAATAAATGCACCACATCATCACATTATTGGTAAGAGACAAATAAACATGAAACAACTGCTCTGACTTACGAGTTCTTCCTTTTCTCCAAAGGAGAGGAACAATTAATCACATACAATTTGTCACACACACACACACACACATGTACACACTTTCAGAGCTTCAGAGTGAGCTGTGGCTGCCTAGCAGCAGGCTGAGTAGGCTCTCTCCCAATTACTCCCACCATCCTGTGCTGTCAGCAGCCAGGAGTGCTTGCTCAGAGAGGAAATTGCTCACAAACTGGAAATCGGACTGATCAGAGATGAACAACAGAACGCTAGATTTTACTCTGCGATGCCTCGGGCCTGCACCTGTCGGTCACCTGCGTGGATAGAAAAACAAATGCAAAAAGCTAATACAAATAAAGATGCAGAGAGGCAGCACAGTCTCGGAAAAGCAGGAAAATAGTATCCAAATGTAAACAAAACAGCATTCAAACATCTAATACAGTGTTTTTTTAGCATGTCCATGAACAGCTTGGTCACTGTCTAACACCACTGACACAGCTGCAACGATTAATCGATTAGTTGTCAACTATTAATCGGCTTGAGTTATTTAAAAAATAGAGTAAATATTCTCTGATTCCGTCTTCTTAAATGTGAATATTTTATAGTTTCTTTTTTCCTCTATGACTGTAAACTCATCATCTTTAGGCTGTGGACAAAACAAGACATTTAAGGACATCGTCTTGGGCTTTGGGGGACAATTAAAATAATTCTTAGTTGTAGCCCCGTGGTAAGCACCATAGATAAACCCCGAGGAGCCTAGCTGGATTTTACCCATCTATCTCATAAAGAAATACTGGCAAGGTGTCACTGAGCAGAGGAGGGTAAATAAACACATATCGTGATCGTTGACTTGAGCTGAAATCAAAAACAGCATCTTTCTCTGACAGGCAGCAACTGTAAATCCCTAGATAATACCAACAGCTGTCTTGTGCACATGGACACAAGAGGTGGATGACCAATGGTTGTTGAGCTCAGCTCAAGGGAGACAGCACTACCAATCAGAAGCAGCTGTCCCCACTTAATGCATTTCCTTGTCACTGTGACAACCCTCAGTGGACAAAGACAGAGCAAACAGAAAAAGCTGATCAAACAGAAACGACTGTGAAACCACAGAACAGAGATCCAGTATCAATAGGTAAAACCATCTGGTGATATTATTCAGTGGATATTCTGCTAAATAATGAAATAAACAAAATCAGCAAAATGTTTGCATTTGTATTGTGGATGATTTGACAGATGAAAGTGTTAAACAAACTGAATCTGCACAGTTTGTCCCAGAGTCCACTGTTTCAACAAAGACCTTGTTCATGAGCGTAAATCTTTACCGGATTACAAATGTAAATAGCTGTGCCAGGCTCTAATAAATGCAAAGTGATTTATTTATCCCAGGATTCAGGCTCTCGGGGAGGTACAAAGGGAAACAAGGCACGAAAATATTCCACAATATTTTGAATACTTAATTTACATATCTAATAAAGCATCAAAAACACATATTTACTTTTAAAAAGACCAGAAACGAATCGGTCTGCATGTTGTGTCAGCTCTTCACATGAACAACATGGAAACAGCTTTCTACAGGAGGACTGCCATCTAGTGGGACCACAGCAAACAATTACAGGTTTGTCTTTGCCTTCACATGGCCTCAGTGATTTTATTGTCCATCATTTCACAAATGATGTGGTAGTGATAACCTAAAGATGCAAATTCACCTGCCTGTGAACATCTGACAGTTACAAGGGTGAGAAATAAACAACAGTCGCCTGTCTCAATGTAACTGTCAGTTAGTTTGTCTCCATTATAAGATATTTAGACAGGCACTAACCACTTGTTTATTCTGTTCTCCTTTGAGCTGAACATGTGAAACTGAAAGCTGCAGGTGAATGTTGGTCACTATACTCACCTCACTCTGTGGGCAGCGGATGAAAATGTTTGCTCCTTTCCCTAACAGTTTGGTACATTGTGGTAAACATCCTCACTGACGCATCAGTTCCAGCGCACAGAACACAAACGGTGTGCTGATGGTTACTATCTCACGGTCCGTTTCAGTTTATCAGCGTCACTGCTGACTGAAGTCAGTGAATTATATACTTCTTTGACATGAAACATCACTTGAGGTTCTTGAGTTTTTCCAGATTGGCATGCCTGGCCTCATGCTGCTGCTGTTTCTGTTTCTTAAGAAGGCGGTAGGCCTCCACTGCTCGCTCCCTCTCCTCCTCCATCATTCTCTGTCTGGCCATGGAGGGCTTGGCTGTGGATACCGCCGTGTGGCCCAGAAGAGAGTTGAGGTGCAGATCTTTTGATGCCTTCTGAATGATGGAGGTAGAGGAGAAAAGACACATTTAAAAGGAAATCAGTATTTTTCAACCGGGGCACAATTGTCACATTTTTTGTGTCTAAGTAACTAATAGAGACAACAGTTTTTGAAACTGGTTTAGTATTAAGAAAAACTGCTCCAGCTGCAGTGGCGAAACAGGCTGCGATATAACCCTGCAGGCAATTGTGCGATGTCAATTTACAAACATTTAAATTGCCGTTTTTGCCACTGATAGGCTCAAATTGTCATTATAAGTGGCTGGCAACATTACGGAAAAATTCCTACTGTGAATTTCAGCATTTTTCACTACTTTTTCCCTGTCTGTCTGTTCCTGTGGCCAAGACTTACTTAAGGAGAAGTCTTGTTCTAAAATCTTGCGAGAGCTGACTTGATGGAGGAAAAACAATGATGGAAGTGTTAAGGCTAGTTCACATTACACGATTTTCACCCCGCAAAATGCGACGCAGAGACTATCGTAATCTTTTGTAGTGTTCATACCTGGCGACGTGTGTTTCTGTGATCTTTACAACCTGTGTGCACACCACAAGATTTCTCCACCAAGCCCTCGCTGATAGAGCCCCAGATAATACGGTGACGTCACCAAACTTGGAGACGACACAACGTAAAGGCATGGATATTATTCCCAGTGTTGAATCAGATCTGCATCCAGGGCCTGGGTCCTAACACAACGCGCTCCCGTGATCCTGTGGATGCTGCCATTGTTTTTGTTGCTTGCTGGCTTGTCAGTGATGCCAGATCTTGGGAGAGAAACAAGCAACCAGGGCTATGGAAACAGGCCCAAAAGAAGCGACGTTTAGAGAGCAAGCCCAAATAAGAAACTCCACTTTAAAAACAAACCCAAAAAACAACAACCCGCAACTACCAACATTTGTAAGCGACTTTACAAAAAAGACAAACTCAAAGTCGCGCCTAATAAGCGGACCTGGCAACCCTGCAGCTTGTCCTCCTCACATTTCTTCCGTCCTCCTGCGTGCTGATGTGGGACGCATCCCGCCTCTCATTGGCTGATGCTCTTTGTCAGTCGTGTCACACTTCTCCAGTTTTCTAGCATGCCAGATATCCAGTCCCAGTCTCAGACGAGGGGGCGACTTGCTCGTAGGCTTGTTCACACACGAGGACTCTTCGTGGCAGACTATCTGCCGACTCACCTCCTACCCAAGGTGGCTCTCAAGATCCTCTGCGATGTCAAAATTGCGGTGAAAATCGTGTAGCGTGAACTAGGCTTTAGTGAGAGTTGGAGAGAAAGGAGAGCCAGAAAGAGTGCGTTGTGTTGGAGTACATAAAGTGCAGCAGTGTGTTATCTTAAAGATTCTTAACATCATGCCTGAATATTTAGCGGATTCTGACAATGTGGAATAGTCAGTGAAATTTCAAAACGAGACTTTTCCTTGAGCAAGACTTGGTTACGCACAATAACAGACAAAGTGGATCAGTGAAAATAAAGAAAAACGTTTAGTTTCTCTGTGGGGTCCTTTTCATAATGTTGTCATACACTTATAACAACAATCTGAGCCTGTCAGTGGCAAAAACAAACACTTCTAGGGGACGTGAACCGAGTGTGCACAATTGCCCATGAATGTTAACAAATACCTAAGTTTCCCTTTAACCTCTTACAAAACCATTAAGAGCAGGTTACCTGAGACTTGACTGGAGCTTTCTTGGGTTTGGCGCTCAAAGACGGCGGGGCCATTGAAACTTCACCAAAGGGAACATTATCTACAAAACAAAGGCCATCGTATCAGTAAACAAATAAGTTTAATATCTTATTCTGCTCTGACAATTACATCTGCCTCTCATATATACATGCAAAATAATTTTAAAGTGATTAAAGCAGCATTGATGGATGTTATGGCTAATCTGGATAAAAACTTTTCTGATCAATGTGAGGAATATACACCCAGTAGGTTCTTTTTAAGATGGAGCGTGCCTCCTGATGAACTTATCTGATCATATCTGGACAGTGCGTGCTTGGGATGAAGAACTGCCCCCTCACATCCTTACCTACGAACATCTCCTTTTCCATCTTGGCCTCTTGTCTGTCCAGCTTCTTCTGCTGTAGCCTCAGTAATCGGACTTTATCAGACCTGTAGCACAGACAGCAAAGATCAAATGAATCAGACAGATATCAACCAGGAATTATAGTCACTTTTACATTTTTGTTTTACTGTGATCTACTTTCTACTGTCATTTAAAGGTCCAGTGTGAAGGATTTAGGGGGATATATTGGCAGAAATGGAAGATAATTTCATAAGCATTATTTTCTCAAGTGTATTATCACCTGAAGATAAAAACTGTCGTGTTTTGTTACCTTAGAATAAGCTATTTCTACCTAGGACGTGGGTCCTTGTCCATAGAAATCGCCATGTTGCACCTCCATGTTTCTACAATAGTCCAGAACGGAAACTAAACACTGGCTGTAGATGGGGCCATTTGCATTTTCACATTTGCCACTGTAGTTGGCAGCCCATCCGTAACAAGCAGTGTCAAAAATACACAGATTTTTTAAAGTAAAACTGCTTTATCCAGTGTTTTTACCGGTTTTAATAACAGGTCTGTTTGTTTTGGAGAAGAAGAGACCTCTGCAGATAATTTGGCTCCAGCTAAAAACCTCCTGAACAACAAACACTGAAAGAATACTAACCAGGAGAAGTTTCAGCTGGATCTGCTATCCCCACTGCTAGATGCCACTAAATCCCCTTAAGTCTTACACACTAGACGTTTGACTTCAGCACTTTTAAAAGTTCTTTCTGACAAACTTTAGTATTGTTTTTTGATTCACCTGCAAGTTCCCAAGAAACACAATGCAACATTTAGTTGAATTTAAGCTGTAAGCGAAGATAACAACAGATTTAATTTTTATGTCGCCATCGTCCCATGTGGGTATTTTTGTTGCACTTGTGTCAGACACGATAAATTAGCCACAAACCAACAAAAAAAGATATTACATACCCATAAATGGCTAACACTTAGTACCCTAAATAGAGGATGGGGTTTGACTGACTCAGGTGGCCCCAGCCTCCACTGACATCCCACATCAGCAGAAAGAAAATATTTGTTTTGCTGATTACAAGCCAAAGTGTACTCACTCCTTCTTCTTCTCAGACTTGCCCTTGTCTTCATCCCGCTCAGGGTTTCTGTCTACCTGGTTCTTGGTGAGGAAGAGGACGTGTTGTGTTTCATTTTCCATGCGGCGCAGGTATGCTTTCACACTCTCCTCCTTTCTCCTCTTGAAATGTGGCACAGGTATGTCTCCACCCTGGGAGTCCCCTGGTTTACCTGCAGGGGAGATGGCTGAAAAGACAGAAACCAATTCAAACCTATGACTGCTTGAAGTGTGATACAGAAACATAATTTAAAGCTTTCCTACTCACCTTCTTTGAGCTTTTTGGCCTTTAAAGACCCCGTTTTCATTCTGTCTTTGCTCTTCATTATCTCCCGGAGTTTAAAGGGGATGTGTTCGAGGTGGTCTCTTTTGGCTTTCTTGGGTTTACCATCTCGTTTGAGCTTCTTGTCACTGTTTTTTCACATTGTAGTCCAGACAGCATGAAGGAGACAGAGAGATAAATGTTATAAGGCAGGTAGGCGTCCTCAATTAGGTTAAACACAATGCTTAATCTCCTTTTGCTAACTCCAAACTGACATAAAATGCTAACAACAGCTAGCTGCTCTAGCTAGCTAACTAGCTAGCAGTTTTCTGTTGCACATTAGCTTCCGCACGTTACCTTGAATGTTGTCCGGCCTTGCCAGCTTGTTTTCCCGACTCGTTAGTTTTGTTCTTCTTATTCTTCCCCATGTTACTGCACTTTATTTTAATACATTACAAATTATAGCAACAAAACATAACACATGTGGAGCAGCGTGTTTAGCCTTTAACCTACGAACCTTCCCCTCAAGCGACAGGGAAACAGGAAGTAAAGAGCTCTCACTCTGTGTCTTTTTTCGGATACCGTAGAGGTTTCTTTGTCATCAAAGAGGCATAGAGGAAAACGTTTAAAAAAAGAAATTACCCTGTTTTTGTTGAATAAAGGTAGGTCAAACAGTCTGTTGACGACAACATCTGTTTTTCCTTCACTAAATTGTATATCAAATAAGGCAGAAATTCCGCCTGATTGATTAATATCACCCAGAGTGATACACATACGATCTTTGCTGGGAAATAAACGCAGGTGCTTCCATCGGTCACCACTAGATGGCGGCGTTGTCTCAGTTTGTTCCCCTCATACATACTACAGGGCCCCAGAAGGTTTAACTCCAGTAATGATGTTGACAGATGCTGTTTATTTGACCATCCAGAAACTTTTTTTTTTACTATCTAAAGCAGTCATAACTTAAAATATGGCTGCAGGCAGCATGCACCACAAAAACATCATTCCAGTAAACTACTATAAAGCCAGATGTGGACAAAAGGATTCACTAGGCTGCCTTTAAATCCCTTATGTTAACATTTATACTATTTAGCCTACTGTTTATCTTATTCAGAGACAGTAGAAAGGGACAAGCCAATTCCAAATTAAAAGAAGTCAAACAAAGGTGATAGTTCAGGCTACTGTCATAATCTGATCAATGATTTGATTCTGGGTTTGAAAATAGGACTAATGATAATAAAATAGTGCAGTGAATCTTTTTTATTATTATTATTATTATTATTAAATGATAATAAGCTGTAGTTTTAAAATAGTTTTGATACTGAAACTGTCTCAGACAATGAAACTGATGAACAATCATTACATCCGACAGCATTTCCTCCTCCGCTGTGAAAAGCTCTCCTCAGTCAGAGATTTTCATTTTGGAGAAATAACCAAGGAAATTGCAAACGTCCTGACGTTAACCGCGCAGCAGAAACTGGCAGTTCTCCTGGGTGAAGGCACACCACCTCCTTTGGCAACTAAGTGTGTATCTGCCTAACAACTAATATGTATTAATCTTAAAAAAGAAATAAAATAAAAGATAAAAAAAAGAGCAGTGTACTACATATATTGTAATGTACAGTGATCAAAAATGGACTGCAGGGGTATAATATAGAGCCTGTTTGTGGCACCTGTGTATTGAATATGTATATATAATGTATTCACCGTATGTGACGTATAAAATAGGATTACTTTTTATTTTCACTTGTATTTATTTATTTTGTTTCATTTATTATTTAGTTTTTATTTTTTTATTTCTTATCTATTTTTTTTACTATTTATTATTATTTAACATATCTTTGTTCATGCCAATAAAGATATTTGAAATGAAAATTGAATTGATTGGCAGACAATCTGCATCAACTACAGTGTAGCTGCTTAATATTCCCAAATTGTATTTATAGTGCACATCAGCTGACACTTTGTAAACCTAAACCTGAAGAACTAAAACATAAAAAGGAGGGGGAAAAAAGACAATAAAAATATATTTTTTTTTGTGACTTTTGTGTATTTTTCTTTACATTAATGATACAAGAACATTTTTAAACTTGCATCTCTATTTTTTCTTTTTTTTTAATTTACACATTTGGTATTAAAATATTGAAGGCAGGAAAAAACAACTAATAAAAAGCCTCCATACATTTAATAAATGTTCTCTTGTACCATAGTACATAGGGAGCAATGACTTTATAATGTATATTATATTCTCGACATATTGTTAATGGTACATTCATACATATGCAACATTATAATATAGTTTTCTGATGAATATAGTGGAGAGAAAAAGTTTAAAGTTGTATTAAATGGAAATGCTACAGTCAAGTATGAGAGCTCAAAATTGTACTTAGGTACAGTACTTGTACTTTTCAGACGTCACCTTCATGTATCAGGAATTGTGACATTTTTATAATTTTTTACTATGATTCAGGCATAAAATTATTTTACAGTTATTAAAAAACTGAAATAAATAGATCACCAAGTAAGGCAATCATTACTTGCAGACCTACAATGAGTTGTGTGCATCATATAGCTCATTCAGCATGTACAATCAGACATGTGGCACAGTGTGACGTTCATAAACAAACAGCCTCATCAAAAACTCACCATTGCAAGTCAGGCATATTGGTATAAATTGCAGCCAGTGATGCTGAGAGAGGTTTCTGTGGGAGAGTGTTTGAGTCTGAGACAGAGACACTGAGAGTCAATAAACCCCAGGAAGTGAGAGCGTGTGTCTCATACACGTGTCTTGTGTGCATGTGTATCAATGGAATAGATTACAGAGAGAAGCACTGGCGAACCATCAGATGAATGGACCAGGTGTTTGTGTGTGTGTGAGAGAGGTGTGGGGATTACCACTGAGACATAATGCAACTCAATCTGAGAGACTGCTGATGAAAGGAGAATGCTGCCCCTGTCCGTGCTCGTGTGTTCTCTGGGCTGCAGACGTTGCATAATATTGCAGGTGGTGGGGAGATACTGAGGACGTAATGTGAGGAAATCCCACAGGAAACACGCAGATGAGTCCTGATGGACGTCCCGGCACACATCTTCATTGTTATTCTAATAACACATCTGTATTTGTTTCCCAGTGTCATGTGTCTGCTCAGGTCAGTCTCAGCAGCAGGGACATCCCCCAAACTGCCTGTCAGCCAATCCCCTAATGCATGTGCTGCTCCATATTTACGTATGAACCTCTGTGTGCGTGTGTACAAGTGATGAAGGGCCTGCAGTTTATTGGTTAGCAGCCTTATAATCTTCTCAGAGTCAGAGGTGTATAAGAGGGATTCATTAAGCACAACTCATCATGTAACAGCAGCCCGGACCACCATGACACTACCGACAGAGATAACACAGCAACACAAGAGGTGAGTATCAGCAATGACTCAGATCATTTAGATGGACATATTGTCCATTTATTACATGCAATATTCATATAAATAACAATTTCCTCGTGCTGTATTTTGCAATTTTCCTATAATAATGTACAAAAAAGTACATTTGTGTTATTTATTTCAAGTTTAGATATCAGTTTACAGGATTAAAAAATCACTCACAGGTTAAAGTGTTGGAAAATGGGACACCTAAATGTGCCCAAGAAGAGACATAGACTCAGTGGCCACTTTATTAGGTACACCTGTCCAGTCTAATGCAACTGTTGTGCCATAAAATCTACTTTTATGGTGTCTATAAGGTTTTTTTTGACACTGTCATAGCTTGTGTGGTGTTACTGGACTACATTTGGAGGCGGTCAGAATATTAGGAACGCCTCTCAGTGAAATGTAGTCCAATGCAACACCTCCTGTAATTATCCTTATAAGAGACATATCATTGGATCACGTCTCTGACAGTGTCAACCAAACTGGGCGTTATCTTTTGTACTGAGTTGTGTGACATTGTCCAGGTGTACCTAACAAAATGGCCAATGATGCTGCAGTTTTGTGAACTCCTGTCACCGGCAGACAGTCCGATGAGTAATTAATAAGCTATTCTCAGGTTGGGACCACGAGCACATTCAGCATGTCCTCACAGTAATCTGATTATGACGGTGCTGCGTAGCTTAAAGGCATCATGGATGGTTTATTAGTAACGTGAGTGAGGGATTACAGGAGCTGTCTGTAATCAAGTCTGCATTCCTTAAGTAATTAAGATGTATTTGAGGTGTTCTTGAGGGGTGTTTGTGTGTGTTTCTAATGCCAGTTTAGTCCTACATCCTAATGCACTTTTCCCCAATTTTATCATTAGACTTGCTTTTGCCACCATCATCACCACCGTCGCTAAAGACAAGGCTTTTTTCTGAATCACTTGCACACAGCTTTGAATTGTTTCGACTTTGGCTTTGTCCCTCAAAATATTATGACTTCATTACACGAGCAGGTAATCCGGACACTGCAAAAATATAGGAAACTAGAAAGGGAATATTAAGAAGCCTTTATTGTAGTGGCTGAATCTTAAAAAGAGCCAACATGTTGCTTTGATATTGACACGACAGATAGAAAATAATGAAAATAAAAAAAACAGAGGCACTTAATTCAGCGGTTATGTCATTATCCGGGTCATGTGATGGCCTCCTGTTGTTTCCTGCGACTATACAGGTGGGGCCATATGTGTTGTGTGTTTTTTCAAGCCCTGACGAAGACTTGCAGTGGTCAAAACTACAATGATTTACTCACTATGATAAAGGCCTTTTAATATTAATTTTCTCATTTTCTATATTTTTTGGAGGGCCTGGATTGCCTTCCTGTCGATTCTGTTGTTTGCCGTTCTCTACAAGCACCCAACACAAGCTTTTGATCTACATTTGATTATACGTAGCAACCAATCATTGCTATCTTTTTCAAAGATAATGACAATGTGCAGAAAGTTTTGAACATGAGCAGAAATCGTGCTGAAACCTCCAAAGCCCCGTTTCATATGTTGATATGAAAGGTGCACCCCTGTTACAAGTAGGCCACAATGGCTGAAACTAACTTCTCTGCAACCTGCGTTAAAGAAACTGGCAGAGAATCACCAAATGTGCAGGGCTCACACTAACTTTCAAAGCAATTTAGCTTGTTTCCATCAAAAGTTAAAGGAACAGTGTGTAAGATTCAGGGGGATTTAGTGGCATCTAGCTGTGAGGATTGCAGACTGACTATGGTGACCAGTGCAAAAATGTGAGCAAACGAATGGCCTCATCTAGAGCCAGTGGTATGGTTTGTCCATTCTGGGCTACTGTAGAAACACAGCAGTGCAAGATGCTGATCTCCTTGGACTAGGACCTGCTTCCTACGTAGATATAAACGGCTCATCCTGAAGTAATAAGAACACAACGATTCTTATTTTCAGGTGATTATTCACTAAAGAAAACATACTTATTGTGTTATATTATATTCCAACCCGGTCTCACGCCAAAGTCGTCGAAATCTGGTGCTTAGGCAGGACAAGAACAAAAGTCCAAGTAGGGTTGGTTGGAGGTGTGGTGGATGGGTCCAACGAACACTGACTTTCACCCAAGACAGCGGTGTTCACGTCCTGTAAGATTCTAAAGCCAAACCCTGTTCTTTTTTCCTAAACCTAACCACGTGTGTTAGTTGTTGGAGGAAAAAAAAATCCACTTTGCATTGTTGTACTGATGTAGTGGATATATTCTGAAAGGGACTGTATGTAAACAGTAAATTTCCTGTGAAAACTGAAGTTTTTTTTGAAAGAAGACAATGCATGTAACAGGCAGAACTTGATACAGCATCCCAGAACGTCAGCGAGTACCTTTCACATCGTATCTGGACATGGAAAGTCCACGATCAAACGTCCATATGTGATGAAATCAGAGTGAGAATGTGGTGTATATTCCATTCCTGCCAATATATCCCCCTAAATCCTACACACAAGACTTTTCAGATAGGAAGGCCTATAACATAGGATAGCCTACATATCCTTCTGCCTTTCCTCCAGTTGCCTCAGGTTTTTCCTTGCTGCTCTTGTTTTCTGTTAAAACAGCTATTAAGAATGCTTTTTATGTGGCACCGGCGCCAGATTACTGCTATTTAATTGGCTGCTGTTTGTGCTTAAAAGCAAGAACTTATTAAAGTTTGACTGTCTAGTTTGACTGTCTCTCTGAGAAACAAATGATAATGATATTCCACTTGTCACATAATAAAAAGGGGCCCAAAAAAGGTTGAGAACCACTGGTTTAGTGCGATAGCAAAATACAGATGTTTGTCTTGTATGCAATGTATGCAAATGTAGCCACAATAAACTACATTTCTTAATATTTTTCATGCATTACATTACATGTATTTAATGACAATTTGACTGTCTCGTTATAGTTCAAGCAACAAAAGCGTGAATTTGGATGTGGCCAAACCTGAAGCAAAGACTGGCAACAAAGCTCCCATCAGAGCCTCCGGCCCTGGAGCCAGCGCACCCAAGTTCAAACAGAGGAGCACCCGCCAGTTCAAGAGCAAGCCTCCCAAGAGGGGCGTCATCGGGTAGGCCTACATTTTCATGATCTAGAAAATTTGTATCTTAAACATTGCCCCACAATAAATACTTGTGATTATAATTTTTTTTATCTTCCTAAGCTTTGGAGAGGAGATCCCAGGAATGGAGGGGCTTGGCACTGGTAAGCCGGAGTGCCACAGTTAGGCTACTGCAATGTGAAAAAGCACACACAAACAACTCAACTTTTCCTTTTTCTTACTCGCTGTTTCGTTCTTTCTTTTTCAGATATCACTGTAATCTGCCCATGGGAAGCGTACAGCCATCTAGAGCTACATGAACTGGCTCAGTATGGTATAATCTGAGTCCCTTTGATGAGAAATTATATTTATACCTACCAAAGGGAACTGATGAGACAGATTCAACAACTGGAACTGCATCATCAATATTGGCTCTTCTACTGTATAATGGTAAACCATGTAGTCAGAACTAACATGTAAAAATATGTCTGCATTTCTATTTTTTTCCTAAGTTGTTTTATATATCAAATGTATTTTCATAAGAATTTCAAGCTGTCATTTTAATGTCCGTCACCTGAATGTGTCTGAGCTGTAGGTTAATATGAACGCGGCCACTGGCTTCAATTGTCAGCATCATGTTTAATTAAACTCAGAATAAAGCTTGTTTTTTTTTTAACAATACTCGTTTTTCTTTCTTTTCCTCTCTGCCAAACTTAGCCGGCTATTAAACCATGCTTCTGTGTTAAAAGCGTTTCATTATTCCCATTATGATGTTTGTCCCTTAAAAAAAAAGTATGTTAAGTTAAAGCTACTCTTACCTTTCTTGCATTTCACACAGCACCCCTCCTCCTGCAACTCCACCTCCCTCCAAAGGCCTACTCCCCCCTCCTCCATTACGTCCTCATTACGTCTATGATAGACGTAGGCGTTGGCAAGGTAACGTTAAATACACGAAAGAGGAGAGCGAGTGTAACGTTCACAATAAAGACACTCAAACGCAACCCCAGAGTTTTAAAACTCAACCAGAGTCAGTGATGACTGATGAGTTTTAGAATAAGGTCACAGTGCTAACGTTAGATAGTAGCGTTAACGTTACTAGTAAGTGGAAACACACAAGGAAGATAACGTTAATGTTTCAGAGGCTACGCTACAGTAGGCTAACGTTAGCCATTAGCAACTGGATGCTGTGTTATATTAGAAGTAGTCTCTATATACAGACTCTACATTCAGTGAATGTAGAGTCTGTAGGCAAACCCTGGAGATCTTGCCTCCGGAAGAAGAGTGGAAGAGCCCTGTTTTCCGGTTGTAGGCTATTTGTAGTCCGCGTGATACTGACCAATCATGTTTGAGCCGGCTGCAGTTGTTGCCAGGTTAAACGGCCCGTGTGGTGAACTAACGAGGCGGAACATAATTGGCATCACTGCAAACTCTGAATCCATTGCAATGGTTCAGCATATTTACTTATATATAAACGGAAGTCGGAAACGGAAATTCGCCTCCTCCGCCCAAATCAAACCGGAATGGCAAAAAATCGGGGGTCTGCCCCCAGAGGCTGTATCGCCGTCTGCCAGAAGTCAGACGCCGAATACAGCCGATGGGTTCCGAGAATGTATTAGAAGTAAACTTAACTTAACGTTACCTGTCCTGCACAGTCAAACGGGGGATGTTACGCAAGCGGTTACGTCAGTTGGAGGCCTCCACATGGGGAAGACAGACAGGACGCTTGACCGAATGCAGTGATTGGTCGAAGTTTTCTTAGAACCATATGAGAATGGTACAATTCTGAGTTTTTATCTCTGGTGGAATTCACTTACATTTTAGTGTGCCATCAGCTTATTAATAGCAATTTAACCTAAACAAAGGAAAGCATAAAAGCCCTGATAAAAGTTGAGGCCAGCTCAACTTTTAGTTATAGTGCTTCACGCCTGTCCACAACATGAAATGTCAGGCATCAGTTTGTAGCTACGTGTCACCAACTTCCATTGAAAATGACTTGTGATATGTAAAATATAGATTTTTGCCAGCCAAATAATGCACTTCAGTCCGTCACCATGACGTTTTACACTGAAATATGCTTCATTAGAGTAAGTAGTTATTTTTTATTTACACTGGCAGGACAGACACAGTCATCTGAGTATTTTTGTTCTTATGGTCTCGGGGGTAGCATAGAAATAAAATGATGCATTTTATTTCTATGAGGGGGGCACAGTTTGTTTACTTCAAGTCACAAACAAGGTAGATATCCAACAGCAGTTAATACATTAAGTGTCAGCACACAATTCATCACCCCATGTTACATGTTAACTCTATGCCACTGGATGCTTTCTAATAGCCGTGTAGAGATAAACAGAGTCAGAATCTGGACCCCCAGTACAATGATTATAACTGTCCCGATCAGACCTTCGTGCTGCTCGACCCAGCGTGAGATTCCCCCCAGACAACCGCCCAGGAAGATCACACTTTGTGCGCTAAACTCATCCAGCTGCTGGGCTCCTACACCACACTGAGAGTTCCACACTGTGCCGTTCTCCAAAGGGTCCACACAGCATGTCGCAGGGACGCCACAGGCCAGAACTCCTGGAGCTGAGCAGTTGTAATATCTGCATAAAGGAGAAAAATATCTGATATCACCCTTTCAAGGCATTCCTACGTGAAGTTGTGATGTGCTTCTTTAGTTAGTCACCCTCTACTCACATGTTGAGCTCCCAGTCGCGGTAGTTATCTGCCCCACAGCACTGCAGGTTTGACTGGATCTCATCCGTGATGAACCTCAGATCCAGATCGTCCTGGTACCGCACCATGGCAGCTAACATCCCTGACCGCATGTAGTTTCCAATCTGATCTTGTAGACTGTAGGCCATAATAGCGGCCAGCACCTGGGCGGTGATGAGCACCAGCACAGCGGCAGAAAACAGCTTCAGTAAAGAGCAGTTCTCTCTTAAGGCGCCCACGCAGCCTGACAGGCAGAGCACAGTCAGCACAAAGCCTGAAGTCACAAGTACCAGCATTGGGTCAGTCCCGATATTGCCGATCTTCTCCTGAGCAAACGACTCTTTGCTGATGAGGCCCCACATCCCCACACCAAGGACCACCAGGCCCAGAACTGTGAACACCAGATTGCATAGGACCAGGAAGTATTTTAGGAAATAGTCCGTCCAAGAAGATCTGTAGTGGGGTGGAAAGCTGGTGAACACAGAGCTGTTGTCCAGTCCATTGTTTGGCCCTGCTTGTTGAAAATCAGCGGTGACATTGCCAAGCTCCTCAGCATCCTCTTTAGCAGAACTCGCCTTTGGACACACAGGAATAAAACAAAATACCAAAGTTTTTGAGGAGTAACACCACCTTAAACTTTTAACTAAACAGAGAGGTACTCAGTACTCAGAAAGGACCTAAAACAGAAGTTCAAAAGTGACCTCTTACCTTCGGTATGAGTGGACTGAACTCGTTCTGAGTGGTATCCCTCCTCGACCACAGCAGAGGAATCCTTTTTAGCATCAAATATCGCCTCATGTTGGAGACGTTTCTCTCTGTGCTTTTAGCTGGTCAGAAACACACAAGCTAAAGTGGGACATGGAGGGAGCATTCGCTACAGTACGAACAGAGGAGCATGTGAGCTGAAGTGGAGAAACCATGCAGTGTTTAGCCTCGGGCTGCTGCGAGCCGTGGGATTTCTTCATCATGTGAGAGTCACAGTGAGGGGATTAGACGGTTATCAAAGCATGTGTGAGAGTCTCACACACACACACGAGTGGGACTCTGACTAACACAAGAGACTTTTGATTTTGGTTCACTCACGTAAACTGCTAAGATGTCATGGTGTTATGTAATAATTTGATAGTTATTAAAAAATAAAGTGGATTGTTAAAAGAAAGTGCAAGGCTAAACTCAAAAACGTATACAGTGGCTGGGCTCCTACACCACACTGTTTTACCCTGCTGACTGTTACTTAAAGCAAGCAATGAAAAAAAATCAAATATCTGCAGATCTGGTTCTTCAAAAAACATCTTTAATTTAAAGAAAAAGACATTTTCACATTAAAACGATTCTTTGTTCTTCATCTTCCTAGTGGCCAGATCTCCTTGCACATCTCCCAGCTTGGATGACGCAGGCAGATTTTTGTTTGCTCTAGGTCTGTTGCTTGGACTACAGGTTGTAGCTCCTAAATTTTGTATGCCTGCTACCATAGACAAGAAGACATGTAAGCGGATCATGAGAGTCCCAAACAGTAAAACTTCAGAAACATATTTTAGTGCACTGTTTGGCTGTAATACGAGAATCGGTGAATAGAAAGTGGACGCCATACTGTTTCCTGTATTATGTAAACGGAGACTGACAAAAACTCAGATCAAACAGTAAAAATAAGCACTGCTGATAAAAATATAAATCAAGATTCAGTTACTGTGTTGCCTATTTCTTACATAAAATGTTTTCAGAAACATATTTTAGCTTATTGTTTAACTGTAATTCAAGATTGTGTGTTACCGGCCGGTGGCCATATTGTTTCCTGTGTCAAAACTAGGCCACCAGGAAATGCACTGGGCTTTGAAGCCAATTTATTGTAGTGGCCAAACAGTGGAAATACAACTGCCGGGTTCATCACACAAGACTTTCCCATAGACTTAAGGCATTTGCACACTGAGTCTTTTTTTTTTTTTTGTCTGAAATTGTCGCATGTCTAAAAATAAATACGACCTCACTGAGTCCGAAACTTTCGTCAATAATTAAAATTTTTGGAACAGGGTCAATATTCTGTGTTTTTTGCATCTGTCAGAGGCCTTTAGAGACGTTTGACTAAGAATCAGTGAAGAAGATGTGGCAGCGGGACACAGCCAGGACAAGTCAGAGGAACGGGGCGCACAGAATCATTTCATAACTCAGATGGCTCACGTTCAACAGGTCAGAAAGTAACGTTCAGAGGGAGGACAGCTCCGACCCTTCATGCAACTTCAGTGAAGAGAGGCAAAGGAGGAAATGTGTCCTTACATTTTGTCACGTATTGCAAATTTTCACGACTAATGGAACAATTAAAGGCATCGGAGTGCAAGGCTTATGTGCGTAGCGATTTTTTTTGGATGACGGGTTAAAAAAAACGCATCCGAAAAAAACGGACTCAGTGTGCAACGGTTTTCTTATCAGAATTCGATCCATTTGGTCTGATAACATTTAAGAAGTCTAGACTAGCCGCGCGATTAAATCATCTTATTCCCATTCAAGTTAGCAGATCAGTAAACTGGAAATCGCCAGCTCGGCCGGCGGAAGTCTTGTATGCTTGCTCTATAGGTTCAATGATGCAGAGGCAGGGCTGCCCATGGACAGGGGCGACTAGCAGTTGGTGGTTCGATGCCTCTCTCAGGCAGCTACCAGTCTATGCTCCATATTTGGTCTGGACAGGGACTCGAGCAGGCAACCAACCCAAGTCCCTATGGATAGAGCTACTGCTGCTCCAGGCAGTTGACCTTTTTTGGCTTCATGCATCACTGATCAGCTTTCCTAGGAATAAACTGTGTCCTGTCCTCGAACACTATATCCAGTTCTCTTTGTACATCTATGGTCAAAACAGACAAGCTCTCATTACATCACCCACAAGCAGGAGCATTTATTGGTCCGGTGCTGCACAGTGCATTCTGATGGTTGTAGGTTTTCTACTTCTTAAGCAAAAACAAATGCCACAGTCCCTTTTTCTTTGTTTTCTCTGGTCATGTGGCACCAATGTCAAAAGTATTTCCACTTCATAGACAGCCAAGTTTTATGAAAAGACCATCGTTCCAGCAGTGAAATACTTCTCTCACAACACAGTGAGCAAATCTGCTCGGTCCATCCAACTCACAGCTGCAGCTCTATCATAAAGAGCACCTTTCTTTTATGGGAGTGAGAGAAGACGATCCAGGCTTGTTAAAGTTGCATAGTAGGTGCTGGCTCCTGCTTGGCTATCACTGTGTTTTGGCAGAAACAAAAATGACTATGCAACACTCTCGCACATAGTGTTATTTTCCTACTATGCTGTGTTTCCATACTATAGTATGTAGTCATGTGGGGCCATTACGCTCAACAAAATTATTCCTGTTAGCTCATTGTTGTATTTAGAAAGTATTCACCAGGAATGATCACGTTTGCTTTGAAGCTGGTATGAACAGCAGTTAGACTGGTCTCTGGCCTTATATAAACACTGACGGTCATGTGACAACCTCTGCATGTGACTCAGTATGAAACATGAGAATCCTCGTGGTGCACCTTCTGTTTGTCATCAGTCTTTGAGTATAAGAGCTGATGTATTTCACTTATACCGTCCTCTGATAAAGTCATTATGAAGCGATGTGCTGCTGTGTGTCAGTAAAAAGCAGCGTGTGAGCAACATGTGTGACAGTGAGTTAAAAAACAACGCAGGCAGAGGCCTGGTTATCTCACTCTCTGGCTCTGCAGGTCAGCTGCAGTCATTCTTTCCTCTGCCTGTGCTGGACTGAGCTGCACGGAGCTGGAAGGAAGTCCGCTGTCCGCTGCTGCAGACAAAGCCTGAAGCTGACTAGTGGTGGACTCCAGATGGGGCTGTAAGGCTTATGAGGCTGGACATTAGTGCTGCTGTAAATGTGTTTCCATATTTATGGGTATTAACGGAAAAACAAACTGTGAGTTGTCACACTGAGCTTCCAGAGGACTTTATTTTTATAGTTTGTCATGGTTTTCACACAAGTAGCTTTCAAGAGAGTGTGTGGTGGAGTGCCTGTAGGTGGATATACACATGTATTCAGTGTTTTACAAAGACACACAGATGGAAATCAATATATGTACATTTACTTGAGCCACTGGTACATTTTTATATGTCCATTTTATGCTGCTTATGCTTGTATTTCACTACATTTCATAAGCAAATATTACACGCCACTAAATTTATCTGGCAGCTGTAGTTTTACAATTTACTGTGGAGATTAAGGTTTTGTTTTTAAAACTATGATGCATTGTTCTAAACTACCCAACATATAAAACATTAAAACAATGAAAAAATTAAATACAAAAGAACAAAATAAAATAAAACAAAACAAAACAAAACCAAATAAAATAAAATAAAATAAAATAAAAAATAAAAATTGAAAATTGAAAATAGATAAATAAAATAAAATAAAATAAAAATACAATAAGACAATGATGGAGTGGGGTCAGAGGAGAATAATGTGTTCTTTTACTTTTGATTGTTTTGAATGCACAACTTGAACTTGTAGTGGAGTATTTGTACCTTCAGGTATCTATTCTCCACTACTCTGCTGCTACTGCGCATTTCCACTAACGTAAAGGAAAATAATAAGCTTGGGGAACAATGAATTATGATAATCAAAAGGTAAAATACATATCAGGGTGTCTGTAGGTCCTTGGAAGCATAAAAATGTCTTCAATTCAGTGTCAGAGGCATTGGGCCATGTTTTTTCAATGCAGCTTTTGTCATCCGATCACAAAAGTCATATTAAAAAGACAAATGTAACCCAACCTTAGACCTTAAAAGTCATAAGGTAGTCCTAAATTTGAATTTTTGAGGTCTTAATTGCGACAAATATATTATTTAATTTCATTTATCCGTCTTTTAATTTATTTCTGTCAAAAGGAGTCATGCTCTTCTGCATAAAAATTCTGAATCTTTAAACCTTCCAATGAACCTAATACTGTGTTCTTCCTAAATAAAACCTACCTCTGCAAGGGACTACATTTATACTACTTACCTATACTCACCTGCAATGCTTGAATAAAAAATAAATAAAAGTTTTGTCCAGAAATTATTGTTAAATGTGGTTAAAAATTATCTCAAAAAGGACTTTAAAAGCATTTAATTGAAGTGTCTGACACCTGCAGACACTCTGCATATATACATTTAGAAATAAAGTCAACATCTGGGTATGACTATTCCAGATTTATAAGCCAACCAATTTACTGTGACTGGTTACTGACAGAGTAGATTATCAACTGAGTGTCTGATTTCTTTAACAAATCTCACGAATCCTGCTGTTTCCTTGTTGTTTATAAATCAAGATGGAATAGAAAGAGCACTTAGTTCCCACTCTCTGAATGGAATCCAACTGGTTCTGTAATATTGTCAGCACTGAAGATGTATGGTACATATGATATCCATCCTTCAGCACACAGTGCAGTGTGTTGTGTCTGTGGATGTAAAGTTGGTGCAGATGGCAGGGATCATTGCCAAGTCAGATTCCTTTCCAGCTGTGATGGGCTCGCCTCGTGCCATATATCACTACTGTCTGCAGTCATCAGCACAGGATGCAGCAGCATTCACCGTCTTTCAAATGGAACAAGGAGCTCCTATCTGGAGTAGATCAGAGCTGGAATTTCTTGTGACAAAAGGTATTTCATTTCAGAGCTGTCAAGTAAAAGCATTCCTTTTGCCTGGTATTTAAAAAAAGTAGGAAAATATGCTTCGGTGATGGACATTTTTCTGCTGCGTTTGGGTCCAGCTGCATTTGCCAGCCCAAAGTTGTCCAGATTACAGATCTGTCCTCCATTGGCAGTCAGATTATTTCCACATAAATGATCTCGACCCATCAGGGGTGGGTTAATGTCACACTGAGAGAACTGATGGAGTAAATCAGACAGCAGCTTATCTGAGTTGGGGAGTTTAGTGCTGAGGAAATCCCCCGGGGGCTGTATATTTTTCTCATTACTGTACAACAGCTGTTTATTATTCATTCATTTTTTTATTTAAATGATTAAAAATAATCACAGTGTTTTCATCCTCTTACTTTCAGCTTCATCAAGTGCGTGTGTCTCCAGGTTTTGATCATCTCTGACAGCTAAAGGGACCATTGCCGGTTGCGTCTGACTGTCGTAGCCCAGATGTTGAGCAGATTGTATTACAGTAGGCGGTAAGAATGCTATGCCGGAGCCACGCTGCTACATCAAACACCTCTGGATTAGAGCCCATAGGGAGCGCAGTTGCCCTACACCACTCACAGCAGCTAAAAGACATGTTGGGGGATAGATGGAGCCGAGACAGGGGATTATCAGGACCTCCCATTCAGGGTCTGTGGGATATTTATCACTGCAGCAGATCCACAGTCTGCAAGACACATCAGAGACTGTAGTGGAAAGCATGTGTTACGGGGAGCTTTGCCTTGATAGTGCCATGTTATGTGTGCAGCTTTGTGCACGTGCATGCTTAAGGAACAGAGTGTGTCTTCACTGCATCACTGAAGTGGGTGGGAGCAGGTGGGGGAATGGCTCCGGGAAATGAGGGAGGCTGTTATAAGAGAGTGCTGCCCAGGTCATGTTTCCTCAGTGTGTCACTGTTGAGGGATCGTACCACAGAGTGTGTTTGGCCGCTGTGACCTGGAAAGACTCCTGACACTACTTCACAGACAGGTAGAGTAAAACTCAAAGAGCAATAAATTTAAGTGACAGTAGAATAAAGTGCAGTGCTCAGGATCTACATGCAAAACCTTTGTTTCCTATTTCTTTAAATTAAAAATGTAGATTAATAACTTGCAGATTCAGTTGTATTTATTGTAAGTAAAATTCTAACTTTGTTATCAAGTGTAAGAGGTTTTCTTTAAGTGAAAATGTTTTAAACAAGTTTTCCTGGCATCACTTACCTGTATCTTCCACTTTCCATATTCAGATGCTTTAATTAGCTAAAAGTAGAAATACCACTGTTGAAAAATACTCCATTACAAGTTAAAGTCTTGAATTAAAACATCAGTTAAGTAAAAGTATCAAAAGTAAAATTACTTATTGTGCTGAATGGTTACTTTCACAGTGTAATAGTGTTATAGATTATTCTAACAAGGGCATGTAGGAGCATTTTCATGTTAAAGTTTGTCAATGTGCAGCAAATTTTAGATACTTACTGAGTAGTGGAATAGTACTGTATCATATCATATAAGCCTATCGTGGGTTTGTTGTATGTAAAAAATATCTAATTATATCTAATTATTACACTACTTCTTCCCTGTGCACTTGTTTCTCAGCAGTGGTGCCCCTAGAAATTTTTCACAGGGGTGGCCAGATGGGGCCGCTGAAAATCTTGGGGTGGCACATCAAAACCAAAAGCCACTGTGCTGTTGAATATAGGCTAGTTCGAAATTATGGCAGTATGAGAGTTGAGAAATTGCTTGCAAATACACTTGGATTCCTTATGTCAAAGTTAAAATGACTAATCATCTGAAGTGTATGGGTTAGTAGTTCTTTAAAATTCAGTTTTAATGTGTTGTATTAACAGATGTATCTGTACATGTTAGGCGATTCTGTGTTGTACAAAGGCTGGTTGACCTTTTTCTTAACACACAAACATACAGCTTTAATTTGAAGGAGTCTGTCGATTGTAAGGAGCAAAACATTTACTGGGAATAACTCTTCTCAAGTTTAGGGGAGACTTGTGTGTACCCATTGAGCCCATTTTCATTCAGATGTCTTGAGATGAGAGTTGAAGGGACCCCTTTGAAAATGGTCATACCAGTTGCTCCCTTGCCAAATTTTAGCCTAAATTTGGAGCATTATTTAGCCGCCTTCTCCACAGGGTGATGCGTTTGCCTCCAGTTGATGCCTTAGATTGTCTAGTTTCCCGAGACACCACTACCACCACTAGCTGAAAAAATGTGTCTAACAGCCTCTTAAAGACAGTAATGTCTGTCTCCGATTATTTTCACCGAGTTGGGGAAGCAATTGTGTCACTGGGGCCACGGCCCCCTTCGCCCTCCCCTTAGGAGAGCCACTGTTTCTCAGCAGCACCCACATCTAGCTATAATTTCTGTTTTTCTCAGGTGAGGAAGATGATGATGAAGGGGATTCTGGTCCTTTTCTGCATGATCTTAACATGCAGAGCTCAGAAGTGGAAAGAGGAAACCTCACGTTGGGTCCCTAAAGGTCAGGGACGCTGCGTCATCACTCTCAATTTTCCACAATCTGTAAATGATTAGAAAAAGGTTTCATTTTTTAAAGCACTTGAATCCAGTTCTCATTTCTACAGTTCAGGGTAAATACTTGGCTTTACTTCTACTGTAAACGTCTGTCCTCAGCAGAACACAGCAATGGCAAGACTTGCTCCAACCTGACGCAGGTGCTGGACAACTGGAAATTTGCTATTCTAACTCAAGTGAAAGACCTGCTGATCAATGATCACGCCTCTGTCCTGCCTGAATACAACAGGTGGGTCACAGTAGCTTCTGACTGTAAGTTGCAGTCATGTTAAATGCAAAAGCAGGAACAAGAAGAGAAAACAGTCCAAATGTTGGGAAAGAGCGAGAATAACAACACTCAGTTACGTCAGTGAGCATTTTATTGTTCCTCGCAGTGGTACGAAATTAGGCATTATGTAACTTGCTTTGCTCTGCACATGACCACTGACCTGTCAGAGCCAGTAATTCGATCCACGATCACTCTGGTCAACACAAGGCCGACTCTGCTTTGTAAATGACCTCACTGTGGGGACTGTGCCAACAAAAGACGGGAAATGTTTCAGCCTCATGTTCTGATGAATTGAGTGTATGTGGCAGATGTTACTTCAAGTCAGTGACCCTTTGCTTTAGAGATCAGGTTGTGGACCATACCAACACCCAGTTTAATGTGAACATTCCTGACTAACTGTTTCAGGTGCACTGCAGGCTCGCTGCAGGTGTCCTTTCTCTAAGTTGTGCCAAGAATATTTAAACTTTCATCTTTTTTTTTTTAAGCGACTTCCGCTCTTTTTGTCTGTTACCCTGATGTTTCCTGCAGATGATGGGGCTGTTCCTGCTTAGCAGCATATCGTGACTTTCATGTTCATGTTGCCAATTTGACTGAGGTCTCGTCTTGGTTATGTTTTGCCAGTAAACATTGTTCCCATTTCATGTGAGCTTATGGAACATTTCAGAGCCAAAGCTCTTTGACTGGTCATTGGAATACTGAACTAATTTTCTCATTTGTTCTTTCCCAAATGTCTCTGCATGTGTCAAGGATCCAACCTCTGTCAGATGCCCTGGGTGACCTCTACAGGGAGTTTAACATGCTGAAGGATGAGCTGGGGAAGCTCACCTCAAAGTTTGACGGTTTGGAGGGTTTTGTGGATGACCTCAAGGACGGCAGATTCGCTCTGCCTCAGCGGCCCGTACAGAGGGTTCCCACCAGTGTTGGTCTGAGGTCTCCACTGCAAGCACAGATGAGGGCTCATGACAGGGGGATTATCAAGGGGCCAACACTGCTCAGAGCGAGGAGGAGAGGGCCACAGAGACCTTAGACCTGTCGACGCTGATGTATCTAAAAAGAGTTAATATGTATATATATTTTTAAGGAGAAGATGATTAGTTTATATGAATTTATTGATGAGTGTGACATGAGAATAAGTCACGTGACTAAGAATAAATATATAAAGAGCAATGCATGGTGTAGAAAAGATGTTTTTTCAATCTCTCTAAAGTATTTATCTTTGCCTTTCTGTACAAAGTCACTTTTAACCACAAGGTGGCAGCATTTATCAAATTATCTCAGTTGCATCCTGCTGCTCTGTGTATCAATAGCTGGACATAATGACTGAAAAGGTAGTCTAAGTGTAATATAACACTGTTAAAGGATGCTTTTTCACATTAATTAACATTGTAAGACTATTGTATTTGTGATTATTAAAATCAGATTAATTTGACTCATACAAAAGTAAACCATCTCAGTTATCATATATGACCCACTGGAAGTGTGTGGCGGTGTATTTTTCTCCTCCTTACTTTCTGTGTGTGGGACATTTATGTGCATGTATCCTCACAGTGCCCAGGTTAGGTTGGGGGTTAATTTAAAGGCAGCGCCCAAACGTTAGACATAGACTGTATATTAAGATGGACAATGCATCTTGAAGCCCAGTTGCTGCCATCTTGGGCTGGTGATGTCATTTGGAGCTAGACTCTGTGCAATAGTAATCCCGTTGGTATCAAGTTCCGGCCCATACACCCGTCTGAGTAATCACGAGCAGCGACACTGATAGCGAGCATACTGATTGGCACACACAGCTGTCAATCATGACCTCAGTCTCCCCCCACCCCTTTTTTAAACATCAAATTACTGGTTATAACCAAACTTCTCAGAAAAATGAGAACTTGAACTAAACCAATGTGATAACAGCTACCTATGATGGCAGAAAGACAGCTCCGGCAGCGACCAAGATGTTTCGGCTTCACATTTGGAAAGCTGTAATGTCGTCCATCTTTATTATACAGTCAATAGAGTGCTCCAGGATGAGGAAGTCAAAAAGCCAGTGTGATTTTTCCATTTCATTTCAGATTACTGCAGAAAATAAGCTCTGTGGTGAGCAAATATAACACTCCTACTGCAAAACTTGCAGTGGGTCTGCAGATTTGACAGCTAGTAATGTAAAGGCAAAAGACAACACAATGCTTAAAAGGGTTAAAACACAATTTTATTATTTACACATATGTTAAAATCAGAGTTAAACTAATGCTAGAGAGGGGGAATGGTCAGTTCTTAGGTTCCAAAGAGGCTGAAGAATGTCAGTTTTGTCAGTTAGTTGCTTCTGTAGTTGTCCTTTGTTGTCACACGTGACCGTTACTTGATGGCTGACTTCGGCCTTTCTGGAGGTGCGACTCTGCCTTAAGGCTGCGGCATGTCGGGGAGACCTTGGCCTGCAGATTAGAAGCACACAGAGAATCAGAGAGAGACAGATTGACATGTGGACAGGAAGCTGGGGAACAAACCAGCCTGTGACTGACAAAAGTTTTTAAACACATTTTTATATTTATTTTGACATATGCCTATTATTTTTTCCCGTCTCTAATATCCCTATCATCCTACCTTTTATAGTAGAATTTCAAAATGAACTACAGCATAAGAGAGATTGAAAGAGGGCAAAAAGAAACTCATCTGTTAATCATGTCCTGAACTACTTTTTGGGAGGGGATTCACATTACAATATATCTAAGAACACTCAGATGTATAGGAAGAAACTAACCATCAGTTAACACCTATCTTCCTTCCCAGGATGCACCTGCAGGCCTCCTCTCCTTATTTATAGCTCCATGTAAATGAAGAGGTCAAGTGTCAGCTCTCTGTAAAATCAGAGGGAACTGTCTCTGACTGCAAACACACTGATAGTTTAGTTTTCAAAATGTTGTATATCAAAAAAAGTTTGCTTCTAATGTGCATAAATTACAATGATGTACATTTGTGCAGAGCCAAAGCTTTTATCGTGCAGTAGATGTCTGTCGTTGACTTATGGAAAAATGTAGCCAAAATTATTCCTTTATGCTTGGGAACCAAAGTAGTAAGAAATGCATATAAAAGGCAGGATGTCTTGATATCAGGACATTATTGTATTTTGTGAATCAGCATTTTCATCTACACTGACTATGATGACTAAATTAAAGACATTTCAGAGTAAGAAATGTGAGAAAGCATGCAGAGTGAAGCAAAGCTCCTCCTCCTGTCAGTCACTCTCAGTTTCAGTGTGGTATTAAATTGCTCCTCCAGCACCTCCTCTCCTCATCCTCCAAAGCCTCTGATCTGTCAGCAGTAAGCTGACTTTCCAAGTTACAAGACCATTCTCAGCACACACTGACAACATGCTGGGGACCCTCTGCACTCTCATCACTGCTCTAACATGTAAGGAGGCTGACTTACTGCAGCTTTGACCTCATGTTGGATTCATCAGTCTGTGTGTTTCTCTTGACTCCATGTCATCTTGTTGTTTCCAGGTGTGAGTGGTGTGACGGTGGTGACACAGAAGCCTCCTGTTGTGACGCTGAGGAAAGGAGAGACAGCCACCATGGACTGTAACCTGGGGACTGTGACTGGCAGTTCGGCTCGCTGGTATAAACAGATTCCAGGAGGAGCTCCTCAGTATGTGCTGAAGTTTCATCACGGCTGGAGCTCTGTAGAGTATGGCTCTGGTTTCTCCTCTCCAAAGTTCACATCTAATCATCAGTCAACAACAGATTATCGTTTGATCATCAACAATGTGGAGGAGGGAGACTCAGCAGTCTATTACTGTCACACATGGGACAGCTCTGCTAAAGAGGAGGTATCACAGTGATTTACACTGTGACAAAAACCTCCTCACTACATACTTCTGCTTTTTGAGTCTCTGACACTTCTGATCATAGAGCCATCAAACAACACTCTGTGGAATAACACGTTTCAGTCTTTTTTCTCCAACATTTAAATGATAACATTGGACTAATTCCCACACTAATCAGTGACAAAATGTATTTGTGAAAAAATGAAAATATTAATAAATAAGCAGTGCACCAGTAAATGCACACCACCCTCATCCATAATATCTGACATATTGATATACCGGTAATTCAGGCTTTAAATGTGACAATATATTGCCATATATAATCTTCAAGTTATAGACGGATGCAGACACTGGTTAGAATACACAAAATGAAGTAAATATTTTTAGATCAATCCCCTGGTAACCAGGTAGTGATGATTGTTACACTTCAAACTGCAGCAATTGTCAATCCTGTTTCATGAGACAGACCTTAAAGTCATCTGTTACACAGTTCTGAAAAAACAAAGCTGAGTTATGTTCAGCAAAAACAAAACCAAATGAAAACTTTACACTGACGATTTCCATATCATCTATATTCCAATAAATGAATCACAGGAGACATTATTGATATGGAGCATGTTCACTTGGTGACAGGACATTCAGAAAAGTGATGAAACTGAGATAAAAGATAAACAGTTATGTTTCCTCTCCATCCTGCTTATTACTGAACACTGTTCACTGCACATACTGTAATATACAACTGTAAGAAAACACAAACCTGGAAAACACTGAAGATATATTTAGTATGTACAAGTCAAACAGAAAAGCACTTTAATATCTAGCTCCTGTGAGAGTATTAACACTGATTCAAAGGACATCAGCAGGTCTCCAAAGACAACAGGAACAACAACAAAACAAAGTGGAACAAACTGAATTGTCAATAAGACGTGAAAACACATAAATCCTGTCATTTATTAATGAATGAAAAGAGAGTTGAGTGATGAAACTCCTCCTCCTCCACTTCTCCTCTCCTCAGTGTCTTTATAAGCTTCAGTCTCTCTTCTCCTCACACTCCAACCCTGCTCACCTGTCAGCTGGACAGTAAGGGACGTTTACACGACACACTGACAACATGCTGGGGACCCTCTGCACTCTCATCACTGCTCTAACATGTAAGATATTCTTCTCAGTCCTTTTATAGCCCATATTTTCACACACAAACCTTTGACTCATGTACTTTTCTCTGTATGTTGACAGATGTTGATGCAGTGATAGTGGTGACCCAGACGCCTGCTGTCCACACAGTTTCTACAGGACAACAAGTTGTTCTCAACTGCAACATTCAGAGATATGATAGCCAATATGTCAGCTGGTATAAACAGGTTCCTGGTGAAGCTCCTCAGTATGTTGTGAGTTTCTACCATTATAACAGCGCACTCAACTTTGGATCAGGATTCTCCTCAGACAGATTCAACTCTAAATCCTCATCAAACATAGATTACCAGTTCATCATAAAGCGGACAGAGACAGGAGACTCTGCTGTCTATTACTGTCAGACATGGGACAACTCTGCTAAGGAGCATGTATCACAGTGATTCACACTGTGACAAAAACCTCAGTGAGAGACTTACTGCAGATTTTATGAATTCTGATCAAAATCAAACAATTAAAATCAGACAGACATTAAATAAATCTCTTGTGAGAGGCAAGAGTGTGTTTAGTGTTTTTGAATATAATGAGACTGATGAAGTGAAGAGATGTTGACAGTGAAAGTTGGTCTCAACAGGATGTTTCAGTTCCACTCCCCTCATTAGTGAGAGTCAGGAGGTTTTTGTACAGCCATGTGTACAAACTGAATCACTGTGGTATTCGGACAAGGCACCAAGCTGATTGTGACAAGTAAGTACTTTTTAACTCATCATAAAACAGCACAGATTTTATGTTTCTCATTCAAATTAAGAGAAAATGGTCAATTCATAATCTGATGAATAAAAAGAAAGAAAGAAATATTCAACACATTGTTTGGTGAATAATAGATAAGTGTTTCTACATCTGTTTGATATCAGGCTGTGTGTCTGAAGGCAAACGATCACAATTTATAAGTATTTTCTACAAATATTCAGAAGGTTTTTTGATGGCAAAGGAGTTTTAAACATTTGGGCAACATTTACAAGATTATTTATTTTCATAACTTATGACAAGTTTTAACATTTCAAAACTCTGCATTAATTATTCTGTAAAGAGTATTTTATATTGTGACATTAATAGTAAAATATTGTTCTTGTGATATTTAGTTACTTATCCTCTAACATTCTGATATATTTTAAACTTCATGTGAAAGGATTGTGGCTGTTTGAAGTATTATTTTTATTAGGTGGTTAGATAGACACCACAAAGCAAAGTGACTTCTGATATACCTGAAACTGTCACAGTGATTTAAATTATTATATTAGAATTTTAATAACATTATGTAAAGTACAGAGGGTGAATTAATGACAGTTTCCACCATAACAATTAAAATTAACTCATGAAAAATGTTTCTAAATTTGTGATTGATGGATTGTTGATGTTTTCAAATAGAACACTGCTCATTTTTGATATCGTCAACACAAGCAATAAATGAATCTCCTGCTGTCATGCTTTGTGTTAATGATTTGACTCCTAGTTATCTGATGAATGTCCTTTGTGTATCTTCAGGCTCCAGCCTCCCTCCTCCTGTCCTGACAGTCTTCCCTCCGTCCAGTGCTGAGCTCCAGTCCAACAAAGCCTCTCTGGTCTGTCTGTCCAGTCAGTCTGTGCCTTTTGCAGATGTGAGCTGGTTGCTTGGTGGGAGTCCAGTGAGCAGTGGGATCTCTACCAGCACCGCTGTTCAGCAAGCAGACCAGACGTTCCAAATCAGCAGCTATCTGGCCGTCCAGACGTCAGACTGGAACATGGATAAGGTTTACACATGTAAAGTGTCTTTGGGCTCCCAGACTGCAGAGAAAAACATCAACAAGTCCCACTGTCCCACTGAAGAACAGTAGAGGAGCACAATGAGCATTTAACATCTGCTTCTTTACTCTTTGTGCTGTTTGCTCATTACAAGGTTTACATGGTAGAAAAGATGTGTCTGCATGCTTGTAATAAATGTTGTGACAGTTAGGTGGAGGTGTTGTATCAGTTTTGCAAATGCTGCGTTTTTCAACAATCATTCAATAAAATAAGACAAAAAAAAAACAGTTGAAAAAGTGTTTGTATTTATTTGTACTTGTGAAAACATCATTTAAAAGGATAACGTTCAGCAAATGTTGTCACCTTGACTAGATTGTATTTTTCTCCTGTTGTTCATGTCACTGATAATAATCCTGGACACAAAGACAACAGACAGACTTGCTTCTTTAATATTTATATTCAAAATCATAAAGCAACATTGTTATTAGGTGTTAATTTGCAATAAAAGCACAGCAGAAAGATGAATATGACTTTGTCTTGTTTTCGTTGCTCACAGTCGTTAAGACGTTAGAAAAATCAGATGACATGAACAAATGAAACTGAGTTTTCATCCTCCATCAGTGAAGCATCACCTCTCTACTCCTCCCTCTCTTCCTTCCCAGGATGCACCTGCAGGCCTCCTCTCCTTATTTATAGCTCCATGTAAATGAAGAGGTCAAGTGTCAGCTCTCTGTAAAATCAGAGGGAACTGTCTGTGACTGCAAAAACAATGAGAGTTTAGTTTTCAAAATGTTGTATATCAAAGAAAGTTTGCTTCTTATGTGCATAAATTGCAATGATGTACATTTGTGCAGAGCCAAAGCTTTTATCGTGCAGTAGATGTCTGTCATTGACTTATGGAAAAATGTAGCCAAAATTATTCCTTTATGCTTGGGAACCAAAGTAGTAAGAAATACGTATAAATGGCAGGATGTCTTGACGTCAGGACATTATTGTATTTTGTGAATCAGCATTTTCATCTACACTGACTATGATGACTAAATTAAAGACATTTCGTAACAAACAAATGTGAGAAAGCATGCAGAGTGAAGCAAAGCTCCTCCTGTCAGTCACTCTCAGTTTCAGTGTGGTATTAAATTGCTCCTCCAGCACCTCCTCTCCTCATCCTCCAAAGCCTCTGATCTGTCAGCAGTAAGCTGACTTTCCAAGTTACAAGGCCATTCTCAGCACACACTGACAACATGCTGGGGACCCTCTGCACTCTCATCACTGCTCTAACATGTAAGGAGGCTGACTTACTGCAGCTTTGACCTCATGTTGGATTCATCAGTCTGTGTGTTTCTCTTGACTCCATGTCATCTTGTTGTTTCCAGGTGTGAGTGGTGTGACGGTGGTGACACAGAAGCCTCCTGTTGTGACGCTGAGGAAAGGAGAGACAGCCACCATGGACTGTAACCTGGGGACTGGTATTGATACAGCAGTCTGGTATAAACAGATTCCAGGAGGAGTTCCTCAGTTTGTGCTGAGGTTTCATCACACCTATAGCTCTGTTAGATATGGCTCTGGTTTCTCCTCTCCAAAGTTCACATCTAATCATCAGTCAACATCAGATTATCGTTTCATCATCAACAATGTGGAGGAGGGAGACTCAGCAGTCTATTACTGCGAGACATGGGTCGGCTCTGTTAGTGAGTACGTATCACAGTGATTTACACTGTGACAAAAACCTTCTCACACATACTTCTGCTTTTTGAGTCTTCAGCAAACGTTGACTGAGTTGAAGCCACTATAAACAATGCTCTTTGATATAATAATTATAATAATCATAATAATAACTTTAATTTATGTAGGGCCTTTCAAGAAACCCAGGGTCACTTTTACAATACATAGTAATGAAACAACAGCACCAACAGAACAGTACAATACAAAAAGCAGTATAGAAAAGCAACAAAACTATAACAAACAACAGAAGAAAGCAGACACACTGTGTGATGGTACACTGGGCAAGAGATGGATTATTGAATTAAAAAGCCATGGTGAACAGATGAGTTTTGAAGATGGATTTGAAAATGTCCAGTACAGGGGCATTGTGGGTTACAGGGTGGAGAGAGTTCCAGAGGGTGGGGGCAGCGACGCAGAAGGCCTGGTCACCAAAAGTTCGGAAGCAGGAGTGAGGGAAGGAGAGTAGGCCGGAGTCAGAGGAGCGCAGAGATCTGGACCGAGTGTAGGGGTGGAGGAGGTCCCTTATGTACTGTGGGGTGAGGGCATGGAGGGACTTATATCTTTGTTTGTTATATATCTATATTTATTGGAGAACGTCAGAGGTTTTGGAAAAACCCTGATGACTGCAGATGACCAAAGATATCTGTGAAGCACTCAGTTCATGTGTAACAGGTCCATCATCAGACCCAATATTAATATTAAAACAGCCATACCTGTCTTTAATGGCTCAACAATACATTCAGAGATCCACAATGTGTTTTTCTTTCCTTTTTAAATCCTGTCATCCAGTGTTGTAGTAGAGGATATATGCAGGTATACAGGACACACCCACCTCTTCTTCTGGCATTTTAAAGAAGCCTCCTATCAGCCAGAAAAACAAAGGAATATATAGAAGTATACCCTCTTACTCTTCAGTAACCTACCCATCACCCACCTCATCAACTACCACTACACAGGGGCGGAAATCCCAGGGGGGACAGGGGGGGACATGACTCCTCCTTCAGTAAAGCTGTACCCCCCTAGAATCATTTGAGTCACAATTAATAATTTTTGAACAGTGCAGTAGTATTTATTAAAAGCACAATGTAAGCGGTGCTCATTATAATCACGCAATAATGTACTATTTAAATCTTAAAAGATTTAGTCCCCCCCCCTCCCATTCCTAGTAGTGGTATATCCCACACTCTTTCCAGCGGTCGGGGCTGCTTGGCAACAGTAGCAGCGTGTGGCTGGAGCCGCTGCCCACATCGCGCCTCGCAGGGTAAGATGTTCACTCACACAGACACAGTTTAACTTACACAAGTTACAACACATCCCATTTGCTGTTACAACAAGCCCCAGGCCCAGGCTGATAATATAAACTGTCTGCAACATTTCTCCTGCATTGTTCAAAAGCCTACTCAATTACGAGTGCTGCTAAGCTAAAAGCTAATGATTAAGCTCAGAGTTTAGTGATAGTCAGAGAGGACAGGAGACAAAGGAGAGTGAGAGGACAGGACAAGAGCAGTCAGTGGCGGAGCGGCTCGTAGCTAATGGGTACCTGTCTGTAGGCTCTCCACCTGTCAGTGAGACAAACATGAAAGACGTGCAGACGAGGAGCGGTCATTACGCGCGACTATTACGCATGGTTGTGAGGTGCGCAGTGGCAGATCTCACAGCACACTGTTTATAAACCAGTTTACCAGTTTGTTTGCAGGAAATGTTTAGTTTTAGTTTTAGTTTTAGTTTAGTTAGTATAGACATTCACTCTGCCTGTTGGAGAGATAGAGAGAAGATTAAAGCGTCAAATTGCAGTAAAAGATGCTGTATAAAAGACAGGCTACAACTTTTTTTCCTTGTCCCCCCCTGGAATTATTCTCTAAAATTTTACTGTTTATTGTCCCCCCCGGCTATGAAATGGGATTTTCGCCCCTGCCACTACACCACTGCTTTTATTAAGTTGGTCCAACAAACTCAACTCAGAGTGAGCCAAGAAGAAACAACATACATGACATAACCCCTCACTCCCTTATTTGCTCCTACATACTGTCCATTTCACCTTTATCCAACCAAGGCCCCCACCTAGCTATTAAAGACACTGCTGCTTTGTGGTATAAACAGATTCCAGGAGGAGTCTCTCAGTCTGACAACATTCAGATTTGTTTAGCTCTTTCACCAAGTGACCATTGTCCCTTAGACTCACTCTATCAATGCTTAGAACAAGTCAACAGCTGGATGCAATCAAATTTCCTTCAAATAAATAAAGACAGAAAAGAAATCATTGTTTTTGGCAACAAGGAGGAAAGAATGAATGTTACTGCAGTTTCTGATCCCAGAGCTATAAAGACAAAAACCCCAGTCAGGAAACTTGGTGTTTATTTAGACTCAGATCTGAGCTTCAGCAGCGTCATCAAGGCAAGAACTGAATCAGCATTTTATCATCTTTAAAAAAGAGCAAGATTTAGAGAAACTCATTCATGCCATAATATCCAGCAGGGTGGACCAATGTAACAGTGTCCTTTCTGACCTTCCCCAAAAGACAGTCAGACAACTTCAGCTCATTGAAAACTCTGCTGCTAGAATTCCAGCACCAACAAAGAGAACAGAGCACATTACCTCGTTCTTAAATCTCTACAGTGGCTTCAAGTGACTTAATGGATAGATTTTAAAATGCTGCTGTTAGTTTTTAAATGACTCAAAAAAAAAAAAAAAAAAGAGCATTATTGAATGAAAACACAGTTGAGTGTTGAAACTCCTCCTCCTCCACTTCTCCTCTCCTACAATTTTTGAGTTGGAAACTGTCATAAATTCAGCTTCTGTATCTAACAACGGGGTAGAATATTCTAATATGATAATTTAAATTTCAAGCAAAGCTCCTCCTCCTGTCAGTCACTCTCAGTTTCAGTGTGCTATTAAATTGCTCCTCCAGCACCTCCTCTCCTCATCCTCCAAAGCCTCTGATCTGTCAGCAGTAAGCTGACTTTCCAAGTTACAAGGCCATTCTCAGCACACACTGACAACATGCTGGGGACCCTCTGCACTCTCATCACTGCTCTAACATGTAAGGAGGCTGACTTACTGCAGCTTTGACCTCATGTTGGATTCATCAGTCTGTGTGTTTCTCTTGACTCCATGTCATCTTGTTGTTTCCAGGTGTGAGTGGTGTGACGGTGGTGACACAGAAGCCTCCTGTTGTGGCGCTGAGGAAAGGAGAGACAGCCACCATGGACTGTAACTCTGCTATAGGTGGACCTCGCTGGTATAAACAGATTCCAGGAGGAGTTCCGCAGTTTGTACTGAATTATTATCACAGCTTTAGCGCTCCTCAATATGGCTCTGGTTTCTCCTCTCCAAAGTTCACATCTAATCATCAGTCAAGAACAGATTATCGTTTGATCATCAACAATGTGGAGGAGGGAGACTCAGCAGTTTATCACTGTGCTACATGGGACGATTCTGCCAAGGAGTGGGTATCACAGTGATTTACACTGTGACAAAACCTCCTCACACATACTTCTGCTTTTCAAGTCCCTGTAAAGGATTGACTAAGGGAAGCCAGCAATGGAGCCACCAATTTGCATTGAGCCCCAGGAATCAACCTGTGCACTTGTGCTGGAATACAACCAGGCAGGAGTTCCTGTACATCGGGTAGTTTGTAGTAGTTTGATAAAACAATTTTTTGAGAAGTCAGCATCATTTGTGATATAATCCACAGCGATAAGGCTGCTTGAACAAGATTTTGACTCAGGACCCTTCAACAAGCTCGGGCCATGAGACATTGTAATAAAGCAGGACACCAGCTTATGTACTGTAGTGGTGAAAATTTCTCCTGAAGCTCTGAGGTCTGGAGCAGTTACCCACCTTGGCAGGTTAATTCAGCTTTGTTGATCACCTTTCACATGTGCAAAGGCTTCAGTTATGACTTCAGCAACGGCTGACACATGTTTTTATTAAACTATGACTGTCCCTGACTTCCCTGAGATAAAACAATAATCAGTCACAAAAAACATTGTATTTAGTTTCCAAGTTTTGTTTGAAACATAGTCAGGTGTGGGCTGGACACGATGCTTCACACGCAGGAGAAGATGTGTGCTCTCTGATGTATAAGCACACACATTCATGGTCTGTTTGTGTGTGTTCTGAGCTCTGCTCTATAGGTGATATTAACACTATAAATATTTCAAGTATTCTGTGAAAGTTAACGTTTTGTTAATGTCCAAGAAAAGGAGGCTCATTTAAGTATTTCAAAACTACTCAAAATTGGATCTGTTGATTAGTGAACTGAAAAAGTAACGAATATATGACAATAAAAGTTTTATTTTTTCGAATCAGCATGTGATGTTTTAGGGGTGATGAATACAAATAACATGCTCCAAAGTGTGATTTTCAGCTACAGCACCAAATGAAAATGCAACTTGAACTGCTAACATCTCATATATATTCACAGATTAATAATGTGTTTCCAATATCTGAATCACAGGAGCCTTTACTTATATGAAGCATGCTCACTTAATGAGATAACATCTCTGAGAAGTGCGATGAATCTGAAATTGTTGACAAACAGTTTTGTTTACTCCACATCTTGCTTATTACTGAAAACCGCTTACTTTTCATACTGTAATGTACAAGTATGAGAAACATGAAGCTAAAAATGAATGAAGCTTTATTTATCATGTGACTATATTAAATAAATCTCTGACAAATGAAACAAAATAAGCACTTTTATTTCTATAACTCCTGAAATTATTAAAAATATCAAAGGACATCAGCAGGTCTCCGAAAATAACTTGAACAACGACACAAAGTAAAGCAAACACATTTGTCGATATGATGTGATGCACATAAATCCTGTTATTTATTAATGAATGAAAGCAGAGCTGAGTGTTTAAAGTCCTCCTCCTCACACTCCAACCCTGCTCACCTCTCAGCTGGAAAGTAAGGGACGTTTACACCACACACTGACAACATGCTGGGGACCCTCTGCTCTCTCATCACTGCTCTAACATGTAAGGAGGCTGACTTACTGCAGCTTTGACCTCATGTTGGATTCATCAGTCTGTGTGTTTCTCTTGACTCTATGTCATCTTGTTGTTTCCAGGTGTGAGTGGTGTGACGGTGGTGACACAGAAGCCTCCTGTTGTGACGCTGAGGAAAGGAGAGACAGCCACCATGGACTGTAACCTGGGGACTGTGACTGATAAAGCAGTCTGGTATAAACAGATTCCAGGAGGAGTTCCTCAGTATGTGCTGAGGTTTTATCACAGCTGGAGCTCTGTTAGATATGGCTCTGGTTTCTCCACTCCAAAGTTCACATCTAATCATCAGTCAACAACAGATTATCGTTTGATCATCAACAATGTGGAGGAGGGAGACTCAGCAGTCTATCACTGTCACACATGGGACAGCTCTGTCAACGAGTACGTATCACAGTGATTTACACATGTGACAAAAACCTCCTCACACATACTTCTGCTTTTTGAGTCTCTGACACTTCTTGTCTGGGAGTAAAGCCATCAGCCAATTCTTTATGTTACCTCGCTCATATATTAGAAACATATTTTAAAACTTCAAATCCCTTTGACTGGATTCTCACAAAAAGCCTCAGAACTTAGTGGTAGTAACTTACAGTATGTCATGTGTACGTTCTTTAATGCAAAAATAGACAATAGGCTTGCTACTAAATGTTAACCACAAGATCTATCACACTGTTGGACAAATCAGTGTTTACAGTAAATATTCATGTCTTTTGCTGCTCATAAAAATAAACAAGTTATTAAAAGTTCTGAGCAGATTCTCATTTGCTGATCCAAACTCAGATTATGTGATAAATCTTTCTTGACAAAAATGCTCTGGTGCACATGTAGTGAGGATTGTTACACAAACATGTCTTGTATTATATTGTTATGTTGCAGTTTGTCCCTCTTCATGAACAGGATCAAAGGTCATCTGGCAGCCAAAGTTACAAAAACTAGAAGTCACGTGCAGATAAAACACAACCAAACAAACCTCTCCATTAATATAGGGTAATAGTTAATGGGAAAAAGAGAACGTGGTTATTAGTATCAGCAAAGTTACTCAACATGGCTATATATACAGTATACTAAAATAAGGTGGCACAATGAATAGGCCTACATAATATTTGATGATGAAGATAACAAAGGTACGATGCCCTTCTCATTATTAAACAGTTTATTATGTGTATACTACACGATAAATCTTGAGCTTCTAACATGAACCTCGTATTTGTTTGTATATTTAATTTTAAAGAGAATAAATGTCTGATAGCACTCCTACATGCACACAAGAGAAATGTAATGATAATATGTAATAATATGACGATTTATGGTCATGAGCAAAAGACATTATGAAAGATGAGATTACTGGTACAAAATGATCTACAGATATGACACTGAATCACATTCAGAGTGTTTTTCATTAATGAATAAAAAGCTGAGTATAGTTTTGAAACTCCTCCTCCTGCACTTCTCCTCTCCTTCAGTCTCTCTCAGTCAGTCATTGTAAACAGTAAATATTCATGTCTTTTGACGGATTTGCGGATTTTTTCATTTGCTGATCCAGATTCAGACAATGAAATGGATATTTCTTGATATAAATTCAGCAGTGCACATGTTTGTTTTGTCCTTCTTTGTGAACAGGTCAAAGGGTCATCTGACAGTCAAAACTGACACAAACTAGAAGCCATGTGCAGCTAAAACATGACCAAATGAAAGTCTTACTTTCACCAAACAACATTTCATTTATATTTTGTGATTCGAGATCTGTTTCCAACAGAGGAAAAGAATTAGAATAATTAAAGCTGTTTGCACATGCTGTACAAACAGATATGTAGAGTGCTACAGAGTACTTATAATCTGAGGGATCACCATGACATATGGAGTTCCTCAGGGCTCGATTATTGGGCTGCAGTTATTCAACCTGTACATGCTAATTCTATGACAATAATGTTTGTTATCACAGCTACGTAGACAACACTCAGATGTTTTTAGCTCTTTCACCAAGTGACCATAGTCGCTCAGACTCACTCTATCAATGCTTAGAGAAAATCAATATCTGGAATTAAATCCATTTAAGGAAATAATGGAAAGAAGTAAAAGAGGAAAGAATGAAAGTTATTGATCGACTTGATTCCACAGCTATAAAGACAAAAACCCCGTCAGAAACTTGGTGTTTAAAGCAGACTCAGATCTGAGCTTCAGCAGTGTCATCAAGTCAATGACTGAAACAGCATTTTACCATCTTAAACAAAGATCAGTAACTGGAGGTCTCATAGTAAGAAAAGTGTCATAAACATAAAGTAAACATTTGCATTTACACCATGTTATCCCCAAGACTTAACCATGTTTACTGCACCTATTTATAACCTGAGTAGTCATGTTTAACATAAAACTATACAAACATGAAGGAGTATTTATTTAGTGTGATCAGTCCTTTATGGAAAAATACTGCAAAGTACATAAACAATTCATGTGATACCAAAACTAGATTTAATACTTAGAGAACATTAACAGACTTCATAAAGCTACATGAAGATGTGTTTCTTAAGAGCAGAAGGAAAAGTTTATAATGTGAAACCACGTACATGAAGTAGTTGATTTATAAATGAAAACAGAGCTGAGTGTTGAAACTCCTCCTCCTCCTCATCTTCTCCTCTCCTCAGTGTCTTTATAAGCTTCAGTCTCTCTTCTCCTCACACTCCAACCCTGCTCACCTGTCAGCTGGACAGTAAGGGACGTTTACACGACACACTGACAACATGCTGGGGACCCTCTGCACTCTCATCACTGCTCTAACATGTAAGATATTCTTCTCAGTCCTTTTATAGCCCATATTTTCACACACAAACCTTTGACTCATGTATTTTTCTCTGTATGTTGACAGATGTTGATGCAGTGATAGTGCTGACCCAGACACCTGCTGTCCACACAGTTTCTACAGGACAACAAGTTGTTCTCAACTGCAACACTGATTCTGGAAATTATGTTCACTGGTATAAACAGGTTCCTGGTGAAGCTCCTCAGTATGTTCTGGAGTTTGTTTATTCTAACAGTGCACCCAGCTTTGGATCAGGATTCTCCTCAGACAGATTCAACTGTAAATCCTCATCAAACATAGATTACCAGTTCATCATGAAGCGGACAGAGACAGGAGACTCTGCTGTCTATTACTGTGCAACATGGGACAGCTCTGCAACTGAAGTTGTATCACAGTGATTCACACTGTGACAAAAACCTCAGTGAGAGACTCACTGCAGATTTTATGAGTTTTGACCAAAATCAAACAATAAAAATCAGTAAATCTAGGACACACAATTAAAGATAATGACATAAAGTCCAATAAAGGTACACAAGTGTTTGAAACAAGTCCAGCAGTGTTTTGGAATATAATGAGACTGATGAAGTGAAGAGACATTGACAGTGAAAGTTGGTCTCAACAGGATGTTTCAGTTCCACTCCCCTCATTAGTGAGAGTCAGGAGGTTTTTGTACAGCCATGTGTACAAACTGAATCACTGTGGTATTCGGACAAGGCACCAAGCTGATTGTGACAAGTAAGTACTTTTTTTTTTGTTTTTAAAGATTTTTTTTGGGGGGCTTTTTGCCTTTAATATACAGGACAGTGTGAAATGGGGAGACAGAGAGAGTGGGGGGATAACATGCAGCAAAGGGTTGCAAGCGGGAGTCGAACTCGCGACCGCTGCAGCGAGGCATCACCTCTATACGTGGGGCGCCGGCACTATCCACTAAGTTACCGACGCAACAAGTAAGTACTTTTTAACTCATCATAAAACAGCACAGATTTTATGTTTCTCATTCAAATTAAGAGAAAATGGTCAAATTATAATCTGAAGAATAATAAAAAAGAAAGAAATATTCAACACATTGTTTGGTGAATAATAGATAAGTGGTTCTACATCTGTTTGATATCAGGCTGTGTGTCTGAAGGCAAATGATCACAAGTTTAAAGTATTTTCTACAAATATTCAGAAGGTTTTTTGATGGCAAAGGAGTTTTAAACATTTGGCCAACATTTACAAGATTATTTATTTTCATAACTTATGACAAGTTTTAACATTTCAAAACTCTGCATTAATTATTCTGTAAAGAGTATTTTATATTGTGACATTAATAGTAAAATATTGTTCTTGTGATATGTATTTACTTATCCTCTAACATTCTGATATATTTAAAACTTGATGATGATTTCTAAATGTGTTTGCAGATTCAAAATGCTTAACTTCTTCAGCGTGTTGGTTATATCGTCAACACAAGCAATAAATGAATCTCCTACTGTCATGCTTTGTGTTAATGATTTGACTCCTAGTTATCTGATGAATGTCCTTTGTGTATCTTCAGGCTCCAGCCTCCCTCCTCCTGTCCTGACAGTCTTCCCTCCGTCCAGTGCTGAGCTCCAGTCCAACAAAGCCTCTCTGGTCTGTCTGTCCAGTCAGTCTGTGCCTTTTGCAGATGTGAGCTGGTTGCTTGGTGGGAGTCCAGTGAGCAGTGGGATCTCTACCAGCACCGCTGTTCAGCAAGCAGACCAGACGTTCCAAATCAGCAGCTATCTGGCCGTCCAGACGTCAGACTGGAACATGGATAAGGTTTACACATGTAAAGTGTCTTTGGGCTCCCAGACTGCAGAGAAAAACATCAACAAGTCCCACTGTCCCATTGAAGAACAGTAGAGGAGCACAATGAGCATTTAACATCTGCTTCTTTACTCTTTGTGCTGTTTGCTCATTACAAGGTTTACATGGTAGAAAAGATGTGTCTGCATGCTTGTAATAAATGTTGTGACAGTTAGGTGGAGGTGTTGTATCAGCTTTGCAAATGCTGCAGTTTTCAACAATCATTCAATAAAATAAGACAAAAAACAGTTGAAAAAGTGTTTGTATTTATGTGTGCTTTCATTTTTGTTTATAAAACATAACAAATTTCAAATATGGTATTTTCATTCCAGTAATTGTAACCTTTTAAAGGTTTTTCAGTTTTTCTCCTGAACTTCAAAACACACAGAAAACAAACTATTTGTTCATCCTACCCTGATTTATAAAACATTTAATATTCTTGAAATTTAAATTGTTATTAGATGTTGATTTAGAGAAAACACAATAAGTTACAACAAGGTAATATATATAATATATATATATGACTGATCAAATCATAGCATTTAATTAAACTATCAGTGTGTTTGCAGTCAGAGACAGTTCCCTCTGATTTTACAGAGAGCTGACACTTGACCTCTTCATTTACATGGAGCTATAAATAAGGAGAGGAGGCCTGCAGGTGCATCCTGGGAAGGAAGAGAGGGAGGAGTAGAGAGGTGATGCTTCACTGATGGAGGATGAAAACTCAGTTTCATTTGCTCATGTCATCTGATTTTTCTAACGTCTTAACGACTGTGAGCAACTAAAACAAGGCAAAGTCATATTCATCTTTCTGCTGTGCTTTTATTGCAAATTAACACCTAATAACAATGTTGCTTTATGATTTTGAATATAAATATTAAAGAAACAAGTCTGTCTGTTGTCTTTGTGTCCAGGATTATTATCAGTGACATGAACAACAGGAGAAAAATACAATCTAGTCAAGGTGACAACATTTGCAGAACATTATCCTTTTAAATGATGTTTTCACAAGTACAAATAAATACAAACACTTTTTCAACTGTTTTTTTTTCTTATTTTATTGAATGATTGTTGAAAACTGCAGCATTTGCAAAGCTGATACAACACCTCCACCTAACTGTCACAACATTTATTACAAGCATGCAGACACATCTTTTCTACCATGTAAACCTTGTAATGAGCAAACAGCACAAAGAGTAAAGAAGCAGATGTTAAATGCTCATTGTGCTCCTCTACTGTTCTTCAGTGGGACAGTGGGACTTGTTGATGTTTTCCTCTGCAGTCTGGGAGCCCAAAGACACTTTACATGTGTAAACCTTATCCATGTTCCAGTCTGACGTCTGGACGGCCAGATAGCTGCTGATTTGGAACGTCTGGTCTGCTTGCTGAACAGCGGTGCTGGTAGAGATCCCACTGCTCACTGGACTCCCACCAAGCAACCAGCTCACATCTGCAAAAGGCACAGACTGACTGGACAGACAGACCAGAGAGGCTTTGTTGGACTGGAGCTCAGCACTGGACGGAGGGAAGACTGTCAGGACAGGAGGAGGGAGGCTGGAGCCTGAAGATACACAAAGGACATTCATCAGATAACTAGGAGTCAAATCATTAACACAAAGCATGACAGTAGGAGATTCATTTATTGCTTGTGTTGACGATATAACCAACACACTGAAGAAGTTAAGCATTTTGAATCTGCAAACACATTTAGAAATCATCACCTAAAATATGAGCAGTGATGCATTTTAAAACATCAACAATCCATCAATCACAAATTTAGAAATATTTTTCATTAGTTAATTTTAATTGTTTAGGTGGAAACTGTCATTAATTCACCCTCTGTACTTTACATAATGTTTTTAAAATTCTAATATAATAATTTAAATCACTGTGACAGTTTCAGGTATATCAGAAGTCACTTTGCTTTGTGGTGTCTATCTAACCACCTAATAAAAATAATACTTCAAACAGCCACAATCATATTCACATAAAGTTTAAAATATATCAGAACATTAGAGAATAAGTAAATAAATATCACAAGAACCATATTTTACTATTACTGTCACAATATAAAATACTCTTTACAGAATAATTAATGCAGAGTTTTGAAATGTTAAAACTTGTCATAAGTTATGAAAATAAATAATCTTGTAAATGTTGCCCAAATGTTTAAAACTCCTTTGCCATCAAAAAACCTTCTGAATATTTGTAGAAAATACTTAAACAATTGTGATCGTTTGCCTTCAGACACACAGCCTGATATCAAACAGATGTAGAACCACTTATCTATTATTCACCAAACAATGTGTTGAATATTTCTTTCTTTTTTTTTATTCATCAGATTATAAATTGCCCATTTTCTCTCAATTTGAATGAGAAACATAAAATCTGTGCTGTTTTATGATGAGTTAAAAAGTACTTACTTGTCACAATCAGCTTGGTGCCTTGTCCGAATACCACAGTGATTCAGTTTGTACACATGGCTGTACAAAAACCTCCTGACTCTCACTAATGAGGGGAGTGGAACTGAAACATCCTGTTGAGACCAACTTTCACTGTCAATGTCTCTTCACTTCATCACTCTCATTATATTCCAAAACACTGCTGGACTTGTTTCAAACACTTTTATCTCTTTCGGGGAATTTATTTAATGTCTGTTCTTGTTTTGTTCCAAGTTCACTGATTTTAATTGTTAAAATCTGCAGTGAGTCTCTCACTGAGTTTTTTGTCACAGTGTGAATCACTGTGATACAGCTGCAGAAGCAGAGCTGTCCCATGTCTGACAGTAATAGACAGCAGAGTCTCCTGTCTCTGTCCGCTTTATGATGAACTGGTAATCTGCGTTTGATGAGGATTTAGAGTTGAATCTGTCTGAGGAGAATCCTGATCCAAAGCTGGGTGCACTGTTAGAATGGTAAAAACTCAGGATGTACTGAGGAACTTCACCAGGAACCTGTTTATACCAGCGAACATAATTTCCAGAATCAGTGTTGCATTTGAGAACAACTTGTTGTCCTGTAGAAACTGTGTGGACAGCAGGCGTCTGGGTCAGCACTATCACTGCATCAACATCTGTCAACATACAGAGAAAAATACATGAGTCAAAGGTTTGTGTGTGAAAATATGGGCTATAAAAGGACTGAGAAGAATATCTTACATGTTAGAGCAGTGATGAGAGTGCAGAGGGTCCCCAGCATGTTGTCAGTGTGTGGTGTAAACGTCCCTTACTGTCCAGCTGAGAGGTGAGCAGGGTTGGAGTGTGAGGAGAAGAGAGACTGAAGCTTATAAAGACACTGAGGAGAGGAGAAGAGGAGGAGGAGTTTCAACACTCAGCTCTGTTTTCATTTATAAATCAACTACTTCATGTACGTGGTTTCACATTATAAACTTTTTCTTCTACTCTTAAGAAACACATCTTCATGTAGCTTTATGAAGTCTGTTAATGTTCTCTAAGTATTAAATCTAGTTTTGGTATCACATGAATTGTTTCTGTACGTTGTAGTATTTTTCCATAAAGGACTGATCACACTAAATAAATACTCCTTCCTGTTTGTATAGTTTTATGTTAAACATGACTACTCAGGTTATAAATAGGTGCAGTAAACATGGTTAAGTCTTGGGGATAACATGGTTTAAATGCGAATGTTTACTTTATGTTTATGACACTTTTTTTACTATGAGACCTCCAATTACTGATCTTTGTTTAAGATGGTAAAATGCTGTTTCAGTCATTGCCTTGATGACACTGCTGAAGCTCAGATCTGAGTCTGCTTTAAACACCAAGTTTCTGATGAGGTTTTTCTCTTTACAGCTGTGGAATCAAGCTGATCAATAACTTTCATTCTTTCCTCTTTTATTTTCTTTACATTATGTCCTTAAATAGATTTAACTCCAGATATTGATTTTCTCTAAGCATTGATAGAGTGAGTCTGAGCGACTATGGTCACTTGGTGAAAGAGCTAAAAACATCTGAGTGTTGTCTACGTAGCTGTGATAACAAACATTATTTTAATAGAATTAACATGTACAGGTTGAATAATTGTGGCCCAGGAATCCAGCCCTGAGGAACTCCACATGTCATGGTGATCCCTCAGATTATAAGCACTCTGTAGTACTCTATCTGTTTGTCCAGCATGTGCAAACAGCGTCAGTGAGCAGGGTGTAAAGTTAATGAACTGATCAGTTCTCACCTAAATAAATTTGCTCTCACTGAAGTAGCATTTTGCATATTAATGGAGACCTGTGTTTCATCTGTTGGAAACACATCACAAATCACAAAATATAAATGAATGTTGTCAGGTGAAAGTAAGACTTTCATTTGGTCATGTTTCAGCTGCACATTCACTTCTAGTTTGTGTCAGTTTTGACTGTTAGATGGCCCTTTGACCTGTTCATAAAGAAGGAAAAATCAAACATGTGCGCTGCTGAATTTATATCAAGAAATATCCATTTCATTGTCTGAATCTGGATCAGCAAATGAAAAAATCCGCAAATCCGTCAAAAGACATGAATATTTACTGTTTACAATGACTGACTGAGAGAGACTGAAGGAGAGGAGAAGTGGAGGAGGAGGAGTTTCAAAACTATACTCAGCTTTTTATTCATTAATGAAAAACATTCTGAATGTGATTCAGTGTCATATCTGTAGATCATTTCGTACCAGTAATCTCATCTTTCATAATGTCTTTTGCTCATGACCATAAATCATCATATTATTACATATTATCATTACATTTCTCTTGTGTACATGTAGGAGTGCTATCAGACATTTATTCACCTTAAAATTAAATATACAAACAAATACGTGGTTCATGTTAGAAGCTCAAGATTTATCGTGTAGTATATACACAATAAACTGTGTAATAATGAGCAGGGCATTGTACCTTTGTTATCTTCATCATCAAATATTATGTAGGCCTATTCATTGTGCCACCTTATTTTAGTATACTGGATATATAGCCATGTTGAGTAACTTTGCTGATACTAATAACCACGTTCTCTTTTTCCCATTAACTATTACCCTATATTAATGGAGAGGTTTGTTTGGTTGTGTTTTATCTGCACGTGACTTCTAGTTTTTGTAACTTTGGCTGCCAGATGACCTTTGATCCTGTTCATGAAGAGGGACAAACTGCAACATAACAATATAATACAAGACATGTTTGTGTAACAATCCTCACTACATGTGCACCAGAGCATTTTTGTCAAGAAAGATTTATCACATAATCTGAGTTTGGATCAGCAAATGAGAATCTGCTCAGAACTTTTAATAACTTGTTTATTTTTATGAGCAGCAAAAGACATGAATATTTACTGTAAACACTGATTTGTCCAACAGTGTAATAGATCTTGTGGTTAACATTTAGTAGCAAGCATATTGTCTATTTTTGCATTAAAGAATGTACACATGACATACTGTAAGTTACTACCACTAAGATCTGAGGCTTTTTGTGAGAATCCAGTCAAAGGGGTTTGAAGTTTTAAAATATGTTTCTAATATATGAGCGAGGTAACATAAAGAATTGGCTGATGGCTTTACTCCCAGACAAGATGTGTCAGAGACTCAAAAAGCAGAAGTGTTAAGTGAGGAGGTTTTTGTCACAGTGTAAATCACTGTGATACGTACTGATTAGCAGAGCTGTCCCATGTGTGACAGTAATAGACTGCTGAGTCTCCCTCCTCCACATTGTTGATGATCAAACGATAATCTGTTGTTGACTGATGATTAGATGTGAACTTTGGAGAGGAGAAACCAGAGCCATATTCTACAGAGCTCCAGCTGTGACGAAACCTCAGCACATACTGAGGAACTCCTCCTGGAATCTGTTTATACCAGACTGCTGGATAACCAGTCACAGTCCCCACGTTACAGTCCATGGTGGCTGTCTCTCCTGTCGTCAGCGTCACAACAGGAGGCTTCTGTGTCACCACCGTCACACCACTCACACCTGGAAACAACAAGATGACATGGAGTCAAGAGAAACACACAGACTGATGAATCCAACATGAGGTCAAAGCTGCAGTAAGTCAGCCTCCTTACATGTTAGAGCAGTGATGAGAGTGCAGAGGGTCCCCAGCATGTTGTCAGTGTGTGCTGAGAATGGCCTTGTAACTTGGAAAGTCAGCTTACTGCTGACAGATCAGAGGCTTTGGAGGATGAGGAGAGGAGGTGCTGGAGGAGCAATTTAATAGCACACTGAAACTGAGAGTGACTGACAGGAGGAGGAGCTTTGCTTCACTCTGCATGCTTTCTCACATTTCTTACTCTCATCTTCTTTCATTTATCCATTATACCCAGTGTAGACGATGATTTACTAAATTCAGTGTCATGATGTTACAAAATACTTCAGTATAGA